>NC_083424.1:12480195-13105195 GCF_020745735.1 Hemiscyllium ocellatum
AATGAAACCTTTGAAGAGCAGGTGTGCATGCTGGAATGGATAGAGATAGAGGAAGCTGATGTGCTGAAAATTTTGTCAAACATTAAGATTGACAAGTCGCCAGGCCCAGACCAGATTTGTCCTCGGCTGCTTTGGGAAACGAGAAATGCAATTGCTTCACCACTTGCGAAGATCTTTGCATCTTCGCTCTCCACTGGAGTCATACCTGAGGACTGGAGAGAGGCAAATGTAATTCCTCTCTTCAAGAAAGGAAATAGGATAACCCTAGGCAATTACAGACCAGTCAGTCTCACGTCTGTCATCTGCAAGGTGTTAGAAAGGATTCTGAGGGATAGGATTTATGACCATCTGGAAGAGCATGGCTTGATTAAATGCAGTCAACATGGCTTTCTGAGGGGCAGGTCATGCCTTACAAACCTTATCGAGTTCTTTGAGGATGTGACTAGAAAAGTTGATGAGGGTCAAGCTGTGGATGTGATGTATATGGACTTCAGCAAGGCATTTGATAAGGTTCCCCATGGTAGGCTCATTCAGAAGGTCAGCAGGAATGGAATACAGGGGGACTTAGCTGTCTGGATACAGAATTGGCTGGCCAACAGAAGACAGTGAGTGGTAGTAGAAGGAAAGTATTCTGCCTGGAAGTCAGTGGTGGTTGGTGTTCCACAGGGCTGTGTCCTTGGGCCTCTACTGTTTGTAATTTTTATTAATGACTTGGATGAGGGGATTGAAGGATGGGTCAGCAAGTTTGCAGAGGACACAAAGGTTGGAGGTGTTGTTGACAGTATCGAGGGCTGTTGTAGGCTGCAGCGGGACATTGACAGGATGCAGAGATGGGCTGAGAGGTGGCAAATGGAGTTCAACCTGGATAAATGTGAGGTGATGCATTTTGGAAGATCGAATTTGAAAGCTGAGTACAGGATTAAGGATAGGGTTCTCGGCAGTGTGGAGGAACAGAGGGATCTTGGTGTGCAGGTACATAGATCCCTTAAAATGGCCACCCAAGTGGACAGGGTTATTAAGAAAGCATATGGTGTTTTGGCTTTCATTAACAGGGGGATTGAGTTTAAGAGTCATGAGATCTTGTTGCAGCTCTATAAAACTTTGGTTAGACCGCACTTGGAATACTGCGTCCAGTTCTGGTCGCCCTATTATAGGAAAGATGTAAATGCTTTGGAGAGGATTCAGAGGAGGTTTACCAGGATGTTGCCTGGACTGGAGGGCTTATCTTATGAAGAGAGGTTGACTGAGCTTGGACTTTTTTCATTGGAGAAAAGGAGGAGGAGAGGGGACCTAATTGAGGTATACAAGATAATGAGGGGCATAGATAGAGTCGATAGCCAGAGACTATTTCCCAGGGCAGAAATGACTAACACGAGGGGTCATAGTTTTAAGGTGGTTGGAGGAAAGTATAGAGGGGATGTCAGAGGCGGGTTCTTTACACAGAGAGTTGTGAGAGCGTGGAATGCTTTGCCAGCAGCAGTTGTGGAAGCAAGGTCATTGGGGACATTTAAGAGACTGCTGGACATGCATATGGTCACAGAAATTTGAGGGTGCATACATGAGGCTCAGTGGTCAGCACAACATCATGGGCTGAAGGGCCTGTTCTGTGCTGTACTGTTCTATGAAGCTTAAAGATTAAAAATGACAGGCGATCTCAGAGCCGTGTTATGTTCCTCTTGCTCAATGTGGGAGATCAGGGACACAGCTGATGTCCCTGACTCCTTCACATGAAGAAAGTGTGTCCGGCTGCAGCTCTTGTTAGACCGCATGATGGCTCTGGAGCTGCGGATGGACTCACTTTGCAGCATCTGTGATGCTGAGGAGGTCGTGGACAGCACGTTTAGTGAATTGGTCACATTGCAGATTAGGATTGCTGAGGGAGAAAGGGAATGGGTAACCAAAAGGCAGAGAAAGAGCAGGAGGGCAATACAGGTGTCCTCTGAGGTCATCTCCCTCCAAAACAAGTATACAATTTGGATATTGTTGGGGGAGATGGCTCACCAGGGAATGCTTCAGTTTCATGGTGCCGTGACTGGCTCTGCTGTACAAAAGGGTGGGAAAAAGAGTGGAAGGGCTGTAGTCATAGAGGTTTCAATTGTAAAGGGTGTAGATAGGCAGGTCTGTGATCAAAAACAAGACTCCCGAATGATGTTGGCTCCCAGGTGCATGGGTCAGGGATGTCTCAGATCAGCTACAGAATATCCTGAAGGGGGAGGGGGAACAGCCAGTTGTCGTGGTGCATATAGGTACCAATGATATAGGTAATAACAGGGTGATGTCCTAAAAGGAGAATTTAGGGAGTTAGGAGCCAAGTTAAAAAGTAGCACCTCAAAAGGTAATAATCTCAGGATTGCTACCAGTGCTAGTCAGAGTAGAAATGAAAGAATAAGCAGATGAATGCAAGGCTTGCGAGATGGTGCAAGAGGGAGAGGTTTAAATTTTTTAAATATTGGGACCAAATCTTGGGAGGTGAGACCTTTACAAAGTGGAGTGTCTTCACCTGGGCCGGACTGGAACCAACCTACTTAGGGTGCTTTTGCTAACGCTGCTGGGGAGGGTTTAGACTAATGTGGCAGGGGAGTGGGAACCAAATGAGGAGGTTAGTGGACAGTAAAGAGGTAACTAAAACCTGTAAGGAACTAGATAAGGGGAAGAGTAGGCAGGGAGCAAATGATGAATGCAAAGGGACTGATGGTTTGAGGTGCATTTGTTTTAATGCGAGAAGTGGCTAAGGGATAGGATCTATTCCCATTTAGAAGGAAATAGGCTTATCTGTGAGAGGCAACGTGGTTTTGTGCAGGGAAGGTCATGTCTTACCAACTGAATAGAATTCTTTGAGGATTGATTGATGAGGGAAGGGCTACAGATGTCACATACAGTAAAGCATTTGGTAAGGTCCCCCATGGTAGGCTGATGGAGAAAGTGATGTTGCATGGGGTCCAGGTGTACTAGCTAGATGGATAGAGAACTGGTTGGCCAACAGGAGACAGTAGTAGTGGAAGGGAGCTTCTCAAAATGGAGATCCGTGTTGGGACCACTGATGTCTGGGATTTATATAAATGATCTGAAGGAAAGTATGGGTGATCTGATTAGCAAGTTTGCAGGTGACACTAAGTTTGGTGGAGTAGCAGCTAGTGAAGGGGACTGTCAGAGAATACAGCAGAATATAGATAGATTGGAGAATTTAGCGGAGAAATGGCAGATGGAGTTCAATTCGGGCAAATGCGAGGTGATGCATTTTGGAAGATCAAATTCAAGAGCAAACTATACAGTATGTAAAAAAGCCCTGGGGAAAATTACTGTACTGAGAGATCTGGGTGTTCAGGTCTATTGTATCCTGAAGATGGCAACGCAGATCAATAGAGTGGTCAAGAAGGCATATGGCATGCTTTCCTTCATCGGACAGGGTATTGAGTACAGGAATGGGAAGTCATGTTCCCATTGTATAAGACTTTGGTTTGGCCACATTTGGAACACTGCTTACAGTTCTGGTCACCACATTATGAAAAGGATGTGGATGTTTTGGAGAGGGTGCAGAGGAGGTTCACCAGAATGTTGCCTAGTATGGAGGGTGTTAACTATGAAGAGAGGTTGAGTCGATTAGGATTATTTTCATTAGAAAAATGGAGGTTGACGGGGGTCCTAATTGAGGTCTACAAAATCATGAGAGGTATAGCCAAGATGGATAGCAAGAAGCTTTTTCCCAGAGTGGGGGACTCAATTATTAAGGGTCACGAGTTCAAGGTGAGAGGGGAAATGTTTAAAGAAAATATACGTGGAAAGTTCTTTACGCAGAGAGTGGTAGGTGCCTGGAACGCATTGCCAGCGGAGGTCATGGGGTGGGCATGATAGCATCATCTAAGATGTATCTAGACAGGTACATGAATGGGCAGGGAGCAGAAGGATACAGTTCCTTAGAAAATAGGCAACAGGTTTAGATAGAGGATCTGGATTGGTGCAGGCTTGGAGGGCCGATGGGCCTGTTCCTGTGCTGTAATGTTCTTTGTTTTTTCTGGATTTCTGGATTACCAGTTCAGCAATAATGCCACTAGGCCATCATCTCCCCTTCCATTTCAGAATCAATAGCAGACAGAATGAACAAAACCATATTTAAACTTGGGAGGTCAAAAATGACATGTGCTTCGCTAGGTTTTGTAATGTCAGCAGAATGTCTCAATTAACTTATAGATTAGATTCCCTAGAGTGTGGAAACAGGCCTTTCGGCCCAGCCAGTCCACACCTACCCTCCGAAGAGTGACCACCCAGACCCATTTCCCTCTGACTACTGTACCTAACACTAAGGGGCAATTTAGCATGGCCAATTTACCTGGCCTGCACGTCTTTGGACTGTGGGAGGAAACCGGAGCACCCGGAGGAAACCCACGCAGACACAGGGAGAATGTGCAAACTCCATACAGACAGTTGCCCAAGGCTGGAATCAAACCTGGGACTCTGGTCCTGTGAGGCAGCAGTGCTAACCACTGTGCCACCATGCCACCCCCAATTACAACCCTCTTGCCCCCTTCCGATGATTTCATAATCATAAAGGTGAAATGGATCAGGAGATAGCAACAACTCACTTCATTTCAAACAGCAACCAATTCCAACCCAATGAAACCGCTCCTCAGTGTTAAACCAATGACTGGCCTGTCCAGCTCAGCCACTATAACAATTGTGACAAGTCATGCAGCATATGTTCAACAAATAATGAGCAGAGAGTGCCTCTGTACCTGGTGTTAATATGAGCAACTGGCACCCTCGTGCCAGCTTTTCCATTTCTACATGCAAATTAATCCTCTGACTGCAGACTTTGTTTACATTTCTCCTGAATTTTGCTTTCCAATGGGCCATCCCTTATATCAAATCAATGGGTGCGAGTCATGTCGCAGAAATCCTAATCAAGAGGATTCACATCTGGGGCCTAGGTTTAAATGTCATCAAATACCTGCTGGTATTTAAAATTCCATTAATAAAATCATAATTCATAAAACTCACAGTTAGTCTTTGGAGTGGCGATCATGAAAGTGTTGTAAAAACCTGATATGATTGATTAAAGTAAAACAAAGACTGTGGATGAAAGAAACCTAACACAAAAATGGAAATTGCTGGAAAAACTCAGCAGCTTAATGCCCTATTGGTAAGAAAATTTGTCATCCTTACTTGCTGTGACCTAGAGGTGATTCCAAACCCACGTCGAGATAACACTTTACTGCCCTAGCAAGCCACTCAGTTCAAGGGCAATTAAGGACAGACAATAAATACTCCCCCTGCTAACAATGCCCACATTCCCATGAAAGACATTTTTTTTGGTAAATGCCCTCACCAAACTAACCCCTCCCTTTGAGTTTATGTCTCCTGTGCTTGATGACTGCAGAGTTAATTTCCATAACCACTAACCAATCTTTGATACCCCTTCTGATGTGGTTATTCCCTTTGTCTGATACTTGACAGTGAGGGCTTGTAGCTGTGGGGTACAAGAATCCAGGGGACACAGGCTTAAATTTTCATCGCACCTTTCACAATGTCAGGATGTCACAGAGTGCTTTGCAACCAAATAAAGAGATGTTGAAGCATTGGTCAATGTTGTAATGGAGGAAGGTCCAAAGCCAAAGGGCTTAAAGATCCCACACACTGCAGTGGGATGGTCTATTCTCAGTGGTGTTTGATGAGGCTTGAATATTGGAGGGAGCATGAAGGAGAACAAATCTCTCACCCCACCCAACCCTGCTTTTTTCTTTCTGGTTTGTGCAACAAAGGAAGTATTACTTCTGCCTGAGAAGGCAAATGGGACCTTAGTTGTTTGTTTCATCCAATAAAACCGGCTGGGGCTGTTTTCCTGGAGTGTCAGAGGCTGAAGGGTGACCTTATAGAGGTTTACAAAATTATGAGGGGGTTGGATAGGATAAATAGGCAAAGTCTTTTCTCTGGGGTAGGGGAGTCCAGAACTAGAGGGCATAGATTTAGGGTGAGAGGGGAAAGATATAAAAGAGACCTAAGGGGCAACTTTTTCACGCAGAGGGTGGTACATGTATGGAATGTGCTGCTAGAGGAAGTGGTGGAGGCTGGTCCAATTGCAACATTTAAGAGGCATTTGGATGGATATATGAATAGAATGGGTTTGGAGGGATATGGGCTGGGTGCTGGCAGGTGGGACTAGATTGAGTTGGGATATCTGGTCAGCATGGACTGGTTGGACCAAAGGGTCTGTTTCCATGCTGTACATCTCTATGACTCTATAACTGCACCAACAGTGCAGCAGTCCATCAGTGGAGTGTTAGCCTCGATTAAGTGTCTCTCCCCTCATATGCTCCTCCAAACTTCAGAGAGGGGATTAAACACGGTGCCCCAGCAGTTTTTGAGTTCAGGTTTTGAACAGCTAAATGGCACCCACAGAGGACTGGGAGGTTAATTTCACCGGCAATGTAAATTATAAATGATACATAAAACACAAATTAAAATAAGTGGTTTTGAATTCAGCCCCTTTTAAATTTTTCAGAAGTGCAATGAAAGAGCTTTCTCTTTAGCAGATCTGAAGCTTTTAATTCATGAGCAGCATTACTAATACTGAAGTATTGAGAGAGGAGGAACAGCTGGCCAGTGCGTCTTTTGTGCAAGGCTGGGAGAGTCGTGGAGGGGATGGGGAGCTGACAGAAGTAAACAGGGAAATGAGAAAGGGAGGATTTTCGACACGATATTTCACCAAGTTATCTCCCTTTTTACCCCATGCCTCCCCAAATGGATTCATTTGCTCAGTTATAATTGACAGTTACTCATGTTGGCTTCACCGTGCATCACTGAGCTGAGCTGTCTGTTGCCTGTCCTGATCCTGCCCTCACTGTATATTTCCGTATGAGTGCTTCCCAGCAAGGATCATGCTTTAGTCATCAGATCTGGATGCCATGCCAATTTTCCTCTTTTATGCAGTTGCTTCTCTGTTAAATAATGACTAGCTGGCACAGTTAGGGGCAGTTTAATAACTCAGGATTTTCAATCGAATCTCAACAGATGGACTTACAAAACAAAAGCAGAAATAGACCATTTGATCCCTCGAACCTAGACGGTGTTTGTCTCCTGGCTCCCAATGCCAATGACTAGGGTCAGCTGTGCCTAGCATTACTGTCTCTAGGTCTAGAGTGGGTGGCTTTCCAACTCCTGGCTGCAAAGTAGGTTCCTTTGTGGGTTTGCTGACAGTGATTTCATTCTGGATCAGTAGTGCTGGAAGAGCGCAGCAGTTCAGGCAGCATCCAACGAGCAGCGAAATCGACGTTTCGGGTAAAAGCCCTTCATCAGGAATAAAGACAGTGAGCCTGAAGCATGGAGAGATAAGCTAGGGGAGGGTGGGAGTGGGGAGAGAGTAGCATACAGTACAATGGGTGAGTGGGGGAGGAGATGAAGGTGATATGTCAGGGAGGAGAGAGTGGAGTGGATAGGTGGAAAAGGAGTAGGCAGGTCGGACAAGTCATGGGAACTGTGCTGAGCTGGAAGTTTGAAACTAGGATGAGGTGGGGGAAGGGGAAGTGAGGAAACTGTTGAAGTCCACATTGATGGCCTGGGGTTGAAGTGTTCTGAGGCGGAAGATAAGGCGTTCTTCCTCCAGGCGTCTGGTGGTGAGGGAGCGGCGGTGAAGGAGGCCCAGGACCTCCATGTCCTCGGCAGAGTGGGAAGGGGAGTTGAAATTTTGTGTCACATGGCGGTGTGGTTCATTGGTGCAGGTGTCTCAGAGATGTTCCCTAAAGCACTCTGCTAGGATGCGCCCAGTTTCCCCAATGTAGAGGAGACCGCATCAGGAGCAACGACGGAAACTGAAAATCACAAATTCAAACAATTTGAGGAAAGCCTACCAGGTCCCTGGAATGATTAGTGAAAAACTGGACAGTCTGGGAAAACTGGGATCGGGAGTGCAGTGCTGGAAAAGCACGACAGGTAAGCAGCATCCAAGCAGCAGGAGAATCGACGTTCCAGGCATAAGCCCTTCTTCAGGAATGAGCTTCTCCCTGGGAAACTGGGATATCTGGTAACTCAGATTGTCCTTTAAAGTTGAGGTAGCCTCCCTCTCTCTATCTGCAGCTCTTTCAATCCCAGGAGGCCTATCAATGGTCCTCAACCTTTGAGAGTCCTCAATTTGATTGCAGGCCTACCACTGATTGTCCAGTCCATAAACATCCACTCCCTCCTCATTGACATTCTGTGGCAGCAGTACATATCATCTACAAGATGCACTACAGAAAGATCCTTAGATAGCACCTTCCAAATCCATGACCACTTCCATCTAGAAGAACAAGGGCAGCAGATACATGGGAATACCATCACCTGCAAGTTCCCAATCAAGCCACTCACCATCCCGACTTGGAAATATAGCACTATTTCTTCACTGTCACTGGATCAAAATCCTGGAATTCCCTCCCTAATGGTATTGTGGTTCAATCCACAGCAGATGAGCTCAAGAAGGCAGCTCACCACCACTTTCTCCAGGGTGATTAGGTAAATGCCCCACAAATGAATAAAATAAAATGTTGTCGCATAGGTGACTATGACACCTAATTGACTTTGACATCAAAAGGCAAAATTCTGTTCAATCCTTTAGGGCGTTGATCCAAATCAAATGGTGATCTGTCCCATCACACACCAACTGAGGCATTGGGAGTAGGTTCCTCCCACACTGTTCGAGAGATTAATTGGGTCCTCTCACATACTGGATGAAAGCTGCAAGCAAAGCCCTCCCCTAATTGAATAATCGCAGCCTGACTGCTGCTGATCAAGCCAAGGGCAAAGGTTAAGAATGAAGATCAGCTCAGTCAATCTATTAAGGTCACGTGGTATCTCAGAGATACTTATAGCATCATGTGCTTTAAGATTGGAGAGTTTGTGCATTGTTTTTGGGCCCTGAACTGCATCATGTTTATAAATCCTCTCCCTACACTTTCATCTTTTCCATAAGTGACCATTTAATCTGATAATCTCCAAACACACCCAGCAGCAAAATGTGCAGAACGGCAATTTTAACTTTTTCCATTCCAGATTGCAAATGCACAGAGTATTTTAAAAGCTGTCCTATTCTGGTAAAGTTTTCTTTAAATTCTGAAGAAGGGACCCGAAACGTTAACTCTACTTCGTGTCCACAGAAGATGCTGGGACCTGCTGAGTTTTTCCAGCAATTTCTGTTTTTCTGTCTGATTTCCTGTTCTTTGTTTTTTTAAGTGTATCACATTTAAGAGAAACTGTGATGTCTTTGTGATATAGCACACACTGTCACATTGTACATTGGCAACAGAAAAAAACCAATCCTGCCAACGCTTGTAGCTAACTGTGAGTGAACTATCTTTCCCTACAAGGAGAGAACCAAAGGAGTCTAAATCACTGCTTGATTATTTTGCTCACTAGCCTATTAAAGATGATGGAGCAAAGGGCAGGCAGAGTTCAGATGCAGATCAGCCATCGTCCACAGAATGTGGGGATAGGTTCAAGGGGCTGAAAGGCCTCCTCTTGATTTGATGTCAGCAAGGTTACTGATAGCAGATTGTCATTTGGCTTCAGTATCCTGTGCTTGAAGGAAAAGATAAGGAAAGATTGCCCCTTCCGATTGCTGACCACTGTGGGGAGGTGATGGCCTAATGGTATTATCATTGGATGTTAATCCACAGACCCCACCTCCAGAAATGTTCTGCAGATGTGGACCTGACTTCTGCCATGGCAGTTGGTGGAATTTGAATTCAATTTTAAAATCTGGAATAAAGAGTCTAATGATGACCATGACTCCATTGTCAAGAAAACCCATCTGGTTCACGAATGCCAATTTGGGAAGGAAACTGTCACCCTTAGCCAGTCTGGCCTACATTTGACTCCAGACGCACAGCAATGTGGTTGATTCTTAACTGCCCTCCGGGTAATTAGGGATGGGCAATAAATGCTGGCCTAGCCAGCAACGCCCTCATCCCGTGAATGAATTGAAACAAAATTACCTGCTAATCCATGTGTATGGATTTTCGGGGGCACCACAGGATCAGATTCCAGTATGATGCAGCTTACAGTTGAATTGGTGTGAGGCACTTAGATAATTTCTCAGCACTGATGCTCAGTCATGGGAAAGCGTTAAATGGCTGAGGGAGCAGAGGCGAGCCATCCATAGAATCACATGCTGGCAGAACGAACATGAAGGAATCAGGCTGAATGAGACGAATTGCAGGTGTGGAAGAAGGGAAAGATTTACTTATTTATTTATCGGATGTGAGCAGGATTCAGCAATTGCTAGGTAAAAACAAGGACTGCAGATACTGGAAACCAGATTCTAGATCAGAGTGGTGCTGAAAAAGCACAGCAGTTCAGGCAGCATCCTGATATCTCTCCATCCTGCAGGCACTCTGCCTCTATTTCCGATGAAGGGCTTTTGCCCGAAATGTCGATTTTCCTGCTGCTCGGATGCTGCCTGAACTGCTGTGCTTTTCCAGCACCACTTTAATTTAGAATTCAGCAATTGCTGTCCTTGCTTAAACATGTGACTTGCTTTACTATTTCAAACGGCAAGAATCAAGTGCATTGCTGTGGGTCTGGGCACGGTGTATGGCAGACTTCCATTCCTAAGAGTAGACAACGTTAAAAATCACACACCATCACCTCCGAAAGCTTGTATTTTCAAATAAACCTGTCGGGCTATAACCTGGTGTTGTGTGATTTATAACTGTTTGTGTTTTTGTGTTGTGTAACTTTGTCCACCCAAATCCAACACCAGCATCTCCAGATCATGGCTTCCTTCAGGGTGCCTTTTTACAAAAAGCTGATAGCTTGCTGAGACAGATTAATGGTCTAAAAATTAAATTCTCCCCTCCCCACCTCACCATCACCAGCTGTGAGGGTGGGATTTGAACTCAGGTCTTCAGAACATCTCAGCATTACTGAGATGATAAATACCCTAGTCCCTGAGGGCTGTAAGGCTGCTTTCTCATTAGAGAGATACAACTGGCTTATCCAGTCTATCTTGATGGTCACCAAATCTCAGGTGAGGTTGAGCCTGCATTGCCTTCGTGGTCACCTCAGCTGGTACAGGAACTGAGCCAGTGCTGTTCGACCCATTCTGCATTGCAGCCATCCAGCCTGGATTACTTGGACAGCAACACCACAAGACACTACCAGCAAAGTCCAGCACATGGGGTGTGGGGCAATCTCTTCTTTGAAATAGTGTCATTATATTGTAATGCTTATTCAACTTCATCTTCATTTCTTTTGTTGATAAACTTCGGTTTTATTGCTAAAGCAAACCCTTCAGCATTGCATGCTTATGTTTTAGTGAGACACCATTCAGGGTAGCACGGTGGCTCAGTGGTTAGCACTGCTCCCTCACAGCACTAGGGACCTGGGTTGAATTCCAGCCTTGGGTAATTGTCTGTGTGGAGTTTACATGTTTCCCTATGTCTGTATGGGTTTCTGCAACATGCTGCAGTTTCGTCCCACAAAGATGTGCAGGTTATGTAGAATGGCCATGCTAAATTGCCCGCTGGTATCCTGGGATTCGCAGGTTAGGTGGGTTATAGAGTCATGCAACATGGGAGCAGACCCTTTGGCACAACTCGTCCATGCTAACCAAGTTTCCCAAACTAAACTAGTCCCATTTACGTGCCTTTGGCCCTATTCCCTCTAAATCTTTCCTGTTCATGTACCTGTCCAAATGTCTTAAATGTCGTGTCTGTACCTGCATCTATTAGTTCCTCTGGCAGTTCATTCTGCATACGATGATTGGTTTCTCCCCAGTGTGGACCTGAGGATACTTTGATACATGGTAAGAGTTCTCATAAAGCATTGCACCTGAAGAATTTCTACCCTGTGTCAATTGACTAATGGCCCAGTGTGTCAAGGAAGTCATGAAAGCTTCACCACAACCTCCAGCTTGATCCTTTGTGGAGCCTGTGATTAAGGTAATGTTTAATAGTCTCAATATTGATGAGAACAATACACTATATATGAATGGATAGTCATGGTAAATGTGAAGATACAGGGTCTGGGTGGTATGGTCTTTGGAGGGTCAGTGCAGACCTGATAGGCTGAATGGCCACATTCTGTGTTGTTGGGATGCTATGATAAAACCAAAACAAATCAAAATATGATCCATTAAGCCAGATTCCTGTCTGACTTGGTCAGTAGTAGTACAAACTGCAATCATAACGATATCTTTTACATTCACCTGAAAGCTGGACTTGGTTTAAAATCTCAACCACAGGACAATGCCCCCTTCATCCAGGGCATCAACCAAGATTTGGTGCTCAAGTTCCAGCTTATGGGACTTAAACCCACAACTGTCTAGTTCCAAGGTAATAGTAACTGCAGCATGGTGGCTCAGTGGTTAGCAATGCTGCCTCACAGTGCCAGGGATTCAGGTTTGATTCCAGCTGTGTGGCGTTTGCACATTCTCCCCCTGCCTGCGTGGATTTCCTTCGGGTGCTCCGGTTTCCTCCCAGAATCCAAAGATGTGGAGGTTAGGTGAATTGGCCACATTAAATTGCCCATAGTGTTTAGGGATGTGTAGGTTAGGTGCATTAGTCAGGGATAAATATAGGGTAGAGGAATGAGTCTGGTGGGTTACTCTTTGGAGGGTCAGTGCAGATTTGTTGGGCTGAATGCCTGTTTCCACACTGTAATGATTCTATGTGTCTATGAACTGAGCAACAATGAGCACTGCTGGGGGAGAGACCAGAGAAATGTCCGATGGTCATGTTCAATATTCACTGCCTCACCAATGAGCAATAGGGCGAGAGTAAATGGCCCATAAAACAGGGTGAATTGGTGCCTTTGCAATATGTGGGGAAGGCAACTGAATTATTAGCAAACAGGAAGTAAATATCCAACACAGGAATCTGCTGCTTCAGAACGTTTATTCACCAAATTAGAAATGTGTCCCAAAGTAAATACAACATTGACAAGAATGACAACAGAAACAGCAGGTGCAATTCAAAAGGTAGCATCATTTTTACAAGACAGTGGGACAAATCATTTATTTTAGAAAAATCCTATTCTACAAAAATATAAATACCAAGTTTGCCAGCATTTATTGTTTCAGGAGGTACAGAAGCAAAGAGATAACTACAAATGTTTCACCCATTTTGTGGAGAGTTAGGGTAGTAAGAAAAGTTGGGAGTTTGGAAAATCTCCATTCTAAAACTCAATTTGCAGAACTCAAAACGTTTGGTTTTATAAAAAAAAAGGTGACATCTCAGCTCAGACAATGCATTAAAGGTATAAGGTTAGAGTCTGTCTGTATTCCAATCTTGAGTCAGACTGGTTCTATTTCCAGAATAAGAATTTATAAAATGTCACATGGATTGACTGACTACAGATTGTGTACTTTTTGAACAAAATAAAATGTATTTGCAAATACAATAGTGCAAATGCAAATTCACTCCTAGACTTATGTACATATATGTGTGTGTGTGTGTGCATGAATCTGACAGAGTATATGCCTGTGAGAGGGTGTGCGCATATGGGGGCTGTATATGTGTGTGTGTCTGAGAGAAAGCGCTTGTATGAGAGAGGGTCTGCATGAATGTGGGAGTGTGTATTATGTATGTATTGTGTGTGTGCACGTGTGCTTGTGTGTGAGTGTACAGTATAGTGTAATGGGGTCACCAGTAGTGTGACATGAACCAAGTCCCGATTGAAACCATCCCATGGGTACCAAACTTAGCAATCAGCCACTGCTCCGCCTCTCTGTATTATTTCATATCCTGAAGTCCACCTTGGAGGATGGTCACTTGAAGGTCCGAGGCTGAATGTTCCTGACCGCTGAAGTGTTCCCGTTGTGGGAGGAAACAACACTGCCTGCTTATTGTTGTGTGGTGTCCATTCATCCGCTGTCATAGCATGTCTGCTTGGTCTCAACAATGTACCATGCCTCTGGACATCCTTGCCTGCAACATATGAAATCAGCACAAATATACACACATACACATACACTCTTTCAAAGTAACACATTCACGCAGACCCTCTCTCATACGCATTCTCTCAGACACACAGACACACTCTCACACCACACCCATACCCTCCCACAAGTACATCCTCCGCCACACCCACACACACTCTAACAAGCACGCGCACACACATACACACTCTCTCACTTTCTCTGTCCCTCACATGCATGCACACACACATATAAGTCCATGGGGTGAATATGCATTTGCAGAATTGTATTTGCAGATACATTCTATTTTGTTTAAAAAGCACACAATCTGTGGTCAGTCAGTCCATGTGAGATTTTATAAATTCCTACTTTGGAAATAGAACCAGTCTGACTCAATACAGACTCTAACTTCACACTTTTAGTACATTGTCCGAGCTGAGATGTCACTTTTTTTATATAAAACCTTAAATTATCTCAGGAATATGACTTAAAAGAAGTTCTGGGATTAACATATTAATGCATCAAAACCTGTAACCTATGCTAAAAGATGAAAGACTTAACAGCAATCTAGGATTGTTCAATATATCATATCAGTTGCATGACATTATGATCTTCTACTATAAATTCTGTGTCCTATGATCCTGTCCCACAAGCTACCTGACAAAGGAGCAGCGCTCCGAAAGCTAGTGCTTCCAAATAAATCCGTTGGACTATAACCTGGTGTCGTGTGATTTTTACCTTTGTCCATCACTGGCACCTCCACAGCATGGCTTTTCGGACAGAGTATAGAGCCCCAGCTACAACCAGTGAACACCAGGGGAGGGGTTTTGTGCCTGTCACCTTTGTCCACTCCTGTTGCAGTTTTATCAGCTTCAGGGGACACAGCAGGCAATTTACTTGCCTGGAGGCATTTGATGATCTTCAATGGCCAATTCATGGGCTCTTACAGGCATCCACCCATTGCCACTTGGATTTTATCAGTGGTGGGGCTGTGGGCATGAGTACTATGTGTTTAGCCCATCAGGAAAAAGAACCTGGTGGGTTGGGGCTCTGGAAAGTTGGGCAAGCCACTCAGACCCATTTCCCCCTGACTAATGCACCTAACACTATGGGCAATTTATCACGGCCAATTCCCTAACCTGCACATCTTTGGACTGTGGGAGGAAGGGCTTGTGCCCGAAACGTCAGTTCTCCTGCTCCTCGGATGCTGCCTGGCCTGCTGTGTTTTTCCAGCACCACATTTTTCAACTGTGGGAGGAAACCGGACCACCCGGAGGAAACCCACATAGACACAGGGAGAACGTGCAAACTCCACACAGTCGCCCGAGTCCTAGAATTGAACCCAGGTGCCTAGTGTTATGAGGCAGCAGTGCTAACCACTGAGCCACCGTGCCACCCTCAGAAAGAAAAATAGTAAGTGAGTCATGAATACAACTGAGTGACTTGCAAAGTCATTCTGAGTTCAGTTAAGAGTCAATCAGATTGCTGTGCATCTGGTGTACTGTGTTGGCCGTGCTGGGGTCAGATCAGCATATTCTCTTCCCAAAAAGACACCATCACAGAATTGTTACAGTACAGAAGGAGGCCATTCGATCCATCATGCCTGCTCCAATTCTATTCAATAGTACCAATCCTCTGCCTTTTCCCCTGTCTCCACACACTATTTCTATCCAAACAATTCTCCACACCCTCTTGAATGCATCGGTTGAACTTATCTCTCCTTTAGTTATGTGGATTTTTATGACATTCACTACGTCTAGTATATTTACTTTAAATCTAATTAGAAATTAATTAAATTCCCAAATGGCTGTGCTGATATTTGAACTCTTAACAAAGTGGTTGAGATGTATGGAATGCTTGTAACATAGTCACTATGCTGCCATAGGATTTAGCAGAAAGGCTTATGAATAAAGGAAACTATGCACCCGAGTCTTGAAATCCCCCTTCCTAGGGAAAAGACACCTAGCATTAAATCTATCTGTACCCGTGGATGATCAGCTATAATATTGTTGAGGCATGGAGTAGGCTCGAAGGGTGGAATGGCCTCGTCCTCTTCTATATTTTCTACGAAAAATGATACAACTTGATGTGGTGACTTCCAGCTGGATTTTGAGGCCCCACAATTTGTAGTAACCATAGCAATAGTCAGTGTGCCATTTTGGGCGGCATAGTGGCGCAGTGGTTTGTACTGCTGCCGCACAGCGCCAGGGACCCGGGTTCAATTCCTATCTTGGGCAACTGCACATTCTCCCTCTGTCGACGTAGGTTCCCTCTGGGTGCTCTGGTTTCCTCCCACAATCCAAAGATGTGCAGGTTAGGTGAATTGGCCATGGTCAAAGGTAAATGTATGGGTCTGGGTGGGTTACTCTTCGGAGGGTGGGTGTGGACTTGTTGGGCCGGAGGGCCTGTTTCAACACTGTAGAGCATCTAATCGAATCTTCCCTGTCTCTGTCTGTGGTACATTTTCCCAGAGTCAGGATGGGAAGTGCATGGGCCACCTGGCCACAGAAATGATGGAAAACTGATTGAAATCAGAAAGGCCGCATTAGGTCTGGGAAAGGAGACTGAGTGGGAGTTTCCAGTGAGAGATTTCCCAGTCAGCCTCTAAGGCCCCACAGGTAATGGGAGCTAGGTTAGCTTACTGGAGGTAGCATCCCGATGTCACCGGGGAGGGGAGCACAGACTTAACTCCCACAATCCTGGCTAGGTAGAGCACCAACTGCAGTCCGGCCTGTAGAAGAATCCTCTGTCTCATCCTCCACTGTGGTATTGTGAAGGGACACTTATTATTTCGACTCTTAAAAACTTGGGCAGAAGATGTCTCATTTTCCTTATTTTCCTGTTGGGGCTCCTTGTCATTGCTTTCAAGCTTCTCACTGGCCACACAACCTTGAGATCCCAACCATTGTCCTTTATTGACTGACTGTTCCCCACACAGAGGAGCATTCTAATCCTCAATTGTTCCTTACAACAGGGCACAACAGAGGAGCCACAGGGAAAATCCCAGCCCTTCCCTGTGCCTGATACCTTCCTATCATTTCCGTTGTGTATCCAATGGTGTATGGAGAGTCAAGTTTTGGAGTTGAGAGGGATAGTAACTTAAAAACTGGAGAGAGAATTGTGTCTGTTTGAATTACATTTTGTGTTGAGGTGTCTGATTTTGCACTTGAACAGTTTTTTAATGCTTCCTTCTTGTGTCAATGCTTGCAAACAGTTAAAGGCCAACAGCTAATGAATTATTTTACAAGGTCTGTAGAAAACACAAAGCTGGGTGGGAGGGTGAACTGTGAGGAGGATACAACAAGGCTTCAGTGTGGTTTGGACAAGTTGACTGAGTGGGCAAATGCTTGGCAGATAAATTGGTGATTGTGAGGTTATCCATTTGGGTAGCTACAGTGGTTAGCACTACTGCCTCAGAGCACCAGGGACCTGGATTTGATTCCACTCTCAGGTGACTGTATGGAGTTTGCACATTCTCACAATGGGCCAAATGGCCTGTTTGTACACTGTAGGCATTCTGGATAAAACAGAAAGGTGGATTATTATCTATTTGGTGATGGATTGGGAAAAGGGGAAATGCACCAAGATCTGGCGTCCTTGTATATCAGTTGCTGAAAGTAAGCATGCAGGCACAGCAGGTGATGAACAAGGGGAGACATTTTGAAAACAGGAGCAGACATATCTTGCTGAAACTGTACAGAGCCCTGATTAGATCATACCTGGAGTACTGGGTGCAGTTTTGGTCTCCTTACCTGGGAAAGGATGTTCTGGTTATGGAGGGAGTGAAAAAAAAGGCCTACCAAACTAATTCCAGGGAATGGCAGGACTGATGTGTAAACAGAGATGTGGATTGATTAGGAATATATTTGTTGGGAGTTTAGAAGTTAAGAGACATCTTGTGGGATCGATAAAATTCTAATAGGACTAGGCACAAACATAGGAAGGATGTTTTCAATAACTGGGGAGTCCAGGACAGTCGAAGGCTATGGAGCAGACCACTTAGGACTGAGATGAGGGGAAATTTCTTCACCCAGAGAGTGATGAGCCTGTAGATTTGTTTGCCACAGAAGTGGTTGAAGCCAAAAACTGTTTTCAAGAAGGAGTTAGATGTAGTTCTTAAGGCTGAAGGGATATGGGGAGAAAGTGAGAAAAGGGGACTGAGTTGGATATCATATTAAATGGTGAGAGAAGCTCAAACGGCCTTCCTATGGTCATATTTTCTATGTTTCTTTACAGACATATGAACCAGTAGGCCATTCAGCCCCTCAAACCTGCTCCATGATTCAATGAGGTCATGGCCAATTTGGTTGTGGCCTTAACTCTACTTTGCCGTGTATCCCCATAATACCTGACTTTGTCGTCAATCGATATATTCAATGTCCCAGCCTTTGCTGGTTGCTGGCAAGAAAATCTAAAACAGAAACGATCCTTTGAGAGAGGATATTCCTCCTCTCCACATCCTTAAATGGAAGACCTTTTAGTTTGAAACTGTTCCACCCGATCTAGGTGTCCCACGTGGGCCCACGTGGGGAAGAACGCTCCTGACATCTTCCCAGTTAAGCCCTCTCACAGTGTTATGTGTTTCAGTCCAAACACTTCTCATAATTCTCAACTCCAATGAGAATAGGCTCAACATGTTCAATCTTTCCTCATCCCTTCATCCCAAAAGTGAGCATAGTGAACCACCTCCAATTCATGTAGATCCCACCTGAATGAGGATGACCAAAATGATAGACAGTACTCTAGAAGCAGTCTCACTAATGTCCTGTGAGGTTGTAGCAGGACATAGTAGAATTAACTAACCCTTTCGCATTTGTACTCTGA
Organism: Hemiscyllium ocellatum; assembly: GCF_020745735.1. Classification (NCBI taxonomy): domain Eukaryota; kingdom Metazoa; phylum Chordata; class Chondrichthyes; order Orectolobiformes; family Hemiscylliidae; genus Hemiscyllium; species Hemiscyllium ocellatum. Next base: position 12,498,902 of record NC_083424.1, read on the forward strand.
AGGGAAAACTTCCATTTATTTAATGCCTTGTCACAATGTTCTGAAAATGCCCATAACCAGCAAATTTCATTTGGTGCAGTCATTTTACGCATATGGCCAATCACTGCAAAGCAGACAGTAACAGTTAAATGTCAAGCCTACTGCAAATGTGTGACAGACAGCAACAGTAACACAAGCAACCAACATCAATGTTGGAAAAGGGAGAAATCTAAGGTTTCTATAAGAGTACTTGCCATTTTCTGCCCTAACTCCAGGAGAAATCAATGGAAATCCCATGGAGTAAAGGCCTTGATAACTGAGAACAGGGACTCCCTTTCAACTTGGCCGCTGTGTGACAAGTGGACTGGGCACCCACAGAATCCTCCCAGATTTATCTCATTGAAAGCACCTTGTACAGCTGCAGAATACCCTCCCTGTTTTTAAACTCCATCCCTTCAGCAATGAAGGACAATATTCCATTTGCCTTATTAATTACCTGCTGCACCTGTAAACTGATTTTTTTGTGATTCATGCACAAGAACAGTCAGGTCCCTCTGCAGTTTTACCAGCCTTGCTAACTCCACTGAGCATCTCCTGACGTTCCCAGCAGCAAGCTAAATAGAGTGTGGCTATTATTAACAGGATCGATCAGTGAGGGAAGGTCAAATGCTGTTAGCAATGGAAACTATTTCAGTTGTCTTCCATTTCAATGAATGTGGAAGAGGTACCTGCAAGATGTGATATTTTCATGCGAGTACTCCAACCATAGACCAGCTGAGGGTCATTGCTTCTAACTCATATGCAGGACTTGGGCCACATTGAGAGATTTACTGTTTTGCGTGTGACCAACACGGATCTGGCTAGATAAGGGCAGCTGGTTTGCTGCGGGAGTTGCTGCCATTTAAAGGGGAGCCTGTCTTTTAAAGCTGCATCCTTTGGGAGTAGTGGTAAGTTCAATGTCCAAGTCATCAAATAAGGCAAAACATAAGGAGACGAATTAGACTGGACAACGGGAACCCAGTTCCACTGGCCGGAAGTTCAGTAGCCAGAGGATAAAGGTAGAAACACACAACATTGGAGCAATTAGTAGGCCATTCAGCCCTTCGAGCCTGCTCCACCATTCAATCTAGTTATGGATGACCATAGAGTCATAGAAATGTACAGTGCAGAAACAGACCCTTTGATCCAACTCATCCATGCTGATCAGATATCCTAAATTAATCTACTCCCATTTGCCAGCATTTGATCCACATCCCTCTAAACCTTCCTCATCACGTACACATTCTTTTAAATGCTGAAATTGTACCAGCCTCCACTAAGTCCTCTGGCAAATTGTTCCAGACATGCATCACCCTCTGTATGAAGAAGTTATCCACTAAGTCCTCTTAATATCTTTCTCCTGTCACCTTAAACCTATGCTTTCTATTTTTGGTCTCCCCTACACTGGGAAAAATACCTTGGCTATTCACCCTATCCGTGCCTTTCGTGATTTTACAAACCTAATCAGGTCATTCCCTCAGCCTCCAACCCTCCAGGGAAAATAGCCCCAGAGTATTCAGCCTTTCCCCATATCTCAAACCCTCCAACCCTGGCAACATCCTTGTAAACCTTTTCTGCACCCTTTCAAGTTTAACAACATCGTTACTATAGCAGGGAGATCAGAATTGAATGCAGAATTACAAAAGTGGCCTAACCAATGTCCTGTACAAGTTGACCTGGTTACCCTGTTGGAGAAATTAACCTCCTTTCTCATCTGCCAGGCAGACTGGCTACCAGGGAGTTGGCAAATTGAAACCCATAATTGAAGCTGTTAATTGGAGATCAACTGTCTAAGTGGGGAGAGTATCTCTCTGGGTCAACCTACCAGGTTATTTCCCCTTCTTACCATCTCCTTTCCCACCTCCAGAGAGGGAATTACGAATCTACCAATCATGGATGTCCCATGTTATTGCTCATAATAGGTTGTTAGGGTGTGTGAGAGAAGAATTGAAGTAATTGGTTAATGGTGAAGCATTCTTTAGATTGGCTCCAAATTGGTATCAGTTAAAGGTTTTATTTTTCATTGTGACCTGAGAAACTGGAGCCAGTCACAAAAACAGATGAGAATTTTCTTCTGAGTTACAGGTATATTTAAAATCCAACATGCAATAGATGCAAAGCTTTGGAAAGATGAACAGACAGAGTGCTGTTGGCTCTACTCACAGTAAGTCAGGACATGCTGCTTTATAAGGGGAGGAACACCATATAAAGCAAAACATAATATGGCTGTCCTGTTACTATGCAATTGTGTGTTCCTTTAACACTTCAAAGGTCAATTGCTGTTAAGTAAACCCTGGGTGAGCTTGAGTAAAGATGAATTAAGAGGCTGCTGGAAATGTGTGGTTCCAACTGTCTTTACTGTTGCAAATTATTAAATGTTGAAGTACCATGATTTAAGTGTGTTAGAGAGGTGTGAGATTGTACTAGGTAGCTGATTGAATCCTGTGACAATGAATGAGAACAAATGTAATGCAGGGGTAGAAGAGTGAAGGAAGGGGAGAGAGTGTGAAGGGAGTGGTGGAAGTGGGCGGGTGCAGTGGAAATGGGATAGAAGGGTGAAGGGAGGGAGGTTAGAAGAGTGAAGGGAGGGTGGTAGAGAAGTGAATGGAGGGACATGGAAGTGGGGAGGGTTTGGAAGAGTGAAGGAAGTAGGGAGGGGGAAAAGAACAGAGGATACATGAAGAGTCAGAGTCATGGAAAGGTGGTGATGAAGGGGAGGGAGGGAATAAAGAGAATGAGAGGAATCAAAAGAAGGAAAAAGAAAGAGAAGACTGAGGAGTGGACAAAGAAAAGGAAGACTAGGAAGAGAGATGGAGTGCAAAAGGAGAGGGGAAACTGAAAAAGAGAGAGGAGGTGGAGGTGGGGAGAGGTGAGGAAGTAGATCAGATTAAAACAGTACATTACCTGATTGTGGGAGGAGGAGGAGTCGGGGAAAAATATAATGAGGGAACAGTGCAATGAAAATAATTCCACATAATATCAACATTGTAACTTTGTATAGCTCATTAATGAGTTGAGTTTGCCCATTGGATCATAGTGAAGAGCAATCAAGACAGGAATGTTTCCTGGACCACATCATTAAGTAAAGCATTTGAAATCTCTGAACTTACACAGGTTCATGTGACAGGTGTTTGATAATTTTAGTACAGTATACACTCCCCAGCAAACTGAAACTTTTCTGAATATTTCTTAGAGTAATATGCATGTGTCACCCTTCCATATACAGCTATGGGGACAGAGACATTGTTAGAAAGTGTTTTCCTTTTACTTTTTCCCTCTTTCCCTTACTCAACCAGACAATCAGATGAAGAAAAGAAACATTTGCACAATTGAATGAAATGAGACAAAAAAAAATGTAAAGTGGATACAGGATTTAGATTCCACAATGACCCCTTCTGTAGGCATGTATAATGACATTCCTCACTCTGGCATTTTACTGGAGGTATTTTATCTCATCTACTTCAGAATGGGTTCATGCCACACTCCACTTTCATTAGGTAAAGAAGCTAAGGTCAGCAAAGGTTGTAAAAGCTCATGGGTGAAACAAGGAAGGTGCCGCACATGACCTCCAGCAACCTGGTGAAAATACTGTGGTTCAGCTCTGTCCAACTTTACCTGGAGTAACACCGAAGCTTAGAGTGGGAGGGTTCCTCTGGCGAAGGGCAACTGGCCAAGTCTGCTACTATCTACTCGCTCCTTCTCCGGTCACTTCCACCATGCCCATGGTGTGTTGGGTGTCTGGCTGCACGGTTTGGACTGTTTCCACCAAGCTGCCGCTAGGAAGGACAACATACCGGGCAACAACATTCTGTGGTTTTGGCTCCTTCAGATTCTCCTTACTGTGCCAGATCCCATAACCGAAATAGATAAGAAAACCTTACAAAATAAGAAAGCACATTAGAAGCCTCCAGTTCTACCTACAACAGTCATACTCAATGACATTTTACATTTGCGGAGTGTATTTCATTTAGTACAATGTCCACCCTTCCCTCACCAAATCCTTCCACAGGAGAGATCAGGTAATATCAGATCCTGACTTCCATGAGGAGACATTAGGACAGCATGGAAGATTTGTCCAGTGTTGTTGGATGGTTTCCCTCTCAGACTACCAGCATGTGAAATCATTTGTACAAGAGCAATTCCAGTGACATAAGTTTAAACCCCTCTCAGTTTACACTTGACTGGCTTGGCTGAATATTTAGATATCGAAGAGTATAGTGCTGGAAAAGCACAGCCGGTCAGGAAGCATCTGAGGAACAGGATAATCGACGTTTCGTGCATAAGCTCTAACTGTCCTGCTGCTCAGATACTGCCTGACCAGCTTTTCCAGAGCCACACTCTTTGACTCTGATCTCCAGCCCTCACTTTCTCCTGAATATTTAGATATGTTCTAATTAACCTGCTCAGGGATGTAATTATACACCTCTGGAACAGGTGGTGCTTGAACCCAGGCCTTCTGGCTCTGATGTAGGGACAGTGCCTCTGTACAACACAAGCCCTCTGTCTGAATATTGATAACTTCTCCACAATAAGAACTACATTTTTCCTATCCCTCTTTTTTTTATCATCTTTCAGCCACCAGCCCCATTCTTACCCCACCCCTCATGTTCTTGAGAAAATGGCGGCTCTAGGCCAGGTAAGCTGAATGTAACAAATATAAAGCCATTGTCCACACGTGAGCCATGCAAGTTGGCTGTTGTTAGACAATTTGCCCAGACATAGACTCATCCAGGCTAAACATGGACACTTCCCTTGCCCGCCTTCACTGGGGATTAATGAAAGGAGTCAACATTTAGCCCAACAACACTGTAGCAAATTGTGTTTCCTAGTGCTGAGCATTCATCCACCGTGTGATGTTAGAAAGTTGTCCTTAGGCATTTGGCAGTATTAGTTACTATGGTTCCGCAAGTCACTTTTTATTCCCCTATGCTCATTGTTGTAAGCAGTGGGGTTTTTAATCAGAGTCTTTGCAGTTAATGTGTCTCCGGAGCAGAAGTGGAAAGAACCTAGAATAAGGGATGAAGGAGCAGCAGGTCCTGGCAAGCAAAAGGATCATCTCACCTAATCCTGTGAACTGGCACATTGGTGTAATGGCTGGTGGGAATGCAGTTCAATGTTATTTGTCTGCCTGCCTCTGTCCTCATGTGTATGTAATGGGGGAGGGTTTTGTTTATAAGGGGAATATAGTTCTAACATTAGAGGAATATCTTGACAATTAGTAGTTGCTTGCCTTTGGTTAGAAGCTGTAGCTGTGTAATAAATGGTAATTCTTGCAAAGTACAAAAATCTGGTCAATGTTTTCTGTAAACCACCATTTTAAAAGAGAGGTAACTTAGAGAAGTTTGAATCTGTTGAAAATTTTTTAACTTTGTAATAACTCTTGATAGCTGGCATGTTAGCCCAGTGAGATGTGACACTACAAGGAGTCCATTTGGTCCATTATATCAATTCTAGCTCTTTAAAAATAGCTAGGAGAAAGTGAGGACTGCAGATGCTGGAGATCAGAGTCAATGAATGTGATACTGGAAAAGCACAGCAGGTCAGGCAGCATCCAAGGAGCAGAAAAGTCAACATTTCGAGCATAAGCTCTTCATCATTTCTGATGAAGAGTTTATACTCAAAACATCGACTCTCCTGCTCCTCGGATGCTGCCTAACCAGCTCTCTGAAATAGCTGGCAATTAGACTTTCTCATCTGATTTTTCCACATAACCTCCAATTTATTTTAGGTATGTATCCTTTTTGCAAGTTCTTACTGTATATTTTTCTACCATCCTTTCAGGCAATATTTTCCAGATCACAACAAATAGGGGCAAAGGTTGTGGGTAAAATGGCAAAATTAATGGTGCTCTACTCTACAAAGTATTCAGAATAAATTAAATGAATGAACAGCACAAATAGGGGTATGATCTTACAGCCATTTTGGAGAGATGGTTACAAGGAGGTCAAAGTTGGCATGTCAAAAGAGTCAATGCACATGGATGACTTTGATTTTCCCAATCTCCATGAAGATTAAATTCGCAAATGTAGCTGTTACAAAGAATTATGAGTATCTTCAGGACCATTTCCTGATCCAGCTACTATTTTGGATCTGGTGTTCTGTAATGCAACAGATTTGATGAATTATTTGAGTAAGAGATCCCCCTAGGGAACAGTGGCCATGGCATGGCAGAACTTAGCGTTCAGTTGGAGAGTGAGAAACATGGGTTGGAAACAAGACTTGGTCATTAAACATGGATAAGGGCTGAGTTGGCTGGGTAGAATGGGAAAGAAGTTCAGTAGAAAAACAAAAAGTTGGACAATGGCAGAAATTTAACATAGCTTATGGAACAAGCTGCCAGCGGAAGTGGTGAAGGCAGGTACAATCACAACATTTAAAAGGCATCTGGATTGGTATGTGAAGGGTTTAGAGAGATATGGGCCAAATGTTGGCACAATCTGACCTAGTCCCATTTGATGTCTGGTAAGTGCAGATTAGTTGAATAGTAGGGTCTATTCCTGTGCTGTATAACTCTATATAACTGGCAGATCAAGGAATTTTAGATAATATTGCATGCCTACAGGTGGCAAACGCATGTTTTTCCATTGGTTGTTTCATCGTTATTTCTAAAGGTTACTAGTAACTTCATAATTCATTACTGGAACAGACAGTTAAACAGGAGATACGGAAACCATCCATCAGATTCCCTAATTAATGACCTGCCATACCGTGGCAACACTCCATCTGTGGAACCCAGCTAAGTAAACGAGCAATTAATGTTTTAAAATAAAATTGTCCTACCTATAACTATCCAAACAGAGAATCGCACCCAAGTCAATAAACTGAGCTTTAACATCAGATATACATTCAGTAAGATACTGATTCCAGGAATCAAGGGCACCAATGGAACCTACAAAATGAAAAGTCATAAAAATCTCATTAGTGGTACAACTCATCATAATTTTATTACGAACTACTGGATTATCTCTTAATGTAAAGAGCTTGACGGCTGGTTTGTGATGCAGAGTAATGACAATAGAACATAGAACATTACAGGCCCTTCGGCCCTCAATGTTGCGCTGACCTGTCATCCCAATCTGAAGCCCATCTAACCTACACTATTCCATGTACGTCCATATGCTTGTCTAATGACGACTTAAATATACTTAAAGTTGGCGAATCTGGTACTGTTGCAGGCAAAGCATTCCATACCCTTACTACTCTGAGTAAAGAAACTACCTCTGACATCTGTCTTATATCTATCACCCTTCAATTTAAAGCTATGTCCCCTCGTGCTCGCCGTCACCATTCTTGGAAAAAGGCTCTCCCTGTCCACCATTTCCAACCCTCTGATTATCTTATATGTCTCTATTAAGTCACCTCTCAACCTTCTTCTCTCTAACAAAAACAGCGTCAAGTCCCTCAGCCTTTCCTCGTAAGACCTTCCCTCCATACCAGGCAACATCCTAGTAAATCTCCTCTGCACCCTTTCCAAAGCTTTCACATCCTTCTTATAATGCGGTGATCAGAACTGTACACAATACTCCAAGTGCGGCCGCACTAGAGTTTTGTACAGCTGTAGCATAACCTCATGGTTCTGGAACTCGATCCCTCTATTAATAAAAGCTAAAACACTGTATGCCTTCTTAACAACCCTGTCAACCTGGGTGGCAACTTTCAAGGATCTGTGTACCTGGACACCGAGATCTCTCTGCTCATCGACACTACCAAGAATCTTACCATTAGCCCAGTACTTTGCATTCCAGTTACTCTGACCAAAGTGAATCACCTCACACTTGTCTGCATTAAACTCCATTTGCCACCTCTCAGCCCAGCTCTGCAGCTTATCTATGTCTCTCTGTAACCTACTACATCCTTCGTCACTATCCACAACTCCACCGACGTTAGTGTTGGCTACAAATTCACTAGCCCACCTTTCTATGTCCTCATCCAAGGTCACTTATAAAAATGACAAACAGCAGTGAACCCAACACCGACCCTTGCAGTACACCACTGGTAACTGGACTCCAGGATGAACATTTCCCATCAACCACCACCCTTTGCCTTCTTTCAGCAAGCCAATTACTGATCCAAACTACTAGATCTCCCACAATCCCATTCCTCTGCATTTTGTACAATAGCCTACTATGGGGAACCTTATCGAACGCATTGCTGAAATCCATATACACCACATCAACAGATTTACTCTCATCTACCTGTTTGGACACCTTCTCAAAGAACTCTAAGGTTTGTGAAGCACAACCTACCCTTCACAAAACCGTGCTGACTATGCCTAATCAAATTATTCTTTTCTAGATGATTATAAATCCTATCTCTTATAACCTTTTCCAACACTTTACCAACAACTGAAGTAAGGCTCACTGATCTATAATTACCAGGGTTGTTTCTACTCCCCTTCTTGAACAGGGGAACCACATTTGCTATCATCCAGTCTTCTGGCACTATTCCTGTAGACAATGATGATTTAAAGATCAATGCCAAAGGCTTCGCAATCTCCTCCCTGGCTTCCCAGAGGATCCTAGGATAAATCCCATCTGGCCCAGTGGACTTATCTATTTTCACACTCTGCAGGGTTTCTAATACCACCTCCTTGTGAACCTCAATCACACTTAGTCTAGTAGCCTGTATCTCAGTGATCTCCTCGACAACATTGTCGTTTTCTATAGTGAATACTGTTGAAAAGTATTCATTTAGTGCTTCCCCAATCTCCTCTGACTCCACACACAACTTCCCACTACTATCCTTGATTGGTCTTAATCTTACACTCGAGTAAAAAATGAGGTCTGCAGATGCTGGAGATCACAGCTGAAAATGTGTTGCTGGTCAAAGCACAGCAGGCCAGGCAGCATCTCAGGAATAGGGAATTCTATTCCTGAGATGCTGCCTGGCCTGCTGTGCTTTGACCAGCAACACATTTTCAGCCCTAATCTTACTCTCGTCATTCTTTTATTCCTTAAATACCTATAGAAAGCCTTCGGGTTTACCCTGATCCTATCCGCCAACAACTTCTCATGTCTCCTCCTGGCTCTTCTGAGCTCTCACTTTAGGTCTTTCCTGGCTACCTTGTAACCCTCAAGCACCCTAACTGAGCCTTCACATCTCATCCTAACATAAGCCTTCTTCTTTCTCTTGACCAGAGATTCCACTTAATTCATAAACTACAGCTCCCGCGCTCTACATCTTCCTCCCTGTCTGACAGGTACATACTTATCTAGGACACAGTAGCTTTTCCTTGAATAAGCTCCACATTTCTAATGTGCCTATCATGGGTTCAATTCCCACTCTAGCTGATGTTTCTGTGAAGGTCTCTCTCTCCACTCATCTGAGGCGTGGTGACCCTTAGATGAAACAACTAGCAGTCATCACTCACTAATAAGCAAGTAGACATCTGGGATGGTGGTGATTATGTGATAGGACCCAGATGATTGCTGCACTCAATGTGAGTCTGCACTGTAATTGATCTCAGTATTGGAAGTGGTAATGCAATAACTGGCCTGAGGAGTTAGTGCAGAGCACTCTTACCTCAGGGTACAAATCTTTGAAGTCAAGTCCCACTCTGACAACTGGAGAGTAAAATCTACAATCAGCATTTGACCATCATGTGTGTCAATTCTCTGTTGAGATTTTGACACTGACTGCCCTTTCAGATGGACATCAAAGATCTCATGGCAACATCTCAACATGGGCCAGGGAGTTGTCACTGGTGACCTAATAAATATTTATCCATGAACCAACATTGTCACATTGCTATTTGAGGGACCTTGCTGCATTTTAAAAAATCTTATCGTGGAATGTGGGCATCGCTGGCTTGATAAGTATTGACTGTCCATCTCTATTGTGATGCCATTTTCCTGGATCACTGCAGTCCACAGGGTGCTAGTGCACTCACATTAGGGAGGGAAGATGGAGGATTTTGACTTTGAAGGGATGATGCCATAGTGTGCAACTTAACTGCTGCCTTTCAAGACTTTGCAACAGGACCTGCACCTCAATGTAAGGCAGTGAGCATAAAAACCCTATAGAATACCTAGAGGCTGAGAAAGGTCTGGTGGGTGGCATGGTGGTTAGCACTGCTGCCTCACAGTGCCAGAGACCTGGGTTCAATTCCCACCTCAGGCGACTGTGTGGAGTTTGCACATTCTCCCCGTGTCTGCGTGGGTTTCCTCCCACAGTCCAAAGATGTGCAAGTGAAGTGAATTGGCCATGCTAAATTGCCCGTAGTGTTAGGTGAAGGGGTATGGGTGGGTTGTGCTTCGGTGGGTCAGTGTGGACTTGTTGGGCCGAAGGGCCTGTTTCTACACTGTAAGTAATCTAATCTATTAAAAGCAAGTCTTTCTTAGTTGCGAAGACTCTGGGGAGTGCTATCCAGCGAGTCCAGCTTGAATCTGCTAGTGTGTGAACATCGGGCATGAGCAGATTCATTCTTGACTCTATCTAGTTCTCTTTAGTCAAGTAACTTTCAATAGTCAGCCTGTCACGCATGTAATTTCGGGTAAAAAATGAGGTCTGCAGATGCTGGAGATCACAGTTGAAAATGCGTTGCTGGTTAAAGCACAGCAAGTTAGGCAGCATCCAAGGAACAGGAAATTCGACATTTCGGGCATAAGCCCTTCATCAGGAATGAGGAGAGTCACACTCTCCTCATTCCTGATGAAGGGCTTATGCCCGAAATGTCGAATTTCCTGTTCCTTGGATGCTGCCTAACCTGCTGTGCTTTAACCAGCAACGCATTTTCAACTCACGCATGTAATTTCGCCCCAGCATTCCAAAAGGAGATAAGTGGGAAGAGGCACTGAGGGGAAGTAAGTTATCTTTAATCTCAAATGACTGTTGGAATTTAACAAAATGTGTAGCCCTCCACCCCAGTCTCTGTTAAGGATTTAAAAGGCTTTAATGTGAGTGAAACACCATAACTGAGTATGGGCATGGCAGGAGAGGGAAAGGAAGATTAATGCTGGCTGCATGAACTCAGTGATGTGGAATCACAGGAACTGCCTCACACTTTAGCAATTGTAATTTCTTTTGGTACAAGTATACAGTCATATCATATCAAATCACATCAAGAAAAAAAAAGGGGAGTATTCAACAACAAACTGCTGAGGTACCAATCTGACAAACACAAAAAATATTATACATGTCACAATATCAGTAAATTTGCCAGCGTCCCATTCTCTCATTAGAGAGAACTAGCGGGAGTTTAACCTGAGGGTCACCATGCCTCAAAGGAGGGGAAAGATTGTGAAGGGGAGTCCTTTATGGTAACCTCAGCCAGGGCAGGAATCAAAACTGCTCTGTTGGCATCACTTTATGTTGTAAACCAGTTGTCCAGCGAACTAAGCTAACAATACCATAGGTAAACAGTCACAAGACACAATTAAGTAAATATTCTTGAACCATAGTTTAACATGCTTCAGGATTGAGTAGGCATGACATATTTGGAACATAATGTTTTCTAATCAACTTATTCAGCAATGCGATGATACACCTTGAACCTGGGCCCCCTGGTCCAAAGTTATGGATATGTCCCTCCTGCTCCTACTTTCTGTGTTTCTAATTGCAAAAGGCAAACTCACCCAATAATTTCCCTTTCTGCTGCCTCCAGTGGTGGGAAAAATCATGCCCCCATTTCTAGTAATGGTGACCATGAACCTATCATCAATTATCATTCAAACCCATCAGCCTTCTGAAATAGCCCAGCACAGAGTTACAGATGTCCTCTACAGCATGGAAATGGACCCACAGCCTGATTTGCCTATGCCCCTCCCCCCCCCCCCCAGTTTTCACAATTAAACTAGTCCCATTTGCCTGGTTTTGGTCCATATCCATGTGTACCTATTCCATTCATGCACCTGTCTAAATATTTCTTTAATGGTGAAATTGTACTCTCTTCCGCCACTACCTCGGATAGCCCATTCCAAACACTCACTAATCTTACTATGAAGAAGATTGCCCCTCTAGACTCTGTATCTCTCCCCTCTCACCTTAAACCTATGCTCTCTAGTTTTAGACTCCCCTACCATGGGAAAAATTTGGATTGGCACGGTGGCACAGTGGTTAGCACTGCTGCCTCACAGCACCTGAGACTCGGGTTCAATTCCCGACTCAGGCGACTGACTGTGTGGAGTTTGCACATTCTCCCCGTGTCTGTGTGGGTTTCCTCCGGGTGCTCTGGTTTCCTCCCACAGTCCAAAGATGTGCAGGTCAGGTGAATTGGTCATGCTAAATTGCCCGTAGTGTTAGGTAGGGGTAAATGTAGGGGTGTGGGTGGGTTGCGCTTCGGCGGGTCGGTGTGGACTTGTTGGGCCAAAGGGCCTGTTTCCACACTGAAAGTAAACTAATCTAATCTAAGTTTAATTAGTGAGGGGCGTTAGATGTTGGTCTTTCGTGTGATGCTCACATCCAATGAAAGAATAAGTAAAAGAGAAAGGTTTGTCCACAAGACATCTAACACAGCAATATTGTTTCTGCTTGTCTTTATAAATATTTTGCACTCATTTGCACATCAAAATGTTCACATTTTTGTCACACTAGTGTCAAGTTTCCGGTGTAAATTCATCTCTGAATGCATCTAATGAAAATTGCTTGTATACATTTGTCATTTTTGCAGGAGTGGCAAGGTCAGCATTCGTTGTCTCTGTTTAACTCCCAATGAAATGAGGAGTTTGTCATTTCAGAAGCCAGTTAAGAGTCGAACCACATCACTGTGGGCCTGATCTCACACGTAGGCAAGACCAAGTAAGAATGGCGGATTTCCATTCCTACAGAAAATTAGTGACCCAGATGGATTGTCACAACAGCTGACAACAGTCATAATTTGTCCACCTTTTAATTTCACATTTTATTAAATTCAAACTTCAACATCTGATTTGAACCCGTATTCCCAGAACATTAGCCTGAAGTTCTGGAGTATTCCTCTTTCCAAATCATAAAACTATTCACTGTGTTCAAGAAAGTAGAGCTCATTTCATGACTGTTTCTTGTCCTAATTATTTTCATTTTGTCTGTGTCTTCTGGTTAGTGACCCTCCAGCCACTGGAGGCAGTCTCTCCCTGTCTACTTTTTCAAAACAACGCAAATTATTAATTCTGACCCGAACCTCCTCTATTGTAAGGAGGGGGAAAAGCAGCCTGCCCATGTTATAGAGCCACAGAATCATACAGCACAGTAACAGACTCTTCGGTTCAAAGTCAAAACCAATTATGTTCCCAAGTTAAAGCAGTCTCACCACTCTGCGCTTGGTCCACATCCTTCCAAACCTTTCCTGTTCATGAACTTATGCAAATGTCTTTTAAATGTTGTAACTGTACCCACATCCACCATTTTCTCTGGCAGTTCATTCCACACATGAACCACTGTTTTAAAAAAAATTGCCCGTTGTGTCCTTTTAAAATCTTTCTCTCCTCACCTTAAAAATACCTCCCCCTACTGCCTGATGCCCTCTGGCAAAGATAGAACAAGGTAGCCATCCACAGAAACCATTTGCTTCCAGAATAGTGTATTCCAAGAACAGTCCTACAGTGGAACAATCTGCAGAAGGAGATTGACACATTCCCATCGCTTGGAATCCTCAAGACTCTTTTTATCATTCTTCAGATTATTTCACATTTAAACCTTTTCATTTTCAGGACAACCATCTCAAAACCTTATGCCCAGTTTAATCAACGCCAACCTCAGATACTTGGCTGGAAAATGGATATTAACCTGATGTAAACATAACTGAACCTGAACAACCCCAATCATCTCATCATCCCATCCTGACATAAAGCTTCCCAAACAGCTTTGCACCATGATTTTATTTGCAGGATACAGTAATTGATGTTACCTAAGTACATCTGAATAATTCTCCAGTAACTTCAAGCAGCTGCGGTTCTTGATCATCTCCATTCAAATGATGTACTGCTTTTTTTCAGCATCTAACTGACAGACAACCATACAATTTTGAAAAATCATAACTCAGTGTGCTCAATAGTGACCCAAGGGAAGGTAATGGCATAGTGGTAATATCATCGAGCAATCCAAAAGCCCTGGGTTAATGTTCTGGGATGTGGGTTCAAATCCTGTTGCCAGCAGATGGTGAAAGCTTAATTTAAAAGAAAACGGTAGTTGGTAACATTGTTGTTGAAAACCCACCTGGTTCACTAATGACCTTTCGAGGCATAGAGTTCGACAGCATGGTAACAGACCCTTCGGTCCAACTCGTCCGTGCTAACTAGATATCCTAAATTAATCTAGTCTCATTCGGCCCATATGCCTCTCAACCCTTCCAAGTCATATACCAAACGAGATGCCTTTTAAATACTGTAATTGTACCACCATTCCCTCTGGCAGCCCATTCCATACATGCACCACACTCAGTGTGAAAAAGTTGCCCCTTAGGTCCCTTTTGTATCTTTCCACTCTCACCCTAAACCTATAACCTCTAATTTTAGACTCCCCTACCCCATGGAATTGACCTTGGCTATTCACCTGATCCTTGCTTTGGGAAAGGAAATCTGCTGTCTTTACCAAGTCTAGCCTATTTATGACTTCAAACCCACAGCAATATGGTGGACCCCTCACTTCCCATTGGGCAAATAGGAATGATTATAAATGCCTGCATCCCATGGATGAATTGAAAATAAAAGCTGCCTGAGTGCTAAACATGCGAGGACTCACCTGAAAGGTATTCAGCTTTTGATGCTGTTCATGAATCCAGATGAGGAATAAGCTGAGGAGAAACCCAATTGCAAAGAACACGATGAATAGAATGTAAGCCCACTGAGGGAGCTGGAGATGACTGACACCAAAAACCAGTATGCAGCACAGGCATATTGAACAGAGCACCATGGAGGTAACTGCGACAGTCACTATCTCCCCAGGTACAAAGTCACTAAGGAAATGTAAATAAGGCTCAAAGGAGGACTTCAGTTGGCCAGGCTCCCTTCGTTCCTTGGCTGCTTTTTGCTTCTCTACTAACTGGAGCTTATCCGAAAATGATTCATACTCCTTCAGCCCACTGCCATCCTGGGTTTGAGGACTTGGATTGGGCGGGGGTGTCTCCGAGCGCTTCACTTTGTCTGTCTGGTAGCGTAGCACGATGGTACTGGCAGCAACAAATGTGTACGCCAGGAGCGTTCCGATAGACAGGAACTGCACCAGGGATTCCAGGTCAAACACCATGGCCAGGATGGCCATCAGGATTCCAAACAGGACGATGCCGATCACTGGGACCTTAGTGACTGGGTTCACCCGCGCAAATACCTTGAAGAGTAGGCCATCCTCAGACATGGCGTACGCAATCCGAGGGACAGAAAACAGGTTGCAGAGGAGGACTGTGTTCATTGCTTGAATATAGAGGGGAAAGAAATAATAATCAAAAGATGTTTCAATATAGACAACATCTAATCATTTATTTCTGTATCTCACCACATCTTGTTCTTATACTGATTTGAAGTTAGTGACTTAGGTTTTAACACAGACACCATTTAATCCTGAACTTACAAGAGTGAAATTGAAAAACACACATCAACACCCAGAGGGTGATGTGGAAGTGTGGAACTCTCTTCTGCAAAGAACAGTTGATACTGATCAATTGCTAATTATAAAATTGTGATTGATAATGCTTTTGATAAACTAAAAATCTAAGAGATGTGGGGCAAAATTGCATCTATGGGTTTAGGTTGCAAATCAGCAATGATATCTTGAATGGTGGTGAGGACCTATGAGGGGAGGAATGCCACTGGCTAGACCAGCATTTATTGCCCTTTTCTAACTGCCCTAGAGAAAACTTGAATTGCTATAGTGCTTGGGGTGCACCCATGTTGCAGTCAAGGAGAGAGCTGTAGGATTTTGACCCAATCATGAGGGGCATGGATAGGATAAATAGACAAAGTCTTTTCCCTGGGGAGTGGGAGTCCAGAACTAGGTTTAGGGTGAGAGGTGAAAGATATAAAAGAAACCCAAGGAGCAATGCTTTCACACCGAGGGTGGTACGTGTATGGAATGAGCTGCCAGAGGAAGTGGTGGAGGCTAGTACAAATGCAACATTTAAAAGGCATCTGATGGGTATATGAATAGGAAGGGTTTGGAGGGATATGGGCCAGGTGCTAGTAGGTGGGACTAGATTGGGTTGGGACATCTAGTTGGCATGGATGGGTTGACCCAAAGAGTCTGTTTCAGTGCTGTACATCTCTATGACAATGAAGGGTTGTGAGAAGCAAGTAAGTGAGACTAATTAAATTATTCTTTAGAAGAACCAAATGTTGGGCCAAATGGCCTTCATATCCACTTGAATAAAAATCTTGAATTAAATTTTGGTTTCTTTAATCATGATTGTGAAACCACCAAATAAGGTGAAAACCCATTTAGGTCACTGGTGCCCCAAGACGAAAGAAATCGGCTGTCCTTATCTGGTTTGGTCTACATGAGGCTTTGAAATGGTTTCACAAGATGTTAAGGAAATCACATGGAGTGCAACAGTTAAAGGAGGCAGCTCTCCACCATCTTCTCAGGGAAATTAGGAATGGCTAGAAGGGTTACATTTGTTATGTTCACATCTGATTGGATCTCCCTAGAATCTAGAGAATTTTAGAAAATTGACACCAACTACCCTGAAGATGAATACATTAGGAGCTGGAGACCTGTCAACCTGCAACTCCATCAGTTTGCTCAACACCACTTCCCTCACTAGTGCAATTCCCAATTTACAGCTACTATTTATTTTGCTTTCTCTACAGTGAAGACAGCAATGTCTGCCTGCCATTATAATGCAGAAGGCAGGAGTAAGATGCAATAGTCTCTATTTGTCTGGCTGAATGCAGCTCCAAACACCCTCAAGAAGATCAACACCATCCAAGAAAAATTCAGTTAACTTGATTGGCACCACATCCAAAGCAATCTTATGTTATCTCCAAGATGTAGTGAAGACCCTGTTGAGAACACCTTCTATCAACTCATGACCGGGCATCCATGAGGTGCTGTGGGCCATCAACAGCAACAGAATTGAACTCCAGTACAATCTGTAACCTCATGGCCCAGCATATCCCCCACTCCACCATTACTGTCAAGCCAGGGGATCAACTCTGGTTCAATGGAGAGTGCAGGAGGGTATGCCAGGAGCAATGTGGATAGAATGTGGCACTGGAAAAAGCACAACAGGTCAGGCAGCATCTGAGGAGGAGGAGAGTTGACATTTTGGGTTGGATCCTTCATCAGGACTGGGGAGGGGTTTGGGGCTGGAGGAGAGATAGGTGGGATGACGATAGGTGCCCCTTAGCACTAAGCCAGGAATATCAACAGGCGTACCTGAAGATGAGGTGTTAACCTGATGAAGCCACCAAGCAGGACTACCTGCCAAAAAGCAGAAGCAGCAGATGATAGACAGAGCTAAGCGACCCCACAACCAATGGATCAGATCTAAGCTCTGCAGTCCTACCACATCCAGGCATGGATGGTGGTGGATGATTAAACAACTCACTCGAGGAGGAGGCTCCATGGATATCCTCACCCTCGATGATGGAAGAGCCCAGCACATCAGTGCAAAAGATAAGGCTGAAGCTTTCGCAGTAATCTTCAGTCAGCCGTGCCGAGTGATGATTCATTTGGGCCTCCTCCAGTGGACTCCAGCATTACAGATACCAGTCTTCAGCCAATTTGATTCACTCCATGTGATATCAAGAAACAGTTGGAGGCACTGGATACTGCAAAGGCTTTTGGGACCTAACAAACTGTGCTCCAGAACCTGCCACTCCCCTAGCCAAGCTGTTCCAGTACAGTTACAACACTGGCATCTACACAACAATGTGGAAAGTTGCTCAACTATGTCCTGTACGTAAAAAGCAGGTCAAATCCAACCCAGCCAATTACCGCTCCATCGGTCTACTGCCAATCATCTGTCAAGTGATGGAAGGTGTGATCAACAGTGCTATCATACAGCACCTGCTCAGTGATGCCCAGTTTGGGTTCCGCCAAGACCACTCAGCTCCTGACCTCATTAAAGCCTTGGTTCAAACATGGACAAAAGAGTTGAATTCCAGAGGTGGGGTGAGAGTGATTGCCCTTGACATGACGACTGCATTCGACTGGGTGTGACAGCACGGAGCCCTCACGAAACCAGAATCAATAGATATAGGGGTAAATTCTCTTGTGGTTAGAATCATAACTGACATATTGGAAGATGCTCGTGGCTGTTGGAGGTCAAACAACTCAGCTCCAAGACATCTCCACAGGAGTCTCTCAGGGTAGTGTCTTAGGCCCAAACATCTTCAGCTGCTTTGTCAATGACCTTCCTGTCATCATAAGGTCAGAAGTGGGAATGTGCAATAATCAGTGAACAATGTTCAGCACCATTCACAACTCCTCAGATCCTGAAGCCATCCATGTCCAAATGCAACAAGATCTAGACAATATCTAGGCTTGGGCTGACAAGTAACAAGTAATATTCAAATCACACAAATGAAAGGCTATGACCATCACTAACAAGGGATAATCTAACCACCATCCCTGACATTCAATATTGTTACCATTACTGAATCCCCCAACATCAACATCCTGGGAGTTATCATTCATCAGAAACTCAACTGGACTCACCACATAAACACTGGCTACAAGAACAGGTCAGAGGCTGAGAATACTGTGGTGAGTAACTCACCTCCTGACTCCCCAAAGCCCGTGCACCATCTACAAGGCACAAGTCAGGAGTGTGTTGGAATGCTCTTCATTTGCCTGGATGGGTGCAGCTCCAACAACACTCAAGAAGCTTGACATCATCTAGGGCAAAGCAACTAGCTTAATTGGCACCACATCCACAAGCATCCACTCCCTCCACCACTGACGCTCAGTAGCAGCAATGTGTACTACCTACAAGATGCACTACGGAAATTCACCAACAATCCTCAGACTGCACCTTCCAAACCTACAAACACTTCCATCTAGAAAGACAAAGGCAACAGACATATGAGAATACCAGCACCTTCAACTTCCCCTCCAAGCCACACACCATCCTGCCTTGGAAATATATCGCCATTCCTTGTTCCTTCACTGTCACTGGGTTAAAATCCTGGACTGCCCTTCCTGAAGGCATTGTGGGTTCAGCCACAGCAGGTGGAATGTATCGATTCAAGAAGGCAGCTCACCTCCACCTTCTCAAGGGCAACTGGAACGGGCAATAAATGCTGGCCAGCCAGCGGTGCCCACATCTCACAAAATAAATTAAAAAGCCGGTAAGTCTACCATCTAGAAGGACAAGGGCAGCAAATGCTCAGGAACATTATTACTAAAGTTCCCTCTAAATCCCTCATTATCCTGAATTACTGCCAATATATCGCCAATCCCTCACTGTAACTGAGCAACCATTCTGAAAGACCCTTTCTAACAGCACCCAATGGCTGATGTAGCTTAAGAATGCAATTCACAACCATCTTCCAGGACAGTTAGGGATGGACAATAAATTCTGGTCTGGCCAGTGATGCCTTCAGCCCATGAATGAATTTTGAAGAAGTTATATTTCTTTCTATTGATATCATGGCTACTTACATTACTTATTCAATTCATTTTCAATCTTGATGGCTTATAAACCAATAAAACGATAGGCATGATGGGCCACTCTTGTGTGCTGTATCTTTGCAATGATCTTCCATCGTGGTTTCTTAAGAAGCTCAGATCTCTCGCTTTCCTGAGGGTAATGTACATTACAACATTCTTAGCCCATGCCACATTCAGGTCTGCATTGATGCTGAGACTCAGCATAAGAATAAATGGAAACGGACCAGTTGAAAGATCTGGTTTAATGCTGTGTATCTTGGACGATTGGGATAGAGTCATCCAGCATGAAAACAAACTCTTTGGTCCAACCAGTCCGTGCTGAACGTAATCCCAAACTAACCTAACCCCACCTGCCTGCTCCTGGCCCATCTCCTTCCAAAGTTTTCCTATTCATGTACAGGATTTATCCAAATGTCTTTTAAACACATTAATTGTGCTCACATCCACCACTTCCTCAGCAAGTTCAGTCCACACACAAGCCACCCTCTGTGTAAAACATTTGCCCCTCATGTCATTTTTACATGTCCCTCTTCTCCCCTTCAATATGTGTCCCATGTTTGACAAAAAATAAACAAGAGGAGCAAGATGTCATTGGCTATGTTTTGAGCACGTGCTTTGACTCAAAGGCTTGGACATTGCTCTGCTAAGCACACACTGTGGGAAAAGTAAATTAAAAACCCACTCAAACATACAAACAAGAAACCAGAGAAGGCCACTCAGCCTTTTGAGCCTGTGCCATCATTCAACAAGATACTCAATTAGGGGTGCCATGGTGGCTCACTGGTTAGCACTGCTACTGCACAGCGCCAGGGGCCCAGGTTTGATTCCAGCCTCTGTGTGGAGTTTGTATATTCTCCCTATGTCTGTGTGGGTTTCCTCCCACAATCCAAAGATGTGCAGGTTAGATGGATTGGCCATGCTAAATTGCCCTTGGTGTCCAGAGATGTGTGGGTTAGGTGCATTAGTCAGGGGTAAAATGTAAAGTAGTAGGGGTATAGGTCTGGGTGGGTTACTCTTTAGAGGGTTGGTGTGGACTTGTTGGGTCAAAGGGGCTGTTTCCACACTGTAGGGAATTCTATATAAAGAAAATACTGTGGCCGATCTGACTTTAATCTCAACTCTATTTGCTGAATATCCCTGATAATCTTTCATCCCATTGATCACGAAGAACCTATCTACCTATATCTGAATAATATTTAAAGATACTGCATCCATTGCCTTTTGAGGAAGGGATTTCCAAAGACTCACAATCCTCTGAGAGAAAATGTTTCCTTACCTCTGTCTTAAATGGGCAACCCCTTATTTTTTAAATGGAATTCTAGATTCTCCCACAGGAGGAAACACTCTTTCATCATCCACCCAGTAAAATCCCCTAAGGGTCTTATATATTTCAGTGAACCCAACTCCGACACTTCTAAACCCCAGAGGATTCAGGCCTAGCCTGCCTAGTCTTCCCTCATGATTCAATCTGCACAGATTGCCAAACACTCACCACAAATAGATCCGACAGCCACGATGAATCCAGCCCAGGCATAGCCTCTCCTGTAGAAGGCGTCTGAGAGAGCTGAGTCGGGGTTCAGGCTGTGCCAAGGTACCATCAGGGTGAGGGCTGCGGAGACCAAAGTGTACGCCAAAGTGGCCAGGCCCAAGGAAAGAGCCGTCGCGATAGGGACGGCCTTTTGAGGGTTCCGGGCTTCTTCGCTGGACGCGGCGATGACATCGAATCCGACAAACGCGTAGAAGCAGGTCGCTGATCCAGCCATGATGCCCGAGAATCCAAAGGGAGAGAAGCCACCCTCCGCGGCGCTGAAGTTCCTCGGGTCGGCCAGGATGAAGCCGAATATCAGAATGAAGAGGATCACTCCCATGCTCACCACCGCAAACAGGTGGTTCATCCAAGAGGCCACTTTGGCCCCGCAAGTGATGAATGCTGTGGCAACGAGCAATATGGCGGCCGCGAGCAGATCGGGGTTGGGGGCAAGGAGGGGCACATTCCACCTGCCAATGTGCGTTTCGGTGAAATTCTGAATCTTGTGATTGAAGATGGAGTCCAGGTAGCCACTCCAAGCCCTGGCCACTGCTGCCCCACCAATCACGTACTCCAGAATGACGTTCCAGCCAATCAGGAAGGCCCAGATCTCGCCCACTGAGACGTAGGTGAACATGTAGGCGGAGCCCGTCTTCGGCACACGGGAGCCAAACTCGGCGTAGCACAAAGCAGCCAGCAGAGATGCGAAACCTGCAAAGATGTAGGAGAGGATAATGGCGGGGCCCGCCACGTCTTTGGCAACCGCACCCGTCAGGACATAAAGGCCGGAGCCAACCATACCCCCGAAGCCAAGCAACGTCAGGTCCAGAGTGGACAGGCACCTATTCAGAGCAGTCTCCATCATATCTGCCTCGAGGGTTTTGACCCTGTTCAGTTTCTGGCAGAATCGAGCCAGTGAGCTACAGCCGGGTAACCTGCTCACCATTATTCCCCTTACCGTCTCCGTGATATTCTGTGTTAAAGGTATGGGCTGGAGTTGGCGACTTAGTTTATCAGTATCTCATTCTATACTCTGAAGCTGCAGAGAAAACCTCATTTCTGAAAGATGAGAATTGCAGATCTGTGGAAAACAAAATAAACAAAACAATATTAATGGTTGAAAATTACTATCCATCTCTAAACCTAAACTTAATCCTAACCATCACCCTGACATGAACTCTAACACTGACACTAAACTTGACCTTAACCCTGACCCGAACCATGACACTAACCCCAACTCTGACCCTAACCATGACACTAGCCCTAACATTAACCCTAAACTTAACCATAACCTTAAACCCTGACCCTAACCAAGACACTAACCCTGACTCTGACCCTAACCCTAACCCTAACCATGACATTAACTCTAACTCTGACCATAACCATGACAATAGTCTTAACATTAACCCTAAACTTAACCCTAACCTTAACCCTGACCCTAACTATGACACTAACCCTAACCCTGACCCTAACTCTAGCTGCCCAGAAGATGTTCTCAGGTAATTTTATTCACTGTGATTGTCTGATGGACAGTTACTAGCTTAAGGGCCATGCTGTGACATCTTTTTGTGTGAGTGTATGCCAATCTGAGTACGCACCATCTAACAGTTGGCACAATGGCCAGGAGCATGCCATTCTTATTGTCAAGGAAAGGAGGGGTCTCTGGCAGCAGACACCACTTGTTGATCTCATTATCTTCCCTTTATAGTCAAAGTTGAAAGCATGCAATGAATTATTGCATTATTTCCATAAACCCTTTGACTGTGTATGTATAAAAATAATTGAAGCAAAAATTACTTACTTTTAACACAAAATATTTGCTCAGTCTGTATAACACAGTTCACACACTCCACCTCCACAATTTCCAGCCTACAGTTAAACAGTTATTGAGGCCATCATCTTTGCGCCCACCACAAGCTCTGCACTCTTACAGTTAATATTATATGTTTCCCCTTTCCTTTCCCCTTCCTCCTAGTCCTTCCACTTCCCCTTCCCCTCCAGGTAACTGCTCACAACCTCGATGTCCTGTTTATAGCCTCACCCAATGGCGACAGTGCAGAATCCATACAGACTTTCTTCAGAAATGATTTATCTCACCCCACTCTCTGGTCCTCCTTCCGTAGCCTTGCTTTTCTTTTCTCTCCAGGTGATTTTCCAGTTCCCTTGTGAAAGCTATGATTGAGCCTTGTTTCCACCATACTCTCAAACAATACGTTACAGATTCTAACCACAGGTTCAATTAAAAAAGCCCTATCTCAGATCCTTTTTTGATTCTTCTGCCCTGTACCTTAAATTTGTCTCCTTCGCTTTTTGATCCTTCTATAGTCTCTCTATTTACTCTGTCGAGATACTCATAATCTTCAATGTCTCTCAGCTGCCTGCTCTTTGTGGAGAACAACTTCAACTTCCCTACTCTTTGGTTGGAACTCCTCATTCCTGGAACCATTTGCAGAAACCATTTTCACACCTAGCTCTAAAATCCTCACATGTTTCCTTGTGGTCTGCAGCCAGAATTGGACACAATATTACCCCTGGGGGCAAACCAGTGTTTTATCAAGATTTGTTCTTATTGTTTCCCCTACGGTTCACCCCAAGCTGAGCTTTTAACTTTGTCTCAAGACCAGCGTGAATGTCTACTTCACTACTGCCCCTTCTATCCAGCATCAGCCTATCAGCCACTGGAAACCTCACCCAGACCCTTCACGCTTGGCATTCTGACAATGCCCAGTCCTGTTAGATGAACAGCTCCACAGCATCCAGCAAACTCTTCCCAATTGAATGTTCTTCCACATGTAAGGGTCAAAATTCCACATTGGCAGGGGATATAAAACTATGTCAGGGAGATAGGACGCCAACATGCGGATCATTTCAGAGAACATCTCTGGGACACCCGTACCAACCAACTCCACCACCCTGTGGCTGAACACTTCAACTCCCCCTCCCATTCCATCAAGGACATGCAGGTCCTGGGCCTCCTCCATCGCCAAACCCTAACCACCCGACACCTCACCATCTGCCTTGGGACCCTGTAACCACACGAGATCAATGTGGATTTCACCAGTTTCCTCATTTCCCCTCCCCCCACCTTATCCCAGTCCCAAGCCTCCAACTCGGCACCGCCCTCTTGACCAGTCCATCATATTTTACATTTATCCGTTCCACCCTCTTATCACCTTCACCCCCACCTTCATCTACCTTTCACATTCCCATCTACCCCAGCCCCACCCCCCTCCCATTTATCTCTCAGCTCCCCCCACCCCCCACCCCGGCCCACAAACCTCATTCCTAAAGAAGGGCTTTTGCCCACAACATCGACTCTCCTGCTCCTCGGATGCTGCTGATCTGCTGTGCTTTTCCAGACTCCAGCATCTGCAGTCCTCACTTTCTCCTAACACTGCCCAAGGCTCTACCATTATGAAACTATACTGTTGACATTAATCTCTATTGTTCATCCGACTGTGCTAACTGAACCTTCCCAGAATCCATCGTGTGATGATCAGCTCTGCTGATTTTTGCATTGGAAATGACAGGTGACCACAAATCATGTTCATGGCAAAACCAAATACAATTAAGGTTACCATAAATGCACGAGCAAAAGTGAACACTTTCAACAAAGGCAATGCCTTTCGAAGTCATATTTTGTGCGTTAGCACACCTTTTAAAATGTAAACAGCTAAACATAATTAACTTCAATGTGTGTTTTTTTATTACTTCCTCCGTCCTGGTTTGCATGGATCTATCAGGTCAATTCTAGAAATGATTTGGATCGTGGTTAAAGTGACTTACATACATGAAGTCATCCATCAGTTCTGCTCGAGATACCTCAATCCCTTCACTTCTTTTGTTTAACCAAATCTTCCCCAAACTATAATAAAACATTCGAGGAGAAAGTGAGGACTGCAGATGCTGGAGATCAGAGCTGAAAATGTGTTGCTGGAAAAGTGCAGCAGGTTGGGCAGCATCCAAGGAGCAGGAGAATCGATGTTTCAGGCATAAGCCCTTCTTCAGGATTCCTGAAGAAACGTCGAATCTCCTGTTCCTTGGATGCTGCCTGACCTGCTGCGCTTTTCCAGCAACACATTTTCAGCTATAATAAAACATTGCATAGAAACTGTTCCGATTTTAGCTTTTACAGAGCGGTGCAAGCAACTGGAAAGACAAACTGTATGTTGGCTGCTCTTGGAGGAGGATTTCTGTAGTCAGAGAGATCCAAAAAGCTCCTTTGACCCACCCTGTCAACACTATTCAAAAACAACTACCTCAATCCCATTTTCCAGCACTTGGCCCATTTCCCTAATACCTTGGCATCGCAAATGCACATCGAAATGCTTGTTAAATGTTACGGGGGGTTTCTGTCTCTCCCACCCTTACAGACAGTGAGTTCCAGACTCCCACCACTCTCTGGGTGTAAATGTTTTTCCTCATGTTTCCTTACACTCCTGCACTCTCACATTAAATTGAGATAGTTCCGAGGACTATGGAGATCAAGGGGAAATGGGGAAAATGTGGGTACAGGATTTGGATGACCAGCCATGATCATATTGAATGGCAGTCCAGGCTTGAAGGGCCAATTGGCCTATTCCTTCTCCTGGCTTCTCTGTTTCTATGTTAGCAATCCCTGGTTAAAATTCGCACCCCAACCCGTCCGTTGAACTGTGTTGCAACAGCATTGAATGTTGCTAACTATCAAGTTTGGGTTCTTCTTGATCTGTGGAGACCAGCTAGTCCTTGGATACATTACTGATAGGCTCATGGTGATGGTCCTGATACTGAGAAGCATTTAGTTATTGAGACACTGCTTCCCTCAGCTGAAGACTCTAGATCTTTCAGGATAAGATTTTGGCTCTTTAAGATGGAGGAGTAACACCTCCACTTAGAAACTCATGGATCTTCAGATTTCTTCGCCAACGTTGCCCTGTGGTCTTCGAGCATATTCAGGACAGAGATTGATAACATTTTTGAGCAATAAATGTATTAAGGCAAATCACAGATCGATCAGGAGGGCAGGCTGAGATAGAAGATCAGTCATATTTCTTATGTTCTTATGCTAACAATTGAGCAGTAGCTGGTGCACTGTCTGCTCACGTGATTAGAGTCATAGAGTCATAGAAATGTACAGCATGGAAACAGACCCTTCAGTCCAACCCATCCATGCCAACCAGATATCCCAACCCAATCTAGTCCCACCTGCCAGCACCCGGCCCATGTCCCTCCAAACCCTTCCGATTCATATACCCACCCAAATGCCTCTTAAATGTTGCAATTGAACCAGCCTCCACCACTTTCTCTGGCAGCTCATTCCATACATGTACCACCCTCTGTGTGAAAAAGTTGCCCCATAGGTCTCCTTTATATCTTTCCCCTCTCACCCTAAACCTATGTCCTCTAGTTCTGGACTCCCCGACCCCAGGGAAAAGACTTTGCCTATTTACCCGATCCATACCCCTCATAATCTTGTAAACCTCTGTAAGGTCACTCCTCAATCTCCGATGCTCCAGGGAAAACAGCCCCAATCTGTTCAGCATCTCCTATAGCTCAAATCCTCCAACCCTGGCAACATCCTTGTAAATCTTTTCTGAACCCTTTCAAGTTTCACAACATCTTTCCAATAGGAAAGAGACCAGCTGGCACATCTCCTTTCCATCTCAAATGATACACTCAGACATTAAGCAATAGCAGCAATGCATTGGAGTGCTAATGCCAACTTGATTTGATAGGTATTAGTAAACTGTAGGGACAGCCCTACCCTCTTCCTGTATCCCACACACCATCCTGATCTCTCCCAGGCCCATGCACAGCACTAATGGCTGAGAGGTTTGATCTAGCCTGGTGTAGAGACCTTCCCCTTCAACACCCCCAAACCCCCCACCGCCCAGCCAGCCCACAGACCACCAGAGCAAAACAGCAAGGTGTAGTATCAGAGCATCCTCTGCAAGAACAGAACAGAGGTAGCAACACTGAGTGGGCTGTGTTGGGTGTGTCAAATGTTATGCATACAGTTGGCCAGGTGGATTGCCACGGACCTGATGAATGATGCATTAACATGCTGTCACTAACATTATTCAAAAGCCAAATTAAGGAGACAAGAACATTGGAGTGGAGAACAGATACAGTCCAATTGTGCCACTCGCTATCTAAAAGAAATGAGATGAGGCAGAATAGGGTAAAGCCCATTCCTAGCATACCTCCCAGTGCTGGGCACTCACTGTGCAACTCGCAAATGAGAGCAAACTAATGGGCAACATCAAGATACATGAAGTCTTGCCTCAAGTCTCAAGATGTAGACTCTCAGTGTAGAATCTGGACAAGAGGAACTTGTACTCTTTGGAGACGGGACAGAACACCCCTGGTCCTCACTTTCCACCCCACCAACCTCCCTATACATTGCATCATCCTTCACCATTTCCACCACCCACAGAGCTATATTTCCCTCCCTACCCCTATCCGCTTTCTGTAAAGACCATTCTCTCCGCGACTCCCTTGTCAGGTCCAGGCCCTGCATCAACCCAACCACCCCTCATAGCTCCTTCCCCTGCTACCTCAGGAATTGCAAAACCTCCGCCCACAACCTCCCCCCTCACCTCTGTCCATGGCCCCAAAGGAGCTTCCACATCCATCAAAGTTTTACGTGCGTTTCTACACATGTCATTTACTGTATCCATTACTCCCGCTATGGTCTCCCCTACATTGGGGAGACAGGACGCCTTCTTGTACAGCACTTCAGAGAACATCTCCAGGACGCCCGCACCAACCAACCCCACCACCCCATGGCCAAACATTTCAACTCCCCCTCCCACTCTGCCGAGGCCATGGAGGTCTTGGGCCTCCTCCATTGCCACTCCCTCACCACCCGATGCCTGGCGGAAGAACACCTCATCTTCTGCCTCGGAACTCTCTAACCCTATGGCATCAATGTAATTTCATCAGTTTCCTCATTTCCCTTCCCCCCACCTTATCGCAGTTCCAACTTTCCAACTCGGCACTGCCCTCTTGACCTGTCCTACCTGTCCATCTTCCTTCTCACCTATCCACTCCACCCTCCTCTCTGACCTATCACCTTTACTTCCACACCTTCACCAACCTATCACACTCTCAGCTACCTTCCCTCTAGCCCCACACCCCCCTCCCATTTATCTCTCCACCCCCTCAGCTCCCAGCCTCATTCCTGATGAAGGGCTTTTGCCCGAAACATCGATTTTCCTGCTCCTCAGATGCTGCCTGACCTTCTCTGCTTTTCCAGCACCACTCTCTCAACTCTAATCTCCAGCATCTGCAGTCCTCACTTTCGCCAAAGACATCTACTGTCCACTGTTTCAGACAGGGTTAGTGAGCAGGAAAAGCTCAGTCAGTCCATCTCGTCCGTCCCATATTATTATGGGTGAACCATCACGACATATGTTTCTGAATGCCTATTGTTCTTGCATGGCCACATACAATAATAGGAGTCATGCAATGTATGCATCTGTTGGAGTTAAGAGCTGAAAAATGTGTTGCTGGAAAAACGCAGCAGGTCAGGCAGCATCCAAGGAGCAGGAGAATCGACGTTTCGGGCATAAGCCCTTCTCCTGAAGAAGGGCTCATGCCCTTGGATGCTGTGCTTTTCCAGCAACACATTTTTCAGCTCTGATCTCCAGCATCTGCAGTCCTCACTTTCTCCTGTTGGAGTTAAGTGAGGTAATGGTTGTTCTCCTGGAAGACAGCTCCCAGGTTCACTCAGAGCAACAATTGGCCAATTCAGGGGGGTGTGGAAAATTGGTAAGAGGCATAAATTACATCTAGGAGGCTAGGAGGAAATTCTTTGACATGCATATAACAGTCACAGGCTGCAAGTCAAAATGATCATCATGATCAACTTCTTGCGGCTGATGATCCACTTGAAGAAGTGAACTGGCCCTTTGTGATATATTTTCTGATACTATCCCCCAACCCTAAAGAGACTCCAGGGGAATATCGATGCTCCTTGCTGAAGAGACCTATTGCTGATGCTTTAAGTGACAAGTTCACCTCTGCCAACTTTTCATCCTGGAGCGTATGTTCTTGCGGTTGTTTGTAATTTGGCCTTCTTGCGTGTGCCCTGTCTCTTTGTTCACTACATTTTAAGTTCTGATGAAGGGCTTTTGCCCGAAACGTCGATTTTCCTGCTCCTCGGATGCTGCCTGACCGGCTGTGCTCTTCCAACACCACACTCTCGACTCTAATCTCCAGCATCTGCATCCTCACTTTCGCCATATTTTAACTTCTGTATGACAGATTTGCTTATGGAACCTCTTCTCTTCCATATCTGCTTTCGCACAGACCCCCTACCCAGGTGAGGGGTGAAGGGACCGAATAGCCCAGCCCAGTTCTGAGACAAAACCACATCCTCTCTTCCCAGTCAGCTGAGCCAGGGATCAGCCTTAGAATCCTTACAGTGTGACGCAGACCAGTTGGCCCAACAAGACCACACCAAACTGCTGGAGAACATCCTACCAAGACCCATTCCATCCCAGCAACCCTGCATTTCCCATGGCTAACCCATGCATCTTTGAAATGTGGGAGGAAACCAGAGTACCCAGAGGAAACCCACACAGACATAAGGAGAGCATGCAAACTGCACACAGTCAATCATCTGAGGGTGATATCGAACCTCAGACGAGGGTGATATCGAACAATGCTATGAGGCACCATTGCTAACCACTGAGCCACCCCTCTATTACTATATCTGTAACTACAGTATGTTCTGGAGTATTGTCACTAAAGTACAAACTTTATCTCCGTCTTCTCTCTACACAGATGCTGCTGGACCTGTTGAATTTCTCCAGTAATTTTTGGTTTTGTTTGTTTCAAGACCCCAGCCTCGACAGTTCCTTGTTTTATCTCAATATGTTACCACAGAAGAGGACTCTTGTGATGCAATGGTAATGTCCCTACCCCAGAACTAGGAGGACCGCGTTCCAGTCCCACCAGCTTCAGGGGTGTAAACAGCATCTCTGAACAGGTTAATTAGAAAATATCTAAAATAGCGGGATAGGATGGTTTTCACCCAGGAAATAAAGCCATGACGATTTTTGTCCTAAAAATTTAAACTTGTCAAATATATTGATAGATCACCAACCTCAACACAGACAATTAAAAGCAATAAATTATTAAACCCTTTCTAAGGCAAACTCTGATATCCATTTCACAGTTAGAGGAGTCATAACAAACAGGCAACGTTTACGTGAACGAGGAGTTGCAACTAAGGTAGATTTCCTATAAATGCACAGTTTAAAGTAAGCATAGAGTGTCTGTCACAAATAAGAATACGTTTGTGCATAACAGATCCATTTGTAACAATTCGGCCGGATGTTTTATGACCAAATGCCTGATGCATCGAGTCGCCGGTGATAACGCACTGATGTCAATTTCACGTCTTATCATTTGCAATTTCACCTCCGATTGCTCTCTGGTTTTGTCTAGACTTGGGAACAAGGCTGTTTAAATAAATAACAAAAAGCAAACTGAACGGCCTCAAAAATTCCCAGCTCGGCTCAATAAAATGCAGCAGAAAGGGGTGGGTGGGGGAACGAGGACCAAACTGCACGGGCTCAAGCCTCCCAAACCAACCCCCCGCCCAAGAAAAAGGTCGAGAATTGTACCTTGGCATCCGAGGCAGAGGGTCAAATCCGTCAGTCTGCAAAAATCTCCGCGGAACCTAGCTCCGCCTCGTCGAAAAGATGATGAAAGGTTCAAGGGAGGGGGAGGATTGATTGATCATTCTGTACCAGGGAAAGGGCAAGGGATGAGGTGGGTCAGTGAAAGGCGATTTGGAACACAGTCAGACAGGTGGGTAAAGGGTGTTGCTGAGGACAAAGCAAAGGATGGCACCTGTTTTC
This sequence comes from Hemiscyllium ocellatum, assembly GCF_020745735.1. Taxonomy (NCBI): domain Eukaryota; kingdom Metazoa; phylum Chordata; class Chondrichthyes; order Orectolobiformes; family Hemiscylliidae; genus Hemiscyllium; species Hemiscyllium ocellatum. Next base: position 12,529,823 of record NC_083424.1, read on the forward strand.
CTGGCTCCTGGGGTGTTTTCTTTCTTCTGATCTCTTTCTCTCTCTCTCTCTCTCTGATCAGACTGACGTCAGACAATACTGAGTGGGGATGGAAAGAGAGAGAGAGAGAATGGACTGATAGTGATAGAGAAAAGAGAGGACTCAGTCTGAGAGAGAGAGAGAAAGAGGTGTGAGGATACAGCATGAGGTGAGAGCCAAGGACGAAGCTTTTGGAAGGTCAACCCGCATTTGGCAACACTGGGTACCGGAGAGCTCGGGAATTTAACAGACTTTGAAAATTCAGGGAAGCCGATTAAAAACGGAAGATTCTCAGCTCGCTCTCTCTCTCTGTGCTGCAATTAAACCACCAAACTAACCCAAAAAAAAGTGCATTACCTAATGCACACAATGAAGACGATATCACATAATTAACAGTTGAAAGACAGAACAGGGAAGCTAAAAGCAAAATTAATGCAGCTAAATTAATCAAACATGCGACCTCCTGTAGAGGTTATATTTCCAGGAGTAATTTTGGCTCTAGGAATTCTTCACATTGACACATACACCCACGCCCCTTACACACACACACAGGTGAAATCTAGCCCTCTATTGTTCCCTTATTACAAAATTGACTTCTGTCTATATTATCTTTGCCTTTAATACAGTATTTTTCAATTGATAGCTGCTGTTATTGAAAAAAAGGCTTAACTGTCCATTTACACCCTAATAATGTGTATTTTTTTCATTTTTTCTTTTCTTTCTTTTTTATTTTTTCTTTTTAAATTTTTTTTAAAGCCCCACACTCCCGCCTAACTGCGGTAGGTAGTGCTTATGTTTTCCCCTGCACCCATGTTGTGTGTGTAGGTGTGAGACACAGTGAAAGACACAAGGTGCATAAATCTTTATTCAGTTTCCACCATCAGGAAGGAAAGAAACACCCGAGTGGCCAGTGACAAGCAGTCCCCTTCACATCAAAAATAATGTGTATCTTAAATCAGAATTGACACTGGAGATTGGACAGAAATTGCTGAAGCAATTACAAGCAAAAACACTGTGGAGGATGAAGATCTGAAATAAGAACAGAAAGTGCTGGAGAAACTCAACAGGTCTGGCAGCATCTGTGAAGAGAGAAACAATGTTAACATTTCTAGTCCAGTAGATCGTCTTTGGAACCTAACCTTGCTGAATCATGGAGAGTATCAATGCCATGAATTGGATCTTCACTCAACATTATAATTCGGATAACGATGTTGTGGCATAAATTACCAGAAGCGCAAATCGATTACCATGTGGTGAGGGCAACTGATCATCTAGATGGGTCTTAACCATTTTGGCACAGTGGCCCCATTTGAGGCTTGAAAGTTGTGGTGACCCCACTGAGAACCCACCAAAGGGCATTGGGGGTGAGAGGGGAGGATGTCTGAGAGAACAATGCGGGGTACAACTGGGACAAATCGGTCAAGGCTCCATGAAGCTCATTACTGCTGCAGAGCTCATGACCCCAAAATGCAACTTAGGGTGTGCCAGGGGAGCCTCAGTCATGTGTGTTGCTCAGCCTATAGTATATGAGAAGTCTTAGACATTCCGGTGGTCTGGATGACCACACCCGCAGGTAGTGCTATGGTTTGGGCGGCATGAGAGTTGGGTTTTGGGATTTGAGTGTTACCTGACTACTTAGATTTAGATTACCTACAGTGTAGAAACAGGCCCTTCGGCCCAACAAGTTCACACCGACCCACCGAAGCGCAATCCACCCATTCCCCTACATTTACCCCTTTACCTAACACTATGGGCAATTTGGCATGGCCAATTCACCTGGCCTGCACATCTTTGGACTGTGGGAGGAAACGGGAGCATCCGGAGGAAACCCACGCAGACACGGGGAGAACGTGCAAACTCCACACAGTCAGTCGCCTGAGTCGGGAATTGAACCCGGGTCTCTGGCGCTGTGAGGCAGCAGTACTAACCACTGTGCCACCGTGCCACCTGGAGGCACAGCAGCTATGTGGATGACATGTGGTCACTCTACAACATAGGAAAGCGCAGTCAGGGAAGGATTGGATGACCACCAGTCTGAAGAATGGCACACAAGCATTCAGAAGAGCAACAGAGTGCACGTCACTGAAGGATAGCTTTTTGGTGGATTCTCTGGGGGGTGTGGGGGTGATGGGGTGCAGCCAGAGACCAGCTACCTGAGGTAGGTTGAGGAAGAGAGGAAGAGCTTTAGTGGTAGAAGACTCAATAATCCGGGGTACAGACAGGAGTTTCTGCAAACTTGACTCCACAGTTGTGTGTTGTCTCCCCTGACTCCAAGGTCCAGGATCTCACTGAACTGCTACACGGCATTCTGAAGGGATGGAGTGAACAGTCAGAAGATGGGGTTCACATTGGTACCTCTGACATGGGTGGGAAAAGGGATGAGGTCCTGCAGCAAGAATTTAGGAAACTAAGCAGCTGATTGAAAAGCAGGACTTTGAGGGATTTATTCTCCAGATCGTTCCTGGTACAATGTGCTATATGAGTGTGGGAATGTAACAGATGAATGTGTGGCAGAAGGAGGGAAGATTGTTGATTTTTCATTGAACCCTGAGCAAGGATCAGGGGATTTTGGTGAACATGTCCACCAGCCCCTAAAGGTCTCAGGACAGGCAGATAAAATTTGTAGGGTACTTGCCTTTATTAGCCAAGGCATAGAATTAAGAGCAGGGAGGTTATGCCGGAACTGTATAAAGCATTGGATAGGCCACAGCTGGAATATTGTGTGCAGCTATAGTTTGGATGTGATAGCCCTGGAGAGGGTGCAGAGGAATGTTGCCTGGGTTGGGGAGCTTTAGTTATGGAGGGAGCTCAGAAAGTCTGAGGTTGTTTGCCTTAGAGCGGAGGAGATTGGGAATGATTGAGATGTATAAAATAATGAGGAGCATAGACAAAAAGAGATTTTTTTTCCCTTGGTGAAGAGATCGATGACGAGGGGCACAGATTTATTAGTTTATTAGATCCCCTACAGCCTTTCAGCCCAACAAGTCCACACTAACCCTTTGGGGAGTAACCCACTCAGACTCATTTCGCTCTGACTAATGCACCTAACACTATGGGCAACTTAGCATGGCCAATTCACCTGACCTGCACATCTTTAGACTATAGGAGGAAACCAGAGCACTCAAAGGAAATCCACGCAGGCTGGAATCGAACCTGGAACCCTGGTGCTGTGAGGTAGCAGTGCTAACCACTGAGCCACCGTGCCACCCTTAAGGTAAGAGGAAGGAGGTTTGGAAGGGATGAGAGGAAAAATGTTTTCACCCAGAGAGTGGCAGGAATCTGGAATTCACTGACTCTAAGGATGGGAGAAGCAGAAATACAAATAACAGAGTAGTATTTAGATGTGCATTTAGATGTGGTGTTAAGTCATACAAGATTATGCGCAAGTACTGGAAATAGTTAGGTTGTTGCTTTTCACTGGTGCAGCCTTTTTCTGTGGAGTAGACCTCTCTGACTCTTATGAATCTATGGGTCTGCTGCTGGGCGGCACAGTGGCACAGTGGTTAGCACTGCTACCTCACAGCGCCAGAGACCCGGGTTCAATTCCCACCTCAGGCGATTGACTGTATGAAGTTTGCACGTTATCCCCGTGTCTGTGTGGGTTTCCTCCGGGTGCTCCGGTTTCCTCCCACAGTCACAAAGTTGTGCGGGTCAGGTGAATTGGCTATGCTAAATTGCCCGTAGTGTTAGGTAAGGGGTAAATGTAGGGGTATGGGTGGGTTGCGCTTCGGCAGGTTGGTGTGGACTTGTTGGGCCGAAGGGTCTGTTTCCACACTGTAAGTAATCTAATCTAAAACCAATACAAGTCTGCTTGGTTGTATCTGAGCTGAAATGGAACCAACATCCTTGTGGCGGTGGATTTGCTCATGCTGTTAGTAAGGGTTGAAGCTAATCAGATAAATAAAGAAAAGCCAAGTCAGTCTGGGTGGCAGAGTGTATAAAGGGAAGTTAAGGCAGAAGGAGCAGGGCAAAGCTCCTTTAATGTAAGGTAGAGAAGTTGAGGGTGCTCATTAAACATGGGGTATGATATTGCTATTATAGAGAGACAGGAACAGGACTGGCAACTCAATATTCTGATGTTTAGAATCTTCAGGCAAGATAGGGAGAGATGTAAAAGAGGAGACGGTGTTGCAATATTGATTAAGGAGTCAATTATTAAGGAGGGCTGATGGCTTGGGAGGTTCCTCAGTTGATGTCACATGGCTGGAACTTAAAAGTGAAAAGGAGGCAATCAGATTGTTGGGAATGTATTGTGGATCTCCAAATGCTCAGGGAGAGACAGAAGATCGGGTAATATCGGCAAGTATAAAAATACTGGAGGGTTTTAACTTCCTGAATCTTAACTGGGATAGACAAAGTGTGAAAGACTTGAAAGGCATAAAATTCTTAAAATATTTATTGGAGAGCACCACATATAAAGGTCTAGAAGAGAGGGAGTGGTGCTGAACCTAATTTTAAGGAACAAAGCCTCGCAGATGTGTCAATGGAGATGCATTTCGGTGAGTGATCGTAACTCAGTTTGATTTAAGGTAGTCATGGAAAATGGCAAAGATGGACCCGGAATAAGGGTTCTGAACTGGAGGCAGGCTGATTTTAATATGATGAACAGGATCTAGTCAGTGAACCGAAAAGCATCTACTTGCAGGAAAATCTCATCAGAAACAGGGGAGTCATTCAAAAAGAGCAATAATGAGGGTGGAAGGACAATCTATTTATATAAAATTGAAGGTGGAAACAACAAATCCAGAGAACCATGCTCATTGAAGGGTAAACAGGATCAGATAATGGAAATAGGGAAGCTGATGGTGGATACCAAAAAGGTTCAGAAAGCTAGAAGCCTAGCAGAGTATAGAAAATGCAGGGGTTGTTTAAAATTAACTAGAAGGATAAAAAGGAGACATGAGAAAACACTGGTGGATAAAACAAAGGAAAATTCAAAAGGATTTTAAAAATATTCTGCGGCAAGAAGATACCCAGGGGCAGTGTAGGGTCCATTTGGGATCAAAATGGCAAACTGTGTGTGAAGCCAGAAGGCATAGGTAAGGTTTTAAATGTGTGTTATGCATCTGTATTGATTATAAAGAAGAACAATGCAGGTATAGAAATCTCGGGGGGACAGTGATGTACATGACTAAATTAGAATGGGACATGGGATAAGTATTAGGGGTCTTAAATTTGAAATAAAAACCCAGGCTTAAGATAGATGTATGCCATTGAGATGTAGGAGAAAAGTGAGGTGATTACAGGGGCCCTGACATTAATCTTCAAATCCTCTTTGACCATAGGAGTGGTGCCAGAGGACAGGAGAACAGTTAATGGGGTACTATTACTCAAGAAAGGTAAAGAAAAACCGAAAGAACTGCAGATGCTAGAAATCAGAAACAAAAACAGAAATTGCTGCAAGAACTCAGCAGGTCTGGCAGCATCTGTGGAGAAAAATTGGAATTAACATTTCAGGTCCAGTAATTCTTCTTCAGAACTGATGATGGGGAGACGGGCTAAGGAGGAAACAGTAGGTGGAGATAGAGCCCAAAGAGAGAGAAGACCAGTTGGACAAAGGAGTGGAAAATGGTCAGCCTGGGAGAATAAAGAGCTGTTAGCAGTGAATAATGAATTGTGGGCAATTGCAGACCACGTGATAATGAGGCCTGGTGTATGGGGGAGGAGGAAAATGTGGGGAAGGAGCTCTACCCTAAAATCAATATTGAGTCCAGAAAGCTGCAGGGTCCCCAAGTGGAAAATGAGGTGCTGTTCTTCCAGCTTGCACGGAGCTTCACTGGAACGCTGCAGCATGCCTGAAATAGAGATGTTAGCCAGGGAATGGGATGGTGTGTTAAAGTGGCAGGCAACTGGAAGCTTAGCAGAAGCCCAGCTTCGCAGACTACCTACGTTCTGTCCAAAAAAAAAGACCCTGAGCTTCCCATTGCATGTGCCACTTCAACAGACCTTCCCCTCACCATCTCCTTAAATGGAAGACCTTTTAGTTTGAAACTGTTCCCCCAGGTCTAGGTGTCCCATGTGGGGAAGCACACTCCTGACATCTTCCTAGTTAAGCCCCCGCACAGCAAGGTTTGAGAAGATTTGTAGCTTAGATTGAGGTTTTGGATGTAGGTTTGCTCACTGAGCTTGAAGATTCATTTCCAGACGTTTCGTCACCCAACTAGCTAACATCTTCATTGGGCATCAGGCGAAGCAATGCTGTAATTCCTGCTTTCTACTTATAGGTTTGGGTTTCTTTGGGTTGGTGATGTCATTTCCTGTGGTGAAGTCACTTCCTGTTCCTTTTCTCAGGAGGTGGTAAATGGGGTCTAACTCGACGTGTTTGTTGATAGAGTTCCGGTTGGAATGCTATGCTTCTAGGAATTCTCCTGCATGTCTTTGTTTGGCTTGTCCTAAGATGGATGTGTTGTTCTAGCCAAAGTGGGGTCCTTCCTCATCTGTATGTAAGGATACTAGTTTGAGAGGGTCATGTCTTTTTGTGGCTAGTTTTCTGCCTAACTTCAGGAAAAATCAATGCATATTCCATGGAGTAAAGGCCTTGACAACCGAGAACAGGGATTTCCTTTCAACTTGGCCACTGTGTGACAAGTGGACTGGGCACCCATGTTCACATAGAATCCTGCCAGATTTCTTTGATTGAAAGCAAGGATTACCATATCCACCCTGTCTCACTATTTCATCCGAGGTGTTCTGTGGGAGATTGCATGAAGCTGTGGAAACTCCCTTACCATCCTCCATCTGTGAATCCTGCCATCTCTTTATATTCAGATGACAAGATAGTCAAAATATTGGTTTGACCATCACATCACAAAAACAGCACCTCCAACAGTGCATGGTTTGCGTGAATAGCTCAGTGCACAGTGGCGTGGTGGTTCAGTAGTTAGCACTGTAGCTTCACAGTACCAGGAAGTATTCAAGTTCAATTCTGTCCTTGGGTGACTGTTGTGTGGAGTTAGTACATTCCTCCTGTGTCTGCATAGGCTTTCATCAGATGCTCCATTGTCTAAAGTAGTGTAGGTTAGTTTGGCTGGCTGTGATTAATTATCCATAGTGTCCAGGGATGTGTAGGCTAAGTGGAATAGCCCTGCTAAATCTGGATTACAGGGAATAGGAGTAAGCAGCTAGGTCTGGAGGGGATGCTCTTCAGAGGGTCAGTACTGATTTGATGGGCTGAATGACCCCTGTCTGCAATTCTTGCGGAAGGGCTTACACCCAAAACGTTGACTCTCCTGTTCCTCGGATGCTGCCTGACTGCTGCACTTTTCCAACACCACACATTTGTGGGCGGCACGGTGGCACAGTGGTTAGCACTGTTGCCTCACAGCGCCGGAGACCCGGGTTCAATTCCCGACTCGGGCGACTGACTGTGTGGAGTTTGCACGTTCTCCCCGTGTCAGCGTGGGTTTCCTCCGGGTGCTCCGGTTTCCTCCCACAGTCCAAAGATGTGCGGGTCAGGTGAATTGGCTATGCTAAATTGCCCATAGTGTTAGTTAAGGGGTAAATGTAGGGGTATGGGTGGGTTTCGCTTCGGCGGGTCGATGTGGACTTGTTGGGCCGAAGGGCCTGTTTCCACACTGTAAATCTAATCTAATCTAATTTAGGCAATGTAGGGATTTTACCATTGTCAGAAAAATAATGATGAGCACAGCACTGGTGTGTGTGTGTGTGTGTGTGTGAATTGTAAATTGCAGCACTCTTCTCAAATGGGATTCACCAGCAATTATTCAGAGTCAAAAAAAGGCACCTGGTCCAAGGCAAGTGGAATCCAAAATTGGCTTACTAATAGGAAGCAGCAGGTAATGTTGAAGGTTGTAGTGACAAAGCTGGTGTCTGATGGAATACTACTTGATTTGGTGCTGGTCCCTTGCTGTCTGTAGTGCACATTAAATGATCTGAGCACAAATATAGGATGCTTGACAAGTGAGTTTGCAGTTGACATGACAATTGACAGCATGGTAAATAGTAAGGACGAAAGCCTTAACCTACAATATATATTGGTCAGATGTGAAAAGGAATGGTAAATGGAATTTTATTCAGAAATTATGAGACAATGTATTTTGGGAGGACTGATAATGATGCCTCTGGGTGATAACATCAGGTTCAGCATGGAACTGAATGCCATCAGGACAAATCTTAAGACCATTTCTCTTCTTCCCTCCACTGTCACACTTCCTGCCAACCTGCAGTACTGGATGAGCAAGAATTTCCAGTTAAACATAGAGAAGACTTTAAATTGAAACTATGGTCTTTTATTCTTTCGATTAAAGACCAAAAGGGGGGGGAAAAAACTTCACAAAACTCTTTCCCACCCTGCCTCAGAACATTTCCTCATCAATGGCATTGTTACCTCCATTCTTTTAAACAAAAAAAGTTAATTCCTTCTGCACCTCCTTGAAACACTCCCTATGCAGATACAGCCCAGGGTTAGATAGTAAAGACCCCTCTATTCAATTGAACAGAAATTAAAACCCACTGCAATCTTTCAGACTAAAGATAACTGAAAAGTAAAGCTCCTTCCACTCTACACTTTACTCTCAGCTTAAAAGTTCCCTTGACATTGTCCCCACCAAAACTCCCAGGACAGAGACATGTTACCTCTAGTCTGGACTATCCAAAATATTCCAAGATTGGGTCTCACTTCCAGTTTACATAGACTTGTGCTCACCCAGTCTCTGCAGTCCATATTAACTTGCACTAAGTTTTCACGAATCATTTTTGTGCTACCAGAGTTATAATTAGACAAGCAGGAGGCTGGGAGAACACAGCAAGCCAGGCAGCAGCGGGGATGGAGAAGTCAGCATTTTGGGTGTAACCCTTCTTCAGGACTGTGGGTGGGTGTAAGGGGAGCTGCAGATAAAAGGGGGTGGGGGGCAGAGTGGTAGGGTGGGGATAGGGGAAGACAGGTAGAGGGTACGACCTGGTTGGTCAACATGTTAGTGTCTAGCTGAGTTGTGTTAGTTCTCAGTGCAACACCTGCTTACCTGTTTGGAACAACCTCCATGGTCTTACCCTTAAAACCAAACTCTCTGCATTCCTCCAATTCCGGCATTGTACACTTTGATCTCTGCACTATTGGCAATTGTGCTTTCACGTGCCTCGATTGTAAGCTCGCAGACTTAAAGCATTTACAGCACAAAAGGAAGCCATTCAGCCCATTGTTCGTGGGCAAGCACACAAAGATCTGACTAAACAGGCCTCATTTTTTATTTCTTAGCCCATAGCCCAGAGGGAAACACAAAGGAATACCTGAACACTGCTTAAATGTTGGAGAATTTCTGACTCAACTACCCTTTCAGGCAGCAAGTTCTACACTAAACCACCCTCAGAAAAGATATTCTCAATTCTTAGCTTAGCTTTCTACCTCTTATCCCACTATGGTTATTGACCCTTCTACCAGTGGATAGGGCGACTTTCCTATCCACCATAACTTTGCAACACAAATTGCTAACCCGAAATAGCTGTGCCAGGGCTATTTGAACGTTACGGTGCAAATTTACCTTTTTTTTTTGACTCTGGATTATTGCTGGTGAATCCCATTTGAGAAGAGTGCTGCAATTTTATAGCAATTTGCAACTCCACGTTTTCCTGGTCACAAATTGCTAGGCTTTCCACACAAACACGCATCACAGCACTGCCGTGTGTGTGTCTCATCATTATTTTTCTGACAACTGTAAACTCTGAACAGTAAATTTATTTTCATGACCAATTACTTGAAGAGTCAAATAATTGCTCACCATAAACTGGAAGAACCAGTTGAACAGGAGAACTGTCAGCAAACTTCAATAAGGCATCAGATTGTAGATTCATGACTAGGGTGACAGCAGATGGAAGCAGGAGGTCACTACAAATTGATAGCAAACTGGTTACAGCAAATTAAAAGAATATTTGAGGGAGAAAGGAAGAGAGTTAGGTGAAGTAAGAAAGAGAAACTTTCTGTTCAGCAAAAACATCAGCAGCATTTCATTGGATTAAATGCCACGTTTGTGTTATGTTATGCAAATTTGCAGCATCTACCCACCCACCTACTTAATAACCACAGGCACTTCCATCTTGAAGCCATAGTATATTTTGATTCTTTGCTGTTGTTATGGGAACAGTTAATTAAGGATAGAGATTTCCTGATAAAACCTGGGATATGCACACAGATTGGCACGGAGCAAAAAACTTAAAGCTAAGCTTTCTGGGAAATCTTGGAGGTTATAAACAAGTTGACAGCTTCTTGTTATTGCAAGCATCGCGAGAAAGCAAGACAGATTGTTAAAATATTGGCATCATTGCCTGAACTTATTGACCTGTGGCAGCAGTTGATCTCAAGTTATTTTCCAAAGAACAGATTTACATTTGATCATTTTTGAGGCTTATATGGCTGTGGGAAGTGGAAGGGGCTAGGACATCATAGAGTGAGCAATACAGAGAGACACAGTTTTGATGTTAGTCAAGGGTTATTGTTCACTGGGCTAGCTAATTCATACCTCATAAAAACATCAGAAATATATTTTCTTCTGGTTGTGGTAATCCAAAGTAACAGTATATAATCCCTTACTATAATCTCTGACCTATGGCTCACTGGTGGTACTCCCTTCTTAGGAAGAGGAAGTTGGGTGCTGGTGCATCGCTTCAGTGACCAGAGCATAATTAGATCAATACTTCAATTGCATCATCAGAGGTGGTGCCTTTCAGATGAGATACTGGATAGAGACACCATGGATAATGATGACAACGAAGATTCTACAATAACGTACTCCAAGACCAAGAGATCTGTCAGCATTTAATTCTCAAGCAACCTTTAAATCCTCAGTCAATATTACACAAAGCAGCTTGTCCTTTGTCACGTGCACATTTGAAACTAGACTTGAAACATTCAGCTTCTTTATCTTAGCCCAAGATATCATGGCAGCAGCTCCTCAAGGTAGCATTCTCAACATCAACATCTTCAGCTTGTATCAATGAACTCCCCTCCAAAAAGATGATTGCACAAAATGTCCAGCAGCATTCTTGACTTCTCAGATGCTGATGCATGTATCTGTATGCAACAAGACCTGGACAACATTGAGGCTTGTGCTGCTAAGTAGCAAATAACATTTATGTCACACAAATGATGAGCACTGACCATCTCCAACTACAGGGTATGACCATTATCCCTCAACATTCACTGAATTCTGTCCCCACTAACCCAACAACTCAACATCCGAGGTGTTGAAAGAAATTGAACTGGGACCCACAGTATTTATTATGGCTGTGGTCAAGAGCCAGTCAGATTAGTAATACTACAGCAAGCAATTCACTTGACTCCATTTACCATGTACACCAGCTACAATAGCACAAGTCAAGAATATAATTGAATACTTCCTACATGGCTGAAGAGGAGTGCAGCTCCAACAACAAATTCAACATCTAGAACAAAAAGGAGAATGGGTGCACTGCAGATGCTGGAGATCAGAGTTGAGAGAGTGGTGCTGGAAAAGCATAGCAGGTGAGGCAGCATCCGAGGAACAGGAGAATCGATGTTTTGGGCATAAGCCATTCATCAGGAATGAGGCTTGTGGGCCAGGAGGCCAAGAGATAAATGAGAGGTGGGTAGGGTTGCAGGGTAGGGATGGTAGTATAGAAAGCGATAGGCCAGTGAAAGTATGGGAGAAGGTGAATTACAAAGTTAAAATTTGATGCATCAAATCATATTACCCAAATATTGTACCAATCTGGGTGATTATAGTATTTCTGTCCCCATTAACCATCTAAAAATTAATGATATCACAATCAACACAACCATTCCAGTTCTAAAATGTTAGACATTCATTAATATTGTGTATACTTACTGAACAAGCGATTAAAGACAGGAAAGTATAAGTGATTTTAAAAAATGTTTTATTCATCGAGAAAAAAGTGTTCAATTTATTGAAAACTTTGAGAATCATACAAATCAAAAACAAACCAAGTTAAAAATATATAACACTGATGAGCCAAAATGCTTTCCCAATTTAAACTGAACAAGTTAAATGAGTGTAGTAGCTGAATAAACAACCTTGGTAAGCTAGTCAGACTTGCCTGTAGGAATTTTATGCAATCGTCCCCACTATATTACAGGTCATTATCTAGATGTATAAATAGATTATTTCACATAGCATTGAGACACTTACTCCATTTCAAGTATATCAAGTTAATGCCAACTGAAAGCAAAAGATTCCCATCCGCTAAGTGTGTAACATTGATATCAATATTCAAGCTTTTTAAGCAAAGATCACAATTTCTCTGTGAATCCACCATAACAAAAATAAGCTACTGAAAGTGGAAACTGCAGCCTCTCACACATCAGCATTTCATTTTCTTGCATTTGCTTTCCTTTCGCAAGATTTTCTGCTTATACAACGTGCACAGTTCGGTTACACTAATTCACATGATTCCTTTATGTCAACTTGCGCAACAAAAATAAATTGCATAAAAGATGTTCTTTGATACCAGTATCAGTTTTACCACTCAGTCACATTCCAGGATAAACATGGTAATATTACAGGAAGCTCTGCAAGTAGATGGTACCAATTAAACAATTCACTTTCCAAAAACCCGAGTGTCAAAAGGTGAGCAGATTTAATTTGGAGCATTTGAACCAAAATAGAGGAGTACAACTGCAATGTGTTTTATATTCCTCTCCTTGTGCACATGTAATGTATAATGATTTGGCATCTGAATACAAGTTGAAATTTACAGACATCTTATCATATAACCAGAGTTAGAGTCAGGAGTTCCTGTATAAATAGCATTTAGCAAACCTTTAGTATCGATTGTTCTGGCTTGTCATTTCAAATCTAGGGGTTGCTGGATGTTTATTAGATGAGCTTGACCACTTTGGATTTAAATCCAATGACATACTACATCAGCAACTCCCCGATTCACATACTTTCTGCTGCATTTTTAAGATCAGTTCCAACAAATTCATCTGTAAGGTCAGTTCCTGTAAAATAGAGAAACAAAACCATTTAGAACTTGGACCACTAAAAGCTTTGCCACAATGTCCTGTCATTGATAATATGCCACAACTGGCAGAAACTTGCATTGCTGATTGTTTTGATCTCAAGGTGAGGCAAATTGGTGGACAAAAACAGCCAATACGATGCTTTAAAAAAAAATTGCAAAAATATAACTTACACTTGAAATTTGTTAATCTTGGGCTAGCTTGGCTAATTTCTGGTGAATTGTTCCAAACTTAATGATACATACTCCAGTGAGTCTCTGATTTGGGGAAAATGTTCTTCCTGCAGTTAGGAAGCAAAATTCTACATACCTTTAAAAATGTAATGCAACTTGTTTTGGTAGGAAGAATGAGGAGGTCACGTATTCTTTGAAAAGCAAGTCCCTAAATGGGGTAGAGGTAGGAGGGGGAGCAAGGGCACAGTTACACAAATCACTAAAGTAGTGAAAAGGTGAATAAGGCCATTAAGAAAAATAAAATCACTGTGGTTAATGTCCACAAAGACAATTGAAAATCAATTTAAAATTTGAATAGAAGCTCAGTTAGACTATGAATACACTGATCACTTCTGGTCCCTATATTTTTTTTTTAAAAAATGGCATTGAGGTGGCTCAAAGAAAGCCATGAGAACTGAGTGATGACTTCCCATGTAGATGATGTTGCGACACAGAGGGCTCTTTCCCTTCCAAAAACCAAAGAGTGAGGGATGGCCAGATACAGGTCAAAAATTATGACAGCAGAAGATGTTGAGGGTGGGATCAGATGCTGGGGTCGTAAGATAATAGTCAGTAAATATGGAAATCCTTTCCTATTACCTGTTTCAAATTGAAAGTAAAGTTAATATTGTACAAGTATCCCACTAAAACATTGGTTGTTGGGAGCCAATAAAAGCTACAAGCAGCTATTCAAACATTGGTCTGACTACAGTAGACAGCTCTCATGTAACATGAACCTGGATATTCATAGATACTTTCCACACCTTCATTCAGGGGATGCAGGCTTTGCTAGTCAGGTCTTGAGAAGGTGGTAGTGAGCTACTGCACAAGATCATAAGACATAGCAGCGGAAGTAAGGCCATTCGGCCCATCGAGTCCACTCCGCCATTCAATCATGGCTGATGTGCATCTCAACTCCACTTACCAGCGTTCTCCCCGTAGCCCTTAATTCCTCAAGACAACAAGAATCTATCAATCTCTGCCTTGAAGACAGTTAGCGTCCCGGCCTCCACTGCACTCCGTGGCAATGAATTCCACAGGCCCACCACCCTCTGGCTGAAGAAATGTCTCCGCATTTCTGTTCTGAACTGACCCCCTCTAATTCTAAGGCTGTGTCCATGGGTCCTAGTCTCATCGGATCAAGAATCCCCACAATGCTGTTAGGGAGGGAGTTCTTGGATTTTGATCCAATGACAGCCAATGATACACAGTGATATATTTCCAAGTCAGGATGGCGACTGGCTTGGAAGGGAATTCAGGTTCCCTTGTATCTGTTGCCCTTGCCTTTCTGGGTTATACAGGTCATGGGTTTGGATCTGACTCAGGGGAAGCAGACCAGCTAAGCTAGTTAGAGAGTCTCCCTCTACTTCCAAAGGTTTCTCAACAGTAAGAAGAAAGTGTCATCTACGGCATATTTTTCTCCTTTCCTAAGAGGGGAATGGGACCAATCATAACATCGATACTTTCAATCAGTTCAGCAGGGTAGACATTAAACCCAGAACCTTTCAGCCCAACCATTTACAGCATAGGATAAACTCACAGCCAACAGGAAAGCAGAGTAACAGTGGTAGTGTGGCTTTAAAAATTCACAAAGAACATGAATATGAATAGATTACATACATACACGAGCACATTTTATTGTACTATTGCTGACAGCAAGCGTATGGATAATCAGCTCTAGTAACATCAAGGTCCGGTAACAAGCTACTCAGCAAGAATGCTCTTTGACCTGTTTGAGAGTTGTCTTCTCACCTTGTGTTATCCAAATATACAAGTTAACAGTACAATATTGACAGACTTTGGAGAGCAACTCAGGCTTGGAAGTCCAGAAGTAAATGTTTTTTTTTACATAAAACCCATTAGCATTAAGTGTAATTGGTAAACAAAGAAAAGTGACCCAAAAAAATAAAGATTATACTAAACATCTTTGACAGGGGAGTCACCTGAGGGTTTGTAGTAATGTAGAATCCTGGAACACCAGCCTTCTCCAGGGTGTTTTGCTGGTCAATCACTTTCTGATCCAGCTCCAAGACTATCTTCTCATCCATCATCCTTTGCTCATCCTTAACTCTCTGCTCCAAAGCCTAGCAGGGAAAGAAAAAAAAAAAGTGTTTAGAGCTCAAGCCCGTTTGGGTTAAAAGACAGGAGAAAAAGGAAAAAAAAAGAAAAATCACTAGCTCGGTTCTAAATCTTACAGCAATGGCAATGGAATGCAATTGTTAAAAAATACAAAAACAATTAAGTATTTCAAATCCAAGCCTTTGTTCGTTTAACCTTACTAAGTTTTGAATGCAGGAAAAAAATCACGTTTGTCTATTCCCCTGATGTATTACAACAATCAGACTACCCGTCAGCACTAGCATAGGTCTGAAGTAAATTTCAGACTGAAGATAGCTCTCTCATCATGACGACTTGAAATCAATAAGTGACCAAATTTTAACAAGTGAAGCATATCCAATATAGTTCAACACTTCAGAATTAGCCTCTGAAAGTTAGCTCATCTTGTACAAAAACATTAGGCAAATCTAAAAAGCTTGGAGAAAGGATTAAAGCCATCGCAAAAGCAGGTTAACGCAAATCTTTTACCTCCAGTTCCCTTTGCTGTGCTGCACGGAGCACTGCCATGTTGTGGGTCTTGCAGCTCTGTAGTGCCTCCTTGTGTTTTTTCAGCAACTCCTGTTTAAGCGCTTTAAGAAAATTTATTTTGTGTTTTTTTCTTGGAAGGAAATTTCATCAAGAAATACAATATTTTGGCACAACTGCTCCCCCCCTCTCCCCTGCCAAAGGGACTGTGCTGGTTTCCTGATCAACTTGTAAACTATGAACCTTTCCTTATGAAAAGCAGTGTATCATCTGTTTTGATATCGAGTTCTATAATGGTTCTGTGAAATGTATTGCAATAAGAATATTTCACTCTGTAAAATGCATGTTACTAGAGCTTTAAATTTGTAATAAATAGCAGAGACGTATCTGTTAGAAATCATCATTTTCTCCCTGTTATAGGTTTTCTAAGTGAGTTGCTGCCAATCTGTTCACATTAGCTATTTACAAGGACCTCTTGCATGTGATGGCATTGTGCAATATCACTGAACTAGACCAGTAATCCAGAGGAGGAAAACTTCTTCAAGGCAGGTATCCTTGCAAGAGGATTCACAGTAGGGTTAAAATCAACGAGATAAAATCCAGAGATCCAGGCTAATGCCTTATGGATACATGTTCAAACTCATCATTTGGATTTAAATTCAGTTAAGTATCCTAGAATAATTCTGGTAACGTCTTTGGACTAGTAAACCAGAATACCTAACTAGTGCCCAGGGTTCAAATCCCACCAAGGCAAATAGTGAAATCAGAATCCAATAAATGGAACTGGAATTAAAAGACATCTTCATGGTGACCATGTAACCACTGTCAATGGTAGTAAAAACAGTAGTGACCTTTAGGAAGGAAATCTGCCATCTTTGTGTGGTTTGGCCTGCATGCGATTCCAGACCCACAGCTGGTTGGCTTTTAACTATGCAGAGACCCTTCTTCAGAACCATGACTGTCAAATCTGCTGAGTTTCTCCAGCAATTTCAGTTTCATTAAAAGATAATGGGCGGCACGGTGGCACAGTGGTTAGCACTGCTGCCTCACAGCGCCAGAGACCCGAGTTCAATTCCCGACTCAGGCGACTGACTGTGTGGAGTTTGCACATTCTCCCCGTGTCTGCGTGGGTTTCCTCCGGGTGCTCCGGTTTCCTCCCACAGTCCAAAGATGTGCGGGTCAGGTGAATTGGCCATGCTAAATTGCCCGTAGTGTTAGGTAAGGGGTAAATGTAGGGGTATGGGTGGGTTTCGCTTCGGCGGGTCGGTGTGGACTTGTTGGGCCGAAGGGCCTGTTTCCACACTGTAAGTCTAATCTAATCTAAATCATTGTTGGTCATGAAAATCTATATCTGGTTCACTAGTGTTCTTAAGAGAAGGAAATCTGTTCTTAGCTCACCTGACTTACCTGCAAATTCTCAAAATGTGCCATGAAGTGACCTAGCCAGCTACATATTTCAGGGGCAACAAAAAGAAGCTCATTTTAGTCCTATGATACAGAATATGTTAAAATAAACAAATAGTAATGCTAATAGTTCACTGGGTTTTTTTGTGGTGCAGTAGGTAGTGTCTCTGCCTTTGAAAGAGAGCATCTTGGCTCAAATTTCACTGCAGGGTTTGACAGTAAAGGATGGTTATAAGGCTCGAGGCTATAAGGAGTGCTAAAACACACGTTGTCACAGCAACTAAAACACCTCAAGGAACTGGTTGGCTAAGTTGGCTATGCTGTCAGCATGGGAAAGGTCAGTGCCAACTACATAGCATTCATTCTCCAGCTGTGGAGGATTTGGGATCTGTTTCTTCACGCTACACATTGTTGTTGCCTGAAGGCTGGGCTGACCTACAGGCCAACTGAAGATAAATATTGGTTCCTGCACCCCAATGCAGAAGTAGTAAACAGTAAAACCTGCTCAGAAAATAACATATACTGGTGAATTCAAAATGCAGAACCACCACATTCAATTACTTTTTTTTGAAAATCTGTTTTCTTTCCCCGGGTAGTCATTTCTGCCAAAAATATTTATTGTCTTTCATCAGAATCATTTGAGAGAAAATGTAAATTCCTCCTCCCCTTTTCATCTGTTAAAAGTTCAATTTTCTATCTGGGACATCCACAAGCATGCTACCTCTGTGCTCACTGTGCAGTTTTAGACGCTGGTTGTAGAGATTTTTCTCAGTCAGGTGCTGAATCTCGAGCAAACCCTGTACAATCTCAAAGACAGTGCCATCAATCAAAGCCAAGGCCAGATTACTTAATGTATCGTAGGATAATCGCTGCTGGCATGAGCTAAAAATAGAAAGAAAAAAGCGAAACATTTAAACACAGTCAGGATGCATGGGGGAAAAGAAAACAAAGAACACTTCAGGCAAACTTTGCATCCTAGCTTACAAAAGTACAGATAAAAGAGACTTAAAATGGTTAAAACCATGAGTCAACCAGACAGTTAATGGAATGATCTTTAAAACACTTCGTGGAAACAGATTAAATGGACAAATTGGTGGTAACATGAGACAGTAGGAGACAATAATACATGTATTAAAAATAAGTGTGAATTTTCTTCTCATTATCATTGCTCTATCCTTTTTCAATACTACTCACCTGTAAATCCCTATAGTATGGAAATAGGTCATTTGGCTCATCCAGTCAACACTGACCCCCCTCCCCAACAAAGACCATCCCATCCAGACCCATCCCAGTACCTTATCCCTGTCACCCTGCATTCCCCATGGCTAATTCACCTAGCCTGCACATCTCTGGACACCATGGGCATAACCAACCCACTTAACTTGCACATCTTTGAATTAAGAGTGGAAATTGGAATACTCAGAGGAAATCCATACAGAAGCAGGCAGAATGTGTCAAGCTTGCACAAATCAATCAGTTGCCCATAGAACCCAGATGCTGTGAGGCAGCAGTGACAGCCACTAGCCCCTATTGACGGTGGTTGCCCTGGAAGGGGAATTAAAAAAGGAGACTAGCTGCTGCTGCCATCAAATGGCAAATCAAAAAACAATACCCAATTGTTTTTCATAGAGAGCCACAATGAAAAAATTTCAAAAAAGCAAACATATTGTTTTTCTACAAAACATTTCAGACTGTGGTGCCCAAAGTTCAAACAAGACTTCAAGCGGGATAACAGTCGCCACTTGCTCCTAAGGGATTATCTGGGCACAGAAAATGCTGCAGAATATAGACAGGCAACCAGAGTAATCACCACAACAGCTTACACCCTAGCAGTTGGCAGCCACTTTGGTTGGGCCCAGAGCAGATTCGACAGGCATCTCTAGCCCTGCCTAAAGTCCTATACTGAAAGGTAGGAGACTGGAGTGCAGCCATTTGAAACATATATCCCTCTTTAATGAAACAAAGGTTCAGAGCTGGACCATGGACAGATGCAAACTACAAAAGTTACAGGCAGCTTGGAGTTAGTGAAGTTACTTCAACTCTTTTCGACCGAATTGTCCTATGCAATACTTCCACTAGAAGTGCAGTGGATGCTTCCAGCAATTGATCATCAGCCACATCTCATTATTGGATTCAATATCAGAGAGTGGAGAATGCAGTTTTACTCAGGGAAACCAAATTAGATTTGATTTTTAGATACATCAATCACCTATTTCAAACCAGAAAAGCTACTAGATTTCCAATAATGCACAATTAAGATAGGAAGGTCGCAGAAGCATTGGAAAAGGTGCAGAGGAGATTTACCCGGATATTGCCAGGTATGGAGGGAAGGTCTTATGAGGAAAGGCTGAGGGGACTGGAGGTTATCATTAGAGACAAGGTTGAAAGGTGACTTAATAGAGACATACAAGATGATCAGAGGATTGGATAGTGTGGATAGTGACAGCCTTTTTCCTTGGATGGTGATGCCTAGCATGAGGGGACAACTTTAAATTGAGGGGTGATAGATATAGGAGAAATGTCAGAGGTAGGTTCTTTACTCAGAGTAATAAGGCCATGAATGATAATAGAATAGTAGAGGTTAGATGGGCTTCAAATGGATTTCACAAGTCAGGTGCAGCACTGAGGGCTGAAAGGCCTGTACTGCGCTGCAATGTTCTTTGAGAACAAAAATTCGCATCCTTCAATGATTCATGTATTGTGCTCACGAGATGGTGAGGATATAGAAGCAAACATATAGAAGTAGTAACTTCCCTGTTGTCTACATGCAGTAAGAAATGGAAAGATTTGATTACTGAACAGATTCTTTTTTAAAAAAGAAATTGCTAAAGGGATATTTTTTGTTGAACTGATCCAAGGTTGTGCTTTGCTAGTTGGAAGCAGCTTTTATTGCCCATTTCTACTGGTCATTACATGTGCTTTCAAATTAGTGACCACTAAGTCTTACTTTTAAAATGAACTGCATGATGGGACAAGAGATGATATTTATCAACAATTAAGGATATGAGACAGGATTCAAAAATACAGAGCTGGAGACTTCCAAATAGAGTTTGGACATTCAAAAAATCAGAGCCTTTAAAACCTTTGCACAACCTCATGTCTCAAAATGTTTTTTTTTAAAAATGTTAAATTCATAGGATATGGTCTTTGCTGGTTGGGCCAATAGTTAATGCCCATCCCTAATTGCCCTTGAAGGTGGTAGCAAGTTGCACTCTTAAGTCACTGCAGACTATTTGGTGCTGTGCATATACCCACAATATTTTAGTCAATGAAGGGCACTTGATAAGGCAAATATTTTGTGCACAGCAAAATCCCAGAAACCACAATGTAATATTGGCCAGACAATTTGTTGCAATGTTGACTGGAGGATAAAATATTGGCTTGTACACTGGGATAATTCCCTTGTTGATCTTAAAAATAATGCCAGTGATTTTTTTGTCCACCTAAAAAGGACAGACAAGGCATTGGTTTAACAGCTCATCTGAAATATTGCATCTCTAACAAAGCAGTGCCCTCTTATTGCTATACTGATGCTTCAAATTTGACTTACACATTGAGGTCTTAGAGCACAAAATTTAAAATGTAAATAAACAATTACCAATTCTATGTTTTACTGGCCATTTTAAATGGAAGCAGCTGAAGTGTGTAAATCACATAAAAAATACAGATTAAAGGGATGAGGATTTAAACTTATTATACATGTTTATTAATCAGATTTTCGAATATCGGTAGACTAGCCTAAAAAGAGAATCACAGCATTCAAGTCCCACCTGCTCCAGAGGTGAGTCATAGCATTTCAGAACAGGTTGATCAAACATATCTAGAAATGTTTCAATTCACTGAGTTGCTACCTTGATAGGTCTTTGACCAGGCTCTGCAGCTGAGAGAGAAGATGATAATGCTGTTCCTGCTGCTTAGCAATATCTGCTGACTCTTTATATACTTCTACAGTTTTGTTCATCTTCAGATGTTTCATGAGGAAATCATCCCAGCAGTAAGATACTAGTTTCTTTCAAATAGGAATACCATTCCTAAAACAGAGATATAGAAATAATTTCTAGTGTTGTCAAGAGCACATGGTCAAAGACTTCATTGTTAATTTTTACAAGAATAGATTTTTCTCTTTTTTAATTTAACATATTTGACAACTACATATTTGCACTCTTATTGCATGTAGAAGTGAATTGCCTTACTAATCCTTCTATGGCCCAAAAATTGTAATGCAGAGACCAAAGGAGAATATACTTTTAGTTCAAAACACCCGGTTTTCTATCCGCACCACCTCCTACCTTAACTAAATTACCAAGTTAACTATCACATCACCATTTAAGCCACATGCCACCCATACAATGAAAATTATTAGCTGTTCCCCTTGTCACTCACTTCTGAAACTGCAAACTAAAGTTCACATTGAAAGAGAGAACAACTGTACTTCACATCAGGGCAGCATTCAATCAGAAACAATAATGAGTTCAAGCAAAATTGAAGGAGATAGACCAAAGAGGGAAAATCACTCCAAGGCTGGAGTTACACCAGACACATGGGTAAATAACAAATCAAAAAATCTGACATCATAGTGAGGGATTGGTTCTTCATTACTTGAAACTTCAGTAGAGATGTTTTATTGGCTGTAATATTAAGTTTGGTTGCAAAATGGAAATGTAATTCTTTTCACCATTTGCCAGATGAGACTTGAATTCCTATGGGCCTGACAATTTATTATAAAAATTGCATCATGTGTACATGCTGGCCATTACAGTACTCAAAATCTAAGCAAGGTGCATAAACTGCAACTCCTCTACAATGCAAATGGATCAGACGCAGAAGCAAAGTTAGGCCACTCAGCCCATTAAAAGCAGACTCTGAGATCATGACTAATCCTCAACTTCACTTACACCACAACTCAATTCCTTTACTAATGGTAGCAAGTTGTGAGAAGATTTGTAGCTCAGGTTGAGGTTCTGGATGTAAGTTTGATTGGACCACCAGCACTTCATCCGGAGGCTCACTGATGACGTTACCTAGTATGGTGACGAAACATCTGAATCCAAACCTCAGCAAGCAAACCTACATCTAGATCCTTTACCAATTTAAAAAAAAAGTCAGTCTTGAATATGCTTCACAAGTCAGCCTCAAAAGCCCTCAGCAGGAAAGAATATCACAATCCTCAAGAAATTCCTCCTCAGGCCTCTCCTAACTAGGCAACCCCTTACCCATTTGGTTCTAAACTCTCCCACAAGGAGAGCTGAAAATGTGTTGCTGGAAAAGCGCAGGAGGTCAGGCAGCATCCAAGGAGCAGGAGAATCGACGTTTCGGGCATGAGCCTGAAGAAGGGCTCATGCACGAAATATTGATTCTCCTGCTCCTTGGATGCTGCCCGACCTGCTGCGCTTGTTAAGCAACACATTTTCAGCTCTGATATCCAGCATCTGCAGTCCTCACTTTCTCCTCTCCCACAAGGGGAAACAATCTTTCCATATCTACCCTGTCAAGTCACTTAAGAATTCTGCACGTTTCAATAGGTCACCTCAAATTCCAATGGGTACAGGTCCAACCCTACACAGTCTTGTTTCGAGACTCATTACAGTGCACAAACTAGCTGTCCTTATCCTGACATCACGCCAGCAAATCCACTTCAGAAAGAGAGTTATGGAGTACTTCGGGATATCCCAATATTGTGAAAGGCACTATATAAACAAAAGTTCTTTCACTTGATAAACCATTACTTACAACTGGCACAGGCAAGGCAAGCTGTATCACCAATAGCCTTCACATGATCTATAGTCTGGAATTCTTAAAAACTGAGGAACTGGATTTACCCAATACATTAGTAAACAATAAATACTTTGGATTTAGGGTTACCACTCTGGTTACATGCAGTCCTGGGATTTAACCCACTCAAAATGATTCTCTCTCTATCTCAGGACCATGTGACAATAACAAAATCACATCAGGACCTGCTACCACCCCTAGCCAGTCAAACAGCCTTATTTCCTACTCCACCACTAATACTTTAAATTTATAGTGTTTAAAAGAGCATTTTGAAAAGGCCACGGTTCCTGTTTTCTCTATTAGCAGCGTTTACAATATGAAGCAGAACGGGAGGAGACAACAGAGCAATCCAGGAGGGTTAGCAACAGATTCCTGATTAAAATGACTCTGCTCAATACTAGTACAAGTCACACAATGCAAACTAAATCAAAATTAAAAACATGTCACCATCCCGCACCCAGACTCAATCCTTAAATAATACAGCAACATAAAGACGGAGTTATACCACAAAGTGAATACTTTCCGCTTTCACACAAAGGAGAACATCGCTCAACAGAAGTCACATTGATTGTGTCAAAGTCAGAATTTGTTTTTGGTTTGAAAACCCGCAGCTAATCGATATACGCCAGAGATATTTGGAAGGACACCCTGTGTCGGGCCGCAATCCTAACGGATTTAACCGTCTGTCTCTCCCCTCGCCTCGCTACTTCCGCCATCTTGGGTGTGGCGTCTCCGCCAGGCTTTTCACCGCGTCCCCCAACTTCCGCCATTTTGAGTGTGGCGCCTCCGCCGGGCTTTTCACCGCGTCCGCCATCTTGAGTGTGGCGCCTCTGCAAAGCTTTCACACCGCGTCTTTCAACTTCCGCCATTTTCGGTGTGGCGCCTCCGCTGGACTTTCACAGCGCGTCTTTCAAAGTCTACCATCTTGAGAGTGGCGCGATCACGTGATGTTAGCCTGAGGAGGCCCCCAATGGTTCATGTGGGAAGATGGATCTAAATTGAAGGGAAAGGGGAGGGTGAGGGAATAACCTGGAGATGAAGAAAGTTTATTTTTTCAGAGACTGCGGGCCGTGAAAGGGAGTTTTCATATAGAGTTGGCTGAGTTGCAGTTATTATTAATGAACCTACTCAGATATGTTATTGCATAACTACCATTGCATCACAAGAATCCATTGGTTGAGGTGAATTTTTGCTCTAAAGGATATAAGTAAAGGGTATAATTGTAAAGGCAATGTCTGGGGTTATTTATAGGCACAAGAATAGGCCATTCAGCCCATTGATCCTGCCCCTCCATTCAATATGATGACGGCTGAACAAACACTTCAATCCCTTTAAACCCATTCCATAATTCTGAATGTCACTAGTAATCAGAAATCTGTCAACCTCAAACATCCTCAAAACACTGAGCTTCCACCGTCTTGTGTACTATCAAATTCCAAAGGTTCACAACTCTCTGAGTAAAATTATTTCGGTCCTTAGTGGCATCTCCCTTATTTTAAAATTATGCTCCCTGGTTCTACGCTCTCCAAAAACTGCACAACTCATTGAAAGTGACAGGACAGATTGAGAAGGTGTTTCATATTCCATACGGTGCTTTCTCAATAGAGGCATTGAAAAGCAACGGAGCTGGGTTAAAATTGTAGAAAATACTGCTCTCAGCTGGAGTATTGTATCCATGTCTGGACACCATACTTTAGGAAAGATATAAAGACAGTGAGAGTGCAGTAAAGGTTCCTTCAGTCACATAGATTGGAAAAGTTGGGACTTTCTTTTAGAGAAGGTTCAAGGGAGATTTTATAAAGCTACTCAAAGACATGAGCATTTGGCAGTTTAGTTAGGGACAAAATCCCATTGATAGTAGGATTAAGGACAAGAGGGTACAATCTGGAATGAGCTGCATGGTGGAAGCTGGCTCAATCGATATTCAAGTGGGAATTAGATTATTATCTGAAAAGAATGCAGCACTTTGGAGAAAGTTCCTCAGATGTGATGATTTGATGGCCTCCTGTGCTGAAACCATTCTATGGTGCTGAAACAGTAGGCTGGATGGGTGAGGGCCGAGCATCAAGTTTAAGCTGCAATTAGTTTTACTGAGCAAGTGCAAATCCCCAGAAGCAAAGCAATCCCTTCCACATTTGTAAGGTTTAAGATGATTAGTCCACTTTGTTTCTGGAGGAAACATTTCTCACTAATGAGCAGGATTGCTTGCTTCTGTTGTAAGTGCAACCTTTACCTGGAGGTTGGCTACTCTCCACCCCCGAGGCTCCTGATGAAGGGCTTTGGCCCAAAACGTCGATTTTCCTACATCTTGGATGCTGCCAGACCTGCTGTCCTTTTCCAGCACTACTCTAATCTTGACTCTAGTCTCCAGCATCTGCAGTACCCACTTTCACCATGTCAGGGCCCTTGTTTGCCCTAACCTTGTTTAGTAAAGATCACACTGATTGTGACTGAGGCTGAACAGCCTACTGTTGTTTTTATGTGAGTTGGAGGATAGCAGCGGTTGAGGGTACTGTACAATGCAAGCTGTTCTGTTGCACCTGATTTATTCTACCATTTGTAAATCTTTCATCTGGTAGGAACAGGAGTAGACCATTCAGACTATTGAGTCTGCTTTTAAAAGCACTTTGATTTTTATTTACAATACCTGTTCCGTTCTTTGGACACCATTTGCAGCAGGAGACCTAGGTTCAGATTCTACCTGTACCAGAGATGTGTAATAATATCTCTGAACAGGATGATAAGAATATGTCTTTGGTGGCACAGTGGCTCAGCACTGCTGCCTCAAAGCGCCAGGCTCCCAGATTTGATTCTCAGCCTTGGGTGACTGTCTGTATGGAGTTTGCACATTATCCCTGTGTCTGTGTGGGTTTCCTCTGGGTGCTCTGGTTTCCTCCTATAGTCCAAAGATGTGCAGGTCATGTGAATTGGCCGTGCTAAATTGTCCATGGTGTTAGGTGCATTAGTCAAGAGGGGGGAGGGTGGGTTACTCTTCAGAGGGTCGGTGTGGACTTGTTGGGCCGAAGGGCGTGTTTCCACACTGTAGGGAAACTAATCTAAGGAGTATGTTGTTGTTCTGTTCGCCGAGCTGGGAATTTGTGTTGCAGATGTTTTGTCCTCTGTCTAGGTGACATCCTCAGTGCTTGGGAGCCTCCTGTGAAGTGCTTCTGTGATCTTCCCTCCAGCATTTATAGTGGTTTGAATCTGCCGCTTCCGGTTGTCAGTTCCAGCTGTCCGTTGCAGTGGCCGGTATATGTGCTTATTGATTGAATCTGTGGATGAGTGCCATGCCTCTAGGAATTCCCTAGCTGTTCTCTGTTTGGCTTGTCCTATAATAGTAGTGTTGTCCCAGTCGAATTCATGTTGTTTGTCATCTGCGTGTGTGGCTACTAAGGATAGCTGGTCATGTCATTTCGTGGCTAGTTGGTGTTCATGGATGCGGATCGTTAGCTGTCTTCCTGTTTGTCCTGTGTAGTGTTTTGTGCAATCCTTGCATGCAAAACCAATGTAGTGTACAAAATGACAAGCAACATGAGTTCGACTGGGACAACACTACTATTATAGGATAAGCCAAACAGAGAACAGCTAGGGAATTCCTAGAGGCATGGCACTCATCCACAGATTCATTCAATAAGCACATCGACCTGGACCCAATATACTGGCCACTGCAGCGGACAGCTGGAACTGACAACCGGAAGCAGCAGATACAAATCACTATAAATGCCGGAGGAAAGATCACAGAAGCGCTTCACAGAAGGCTTCCAAGCATTGAGGATGTCACCTAGACAGGGGATGAAATGTCTGCAACACAAATTCCCAGCTCGGCAAACAGAACCACAACAACGAGCACCCGAACTACAAATCTTCTCCCAAACTCTAAGGAGTATCTTTAAGGGAATAGAACTGGAAGAGCTTTTCTGGTGACATCCCCAAAATACATCACCACGCACATATCTGGATTAAACTTCATTTGCCAGTAAGATCACGACTGATCAGTTTGTGTTCCAAATTGCACATTTATCTATCCTTGGAAACTCCCAATAATTTGACAGTAGCAAATAAAAGTGCTCCCCATACATTGAAATTCCCAGAAAATACTTAGCTGAAAATGTGTTGCTGGTCAAAGCACAGCAGGCCAGGCAGCATCTCAGGAATAGGGAATCCTGATGAAGGGCTTATGCTCGAAACGTCGAATTCCCTATTCCTGAGATGCTGCCTGGCCTGCTGTGCTTTGACCAGCAACACATTTTCAGCTGTGATCTCCAGCATCTGCAGACCTCATTTTTTACCAGAAAATACTTAGACCCAGAGGACAAGGAGAGTAGCTGTAATAAATTCGCCTTTAAAGGGACGAGAGAAGGCAGCATCAGATGAAAAATTCTCGGGTTGATTTTATTTCCTTTTCTGGAGTTTACAGTAAATGATAAGTGTATTTTATTTGAAAAGTTTGAAATGATTACAGACACTGGCCGAAGTGGGGAACAGCTGTCTTTAATTCAAAAATATACTTGATTCATAAATAGAAAATAGATATACCCTTACAAAGACATGAGAGCAGTTCGGTTCTGTACAGTAGGAGATGAAGAAAACAAATAAATGCTGAGGTTTGATGGAGGAACAGCGCTTTTGGAAACATCTCTGTTCACCAGTTCGAAAATCCACCTTCTCTCCTTCCTCTCTGTTACTGGGAGGTCAGGTAAACCAACTCATGGTTACTATAGAGCTGCCACAACTGGTTAGGGAACAACCCTCTAGAAGGTGTGGCTGGTCTCGAAGGGAGGGAGCAGACGACTGCATAGATTAAATGAGCTTTGCAACGCAAAACAGCAAGCGACACCGAACAGGAAGAAGAGTTCAGATATCCGTGAGGAGGTCTTTTCTTGATGTTCCATTAATCGGGAGTTGTGATGCATTCTGCAAGGAGATGAGTGTCTGGCCACTCGGACATAGTCTTTTTCTTTGTCCTGAAATTTCCATGGAATCCGACCGTCTTTAAAACTTGCATGAAGCCCTTGGTCGTAAATGGCCACCGCGACTGATACAGAACAGAAAGCTACAACATGGTAAGCAATGGTTCAGACCGAAAGTATTTGGATTCGCATCTATTAAGGTCATTCATTGTGCTATCTGCTCTGGCGTTCCACTGTATCCTGTTAGTCCTGCAGTCAGCTGCTTGCTGCCAGTCCATCTGACTCCCAGCTATTGCCATGTCTCTTAGATTCGCTGCAATGCTTTATACTGTAAAGGGTTCGACCTGGTTTAATTATGTGAAGTATCCAGCAACTACGTGTTTACATTTAACATGAAGCTGCCCCAAGATGCTTCAACAAAAAAATGCATGTTCAGAATATTGCTATTGACTTGTGCTGTGAACTTGATTTGTAAGTGGCATCTTAAAACAAAGGAAAGAGGGATAGTGAGGTTCAGGGAGGGAGTTCGGCAGCTTAGGACCCTGCTAGATGAAGACCAATCCTTTCTACTTTTAAAGGGTAACCACTGCTGAGAAAGTGGTATACATAAAAATAAAGAGCCCCTCCCACTTTATCATCAATGTAACCACACTGTGTGTAATAGGATGCCATGACCTGAAGTACCTTGAGGTGTTGTAATTGAACTTGTAACTGAATGATGCTCTTGAGAAATATATTTCAGTAAGGTGCCACTATGCTGCTGTTTGGATTTGAAGTTCTTATGCATTGTATATTCTTTTGAGGGTTTTACTCTCCATTTTACTTCAAAAACAGTTTATTCCCTGCTGTTGTCAGACTTTTGAACAACCCTCTCCTATATTAGAGTTGATCTTTCTTTGCATCTTCACTGTAACTGTAATGCTATATATTCTGCATTCTTATTTTATCACCCTGATGTACTTGTGTAATGTATGATTCTCATAATAATATCAAATAATAGAAGATACCCGAGCTCAGGTTTCCCATTAAATCTCACTTTCTCTCTTTCTCACTCGCTCTCACTTATTTTTAAAAGCCCTCCATTTTGAACAAACTTTCACTTGCTTTTGTTATCTGTTTCTTTGGTCCGGTCCCTATTACTTTCGTGCATAAACACCTGTAATTGGTGTTTTGACCGTGTTTGTGACTGCATGATATGTATGAATGCAATACTATAGTTGCTACCATGGATAAGTTCAAAAATGTTTGTAAGTTAAAATCATGCCTATATTGTGCACACATGCATAATGCCACATATTATTTGATGTGCTGTTACTAACACTGGGTGGGCTGGTTGCTTGCTAAGAGTTTATTTTGATCCTGGTGTTTTTTAAAAAATTAGCTACCATAGCCGCATTATGATTTGAGTGAAACTGAAGTGTAACACCCTTTATAATAAAACAAATCAAGACTTCTTAAATCATAAGAATTGTCATATTAAGGAAAAGCACCTTACTATAGATGCTGAAAATGTGAAGCATTAACTAAAGATTGGAAATAAACAGCAAGCTAGGCAGGACTTGCTGTAAAGAGAAACAGAATCATACAGCACCCTTTGGTCTAACTAATGCCTGATGAAGGGCTTATGCCCAAAATATCGATTCTCCTGCTCCTCAGATTCTGCCTGACTTGATGTGCTTTTCCAGCACCACACTCTCAACCCCCAGTTTATGCATGTCAAGTTTCCCAAACTAAACTAGTCTCATTTGCCTGCATTTGGCCCATATTCCTATAAACCTTTCCTATTCAAGTACCTGTCCAAATGTCTTTTAAAATGTTGTAACTGTCCCTGCACCTACCACTTCCTGTGGCAGTTCATTCCACACATGAACCACCCTCTTTGAGAAAAAATTGCCCCACCAATCCCTTTTTAAATCTTTCTCCTCTCACCTTAAAATTATGCTTCGAGTTTTGAATTCCCCACACCCAGGAACATCAATATTTCGGGCTGGAGCCCTTCATCATTTCCTGATGAAGGGCTCCAGCCTGAAATGTCAATTTTCCTGCTCCTCCGACGCGGCCTGACCTGTGTTTTTCCAGCACCACACTGTCAACTCTCATCTCCAGCATCTGCAGACCTCACTGTCTTCTTCTTTATCAATCTGTCCACCTGTGAAACAACTTGCAATGAATAATGTTCTTGAAACCCCTAGGTCTCTCTGTTCTACAACACTCCCAGGGCCTGACCATTAACTGTGTAAGTCCTGTCCTTATTTGCCTTTCCAAAATCCAACACCTCACATTTAGCTAAATTAAACTCCATCGGCCACTCCTTGGCCCAATTGATCAAGATCCCTTTGTAATCTTTGATAATATTAAATAGGTAACATTTCATATGAATTACATCACTTCAACTAGTTCCACAGGTGCTGATTAATATTTTAGAAAGTAAGTAAGAAAGAAAGATGTGCATTTATCTAGAGGGTTTTGTTACAGTAATATTTAAATTGATTTGCTGCCAATGACATGCTTTGAAGCATTGTCGCTGCTGTAACATGAGAAAAGCAGAAGTGATTTTGCACTCAGCATGTCCAAAGAAAATGTAATGAGATAATGATCAGATAACTTGTTTTTTGTTATATTAGTTAAAGGATAAATGTTGGTCTGAATTGAATTGAATTTGAATTTATTGTCACGTGTACCAAGGCACAGTGAGAAGCTTTGTCTTGTGAGCAATACAGGCAGATCACAGAGTTAAGTAGCATAGATAAGAAATTAATAGGTAAACAGCGGCAAAAACCAAAACACCGCCTAGAGAACTCCTTGGCTATTTTAAAATAGTGGTTAGGGATTCTTTGCATCCATCTAAGAGAGCAGGTGGAGGGGCCTCGGTTTAATGCCACATTAAAGAGATGGAATTACCAACAATGCAGCAGTCCCTCTGCACTGAACAAATATCATTTTGGATTAGAAACTGCTGCAGCTTGATTGTCCCAAACCATTAGTTGATGAAAAAGTAACTGGATGCAGAATTGGAAACAGCTGCTTATTCGCTTTATTTAAAAAAAAAAGTCATGGGATCTAAACATCAATGGCTAATAAGCATTTATGTATTATCCATCCTTATTTGTTCTTGAGAAAGCAGTAAGTGGTGAGTTGCCATAATATGTGTGGTGAAGATCTTCCCACTGTGCACTTAGAAACATTAGTTTTAGGGTTTTAACCCAGTGAAGTCAAAAGATTGACAATAGATTTCTTAACTCCCATTTTCTCTTCCTCTTTCTATTTCTTTCAACTTGAATTTTTTTCTAAAATCAGACAGATAAGAATCACCAAGACACAGAGAATGCTATTTAAAATCTACTCAAGAACTCTTTCATGAGTTTTGAGGAAGATTCAGAAATAATGAGCCTTGTTTGTCTATTTAATGTTTGTCTATTTAATGTTTAACTGGTCGACTCTCATTGCAGCCTAGTTGTGTTAGGACCATTATTATGTGTTGGAATGTTTGATTAAAGGAGACTAAAAGAGGAAAGGCAAGTTAGTTCTCTTTCTTTTACCTTCTTATATTCTCTTTTACTTGTACATTAAACATACATTGCTCGGCTTGGCTCCAAATGTTTCACAATCCATACCATTCACCTTGCAAAGTAGATATGATATTTGGCAGCCTTTTGAGTATCATCTGGGATGAATTAATCTGTGAACAAATAGGAGTTTGTGCATGTAGAATTGTCTGAAAGCAGGGTGAGAATTTTCATTCTCTGCCCATTACAGATTCGAAGTTAAAGGTCTGTCAGACAGACCCTGTATTTAATTTACTCCTGTCTGAGTTCTACAGTAGTACCCTGCCTACAACACCGATTCACATTTACGTAGCACCTTTAACTTTATACATCATCCCAAGACACTTCACAACAGAATTATGAAACAAATTTGGTACTAAAATGTCAAGGAGATAGAAGAACAAGTGACCAGATGTGTGCAAAGATCAAAATGTTAAGATTTAATGTGTGCGGTGAGGTTTAGTGAAGGAATTTCAGACTTCATACCTAGGCAGCTGAATGCATGGCTGCTAAATGTAGAGTGATCAAAATTGGAAATGTTTTTAAAAGATCAGAACTGGAGGAGCGACATTATCTCAAATAGTTGTAAAGCTAGAGGGTGTTCTGAAAATGTGGAGAGGCCCTGGTGGGATTTGAAAACAGATGAGAATTTTAAAATGTAGGCGGCAAAGGAAGAGATGGTATTTTCTGCTACTGAAGGTATTTAACATTGCCTTGTTTGCATTACAACAGTCAAAGCCAGGATCACCACTGAAGGGAGCTTTATAATATCAATGTAACACATTTTACCCTTCTCATCCTTTCTCACCTCGTGTCCCAGAAATTTACTTGTCACAATACTTTGTATTATGCCTGAACTCCCTTCTTTTTATTAAAACAGTATAAAAATTTAAGTTTTCCAGTTGATCCTAGACCCTTAAAGAAACTCTAAATCTTTGACATGTGGAATTTCTCTTCTCCTCGTCCTTTTCTAGGTATAACTTCACATTCATTGTTGAAGTTTAACAAGTTGGTTGTTTCTGCATGGCCAATCTGAAATGGTTAAGTCATTCAGTGTTACACTGTGGAGAGTATTTTAAATAATTCTGCGAGATAGAATTAAGTATTAATTTGCACGGACTATGTTGGTGTACAATGATCTTACTAATTTAGACTGAATTACTCTGAATTGAGATCAAACTGGAGTGCTCAAATCATCAATCGTAAGAAGTTTTTTTTCTTTAAATTCTGAGTTTCTTTCCTATTTCACAACATAAGTCATGATTTTGGTACAAATCAAATTGCAAGGATCTGCCCACAAATTCATATTAAGTGGAGCTTCAAGATAACTGACGAAACCTGATGCAAACTGATTTTCTGTTTGAAAAAAATGTTCAAGGGATGTTAGCATCACTGGTACACAGACATTTATTGCCCAGGAACAATAGTGGTGAGCAGCCTTTTTGAACTGCTGCAGTCCTTGAGGTATGGGACCTCCATAGTGCTGTGAGGAAAGGGTTCCAGGATTCTGAACAAGCTACAGTGAAGGAGTGATGATCTAGTTAGCATGATGCCCATTTTGGAGAGGGCCTGCAGAAAAACATTTGATTACAAACACATTCTACGTGGAAAGAAAAATCCCAAACGCAGTGAGTATATGCAAAATGTGTTAATTTTCAACTACTTTGCACCTGTGACAGTGCTGCCCCTTTAACAAGGTTATGTTGTCCTTGGTTTTTTTTAAGAGGCATTGTAAAAGGCAGAGTTTCCAATTTGTCTGAGATTTGGGGTCTTTGCTAATGGCTAACAGATACTGCCCAGGGCAGCAATCAGGCAGAAGGCTTTGAGGTTTGTTTTCATAACAGCTGTACAATGAAAGGGGAATGGCCAGTCCTCCCAGTTCAGGGATTTTTCCAGTTTGGTTTAGTTTTAGCTGGGGACCCCAAGAAACAGTTGCAGATGAAAAGGGGTTCCATACTTCAACAAATGATCCCTCCCTGATCCTCTCTCTTTCTGACATCTCTCCTGTAAGATCCTGTGTTTGAATTTACCTTCTTTGCCAAGGCGGGGAGGGAGGTGTTTATGGGATGTTGCAAGAAATCAGAACAGCTCTTTAAGTTGCGGGGGATATCATGTTGGTTGGGTTTTCAAATCGTTGTTATTCTAAATTCTGTTTGGAAAAAGCTCTGTAATGGTTTTCTGCATAGCACACTGCCGGTGGATGAGAGGACACAGTCTGTCATGTCATCAGTGCAGCCAACCGTGTTTTCCATGTTTCTGGGTCTGCAGTGTGAAATTCTGTAGTATCTCTACAGACTTTGTAGCGTCAGCTAGGAGAGTTAGCTGGCATCCATCAACTTCTTCAGAGAGATGTGACCCCTCAGTGGAAAAAGTGCTGAGCCTCTGATTCAACCATCCGTTCCGTTGTGCGTAGCATTCAGTGTCATCCGCCTCGGCACACATTTCCATAGTTGTCTCTGCCAGAATTTCCATGTCATTGTACTGCAGGTGAGAGAAGAGCCTGGTCTTTGCATTGGTTTTCCTCACCCCAAGCTTCTTTTCAGCATGGCGTGTTTGACCTAGCATGGCAGCATTGGCAAGTGTGGGCACCCTCCCCATCTTCAGGCTTATGCCCGAAACGTCGAATCTCCTATTCCTTTGATGCTGCCTGACCTGCTGCGCTTTTCCAGCAACACATTTTCAGTTCTGATTTCCAGCATCTGCAGTCCTCACTTTTCCGTCCCCATCTTCCCATGCAGACACTGAGAGAATGTTTCTCTGGAATCAAACCCAGGTCCCTGGTGCTGTGAGGTAGCCACCGTGCCAATGTGAATTTCCCAAGGAGATTTTGATTTCAAATGATTCCTTTTTCATGCTGTATGGCCTAATTACACTTAAATTAATTGGTACAAGCATATGGCTACTAATCTGGATTTTCTGAAATTTTGGCTTATTAAAGGCAATATTTTGTTAGACTTTCTATCCTGCTGGTGAGAATAGCTGACAACTTTGAGACAACCAGAATTTTGGGTAATCCAAGTTTAACTGAGGGGGTGATCTTATAGAGGTTTCTAAAATCACAAGGGGCATGGATATGGTAAGTAAACAAGGTTGTTTCCCCGCAGTGGGGGAGCTCCAAAACTAGAGGGTTTGGTTTAGGCTGAGAGAGGAATGATTTAAGAGATCTAAGAGGCAACTTTTTCATGCAGAGGGTGGTGCATGTATGGAATGAGCTGCCAGAAGGAGTGGTAGTACACTTACAATGTTTCAAAGGCATCTGGATGGGTTTATGACTAGGAAGGGTTTAGAGAAACACGGGCCAAGTGCTGGCCAATGGGACAAGATTAATTTAGGATATTTGGTCTGCATGGATAAGTTGGACCCAAGGATCTGTTTCCCTGCTGTGTATCACTATTATTGGTTGCAGTTTCACTGGATGAGTTAGATATTCCAGCAGCCACAGCAGTAATGTAAAAGCAGTTTAGCTTGAAGTAAACTAGAGTCTGGGGTACACCTAGTTGCACAAGACACTCCGCTTACCAACTGAATGCTTTGGGTATTGTGAAGAGGAGGCTTCCACAAGTGCCATTTTCCAGCCTGCAGTAAATAGTTGTGGTGAATTCAGCTTTCATTCCTAAAACATCACAAAGCTTTTCTTTTTGCTAGGTGGTTGCTGTCCACTAGGGAGAGCCACAGCACATTTAAAATTGTATAATGACAGAATCATTACAGTAAGACATCTTTCTAAACAAGGAGATATAAAATGCCCTTTACTTGTTTCCTTTATCAGAAATAACCTAACCATTCATCTCTTGGGCTGTATCTCACTTGGAAGACTGTGGGATATTCTCATACCAGTCTGTTTTGCAACAAACATCCTGTTGTTTCCTTAAATCTTCTCCATTGATTGTGATCACAGGCTTGGGAAGGTTATTTGTTTGTTAATTGATCTTCATAGCTGTACTTTGAGTCTTCCCATGGTGGTACCCAGTTATTTGTCTTAAGCCAGTGCATTTGTTCAGTAGTGCAGTTATTTATCCATACAGCAACAACTTACATTTATATAATGTCTTTAATAGCACAAAAACATCCCATGGCATTTCATAAATGACTAGTCCACTACCTGACTTCGAGGCTACTCATTATTTTAACCTCTTCTTATGTGAATATGTTGAGAAATCTTATCAAATAAGACATTTTCATTGGTAGTTTCAATCATGGTCTACGTACCTTTTTTCTGATATATGTAAATGTTTACTAAAGGACAAAGTACCTGCTTACAATCATTAATGGCACTGTCAATCATTAACAATTTCTTTTTGTCTTGTGAGCCTATCAGCACTTATACAAGATGAAAGAGCAGATAGAAGACAATTAAATATTCTGTCAACTGTGATAAAAGGATGACTTGTTATGATAGTTGTGGAATCATGGGATTTGTTGCATGCTGGCATACTATGACCAGTCATTAACTTTAGGCAAGAAATATGGTCAGTTGAATTTGTACTGGAAGATGCTTATACACTCAGTGAGCTGGTCCTCGGAGTCATTGAATCTGCAGAGGTAAGTAATAAAACATTCTGGGACTGAGAGGAAAGAGCTGAGTTTCCTGCAGATTGTCAGCTGGGAGTGCACAGTGGCAGATATAGCTAGCTTCTCTTTGGGAAAGCTAAGGTTTTTGTTTTGCTGTAAAATATGCATTTTCTAGCATGACCCTTTTTAGGTTGGGAAATCCAGGAGTGGGAAACAGCCCTGATTTTTTTTTCTTTTAATCTGATTCTCTCCCTAGTGTCCTGGCCAATAGTTATCGCTCAGTAGATTGCACATTATAAAATATCTGTGGGTGCTTGCTGTGAATAAGTTGACTGTGACTTTTCTTATATTGCAACAATGACTAATACTTCAAAAAGCTCAATTGCCTGTAAAAGACGTTTGCAACATCTTAAACTAGTGAACAGCATGATATAAATGTAAGTCTGTTTAACAGTAGCTTGCCTATCAGAATGTCAGCATTTAGCCTGTTTGGTACACTTGATAAATGTGTAAGAAAACCATTTCCTCTTTAAAGACATAAACCTGCTCTTTAGAAAGGGCATAGCTGCGTAAAATGTCAAGCACTTTTCTTGAATAAAAACAGAAAATGCTGGAGGAACTCTTCAAACTCTTTGAGGAGTCAAATTGCACCTGAAATATTAACTCTGCTTTCTTGGTAGATGCTACCAAACCTGCTGAGATTTCCCAGCATCTATGTTTGCTTTTATTTGAACTGTTTCCTTGTCCTACTTTGTGATTTTTGACTTATTTTGTATTTGTCAGCGGTGCTATAAAAATTCACATCTGTTTTGCTCGCGCTGAGGCTTGAAAGACCTTTTTGTTCAAATGTCAGTACAATTTATTCCAAACAAATTATTTCTGATAGCAAGATTTAATAAAAATCTGCAATTTAAAGTTGTATGGGATGAATGGAATATATAAGGAGATCAGGGAAAGAATGGAATTTAATTTCATGGGTTTATATTGGGAATTATGTCCATGTAACTGCTTTCTGAAGAAGAGGGTTGAGTTTCTCTTCAAAATAAATGGGACTGTCTTATAAAATAACCCAATCAATTTTGAAACCAATCATAGCATTTTCTTTCAATGTAAGAGAGCAAAATTTGTTGTTTGTCTAATATGTATCATTTTTCCTCCCCTATTATTACTTATTAAAATTCTGCAATTCTGGTCTCCCTACTATAAGAAGGATGTTGTGAAACTAGGAAGAGTTCAGAAAAGGATGCCAGGACTTTGAGCTATAGGGAGAGGCTGAATAGACTGGGGCTGTTTTCCCTGGAGCATTAGAGGCTGAGTGGTGATCTTATATTGGTTTATAAGGTCATGAGGGACATGGAGAGGGTAAATAACCAAGGTCTTTTCCTCAGAGTAGGGGAGTCCAAAACTAGAGGGCATAGGTTTACGGTGAGAGTGGAAGGATTTAAAAGGGACCTAAGGGGCAATGTTTTCACCAAGTGGATGGTGTGTGTATGGAATGAACTGCCAGAGGAAGTGGTGGAGACTGCTACAATTACAATATTTTATTTTAAAACACCATAAGCTTATGAAACAACATCAAAGGCTTAAATTAATTAAAAGTAGCAAATCCACAGTGGAGAAAGAAAGTTTCACCATAGCATCACGTAAAACCATGAGCTGGCTTCTGATCCAGCCGAGCTGAGTACGTGCATCTCTTGTCCTTTTTAAAATATCCTAATATAACGTACATTGATCAGTCTCAATCCAGTTTTCAACTGGCATAAATCACACTGCAACAATTTTTTTAAAGATGACAACAATTTTATTCTAACAGTTTGAAAGATGGCTGAAGGATGTTTCCCTGTCCTGGATGCTGAGGTACATGTTCAGAGCAATTACAGACTGTTCTCTTGTATCAACCTATGCTATATATCACCTGGGATTACTGAGTGTTGACGCTGTGTGTTTGAAACGGGAAATGTTCCTTTTGCTAGCACAAACATTACTTCCCTCCAGTGTTAAATTACCACAACATGTAAATTGACGGAAGAAAATTAAATCCCATGTGTGCTTTACAAACTTATGGGAGGACATTTTCTAAATTGAATGCAGCTCCAGTATTTAACATGACTTTAAGGTTTTCCTGCATCTACTGATGCACCAGATAGACTGCGCACGTGCTTATATCTGCTTTCACACCGAGTTATTTGTGAAACAGGTTTCTAAGTTGTCATTGACTTAGTGTTATCAGGGAGAAGAAAGTTAACCGATATCAGCACATATATGTTGGTCTGTGTAATCTTTCTCATTTATTGTTCCTTTATGTCTAGGTGCAACTATTTCTTTCTCTATGATACTTCAAAAGTTAAAGAAGAGGGAGATCCAACGAGAGCTGGGATCTATTATTTTTTCCCTTCACAGGTGAGACTCGAAATTAAAGTGGTAGTTTACTTCTTTTGGAGGGGAAGAGGTACAAACCAGGATTCCTGTATCAATGTAATTAAATTAGCTTAATTTATGAACAAAATGGCAATACATTTCAATACCCTCACGTTTAAATTAGAATCCCTCCAATATGGAAACAGGCCCTGCGGTCCAACAAGTCCACACCAACCCTCTGAAGAGTAACCCACCCAGACCCATTCCCCTACCCTATATTTAACCCCTGACTAATGCATCTAACACTGTAGGCGACCTGGCCTGCACACTTTTGGATTGTGGGAAGAAACCCACACAGATACAGAGAGAATATGCAAACTCCAGACAGTCGCCTGAGGTGGGAATTGAACCCAGGTCCCTGGGGCACTGTGAGGCAGTAGCGCTAACCACTGAGCTGCCCCTATGTTTATGTTTTGTTTTAACAAATGTTTTCTGAATTTACCCTAAATGATCAATGTAACCGACTATAAATGTTACACTTCTTAGAAAGAGTTATTGAGTAACAGTTCGGAGTGAGAACCTTCCTGTGTGAGTTTCTTTTCACTTTAGTTACTCTGAAGATGTCAGATTATGCAGAATTACAGGCCTACTCATGAAGACACATCCAGGTTGTCATCTATTCCTCCACAGTGGGTGTGGGCAGAGTAGCAAGCATAAAAGGGAGGTTGAGGGTGGGGGGAAATCCTTTTCAGCTGCCAATATTATTCTCATCTAGTCTTTATGTGAACATACACCATGAGCAGTTACGTGTCATGATTCATTTATTTTCCCAGTCTGTAATACTTAGCCAATGAACTGCCATGTTGATGGAGATAAATTATTACAACATAAAGTGACATCATCGTCTTCTGACATCCACAACATAAGAGATGTCAGTCTTCAGCCAATATGACTTTTGCCATATGTTATAAAAAAAGCTAAATTCACTGGACTTTGCACAGACTATGGGCCTTGGCAAGTTATAGAATCATAGACAGAGGTCATAAAGCACAGAAACAGACCGTTCAGTCCAACCAGTCCATGTCGACCATAATCCCAAACTAAACTAGTCCCACCTGCCTGAACTTGGCCCATATCCCTCCAACTCTTCCTTATTCATGTGCTTATCTAAATGTCTTAAATGTTGTATCTGTGCTCACATCCACTACTTCTTTGTTTTCTGTGTTTGTTTTTCTGTCAGTAATAATAAAAAATTGTGCTTTAGAACTTGCCTTAACCAAATGTTCCACTATGGCTCCAACACTAGCATCTATCTGGCAATGTGGAAAATTGCTTGGTTATGTTCTATACGCAAAAGCAAGACAAGTCCAACCTGGCCAATTACCATCAGTAGTGTACCTTCAGTCATTAGCAAAGTGATGGAATGGTTGTTGACAAGTGGCACTTTCTCAGCAATAACTGAGCTCAGTTTGGTTTCCACAGGGGCCACTCTGCTCCTGACCTCATAGAGCCTTGGTCCAATTGTGGTCAAAAGAGGTGAATGCCAGAGGTGAGATAAGATTGATAACACTTGATATCAAGGCAACATTTGACCAAGTGTGCCATCGAGAAGTCTTGTCAAAACTGGAGTCATTAAGAACTGAGGAAAAACTCTTTGTTGGTTGGAGTCATAAATTGCACAAAGGAAGACACTTAGGTTTGTTGGAGGTTAGTCATCACTACCCAGGTTATCATCGAAGAAGTTCCTCAGGGTAGTATTCCAGGGCCAATAAATGATCATGCCTCCATCATAAGGCCAGAGATGGTGTTGTTTGGTGATAATTGCAGAACATTCAGTGCCATTCATTACTTATTGGGTAGGGAAGAAGACAATGTACATATGTAGCAAAATCTGGACAACATCCAGGTTTGGATGGCAAATAACATTCACACCAAAGAATTGTAGGCAATGACCATCTCAGCCAAGAGAGAATCTAGTTTCCCCTTGATGTTCATTAGCATTAACATTGCTGAATTTTTCTAAGATGGCCGTCCTAGGACTGAAACTGAACTGGACACCCATATAAATGGGTGGTGAACAACATGCTTCCTTACTCACAAGTCAGGAATGTGATGGAGTATTCTCCATTTGCCTGGATGAGTGTAGCTCCAATAACACTGGAGAAGCCTTTTAGGATGAAGCAGCCCCTTGACCTCTTCAATACTCACTCTCTCCACCACCAGTACACGGTAGCAGCATTTTGTACCTTTCACTAGACGCATGCAGCAACTCATCAAGGTTTGTTTAACAGTATCTTTCACACATGAAACCTCTACCTGGAAGAACAAGAGCAGCAGATGCTTAGGAACACCACCAAGTTCCCCTCCAAGCCACTCATCATCCTAACTTGGAATTCTATCAGCATTCCTTTACAATTGCTGGTCAAAATCCTGAAATGTCACCCTTCCTTCTTAACAGGACTGTGGATGTATATTCATCTGAAAGACCTGCAGATGTGCAAGAATGCAGTTCACTACCACCTTCGCAAAGGCCATTAGGGATGGGCAATAAACACTGGCCTAGCAAATGACACTCTCATCCTATGAACAAATGAATAAAAACTTTTACCTGATTACCAGCTAAATGTAGGAAATCTGAAGGTTCTCTTTAATTTTAAAACCATCAATTATTTGTTTGTCTTTTCGTTCATTTGTTGCTTACTTCTCCTCGGTGCTATTGTGTACTAGAGTCATGTTTAATGTCTGAGCGACCATTTCCACGGGTAAGCTTAGATTGTGAATGTTGTCATATTTGTCAACTGGAAAAGAGCCAATGTGGTTGAATCTGTTGTCTATCGTCTGCATTTGAAAACCTGACTTATTGGTGAGCAGGCTTCAGCTGATTTTCATACCCCACAGGCTTCAATTATTGGGCTGCATGGTGTCTCAGTGGTCAGTACAGATTCCTCACAGCACCAGGGAACTGGGTTCAATTCCAGCCTTTGGTGACTGTGTGGAGTTTGCATGTACTCTCCATGTCTTGTGTGGGTTTTGTCCAGGTGCTCCGCTTTCCTCCCACAGTCCAAAGCTGTGCAGATTAGGTGGATCGGCCATGCACAATTATCCATCGTGACTAGGCACGTGCAGGCTGGGAGGATTAGAAATGGTAAATGCAGTGTCATGTAGATAGGGTGGAGGGTTTGGGTCTGTGTGGGATGCTCTTTGGTGGGTTGGTTTAGACTCAATGGCCTATTTCCACACTTTAGGATTCTATGATTCTATTTCTAATGCTCCATTAGCCACCTAGCTGAAATCAGCTTAGGCCATCCTAACTGGGAACTGGCCTCCTGGCCTATGTGGCTCAGCTTTGCGGTGCCTTTTGCAAATTTAGCAACTGGGAGTCACTTGTTTAAATTTAAAAGATGTGGTCAGGTAAGTTGCAACATTTCATCCTCAACTAAAAGTCACTTGAAAAGTTTTCTTTCCATTTTAGATCCATCTTTTTTCCCTGTCACTTTTGACTGACTCTCTAAATCTTAACTCTCACTTTTCTTGAACAGACTACTCCTGACCAACAGGAATTGCTGTGTGGGCAGATAGCCGGTGTGGTTTGCTGCATTAGTGAAATTTCTGGATCACCACCCAGTTTAATCCACTTGCGAAAGCTGAAGTTTGCTATCCGTTTGGATGGGGAATACCTTTGGGTATGTATAAGTGCAGATTCCCCCAGACCACCACCCCTTCCAAACTGTAAATATCTCTTCTGGGATAGAAGAGACCTGTAGAAGAAAGACAGGTTGCACCTGAATTGGAAGAGGACTAATATACCGGCAGGGAGATTTGCTAGAGCTGCTCAGGAGGATTTACACTAGTAAAAGGG
The DNA here is from genome assembly GCF_020745735.1 of Hemiscyllium ocellatum. Classification (NCBI taxonomy): domain Eukaryota; kingdom Metazoa; phylum Chordata; class Chondrichthyes; order Orectolobiformes; family Hemiscylliidae; genus Hemiscyllium; species Hemiscyllium ocellatum. The sequence continues at coordinate 12,571,966 of NC_083424.1, forward strand.
GAGGAGGTGTAATTGGGATCCAGGGAGATAGTGAGGAAAGAAATCAGTCCTAGACTGGTACAGTTAGGAAAAGGAGCAAGTCAAACAGTCAAGGTAGGCAGTAACAAAGCAGAGACTGAGGTCGGACTGATAAATGAAACTGCATTTATTTCAACGCAAAAGGCCGAACAGGTAAGGCAGGTGAACTCGAGGCATGGTTGAGAACATGACACTGGGACATCATAACAATTACAGAAATGTGGCTCAGAGGTGGACAGGACTGGCAGCTTAAGGTTACAGACTACAGATGCTATAGGAAGGATAGAAAGGGGGGGGACAAGAGAGGAGGGAGAGTGGCATTTTTGATTGGGGATCACATTACAGCTGTACTTGGGGAGGATATTCCTGGGAATAGTCCTGGGAAGTTATTTGAGTGGAAGTGAAAAATAAGAAAGGTATGATCACCTTGTTGGGATTGTACTATAGACCCCACCAAACAGTCAGCAGGAAAATGAGAAACAAAATTGTAAGGAGATCTCAGCTATCTGTAAGAATAGTAGGGTGGTTATGGTAGGGGATTTTAACTTTCCCAACATAGACTGGGACTGCCATAGTGTTAAAGGTTTAGATGGAGAGGAATTTGATAAGTGTGTACAAGAAAATTTTCTGGTTCCTATGCGGATGTACCTACTAGAGGAGGTGCAAAACTTGACCTCTTGGGAAATAAGGCAGGGCAGGTAACTGAGGTGTCAGTGGGGGAGCACTTTGGGGCCAGCGACCATAATTCTAAAATAATGATGGAAAAGGATAGACCGGATATAAAAGTTGAAGTTCTAAATTGGAGAAAGGCTAATTTTGACGGTATTAGGCAAGAACTTTCGAGAGCTGCTTGGGTCAGTTGTTTGCAGGTAAAGGGATGGCTGGAAACTGAGGAGTCTTCAAAAATTAGATAATAAGAGTCCAGAGACAGAGTGTTCCTGTTAGGATGTCAGGCAAGGCTGGTAGGTGTAGGGAGTGCTGGATGACTAAAGAAATTGAGGTTATGGTTAAGAAAAAGAAGGAAGCATTCATCAGGTATAGACAGAAGAGATTGAGTGAATCCCTAGGCAGTATAAAGGCGGTCTATATATACTTAAGATGGAAATCAGGAGGGCAAAAAGGAGACATGTGTTGGCAACTAGCTTTAAGGAGAATCTAAAGGGATTCTACAAATATATTAAGGACAAAAGAATAACTAGGGAGAGAATAAGACCCCTTAAAGATCAGCAAGGTCACAGATGTGTGGAACTGCAGGAGATGGAGGAGATACCAAATGAGTATTTTGTATCAGTGTTTGCTGTGCAGAGGATATGGAAGATAGAGAACATGAGGAAATAAAGAGTGACATCTTGAAAAGTGTCCATATTATAGAGGAGGAGGTGCTGAATGGCTTAAAATGCATATAGATGGAGGGTTTGAGCTGCAGGGAGAGGCTAAGTAGGCTGGGGCTGTTTTCCCTGGAGTGTCGGAGGCTGATCTTTATAGAGGTTTATAAAATCATGAGGGGCATGGATAGGGTGAATAGCCAAGGCCTTTTTCCCAGGGTAGGGGAGTCCAAAACTAGAGGGCATAGGTTTAGGGTGAGAGGGGTAAGATTTAAAAAGACCTAAGGGGCAACTTTTTCATGTAGAGGGTAGTGCATATATGGAATGAGCTATTAGAGGAAGTGGTGGAGGCTGATACAATTACAATATTTAGAAGGCATTTTGGTTGGGTATATGATTGGAATAGGTATGGGCTAAATACTGGCAAATGGAATAAATTAATTTAGGATATCTAGTTGGCATGGACAAGTTGGACTGAAGGGTCTGTTTCTGTGCTGTACATCTGAGACTCTTGAGATATTTTCTCTCTTCTGTGGTAGGCTCTTGGATGTTCTGTAGAAGTCCCTGATGTGAGCTGTAAAAGATTTCTGGATCAACTTGTTGGCATCTTTACATTTTACAATGGACCTAGTCAGCATGTATACCAGGTAATGCTTTCCAATTGCAAAGTTCTGAAGAATGGTCACTGGGCCCGAAACTTTGACTTTCCTTTTTCTTAACAGGTGCTGAATTTCTCCTGCAATTTCTATTTTGTTGCTAGCTACTATTTCTTTAAGTGTTTTCCTGAGTTGACTATGTCCTTACTAAGTGAAAGTGAGGACTGAGATGCTGGAGATTAGTCAAGAATGTGGTGCTGGAAAAGCACAGCAGGTCAAGCAGCATCCGAGGAGCAGGAAAATCTATGTTTCGGGCAAAAGCCCTTCATCACCTATTTCAATCAGTCAGTCATACAATTCTTGCATTCCTGGATGACCACTGTTTAAACATTATCTTCCTTTAGTTCGAGTGGATCTTGTGTTTGTTTGTGCGATACATAATAACCTTTAAAGATGTGCTTATTTGGTGACTGTAAAAACCTGGTATCACATCTACTGATTTGATCAAAATCGATCATTTATAAAGCACATAGTCAGTGATAAAGAAAATTGTGATTCTAACTTGTTTTTCAGTGTTGCAATTTTACAATATACAGCAGAATCCAGTGTGAGAGTTCATTACGACCAATAGAATTGTGGTATTCTCAGAACCCATTGGGATGTATAGGAATTAGTTTCAAATGGAAGTAAATTGTGAGTAGGGACTCAGTTGCCTAAATTGTCTTAGGAACTTGCCTCATTCCAGTTTTTAACAGCAGGCAGCACAATCCCATAACAAGCTGTTTGCTGCTGATCTTTCTGACTTTAAGAAGAAAGTTTCTGCCTGTCGAAAAAAGGGCTGTTGAACCTAATAGTTTGAGTGCCCAAATTCAACAGTGAACGTTTATAAATTTGGCAGAGCAGTTCCAAGTGCAAAATGAAGCTCACAAATGCATCAGTACAATATTTTTTTTTCCCATTTTGGAATTCAGCCGTGCAAACAATTCTGTGTCAAATTGCTAAGTTGTACCAAAGTTCAGGTGTTTTTCTGTTCTGTGTATCTGCACTGGTTCATAATTGTGTTGAAGCTCTTGCAGTGCATTCTATGTTGATTTGTTAAATGAAGCCTTTCATTTCTGTTGATCTGGAATAGATTCTGTTGGAGTAACACTTGCCTTTCCAGAACCTGTTGGAATGCAACTCTTGTTTTTCTGAATAACTTCTTATCTCTTTATGTTTTTTGATTTCCATTTCCAGGTACAGAAGCAAGAAGAACTCACTCATCAGTGGGATCTGTATATGGAGCACATTCAGCAGAACAGCTGTGGCCTGCACCAGATATTCAACTCCTTGTCTAACCTGGACAGGACTGAAGTATGTGTAGTCCAGGGAGACAGGCAAATTCTTGTCTTGCAGTACTTTCTGTAAGGTTAAAGCAGGAATAAATACCAAACCAATAACCCACTTATTCACTGGAATAAAAACCGATAAAACTGTGGATGCTATAGATCAGAAACAAAAACACAAATTGCTAGAAAAGCTCAGCAAGTCTGGCAACATCAGTGAAGAGAAATCAGAGTTAATATTTCGGGTCTGGTGACCCTTCCTCAGAACGCTCTGTTTGTTATTCACTGGAATAGTTGGGCTTGGAATGGAAGCTAATTTTACAGATCAGAACCAAAAAATAACAAAGCATAGGAGGTTGTAATTCTGCCTAAGTCAGTACAATGGGGAAAAACAAATATCTGAATCATTCTATGCCCTGCTCTTTTCCCATAACTTTGCAATTTTTTTCCTCTTTAAGTATTTATCAAATTTCCTTTTGAACATTGCTGTTAAACCTGCTTCCAAACAACAATGGATAAAATCCTTTTCAGTTGTACATTCAAATCATATCAATTTAGCTGAACTGGGCCTAATAAGTGATGTTAAGAAAAAAAATGCTTTAGTTAGGAAACATAGACACAGGAGTAGGTTATCCAGCTCCTCAAGCCTGTTATGATATACAGTGAGATCAAGACTTATTTGTAATTGTTTTTCCCACTCAAAATTAATGATTGATTGAACTAGCATCAAGTGCTGTTGACAGAAGAGAATTTCCAATTTCCAAGCTATCATATCAAAGTCTTTCCTAATTTCATTCTTGAAATGCCTGGTTCTAATTTTTACTTATGCTATGTTCTCTAGTTCTAGATTCCATAGGAACAGGAATAGGCCATTTGGCCCCTCGAACCTGGTCCGTCATTCATGGCTGATCTGTAGCCTAACTTCATATCCTTGTCTTGGGCCCATATCCCTGACTTAACAAAAATTTGCCAATCTCAGATTGAAATTTAATGATTAAATTTGCATCAACCATCATCTGGAGAAGAGGGTTCCAAAACTCCACCATGTTTTGCTTTCTGACATCTCCTGAATGGTCCTCATTCTTAGACTATGCTCCCCGGTTTCTAGAATCTTCAACCAGTGGAAATAGTTTATTTTTATCTACTCTGTTTTTCCCTTTTTAATATCCTGAAGACCTCGATTAGACCACACATTAACCTTCCAAATTCTAGAGAAGAAAGGCCTAATTTGACTAATTTCTCCTCCTAACATAACCACTGAAGTCCAAGCATCACTCTGTAAACATGCTTCCTAAGGTGTGGTCCCTAGGTATGCTGACAGTACTCTAACTGGTGTCTCACCAGGGTTTTGTATAACTACAGCATAATGCCTCCCGCCCTTTACATATGAAGACTAGCATTCCATTAGTCGTCCTGACTACTTTCTGTAACTGCTCATGGCATTGCAAAGAATTCTGCAGCTGAACCCCCAAATCTTGTTCTGCATCCACTCTATTTAACTTGGCAGCTTCTTTAAAAAAAAAGCCCTGATTTAATCTTTTATCAGTCAGAAATGGATAGTCTCTTGCTTACATTAAAATCCATCTGCCACAGCTTTGCCATTCACCTAATCTACCAAAGCCGGTTGTAATCTTACCTGTCGTCAACAGGGTTTAACAATGCTGTCTAATTTTGTGTCATCCAGTTTTTTATGCCATTATCCAAGTCATTAATGAATATTGTGAATAATGGAGGCCCCAACACTGATCTCTGTAGAAAATCATGTCCTGCCAGTTTTAGTACTGACCCATTATTCCAACTCTGTTCATTCCACTCAACCAATTTCCTGTCCATGTCAGTAAATTGCCCTCAGTTCTGTCGGCTTCCACTTAGCTAACCATCTTCTGTGGGATTTTATCAGAAGTTTTCTGAAAATCCATGTAAACAACATTGATCGATTTACCTCTGTCTACCACCTTTGGTCATTTCTTCAAAAATCTCTGAGGTTTGTTGGGCATGACTTATCTTTCATGAATCCATGTTGACTCTCTGTTATTAACTGAAATGTTTTGGGATGATCAATTACCCTATCCTTGATATTGGACTCCAACAATTTCCCCACCCTTGTTGTTAGGCTAACTGGTCTGTAATTCACTGGTTTTACGCTGTCCCCTTTCTTAAAGAGCAAGTGACATGAGTGATATTCCAATCCAGAAGTACAACACCTCAATACAGAGAACTCTGAAAAACAGTGGTTAGGGCATCAGCAGTGCCCTATCCGACCTCCTTTAACACCCGTGGATGGAAACTATCAGGTCCTGGGGATTTGTCACTCTTCAATAACGGGGAAATTCATGGAACTGATTATTACTTAAGCTGATTTTATTTTTACGCTGTCCCTGATCTTCTGTTAATTTCTTTGGGACTTCCGATAACCTCTCCTCCTTTTCTGCTGTGAATACTGAAGTGAAATAATCATTCAGCATTGAAATAACTCCACAGAGGCAGGTATCCTGTCACTGTTTACTTACATGTGGAAATTCTTTGACACTGATCTAGCTCTCTGAGTGAACAGAACCTCTGACACTCCTATTTATATCTGTTCACCAGTTAGAGGAGGGAAATACACCAGTTAGATGGTGATTGACAGTTAGCTGCCAAGCTTTGTTTACACTTTAAACCTTTTCGTTTGGGTGGACTCTGATTTATCAGGCATCGCTTGAGGAAAAAAAAGAGAATAGTTGTTACCTATTTTGTTGAGTAGAAAGGGATGCATTGTATGTACACATTCTTTTTGTCTGCAAATATCAGTCCCATCTGTATTTATGTATGTAGCTTCCATACACGTACGAGCATCACACTAGGAACCCAACCTTAAATAGTTTGCAAAATCTGTATTAATTAGAAAAGTTGACCAATTGTAGAATCAAAACAAATGTTGTACACTGTTTTGAATTTTGCAAGTAAGGCTGGTTTTGTTAGGTCAGAACCTTGCTTTTTGCAAACAGCCAAAGGCATATGCTATTTTGATATGATGTACCAGTCTTTGGGATGTGTAGGCTTCATATGTAACATGAACCCAGCACAGAAATTCACATATTGTATTACTCATTGGTGTGATGGGCAGAATGCCTTTATGACCTGAAGGCAGCAATCTGTTCGTGGTGAACAGATTGGTTATTTGAGTTGCTACAGCAAAGTACAAGTTTGTAAGAGTTAGCTTCACTTGCTGCTCAAACAGTTGAGGTACCTTACCCTTTCAGGGTAATTGGAGGTAGATTGGACAGGTTTCAAGACCACTGGCTTGGGCCTGTTCTTGGGTTTGCACGATTCGCAGTGGGAAATGATCTGATTGAGAAATCCATTATCCCTTGAAATGGTTTTGATATTTCAACATCAAGCTTGCACAACGAAGCAAAAAAAAAGAGGTTGTTGATCAGCCCAATCCATTTGACACAGATTTTGCCAATTTCCTTCATCAAGCAACACCTCTTTGTAGATGGAGGCATACCATTGCATTGCTTAGAATTTGAAAAACATATTTCCAAGTGCGTCAAATTATTTTGAAGAGCGCTGACTGCTTATATGTGGGACAGTGCTGCAGCTGTTTTCTGTGTAAAATACTGACGAGATGAATGAAGTTATTCTGTAGTCGTGGTTGAAGGTTAAGGAACTCCTACCTGAGTTGCTCATCCCCTAATTCTAAAGACTGTGCCACATTATTCCATCAATATATCAGATGGCTGATGCTGTGAGGCACAGAATGACATGGATGAGGCAGATTCTTACCTCAAAATAATATGTCCCGCCATTTATATGAAACCTTGATGATTGCACTTTGAGGGGGGTGGGGGCAGGGGGGGTGGAGTTCCAGCCCAATAAAAATGTTAATACTGCAGAAATTTCAGAGTGTAACTCTGAGGTATTCCTGAAGTTTTAAGAGGTTCACAATGGGTTTCATAATTGCGTGGTGATTAACATGATTTGTGGGCGGCACGGTGGCACAGTGGTTAGCACTGCTGTCTCACAGCGCCTGAGACCTGGGTTCAATTCCCGACTCAGGCGACTGACTGTGTGGAGTTTGTACGTTCTCCCCGTGTCTGCGTGGGTTTCCTCCGGGTGCTCCGGTTTCCTCCCACAGTCCAAAGATGTGCGGGTCAGGTGAATTGGCCATGCTAAATTGCCCGTAGTGTTAGGTAAGGGGTAAATGTAGGCGTATGGGTGGGTTGCGCTTCGGCGGGTCGGTGTGGACTTGTTGGGTCGAAGGGCCTGTTTCCACACTAAGTATTCTAATCTTAAAAAAAACATTTTGTCTGGCTGAATACATGGCCTGACTTCACCATGTGTTGATCTGAAGTTGACTTGTAGCTTCCCGAAGCCAGGTTTTCTGATCCAGTCCTCTACTCTATCTGTCTTCCAACGAAAGGTGGAACCCCTGCTGCTGCTGAAAGCTGCGCTCATCTTACAGACTTGTCAGCGTTGCCCAGAGATCCTGGCTGGTTGCATCCTTTACAAAAACCTGTAAGTTTGCACTGTGCTCTGCTTCCACATTATTTCCACTAATAGAAGCCAACATCTATTAATTAACAGTCCTTGCCTTATGATGCTTGCTTTTGAGGTATAGCTCTTTTAAACTGCAGTATTTTTTATTTTTAATATGTAGACCAGCTTCACCTCCCCTGTATAAAATGAATGAAAAATAGATCCAGCATCCTGCAGACATCCTTTAGTAATTACAGAACTCAGTGTGGTGAGGCTTCTCTGATTTGTGCTTTGGGTTAACTGATTTGGATAAAGGCCAGGGTGAAGATTTCACAATCCCCTTCAGATCCTTGGACAAGAGGTGGGGAAGAAACAGCCGTGCTCATTGCATTTGTACATGTCTTTGGTCAGTTGAGGACATGGTCACTCTTATCTGTGATGTCCTCCTGGTCAAATAGCCAGTTGACCATCCTTGCCTGGACTTGTGCCACTTTATCTATGAATCAGAAGACTGTTGGTGCTGGTGAAACATGTCACAGTTTTCAGATGGAATCTGGAGAATATTGGGACATAGGGACTTGACACTTTGAAATAATTTTCACGTATATCATGGATGTGTAAATCAGTGTTAGATTGACATGGTCTATGTCCCAATATTAGATGCCGATGTACACAATAATATGCATTGATGGAAAAAAATACGTTTTGTTGAAACCTTTTGTCTCTTTATCTTTTTGTCTCCTTATCTGGTGGCTCAGTAGTTAGCACTGCTGCCCCACAGCGCCAGAGTTCCAGGTTCAATTCCAGCCTCAGGAGACTGTGCAAACTCCACATGGACAGTCTCCCCGTGTCCAAGTGGGTTTCCTCCCACAATTCAGAGATGTGCAGGTCAGGTGAATTGGCCATGAAAAATTGCCCATCGTATTACGTGCATTTGTCAGGGGTAAAGATAAGGTAGGGGAATGGGTCTGGGTGGATTACTGTTCGGAGGGGCGGTGTGAACTTGTTGGGCCGAAGGTTCTGTTTCCATACTATAGGGAATCTAATCATTTTGTGGCAAAAATGATCCAGACGAGTAAAAGGTGAAAACTTTGCAAAAGTGTATCCTTTTTCAGTAATATACAATTTCTGTATTACCTGTAAATGTTCTGTTTTCAGAATTGTCAGCACTCAGCTACCACCTGCAGTAACAGCTAAAATATTAGCTTATCAACCTGGTGTTAACAGTCAGGTGAGTCGCTGGATCATTCATACACTGGAATACTTGTAGACTGTATCTTTCATGTGTAAGTACTGAGTGTAATGCTGCATTTCACTTGTTCAACATTTGCAGATCTGTGCAGCAGCTTCCTCCTTTGAAAGGTACTAAAGATTCTTCAGTGTTGAACGTGTTACTTGATTCCACTGCACCCACCATTTTCTAATGCAAGGTTGATCTTTGACCGTGAGGGACATTTGATCTGAGGTTGCACATACACAATTTTCAGCCAGTTTGTGGCAAATCAAATTTCAGTAAAACAAGGGACTTATGGTGCTACACATCTTCTTCACAACACGTTACAGTCTGTTTGATTATATTCTCTGTTTGACTAATGTCTGACTGAAGTGCATCCTTGGTACTGCTGTGGTACAGGTAGAAAATCTTTTATCCGAAATGCTCAGGACCAGCTGTTTTTCGGAATTCAGAATGTTTTGGTTTTCAGAATAAGTAAAGGTTTAATAGCGAAATTTTTAAAAATCTTAACAGAGGAGTAGACTTCTAAGTACGTGCTTGGCCACGCCACCCCCACGTTGCATCTGAATGACACGCATCAAGTGGGTGTCGACTTGGGTTAACTGTTTGCTCACCAAACGACCTTGTTAATGAAAAAAATGTTTCACAAAAATACTTTTGGATTTCAGAGCTTTTCGGTTTTTGGATGTTCGGATAAAGGATCTTCTACCTGTACTAGAATCTTCACCAGACTGAGACAATGAGATCATTGTCTCGTGTTAGTGTTCGAAGAAAACCTGGAAATAGTGGTCCTCTGAAACAGTAGCTATTATTTCAACACTTTTTCTGTGATGCACCTGAGAATATTTTCACTTTCCATCACAAATACGAAGTGTTGCAATGTAGTTCTGGACTAAATGCAATGCGTATGTGATGGAAAGTTTTCACAATCGTGGATGAGGGATACGAAAGGCCTTGTGATTTATAGTTAATATTTCATCTAGCTTTTCATAATCTTCTCCTCTCTTCTTTCCTGCATCATCTAGCTTTGTCCTTTGATTTCTTATTCCTAATCCCTCTCCTTGCCTCCCACACCCTGCACTCCTACCCCAGCCCTTCTGTTGCTCTCCCATGTCCTCCATCTCCCTACATCACTCTTTTACTCTCTTCATCTCACAGCTCCCTCTCTCATAACTCAATTCATCTTTTTTTTTCCCTGCCTCCCGCCTTCCTTTTTATTTGATGAATGCTTTTGATGATTTATGTCTTGCAAGTTCTAAATAACCAGCCTTATAGAACAAGAATGAGATCCCTACGGTGTGGAAACAGGTCCTTCGGCCCAACAACTCCACGCCAACCCTACAAAGAGTATCCTATCCAAACCTGTTCCCCATTACTCTACCTTTACCCTGACTAATGCACCCAACCTACACATCCCTGAACACTATGGGCAATTTGGCATGGCTATTTCACCTAACCTTCACATCTTTGGAATGTGGGAGGAAACCTGGAGGAAATCCACACAGACAAAAAAATGTGCAAGCTCCACATAAACAGTCACCTGAGGCTGGTATAGACCCTGGGTCCCTGGTGCTGTAAGGCAGCATTGCTGATCACTGAGCCACAGTGCCACCCTTCACATTCTTCTTTCCCCCTTCACACCCACGTGTGTCGCAATTAACTGAAAACCATGCTTTGCTAAGACTTTAAGACTTAGAAGTTCATAACTCTTTCTTACATATTAGATTACTTACAGTGTGGAAACAGGCCCTTCGGCCCAACAAGACCACACCGACCCTCTGAAGAGCAACCTGCCCAGACCCATTCCCCTACATTTACCCCTTCACCTAACACTGTGGGCAATTTAGCACGGCCAATTCATCTGAACTGCACATCTATGGACTGTGTGAGGAAACCGGAGCACCCGGAGGAAACCCATGCAGACACTGGGAGAATGTGCAAACAGACAGTTGCCTGAGGCGGGAATTGAACCCGGTTCTCTGGTGCTGTGAGGCAGCAGTGCTAATCACTATGCCACCATGCTGTCTTTCACGATACGAGAGTTGCTTCAACTAACCACTTTTCCATATTGCTCCCTTACTGTCCTTTTCAATGTTTGGTGACCTGCACCTGGGAACATGGCCCTTTCTTCGGATTTCTGAATAAAGCAAATTTTCTCTTCTCTCTCAAAATAATCTGTATCCCATTGACCAGAACCAAGAATTATGTCTCTTGGGTTGATGGAGAATGTTTGGACATTGACAACAAAGTTTAACTGAATCACTGCCTTTTCTTTCAGAATCTCCCTGAGAATACCGGTAAGATTTATTTTATTTCCAGTTACTTCCCATCCTAGTTTCCTGCTTTCCTGAACGTGTTACCTTGTGTAACTGTTTCTACAGTGTTTCAAATACCTTGTCTGTTAAGGTATGAGCTTTAAAATTTAGTGTCAGAAAGCTAACTAACCAGCCATCAGACATTTATACCTTAATTTGTGTAATTTTACAATTTTTCTACTAGCTTTAAAAAAACAATTACAGAAACAGCTAACAACTAGACATTTAGCACATTTGAACCTTATTTCTTGATTTTTCTTTTCAGTTCAGTATGAACCTTTGATAAGGTTCCACGTGGTAGGCTGATGGAGAAAATGCAGAGGCATGGAATTGAGGGTGATTTAGCAGTTTGGATTAGAAACTGGCTTTCTGGAAGAAGGCAGCGAGTGGTGGTTGATGGAAAATATTCAGTCTGGAGTCCAGTTACTAGTGGTGTGCCACAAGGATCTGTTTTGGGACCACTGCTGGTTTGTCATTTTTATAAATGACTTAGACGCAGGCATAGGTGGATGGATTAGTAAATTTGCAAACAACACTAAAGTCGATGGAGTAGTGGACAGTTTGGAAGAATGTTATAGGTTGCAGGGGGACTTGGAAAAACTGCAGAATAGGGCTTAGAGGTGGCAAATGGAGTTCAATGCAGGCAAATGGAGTTCAATGCAGCTATATGTGAGGTGATGCACTTTGGGAAGAATAACAGGAAGGCAGAGTACTGGGTCAATGGAAAGATTCTAGGTAGTGTGGATGTGCAGAGGGATTAAATTTTTAGATTAGATTAAATTAGACTTACAGTGTGGAAACAGGCCCTTCGGCCCAACAAGTCCACACCGACCCGCCGAAGCGCAACCCACCCATACCGCTACATTTACCCCTTACCTAACACTATGGGCAATTTAGCATAGCCAATTCACCTGACCCGCACATCTTTGTGACTGTGGGAGGAAACCGGAGCACCCGGAGGAAACCCACGCAGACACAGGGAGAACGTGCAAACTCCACACAGTCAGTCGCCTGAGTCGGGAATTGAACCCGGGTCTACAGGCGCTGTGAGGCAGCAGTGCTAACCACTGTGCCACCGTGCCGCCCACAAAGGGATCTTGGAGTCTAAGTGCATAGATCCCTGAAAGTTGCTACCCAGGTGGATAGTGCTGTTAAGAAGGCATACGGTGCGTTAGGTTTCATTGGTAGAGGGATTGAGTTCCGGAGTCGCAATATCATGCTGCGACTATACAAAATGCTGGTGCGGCCTCACTTGGAATATTGTGTACAGTTCTGGTCGCCCCATTACAGGAAGGATGTGGAAGTATTGGAAAAGTTGCAGAGGAGATTTACCAGGATGTTGTCTGGTCTGGAGGGAAGATTTTATGAGGAAAGGTTGAGAGACTTGGGTCTGTTCTCATTGGAAAGAAGAAGACTAAGAGAGGATTTAATAGAGACATACAAGATGATCAGAGGATTAGATAGGGTAGGCAGTGACAGACATTTTCCTAGGATGATGATGTCAGCTTGTTTGAGAGGGCATAACTACAAATTGAGGGGTGATAGATTTAAGACAGATGTCAGAGGCAGGTTCTTTATGCAGAGTGTGGTACGGGTGTGGAATGCCCTACTTGCTAATGTAGTCAACTCAACCACATTCGGGAGATTTAAACAATCCTTAGATAAGCATAGGGATGATTTTGGGATAGTGTGGTTCACAGGTCGGTGCAACATCGAGGGCCGAAGGGCCTGTTCTGCGCTGTATTATTCTAAGTACCATTTTATTCTGTGTCTCCTTATTGCTGAACATAGTTGCAGTTCTCAATGCTTCAGTCTTCATTCAGGCCAAACCATAAGCTCATTTGAAACTGTCTGGGGGGGGAAAGGGGACATAGGATGACTCACTGTTGGAATATTATGTGCATTTCTGGTCTCCTTCCTGTCTGAAAGATGTTGTGAAACTTGAAAGGGTTCAGAAAAGATTTACAAGGATGTTGCCAGGGTTGGAGGATTTGAGCTATAGGGAGAGGCTGAACAGGCTGGGGCTGTTTTCCCTGGAGCATCAGAGGCTGAGGGGTGAGTTTATAGGGGTTTACAAAATGATGAGGGGCATGGATAGAGTGAATAGATATTGTCTTTTCCCTGGGGTCGGGGAGTCCAGAACTAGAGGTTTAGTGTGAGAGGGGAAAGATATAAAAGAGACCTAAGAGGCAATCTTTTCATGCAGAGGGTGTTACGTGTATGGAATGTGCAGCCAGAGGAAGTGAAGGAAGTTAGTATAATTGCAACATTTAAAAGGCATTTGGATTGGTATATGAATATGAAGGGTTTGGAGGGATATGGGCCAGGTGCTGGCAGGTGGGGCTAGATTGGCTTGGGATATCTGGTCAGCATGGACAAGTTGGACTGAAGGGTCAGTTTCCATGCTGTACATGTCTATGACTCTATAACAGGGTTAACATTCCCCAGTTTTCGAGCTTTAGAAACTATTGAACCCTGGCAGTTTGGTCAGAGACAGTAGACATTACAAAGATATTTTTGCCTCTTTCATTCCCTGTTCTGTATTATTAAAATGAGTAATAAAAATTAAGGATTACTTTTGCTATGGACCCAAGGGTCTGGTTCCGTGCTATATGACTCTGTGACACAAATATGAATATATGAAATAGGAGCAGAAGTAAATTTTAGCCCCTTGATCCTCTGGAGCTTAATAAAATTGTGGTCTGATCTGTTTCTGCTTTGAATTCCACATTCCCATCTTCCTCTGATTAACTCTTGATTCCCCTGCCTAGCAAGAATCTGTATTGTTGTATTCAATGTCCCCACCTCCGCCAGTTCCCGAGGCAAAGAGTTCCAAAGTCTCTCAATCCTCTGAGAATAAAAAGTTCCACTTCAACTCTGTCCTGATTTTAAAACCGTGACCTGTAACTTTACATCACTGCCAGTTCTGCACTGACTCACAAGAGGAAGTGTACTCTCCATTCCACCTTGTCAAGGCCATTCAGAACCTTGTAGACTTCAATCAAGTTGGCCTTCACTGTTTTAAACTCCAGCAGAAAGCAGCTCAGCCTGTCCAACCTTAAGACAATCCATTCATTCCTAGCATCGATCTTGCTTGCCTTCATTGCTCAGACCTTTGACTATAGGAGTTGGGATGTCATGTTGAGGCTGTACAGGATGCTGGTGAGGCCTCTTCTGGATTATTTATCCAGTTCTGGTCGCTCTGTTATAGAAATGATATTAAGTAAAAGTGAGGTCTGCAGATGCTGGAAATCAGAGTCTAGATTAGAGTGGTACTAGAAAAGCACAGCAGGTAAGGCAGCATCCGAGGAGCAGGAAAATCGACGTTTCGGGGCAAAAGCCCTTCATCAGGAATAAAAAGGAATTATTAAGTTAGAGAGGACTCAGAAAAAATTTACCTGGATGTTGCTGGGAATGGAGGGTTTGAGTTATGAGGAGAGGCTGGTTAGGCTGGAACCTATTTCATTGGAGCACAGGAGGTTAAGGGCTGTCCTTTTTAGAGGTTTCTCGGATCATGTGGGTTATCGGTGAGGTGAATGACAGGTGTCTTTTCCCTATGGTGGATTTCAAGACTGAGGCCATATTTTTAAGGTGAGGGAAGAAAGATTCTAAATAAAGACATGAGGAGCAACTATTTTTACACAGTGTGGTTCATATGTAGAAAGAACTTTCAGAGGAAGTGGTGGATGCAGGTACAGTCACAACATTTAAAAGACATTTGGATAAGTGCATGAAGAGGAAAGTTGTAGAGTGATATGGGCTAAACACAGGAGAGTGTGATTAATTTAGTTTGTGATTATGATTGGCATGGACTGGTTGGACTGAAGTCTGTTTCCGTGCTGTATGACTCTAGTAAATTGCTCTGAACCACTTCAAATGCATTTTCATCCTTCCTGAAACAAGTGGACCCAAAGAGCGCACAAAATTCAAAATGCAGCCTCACTGATGTGCTGTAGAACTGATGCATAACATCCTCCCTTTTATGTTGAATTCCTAAATGATAACAGAGCATTCTATTAGCCATCTTGATGATGTACTGTACCTGCACACTTTTTGTGACTCATGAACCAAAACACCTAAATTCCTCTCTGCAGTTCAGTTCTGCAGTTGTTCTGTTTAAGCAGCACTCTGCATTTTTATTCTCTCAGCCAAAATGAACAACTTCACATTTTTCCCAAATTATACCCCAACTGCCTGCTCACCCAACCTTTGAATAAACTTCCTTATGTTGCCTTCGCAATATACACGGTAAAAACAATGACTGCAGATGCTGGAAACCAGATTCTGGATTAGTGGTGCTGGAAAATCACAGTCGTTCAGGCAGCATCTAAGGGGCAGTAAAATTGACGTTTCGGGCAAAAGCTCTTCATCAGGAATACAGGCAGAGTGCCTGAAGGGTGGAGAGATAAATGAGAGGAGCTCCTCTCATTTATCTCTCCACCCTTCAGCCACTCTGCCTGTAGTCCTGATGAAGGACTTTTGCCAGAAATGTCAATTTTACTGCCCCTTAGATGCTGCCTGAACTGCTGTGATTTTCCAGCACCACTAATCCAGAATTCGCAACATACGCTCCCTGCCTTCCTTGATGTTATTTCTGAATCTAGGCACCAGGCCTTCACTCCTCTTGTCTAAGTCATTGATCGAAATTGTATAACGTTGAGAGTCCTGCAGGGCTCTGCCAGTCACATCCGGCTATTTGGGCCCATTTGTGCAAACTTGCAGTTTTCTGCCAGTCAGCCAATCCCTATTCATGCTAATGTGTTAACTGAGCTTAGAGTGATGCTGGAAAAGCGCAGCAGGTCAGGCAGCATCCAAGGAGCAGGAAAATCAATGTTTCAGGCAAAAGCACTTCATCAGGAATGAGGCTCATTCCTGATGAAGTACTTTTGACCGAAACATCGATTTTCCTGCTCTTTGAATGCTGCTTGACTTGCTGTGCTTTTCCAGCACCACTCTAATCTTGACTCCAATCTCCAGCATCTGCAGTACCCACTTCTGCTTAATATGTTAACTGCCTACACCATTTATTTTGTGGAGTAGCTTTTCATATGGCACCTTACCCAATGCCTTCTGGATATCTAAGTTTATTACATCAACAGAGCTCCCCCCACCCTGTTCCCATCTTATCCAAAGTACATTTTACTCCTTCAACGAACGCCAATAAATTGGTTAAAAATGATTTACCTTTGACAAAATCATACTGACTCTGCTTGATTATTGACGAGTTTTTCAGAATTTTCAGCTACAGTCTCTTTAACTATCGATTCTGAATCGGTTAAATGCAGCGATTTGAAATTCAGGTACTTCCATTGGGTCTGTTTGCCCTGTAGCCATAATGGTGTTTGTGAATGGCAATTAAGTTAATGATCAGCATCAACAAGTTTGATGAATATGGACATTTGACTGTAGGATGGAAGCCATGTTCATATTTGCCCTGGTCAATGGATAAACCTCTCGCGTGGGCAGACATGAAATAGCATTGTCCTCCTCTCAAAATTGATCTTTGTCTTGTAGTCTTGTAGTCTTGTAATCCTGGCTGATGTCTGCAAGAACCCAGGGTGAAGCAACTGTACCCAAAAGCAATAGCCTATGAGTTGGAACTTGTTAAATTATTCAGACATCCATGTGAGTGAGTTGGTTGTTATGATGACTTCCATTTTAGTCATAACTGTGTTCCCAATAGCTGTGAAGGGCTTTGGAATGACAGGAGACTGGGAGGATTGCTACATATAGATCTGAGAAATTGTTTTCCTTTCCTGTTTTGATCGATGAAATACATAGCTTGTATTTCATAATCTTTCATGCACAATTAGTCTTGCAACTGAACTCAAAGAGATACAGGAAAGGAAAACAATTTCCCAAGTCTATATGTAGCAATCCTCCCAGTCTCCTGTCATTCCAAAGCCCTTCACAGCTATTGGGAACACAGTTATGACTAAAATGGAAGTCATCATAACAACCAACTCGCTCACATGGATGTCTGAATAATTTGACAAGTTCTAACTCATAGGCTATTGCTTTTGGGTACAGTTGCTTCACCCTGGGTTCTTGCAGACATCAGCCAGGATTACAAGACTACAAGCTATGTAAATAAGACTAAAAGGTATAGGAGCAGAATTAAGCCATTCGGTCCATCAAATCTACTCTACTGTTCGATCATGGCTGATGTGTTTCTCAACCCTATACTTCTGCCGTCTCCCCGTAACCCTTGATCCTCGAACTAATCAATGACCTATCAACTCTGTCTTAAATACGCTCAATGACTTGGCCTCCACAATCTTCTGTGGCAAGGAGTTCCATAGATTGACCATCCTCTGGCTGAAGGAATTTTTCCTCCTCTCAGTTCTGAAGAGTCGTCCCTTCACTCTAAGGCTGTGCCCTCAGGTCCTAGTCTCTCCTACTGGTGGAAACATCTTTATGCCCACTGTATCCAGCCTGCTTGGTATTCTTATAAGCTTCAGTCAGATCTCCCCTCATCCTTCTCAACACCGTTGGGTACAGACCCTTCGTCCTCAACCACTCTTCATATGACAAGCCCTTTATCCCTGGGATCATTCTTGTATACTTCCTCTGGACAGTCTCCAGATACAGGACCCAAAACTGCTCTCAATATTCCAAATGCAGTCCGTCCAGAGCCTTATACAACCCCAGCAGTACATCTCTGCTCTTATATTCTAGCCTCGTGAAATGAATGCTAATGTTGCATTTGCCTTCCTTACTGCTAACTGAACCCGCATGTCAGCCTGAAGAGAATCCTGAACTCAAAATCCCAAGTCCCTTTGTGCTTCAGATTTCCAAAGCCATTTCCCGTTTAGAAAATGGTCTACTGTTCTTCCTGCCAAAGTGCATAACTTCTTACTTTCCTATATTGTATTCCGACTCGCCTAGCCTGTCCAAGTACTTCTGCAGCCTCTCCACTTCCTCAACACTATCTGTCCCTCCACCTCTCTTTGTGTCACCTGCAAGCTTAGCATCAATGTCCCCAGTTCCTTTGTCCAGATCATTAATGCAAAATATGAATAGTTGTGGTCCTAACAGTGACCCCTGTCGATCTCTAGTGACTGGCTGCAATCCTGAAAATGACTCCTTTATCTCCACACTCTGCCTTCTGTGAGTCAGCCCATCCTCCACCCATGCCAGTACCTTACCCCTGACCCTGGGCGCTTGCCTTATTTCACAGCCTCATGTGTGGCACCTGGTCAAAGGCCTTCTTGAAATCCAAATAGATTACATCCTCTGGCTCTCCTTTAGCTACCTTGCTTTATAGTCCTCAAAGAATTCTACTTTGGTGTTCGTAAGACATTATTAAATGAAGTAGAGAAAATTAATTTTATGAAGATTGTAGAAAGGCAGTTGGAAGAAATGAGAATCGTTGAGAATAATTCAACAATAAAGTTGAGGCAGTGAGAGGGAAACTAGGATTAAGTACAGTCTTGGAATCCAAATTCAACAATGGCAAAGTTTTCCTGCATTTTATAATACCAAGAGAATTTCTAATGGATACAACGGTGGTTGAATTTGAAGATGTACTGAAAATGCTCAATTGAACAGCAGCCAAATTTGTACATGTCAAGATCCCATAAACAGTTGCTGAATGAGTGGTTCATCTGGAACAATGAATTGATTGAGCTTCTCATATCTTATATTCTGCAAATCTATCTTCAGCCTGTTCTCTCCACCTTTTTCCCTCTTTAAATTGATTTAGTTTCAGTATATCTTGCAGTATTCAGCCCATGATATAGGTTTCTTGCTTTTATATCTTCACACGCTTTCAGTGGAGAGGAAGCATCTTTCGGCTGATGCACAATGTGCCAGACCGTAATCATTATACCGATACAATAGCTCATTGGATACAACAGGAAAATGGTATGGATTGCCGCTACCCTCACAATTGGAGAGTGGGATCTCCCACGTCCATCTGCTGCGAGTAGCCAACTGGTTATGAACATAGAACTTTGTTGTTTACCTAATGGGATTATCTGGAATGGGATGTGAACATCACCCATTCTTAATCAGACAGGAGTGCCATCACTAAATTAAAACAATGGTAAAGCAAGGTAGCTGTTTAATTTGGAGATTTAGCCTGGGAATTTAATCTTTAATGGAAAGGTGCAAGAATATTCCTCATCAGACTGGCACATTCACACCCATGTGTCATTACCTTGTCAGACAAGCCATTCGTTCCTGGACTGACCTGAATGAACCATCTCTGTGCTGCTTAAAATGCAGTTATGTCCTTCCTTAAATAAGGAGACTGTTCTGGAGCACTGTGAACAATGTTGTGCATAACTGCAACAAAACGTCCTTCCTTTTATCTTTTTATTTCTCCTTAAAATAACTTCTAACATTCCATCAGCCTTCCTATTAATTTGTTCTACCTGCCTATTAGCCTTTCCTGCTTTATGTACCGGACACCTCACTACTGCAGCGGTCTGCAATCACTCTCAATTTAAACAATATGCTGCTTTTCTATACTCTCCACCAAAGTGGGCAAGTTCAGATTTTCCCACGTTATGTTTCGGCTACATGCAAATTTTTGCCCAGTTAAGTAACCCATCTAAATCCTGATAATACACATTACTCAAAAACCCCTTCCGAGACTCCCTATGCTCTCTTTACAAATTGGTGTTCGATCATTGTGTCAGCAGCAAATTGAGTGCCCGTACATGCCGTCCAATCTACGTTGTCTTTACCATTTTACACAGATTTCCTATTTCAATTTCATTGCAAATACCTTCTCCATAGATGCAATTACTTTAGAGGAAACTGGTTCCGGATTTCATGTTTCTGGAAAGGGAGAGCAGTTCTGATATGAATAACTTTGGCCCAAGACCCAGGGATATCAAGCTGGACCCTAAATTGTCTCTTGTCTAACCAGTGCATTCCAGTTGACACAGACAACAGTATGTTTGCATATGACTGAATCTTTTTGGTATGGTTGTTTTTATGGTAACTGTGTGGTGTTGATATATTGTAGCTAGTAATTTATAATATAATCCTGCGTCTATTTTTACTTGCAGAAGATGCACCCTTACCCAAAGATGTAACAGTCTTGACTGTATTCGTTACTGAAGAGGAGTCTGCAGCTCTGCGGCAGTTCGCAGTTGAATGGATGCATGGGTGAGATTTGGCTTTCCAGGAGTTGAGTGAAGTTCTGATCTGTGTTACAATATAATTCTGAAGTTGTATCCTACCCAAGACGCATTCTTGATATTTAAGCTCAGATGAAGGGTGTCTGTTAACTTTTGGACCAGAGAGTAGGCATCAGAGCAAGCTCTAGTGCTTTTCTTACTAACGTCCAAACAACCAATCACTGGATGATAATCGTGAACTGCTTTGTCTTTTCACATACCCCAGACCTGCCCAACAAAGACCAACCATCACATGACAGCTCCCAGAGTACCTGGCATAGACATCGAAGAAGTAATACTGATGATCACAGGATAGAATCCCTACAGTGTGGACGTGGGCTATTTGGCCCATCAAGTACACAACAACCCTCCGAACAGCATCCTGTCCCCTACCCTATCCCTGTATTTCCCATGGCTAATCCTCCCAACCTGGACACTTAGGGGCAATTTTGGATGGCCAATCCATCTAGCCAGCACATATTTGGACCGTGGGAGGAAACTGGAGCACCCAGATATGTTGGACATTGAAATGAAACTCTTTTTGTTTCTGTTGAAGAAGTCTGCTACATTATGATTTGACACTTTCAACATACTGACGACGGCTCACCACTCTGACTGGATGGGATGGACAGCACTAAATTATGTGTGACTGAATGTCTGACTGATCTCTGAGCAGATCCCTGGGTATTGGTTACATTGGACCTGTAAGGCTGACTGGTGTTAACTCCCCAGCGTCCAGACAAAACTACTCATAGAATCCCTACAGTGTGGAAACAGGCCATTTGGCCCAACAAATCCACACCAATCCTCCGAAGAGTAACCCACCCAGAACCATTCCCCTAAATTTAACCCCTGACAAATGCACCCAACTTACACATCCCTGAACACTGTGGACAATTTAGCATGGCCAATTCATCTAACCTATACATCTTTGTTCTGTGGGAAGACGCCGGAGCAAACCCATGCAGACGCGGAGAGAATGTGCAAACTCCACATGGTCATCCAAGGCTGGAATTGAACCTGAGTCCCTGGCACTGTGAGGCAGCAGTGCTAACCACAAAGCCACCTATGATCCTTCTAAATTCTGATGAGGTACAAAGCACAGAAAGGCAAGGCAGAGGTACTGTGAGCATCCATATAGGTGCAAAGTATGTGAGGTGCTAGGAGATCAAATGAGGAGCCCTGGGGTGCAGCTTGATTCGCTGGTGCTTGTCCCAACGTAGCATTACAGTGAAAGGTGCTAGTATGCTTCAAGTTGAAACGGAGAACGATATACTACGTGGGTCATGGATGTGCCATGATGATGTGGTAAGTTGGTGTGTGTCTGATGCCAACCCCCATGAATGAGGAGGCAACTGCAGCTCATGGAGCACACCCTACTGTCCACAGTGGTGACCAGGAAGAGCTGTCAATGAGCTGGCATTGTCAGATATTTGCTCTGTCTTTTTGTCAGGAATAGTCACTCTGACATTTGGGAGAGTAACAACTGTGTGTCAATGGGTTGAGGTTGGGGACTAAAGAGATGTAAATGCATTCAATGAGTCTCTTTCCACTTCCCTCATTGTTTGAAACTTTGTTGCGCAATCTCAATTTTCTTTTCAATTTTGAGAATCTCATTTTTCCAAACTCCATGTTTTCCAAACTGACTTGCCATTGTCTGCTTTATTCAGGGGCTGGGAAAGTTCAGCCCTTAGTCTTGTTAATAACCATTAATACAATAACTATCAACATTTTCAATGTCAATACATGGTTAATGGAGATTGGACACTGTTGGAGGACAAATTTAGTGAAAGGTTAAGAGTGACGGGGAGACAATACTCCAGATGAAAAGCAATCAACTCGCTGTGCATTAATGCTGGGATTTTAAAAGTAAGATAAAATTTGGAACAAAGCTCATTTTGCATCTTTTTTTAAAAATACATTTCATATTGTAGGTTAGCTGAGTCTCCGAAGCCGGATTTGACTGACGAGAATATTCAGAAACAGCCTGTCTCCAGAGCACTGCCAACCAGTTCAAATTCTGAGATGAATGGTGAGGCGGAGTGCAGAGATACCACTGAGTTTGAGAACCCACATCCAAATTCTAAAGACCGTGATAGACCAGCAGATTCCATGGATCTTGCCCAGAACTACAAAGAAGAATGCTCTATACAACCTCGTTCAATGGAGGTTGACTATAAGTCTTCAGTGAGTGCAAACTCTCATCCTGAGAACGAAATCCCATTGTCTTCCACTCCTGAAGCCTGTTCTCCTCCTAGCAACTCTTGCTTTTCACTACAATTGGAGAGGGAACAGCCTAATTCAATTTCCAGGGATCTGTATGTGGAATTGAAAGAAAGTGGAAATAATGAGAACACTGAAAGAGTGACTGGACCTGAGAGAATTAGTGATTCCTCAGACATACATTCTTCAAGTAGATTGACTATCTCTGACTCTTCAAAAGTGCAGCTTGCTTCTGAATTTGAAAATGATGAGGTTCCTGATCAGAAAGAGGCCAGTGTCACCCCTCCTTTAACCTCTATTGCTATTCAAACAGTTCCTTTGCAACAACACAGGAATTTACTACATGGTGATGCTGTCTTGTCTCAAGGTACCTTGCTTAGAGACTTGTCTCACCCTTCACCACCCACAGAATATAGAGAAGAACATGCGGAAATTGAGCAGACTGTGATATTTAAGAATGGACGCCTGGGTGAACCCAATCACCATGGAAATTTGGTGAAACTCAATCTATACGTTCATGCGGTGAAAGGATTAGTAATGTTTCTTTTGGCTGAAGATGGATTTAGAGCCAATCGCAGTGCCATTGAAGATGTTGTGAGTATTTTTAACCAATGTGTGATGTTAAAACAACAAGACTAGTCTTTTAAATGTCATTGCTGCGAGAACCTTAAATATGGACAGGAGAAATCTTAGCACCTTCCAGTAAAATTCCTGAATAGGTTTGTTCAGCAAATTGCTCCCGGAATTTTCCTTATATAAATACTTTCAAAAACATGGTCTAGTACTTGAGGTTTTTTTAACTTTTGTTAGGGAAGGTGAGATTGTCATCTCGGTCTTTATGTTCTGGTTTTCAATTGCATTGACTTGTCCAGGAGTATACTGGACTGTGTCAAATTCTGGTACTGTGTCAAATTCTCGTGAATGAGTCATGGCTGTGATTTTTATATGGAATGAGAGAAGGCCATTAATGGTTTTTTTTAGATTACTTACAGTGTGGAAACAGGCCCTTCAGCCCAACAAGTCCACACCGACCCGCCGAAGCGCAACCCACCCATACCCCTACATTTACTCCTTAACTAACACTACGAGCAATTTAGCATGGCCAATTTACCTGACCCGCACATCTTTGGACTGTGGGAGGAAACCGGAGCACCCGGAGGAAACCCACGCAGACACGGGGAGAACGTGCAAACTCCACACAGTCAGTCGCCTGAGTCGGGAATTGAACCCGGGTCTCAGGCGCTGTGAGGCAGCAGTGCTAACCACTGTGCCACCGTGCCGCCCGTAAAGAATATCCCACCAAAACTCATTCTCCTACTCTATTACTTTACAATTCCCCTGCTTAATGCCCCTAACCTACACATCTCTGAACACTACAGGCAATTTAGCACAGCCAATTCACCTAGCCAGTACATCTTTGGACTGTGGGAGGAAACTAAAGCATCTGAAGTTAACCCATGCAGACACAGGGACAATGTGCAAACTCCACACAGACAGTCACCTGAGGCTGGAATCAAACCCAGATCCCCAGTGTTGTGAGGCAGCAGTGCTAAGCACTAAGCCACCATGTCACCCCCAAATTTTTATTTGGTCCCCTCTAAATGTCGGGAACTCTGCTGCAGGAATGGTTGATGTTGATGAGGAAACTTGACTGATCTCACTTTGAGGTCAAACATAATAGTAATACATTATAACTGTGATCGCACACTGCCCAGATGCAGAGGATTTGAACCAAGCCCATTATGTATAATTGGGTACCACGTTTGCACAATCTGCATTTGTCCAACTTAGAATCATACAGCTGCACAGCATGGAAACAGACCCGTTGATCCAACTTGTCCATGCTGAGCAGATATCTCAAATTAATCTAGTCTCAGCATTAGGCTCATATCCCTCTAAACCCATCATAATCATGTACCTATCCAGATGCCTCTTCAATGTTGTAATTGTACCAGTCTCTGCCACTTCTTCTGGCAGCTCATTCCATACACCATAAGACGTAGGAGCAGAAATTAGGCCATTCAGCCCATCAAGTAAGTTCCGCCATTCAATCATGGCTGTTAAGTTTCTCAACCACATTCTCCCGGTTTCTCCCAGTGACCCTTGATCTCCTTGATACTCAAGAACCTTTCTATCTCAGTCTTGTTTGAACATGAGGATAAAAATTTAAAAATTGATGTGAGGGACAGCCAGGCCTTCATACAGGCTAGTAAATCCATAGATGCACCACCCTTTGTGTGAATACGTTGCCCCTTTGGTCCTTTTAAATCTTTTCCCTTCCACATTAAACCAATGCACTTAAGTTTTTGACTCTGCTAGCCTGGGGAACAGACAGGTTTTCATACATGTGTTTTAGGGTTTTCTTGCATTCCAACCAAGGAACCTGTTCATTACCTTGGCGAAAATGAGGACTGCAGATACTGGAGATTAGAATCAAGAGTGTGGTGCTGGAAAAGCACAGCAGGTCAGACAGCATCCGAGGAGCAGGAAAATCGATGTTTCAGGCAAAAGCCCTTCATCAGGAGTGACTTTTGTGCTAAACGTCAATTTTCCTGCTCCTCAGATGCTGCCTGACATGCTGTGCTTTTCCAGCACCACTCTCTTGACTGTTAATTACCACCCAGTATTGTAGCCACTAACATATTATTATTAGAAAAGAAATAAATAACTTTGTACTTCTTAACTTGTAAAATTCTCCATTATAGTTTATGCCTCCCAATCAAGCTACCCCTATGATTAATGCTTTTTTGGATACGTACATGTGCTGATCTGTTGTTAATGGCTGTGCATGTGGTTAATTTTAAATTGCTGTGCGGGTCATTTAAATGTAGTTCTCAATCCATTTCATATGGAAATCTTAAACTGTGCGGTTAGGGAGAAAAACACTGAGGGAACTTGATCCTTACAATGCTTTGAGATTTTGAATAAATATTGTGTAAATTTGGGTGCCTGCTGCGTAGCACACTGCTGACTGCAGTTAGACATCAATGGCAGTCACTTGGCTAACAGAATCCCAACTGCTTTTGTCTCCTCCACAGTATCACAGTGTCCTGGCATCTTTAAATGGCTTAGAGGTTCACCTGAGTGAGACGTTACTCAACCTGAGTTTCTGTAACTTACTTGGCTACAACTTTGCACATTATGACTGTATTCAGCATATACTCTCAGGTCAGTATTTGTGTGTGTGTGTGTGTGGGGGAATGGCTGACCTATGTAATTTTATCATGCATTGATGATCCTCTGAGATCTTACCCAAGTGGGCATTCCTGTTGTCTGACTCTCAGTATTGAGCGTTACCATGTAATGTTGATTATTTAGGTTTGGCTCACAAGGTTATCACCGTTGAACCCGTTCCTGTTCTTGCCTTGCATACATGCTTCCAATTTGTATCAGGGATCATTGGATTGTGATCAGGATTTGGTAAAAGCAATGTTTTGTTTTAGGCTGGTTTAAGGTTACCTTACTTACCTTTTATTACCCTGGTTTAAGGTAAATGAAAGCAATTACAGCCTCGCCTGTTACCTGGTTAATTTAAGACCAGCGATTTAGATATTGAGTGAAATTACAGCATAAACATTTCAAGGTTTAATCCTGAGCTGACGTCCAGCATCTCCTGAACAGATGGCAGGGCCTTCATAGATATTTGTAGGGTGGCATGGCAGCTCAGTGGTTAGCACTGCTGCCTCGCAGCGCCAGGGACCAAGGTTCAATTCCAGCCTCGGGTGACTGTCTGTGTGGAGTTTGCACATTCTTCCTGTGTCTGCGTGGGTTTCCCCTGGATGCTCTGACACAGTCCAAAGATGTGCAGTGGGTTGGCCATTGGAGATGCAGGATTACAGCGATAGGGTAGGAGCGTAAGTCTGGGTGTGATGCTGTCAGTGTGACAGTGTGAACTTGATGGGCTGAATGGCCTGCTTCCACACTGGAGGGATTCTATGATTAGTTCATGGTATCAAAGAACAGTTTACTGAAGGAAGCTGTTAGTCTCTTGTGTATTCATCACTTTTTGATTTGAAGAGTAATCCAGTTCAACCCACTCTCCCACTTTTTCCTGTTTCCCTGAAATCATAGAATCCCTGCACTGCAGCTAGAGGCCATTCCGCACATTAAGTCTGCACCAACCCTTCGGAGATCCTCCCACTCACCTATGCTATCCCAGTAACCTAAATTTCCCATGGCTAACCCACCTAGCCTGTACATCCCTGGACACTATGGGGTAGTTTAACATGGCCAATCAACCCTGACCTGCACATCTTTGGAGTGTGGGAGGAAACCAGAGCACCCAGAGGAGACCCACACAGACACCGAGAGAGTGTGCAAACTCCACACTGATTCTCACCTGAGGGTAGAATCGAACCCAGGTCTCTAGTATTGTGAGGTCACCCTTTAGAATCATAGAATCCTTGCAGTGCAGAAAGAGACCATTTGGCCCATTTGAGTCTGCACTGACCCTCGGAAAAGCATCCAACCTACTGGCCCCTGACCCTGTAATGTTTTTCTCTTTCAACAAATGGTCTGTTTTCAAAATGACTCTTGTGTCTGTATCCACCACTAGATTAGATTAGATTAGATTCCCTACAGTGTGGAAACAGGCTCTTCGGCCCAACAAGTCAACACCGACCCTCCGAAGAGCAACCTACCCAGACCCATTAATACCCACAATTTTTTAACATTCTGTCTTTAAGATAATTAAATTGGACTAACATTCTGCAGTATGTTAGAAACTCTGCACATCTTGCATAATAAAGTCAGTTTTCAGAAGTTTTCATAAAGCCAGAAATGGCAAAAACCATCTGGAGAAAAAAGGTGCAGTCTAAAAATGGGCCAGCAGGTGTCCTCAGTAGTCTCAAATCCGAATAATTTCTTGACATCCCAGATCCTCAGTTCAGCACTATTCTAAGGTGCTTCGTAAAGAAACCGACTGGTCACTAGGTATATAAGAAGGTTTGGGAACTGACGCAAATGTTATCAGAGCTGCAGGTTTCGAGGAAGATGTGGGGAGATTTTGCAGAGTGCAGGCTAATCAGTGAGGTTTCAGGTGGCAGGATTTTTATTCTGAGGCACAGATTTTACTGGTGCATTGCGAGGAAGGAGAGAGGGTGCACAGTGATTCAGACCCCAGAACAGACCATGTAAGGTGGGAAATTTGGGCTGGAAGAGACTTCAGAGCTGGCATGAGGCTCTGTAAGAATCTACAAATCTCCCAAAGCCTGTCCACCATCTACCAGGCACAAGTCGGGAGTGTGATGGAATACTCCTCACTTGGGAACTGCTCCCACAACACTCAAGAAGCTTGTCACCATCCAGGACAAAGCATTCCACTTGATTGGCACCACATCTGCAAACATTCACTCCCACCACCACTGACACTCGGTAGCATTATTGTGTACTCTCTTTGAGATGCACTGCAGAAATTCACTAAAAGTCCTTAGGCAGCACCTTCCAAACCCATGACCACTTCCATCTAGAAGGACAAGGGGGCAGCGGATTCATACCACCACCTGCAAGTTCCCCTTCAAGCCACTCACCATCCTGATCTGGAATTATAATAGCCATCCCTTTACTGTCTCTGGGTCAAAATCCTGGAATTCCCATCCCGAGAGACATTGTGGCTCAGTGTGGACTGCTGCAGTGGTTCAAGAAAGTAGCCCAACACCACCTTCTCAAGGGCAACTAGGAACGGGTAATAAAATACTGGCCAGCTAGCGACTCCCACATCCCATGAGAGATTAAAACAAAACAAACGAAGACCATGGTAATCAAATCAATGTTGCGAAACTAGGGAGCCAGATAAGGACAGGGATCCATGGATAAGTAGAATTTAATAGAGAGTAGGATGCATGGCAAAGAACTGAAGGAGTTGTTTGCACACTGAAGGTTGAAGTTCATTGAGAGAAGAGTGTACCTGAAGCAAGTTACTTCTGCATCTACTAACACCCTAAAAATATCAGCCCTTGAAGATGTGCCTCAGCTCTCGTCCTGCAAACATCTACAGAATCTATTCCAATCTTGAGAATGCCCAGATGACTTGCAAACATTGATCCTCTATAAAGAAGGAAAGAATTATCACCTGCGAATCTTACAAACCTATTAGAGTTAATTAAAATGAAACCAAAATCATGTGATGGAATGAAAAGTGCAAATAAATGGTGGTGTGTCTTTAGAGCCCAGAATTCTCAAGAAAGGAGGTAGCGGAAACGAGCTGACAGCAGCTTCAGTGAGGACCAGTCACAGTTGAAGAATTGGCTGATTTTAGGAGGTGGAAGAGCTGACGATGGTAAATTAGTCAAGTTTACCATTCATTGCTGTTCAGTAACCCTTGAGGAAGGTCGCATATTTGTAGGAGCAGGTTTGTTTCATGGGGTGTGGTCAAAGAGCTGAAGAGGTCACAGTGGTTTGGCAGTAAGAAAGGGTCTGAATCCATGTCTGAGAGAGGCAGAGAACTTCTTCAAAGTGGGCATTCTTTGAAGAGACTTTCCAGTGGCGTAAACTCAGTTAGAGACAAAGAAGCTGCAGATGCTGGAATCCAAAGTATACAAGCAGGAGGCTGGAAGAGCACAGGCAGCATCAAGAGGGGGTGCGGAGGTCGACAGTTTGGGTATAACACTTTAGATTAGATTACTTAGTGTGGAAACAGGCCCTTCGGCCCAACAAGTCCACACCGACCCTCCAAAGAGCAACCCACCCAGACCCATTCCCTGACATTTACCCCTTCACCTCACACTAATTCCAGTAAATAAGGGTTAATTGACAACTGTGTGAGCAGTACCTGTTCATGTTTGAATCATTGCTCGTGGTTAATATGCTGGAGGGTGATCTATAGAATTGTACCCAAAATATCAATAACAGAGGAGGGAGGAAGACGGGATGCTGGTGGTTGAAATTGCCAAATGGAGTAAACGCTAATGGTGCATCTGATGTGGTTCTGCAGACTTCGACAGAAAATAGTGAGATCTCTGGCAGCATATTTCTTAGTGACTAAATGATTGGTACTAAACTGTTCCTTTTCATTTTAAAGCTCAGCTTTCCCCTGGTGATCAGAAGGGTCATTTCATCAGAGCAACAGCTTTGATGCACACTGATTTGGACCACAACAGGAGCACTCGTGAAATGATTATCCGGTATGTTGTAGAACTGTATGGTATTTCAGCACAAAGTTCCATTATATTCGTGCCAGTTAGGCACCTATCTACTCTAATCACATTTCCAGCACTTGGCTGCTAGCATTTTATTAGGAGAAAGCGAGGAGTGCAGATGCTGGAGATCAGAATCGTGAGTGTGGTGCTGGAAAAGCGCAGCAGGTCAGGCAGCATCCAAGGAGCAGGAAATTCAATGTTTCAGGCATTAGCCCTTGATCAGGCTTATGCCTGAAATGTTGATTCTCCTGCACATTGGATGCTGCCTGATCGGCTGTGTTTTTCCAGCACATTTTCACCAAGCTATTACTTGCTAACTTTTTTATTGTAGAACAAACATTTCCATGTTTCCTTTTCTGGTATATCTATCTCCCGGAACTTGAAGAAAAGTGGCCTATCAGTATCTCCAACTTGCAGAGTGTTGGTCTCTCTTGCACTGTCACAGCACCAGAAGCACAAAGAGGTAGTGTATGGCAGTTGAGCAAGTGAAACAAATTAAACTAACCTTTCCTGGCAATTGTTCTCAGTGCATCTGGCAAGTCTATCCTTTTGAAGGAGTAGCACTCTGAAAGCTTTTGATTCGCGATAAACCTGTCGGACTATAATCTGGTGTCAAAAAGTGTGGCGCTGGAAAAGCACAGCTGGTTAGGCAGCATCCTAGGAGCAGGAGAGTTGACGTTTCGAGCAATGCTTTTTCAGCACCACACACCTTGATTCTGATCTCCAGCATCTGCACTCCTCACTTTTTCTCCTAGTTGATAACAACCTGGCGGTGTCGTGTGACTTCTGACTTTGTCTACCCCAATCCAACACCAGCACCTCCACTTCATGACGTTGGGACTGTCTGCCGAGGCTTCTAAGAGAAAAAGCAAGAGAAATAAAACATGAAGTGATTTCCCCACTTCAGCTGACAATCCTGCGTTAATCGCTACCCTTCTCACCCAACAGGAATGCCTCCACCGCTGTTTACAGCTGCCAGAACCCAGCCCAGGAAACGCACTTCCAGATCCTTGCAACTCCCGCTCGCAACTCCGGCGTTCCAAACCCTCGTGACAGTGCCTTTGCTTTGCCAGGAAGAGCCAAGCAGAAACTACTAAAATATGGAGTAAACCTGCTCTGAGTCGCAGCAATCTGAGATTTGCCAGCAGTATTGCATAGACAAATGTTAGCACTTTTTTTAATTGAAAAGAACAAATGGTTAAAAGTATAACCTTTTTAAAGTCGCACACTCAACTTACAACCATTAGACAATACACTCAGGTATCATGGGCTGCTCCTTCCTCCAATATATTTCCTTGGATGTACTAATAATTGGTGATTCTTAGGAATTTTCAGCAGGGATGAGTGTTGAAAGAAGTAAAGAAACGCATTCACAGAGCTTGCCTTACTTGAGTCGGGGTTTTCTGACATTGTGTATAAGAATTAATGGTCCAGCCAAAATCATTAACCAGACTATCTGTATGTTGGAAAATATACATGGCTTCTAAAATGTAGAAAACTCCTAAATAGACATGGAACATCCAGTCCACACACCTTGTCTTATCAATAGTTTTGATTAAATGTGGTAAAATTGAACAAGTTTCTATTTAATCAAATTTGTGGAAATGTTGATTCCTGCGACTTTTGATCTACTCCAACTTCAGTCTGATCAGTTGGATTTATGTAGTGCCTTTTAATGTAGACAAATATCCTATTGTGCATCACAGGAGTGATTTGATACTAAGCTACATGAGGAAACATTAAGATCTAAACAAAAGCTTGATGGGTTTTAAGGAAAATGTTTGGGTCATGGGGGGGGGGGGGTTGGGGGAGTGCAGGGCAAAATTTCAGAGCTTAGGGCTTGCTGTGATATCTCAACTTTCAACATCCCTATCCATATACATATTAGGAACTCCAGATTAGAGGACGTTAGCTTAAAATGAGGAGTAAGTAAATGAGGGGGGAGCTCAGAAAAGGTCTTTTCACCCAGATAGTGGTGGAAATATGGAATATGATGCCTGAAGCAATGGAGGCAGATACACTTTCAATATTTAAGAAGCGTCTGGATGAGGACTTAAAATGCCAGGCCATGGTAGACTAGGGACCTAGTGTAGGAAAATGGGATTAGTGTAGCTTGTGTTTGTTGGTCAGTATAGATATGTTGGACTAAAGGGCCTGTTTCTATGCTGTGTGGCTCTATGACTTGGGAGTGGGAGTCAAGCCTTCTCTGCTGTTCATTAAGATCGGGGCTGATTTGATTATGGTCTCAACTCCACTTTCTTGTCTGGCTGTCAGAGTCCTTGACTTCCTTAAAAATCTACTGGACTTAATTCAATGACGCAGTCTTCACTACTTTCTGGGGAAGAGTATTCCACAGAACCAACAATCATTTGAGAGAACGACATCCTTGCATCTGTCTTAAAAGGGAGATCTCCTTTAAACAATATCCCCGGTACCAGTCTCTCCCAATACTATATTGCAATGCTAGTAGAATAATTTTAGTAGTTTTATTGTTTCTTTTTCTCTGAAATTCTGTGGGTGCTGACAATCTTATGATGATTAGTCCAAGTGTTCACTCATCTTGTTGACTTTTCAATGCTTAAGAACATTACAACTAACTCTGATTCAACACTAGGTTTTGTGCATTTATCAGGGTGAGAATGACTTGGCTTCTTCTTGGCCCAGAGACATTGGAGCTAACTATCAGCACACTGCCTTTTTTTCTGAGATACAGTGACATTTTTCATTTCTGTTAAGTTTTGCACTTTACACACACGCTGTAGCAGATGTGAGAGATGTTAGGAATTTTGGTAGCTAGCAAATTTAACTACTTTTCTTAATGTTTATAAGTAACTTAAAGTTTTATCATAAACACAACAGTGTAACATGCCATTCGTACTAAATTGAAAACATTAGCGTATGTATATATCAAATGTAAAATGTTTTCATATTGGGGATGGTGTGGGTGAAAATGAAAGTAAACTATGTATGTATATCTTGCTGCTGAATGGCCCTCTTGGAATGCATTTCACTGTTAGATATTTCACAACCATTATGGCTTACCAACAAATTGTTGTTTACTTTTTAACTTCACAACTTGTTACTTGGAACTACTGAAAGTTTGAGAGACCTGGAATTTCAGTTAATGATTTGGCTTACTCTCAGCTGGAAGGTCATGAGCTCAGGGTTTGCCCAGTATGATGGGGAGCTGCATGGAGTGACCCTGGAGATACTCAGTGATTTAATACTCAAATCCTGGTAACTAATTGACAGTTGTGGTGAAAAAAGGTGTCTTTAGCAAGTAATCCACTCATCCCACATTGAAATAATTAAAAATGTAAAGTGAATGAAGCATTGCACTGAAAGCAAACTAGAGGAAGGTCTCTTAGACCTCATCACACACTGAATACATTATTCTAGCATTATGTCGAGAATAATGGGGTGGTAGAACAAATCATTGAACCAGATAATATAAATTATTTTTATATGTGTGTTTGGAAGCTAGTAGTAATTGGTGGACTTAATGATCAGACAGCTAATTTCAAATGTAAAAGAATGAATTTGATAGGTATTTTTAAATCCTAAATCCTAGGTTTTTTCCATCATTTATAAGGTGATGGAAACTTAAGTTTAATATTCTCTCATTTTAGTATATTAAACAATTTTGTAAGTTTGTGTGCACCATCTTTACTGCTATTCCTGTGGTGTGTACCAATACCTTTCTCTTTGCTGCTGTTTTTCAGTAGTAATGTGGTACAGCTGCCCACTGTAACTCTAATCCTGACTCTATTCCTGAGATGCTGCCTGGCCTGTTGTGCTTTGACCAGCAACACATTTGCAGCTGTGATCTCCAGCATCTGCAGACCTCATTTTTTACTCATAGTACTGTGACAACCACATGGTCATCTGTATCCTCCTTGTTATTCCAATTTGCTCCTCCTGTCTGTTAACTCTGCTGTCTACTGTCATCTCCTCAGCCTCACGAAACTAGTATCACAGCACCTTCGGGTGACTGTGCAAACTCCACACAGACATTCGCCCTTTGTCCGTGTGGGTTTCCTCCCACAGTCCAAAGATATGCAGGTTAGAGTGGATTAGCCATGCAAACTTACCTATAGTGTTCAGAGATGTGTAGGTTAGGTGGGTTAGCTATGGGAAATGTAGGGTTACAGGGATAGGGTAGGGGGTGGAGTCTGGGTGGGATGTTCTTTGAAGGGGCAGAGTGGAGTTGAGGGGCAGAATGGCCTGCTTCTGCACTGTAGGGATTCTATAGTAGCCAGGCATTCCTGTTATACTTTATAATTTTTACAACTTTGGTATTTCTTAATAGTGCAACCTTGTATAATTGACGCTACAATTTGACTCAAAATGTGTGGTGCTGGAAAAGCACAGCCGGTCAGGCAGCATCTGAGGAACAGGAGTTGGCGTTTCGAGCATAATCGCTTCTTGCACATTCCTGATGAAGGGCACGTGCCCGAAACGTCAACTCTCCTGCTCCATAGATGCTGCCTGATCTGCTGTGCTTTTCCAGCACCACACTTTTTGACTCTGATCTCCAGCATCTGCAGTCCTCACTTTTTCCTAGCTACAGTTTGACTGATGAATTACTGTTACTATAGATATTAGTTACATTTCTTAAGTCAAAGTGTCTCCAAAATGCAGGATGTTTCTTCAAATGGTACATTGTAGAATTTTAAATGAAAAATCTGCTGTATGTAAGCTTGTATACAATATATTCTGGGTTTCAGCTCAGGCTGCTATGTTTTCACATCTGTGCAATAAATTGAATATACACTGCTCACCAAGTGCTTTTCTTCAAGTAAAGTATTAGATTAAGGGGCAGGACTGGGCCCTTTTTTGAGGAACTAATTGTCAACTGTTTCCTTTTACAGTACATGCTGTAGTAATGTCTTATCAACCTGAGGTTTCCACCAAATTCTTCATTAACACGTCTTCCCTGGTCCACAGCTTGGGTTTTTTTTAAATGTGTGTGGGCATTTCACAAAAGCATTAGTAAATCATAGAGTTGTACAACACAGAAAGAGACCCTTCGGTCCAACTCCTCCATGCTGACCAGATAGTCTAAATCTAGTCCGATTTGCCGGCACTTGGTCCGTGTCCATCGTATCCGTATACCCGTCCGGATGCCTTTTTAAATGCTGTAATTTAGATAAAGGTGAGGTGCTGCATTTTGAAAAGGCAAATCTGGGCATGGTTGAAGAGTGTGGTACTGGAAAAGCGCAACCGGTCAAGCAGCATCCGAGGAGCAGGGGAATCGATGTTTCGGGCATAAGCCCATCATCAGGAATCGACTTATGCCTGAAAAGTTGATTCTCCTCCTCGGATGCTGCCTGACCGGCTGTGCTTTTCCAGCACCACACTCCTCGACTCTGATCTCCAGCATCTGCTATCCTCACTTTCTCATAGGACTTATACACTTGATGGTAAGGTCCTGGAGAGTGTTGCTGAACAAAGAGACCTTGGGCATGCAGATTCATAGTTCCTTGAAAGTAGAATCACAGGTAGATTGGATAATGAAAAAGGAATTCAGTATGCTTTATTTTATTAGTTAAGAGTATTGAGTGTAGGAATTGGGAGGTCATGTTGCAGCTGTACAGGACATTGGGTAGGCCACTTTTAAAATATTATATGCAATTCTGGTCTCCTTCCTATCGGAAGGATGTTGTGAAACTTGAAATGATTTACAAGAATGTTGCCAAAGTTGGAGGATTTGAGCTATAGAGTGGGCTGAATAGGCTAGGGCTGTTTTCCCTGGAGTATTGGAGTCTGAGGAGTGACCTTCAAGAGGTTTATTAAATAACGAGGGATATGGATAGGGTAAATAGACAGACAAGGTCTTTTCCCTGGACTGGGGGAGTCCAGAACTAGAGGGCATAGGTTTAGGGTGAGAGGGGAAAATTTTAAAAGAGATCTATGGGCCAACCTTTTTCACACACAGGATGGTGTGTGTATGGAATGAGCTGCCAGATGAAGTGGTGGAGGCTGGTAGAGCTACAACATTTAAAAGGCATCTGGATGGCTATACAAATAGGAATGGTTTAGAGGGATATGGGCCAAATACTGGCAAATTGGAGTAGATTAATTTGGAATCCTGGTTGGCATAGACGAGTTTAACCAAAGGATCTGTTTCCATGCTGTACAGCTCTATGACTCTAGAAATATTTGAACAGGTACGTGGATGGGATAAGTTTGTACGGACATGGACCAAACACGGGCAAGTGGAACTAGACTAGTTGTGAAAACTGGTGACATGGACAAGTTGAGCCAAAGGGCTGTTTCCATGCTGTAAACCTCTATGACTCCATAAAAAGAGTAGTTATCATCACAAAAGCTCTCGCTCTGTCTCCTCCCCTCCTCCACTCAAGAACCTTACTGGCAAATTATTTCATAATTGGAATTCAGTTCAG
This sequence comes from Hemiscyllium ocellatum, assembly GCF_020745735.1. Taxonomy (NCBI): domain Eukaryota; kingdom Metazoa; phylum Chordata; class Chondrichthyes; order Orectolobiformes; family Hemiscylliidae; genus Hemiscyllium; species Hemiscyllium ocellatum. The sequence goes on from NC_083424.1 coordinate 12,608,137, forward strand.
GGCTTTCCTTATTTTGTTTGCACTATTTTTTTGGGATAAAATGACAAAATCATGTGGACCCTTAAGCATTGTCTTTATGCTAAACTTGAATCTCAGAAGAGTCTCTTTCAGTGGAATATCAGGCATTTAACCTGTGCACAGTTATTACACAAAGGTGGATTTCTACCTTCGCATGTGACTGTGTGTTACCATTCTAATGTTTTTACATTAAACACTAATCCAGAAATTTGCATTCACTTAGGTGTTCAATGCAGTTTCTGCATGAGAATAAGGCTTTTGCTGACTTTAATTTAAAGAGCAGCTGGAGAGTCATTGCTGCTTATTTCTTCAACTGTTAACACCTCATTGATATCGTGTGGCGGGGTTAAATTTCTGTATGTGAATGGTGAACTGATCAATCTGGCTTTAAACCTGCAAATCCAGAGGCACCAGTTATTTCAAAGAACTACAGTTTAGAAATGACTGAAATTACTACCGGTGCTATATCTTTGTATGACCTTGAATTGTCCTCTAATTTAGCAGCTATTAATCCAGTTAAAATGGACGGCATTGCTGACTAGTGTTAAAGCATCACCAACTCATCTAGACAATGATTTATAAATTCATATTTCTAAATTAAAGAAAAAAACGTAAAACAAGCATTTATGTGGTCAGGCTCTGAGGAAGGGTCACCAGATCCTGAAATATTTAACTGATTTCTTTCCACAGAATGCTGTCAGACCTGCTAAGCTTTTCACAGCAATTTCTATTTTTGTTTCTGATTTACAGCATCTGCAGTTATTTCGGTTTTTATTTAGCCTTTAGGTCATGTTTTTCTGGATATCCCAAAGTACTTTTCAGCTGATGAATTGCTCTTTAACAGTGGTCACTGTTGAAATGTGGAAGGTTAGATTTCGGTCGATGGCTGTTTTTAAGTACAGCAGAAATTTGGATGCGATCAAGTTTAAAAGGGATCAAAATTTAGACTTTGAGGGTTCCAACAAGTTTAAGCTGCAGTCACTTGGGAATGGCTAGTCAAATGCAATGGATAATCCCAACCTTAATAATAAAGACATGTATCATTTCGTCATCATTTATTATTGAAGGAGTCAGGGAGGGAGGCAAAAATGAGGGGCATCTTTGCTATCCAAGAAAATGTTGGAGTATAGGTGGAGCGGAGTATCCTACAGCCTTCAATAAAGTTATATCTGGTGGCAGATGCTGCATTTCTTTGGAAAACTGTTTTTCAGTATTTCTGCATTACAACAGTACTCATTGGTTGTAATGATTTAACATATCCTGAGGTCACAATATAAATTCCTCCTCTCTAATAGAGAAGTGGCACTCACAAACCATTATGTGCACTTAATTTTACTGGAACAAGAGGCTTTGATCCAATAGCAGCTTCATCGGCCCATTTCTGTGCATTTTGTAGGTATCGGTCATGGAGACTTAGGAATACAGCCAACAGTGTGCAAACTGCATGTCAGCATTCGCTCGCATTCACTTAATGTAAAAGCACTTTAACTGAAATCTTCAGGTCTCTTTAGAGATTATGGGTTCAGCACTATCGTCACCTACTTAAGCAAATATTTGTCTCGACCTTCCCCCCCCACCAGTCTGTGACAAAGAACTGCATCACAATGAACGGGAGAATTGTCCAGGCAATTAACTAAATTAGAAGGATCAAGCGTCTTATGTCAAACATAATAGCAAAAGTAATCCTCCATTACAGGTTCACCAGAGCTTCAGTCGTGCTTAAAGTTTTCCTTAGAAACAATTACGTTTTATAGATTTTTTTAAAAATTAGAATTATAATGAAGCAAAATGGGTGTTTTGTAAGTAAATAGGAATGTGAGAAACAAACAGAAATTGTTGGAGAAACTCCGCAGATCTGGCAGTGTCTATGGAAAGAGAAACAGTTTCAAATCCAGTGACTTCTTTAGTAGCATGAAGGTTTTGTAAGGATTAGCAGACATGACAGGTGACGATACATTTATAAACTGTTACTGTCCAAAGAATATTCTAATATATTTTATGCCATTTCTTTCCCTCTTCAAGGTAGTGGTGATATAAATTTGGGGCATAGAATGTAGGCTAAAGCTTTTGCAAATCTTTTTAAGCATACATACACCTTGCCTAACGGTTATACCAAGCTAGAAGTGGTCTCTTTTAGCAGTTTTACTACCACTAGGCTTCTAACTCAAACTTAATCTGTGGATCAAAGCACAAATTTATCCTGAAAAAAATTTAAAAGTGTGTATACAATTTCAATATTAAATTGTAATTAAAAGTTAGGCCTTAAGGTTCCCCAAAAATGTTCAAAATAGGTTGAAAAAGCAATGTTAAAATTCACTGTCTGAGATTAAATAATTTGTGGAAAATGAGTCGCGCTGTAATGCAACATTAATAACCAACAGTTTGGTCTGAAGATTGAGTGTGAGTTGATCTCATTGAAAGTACAGATCTGCACTGTACTAGCTTTTTGCACTTTTAGACACAGAGTGGTGATCCATCACTCAAAGCAATCAACAGCTTACAACTGTCACAGATGGTGTGTCATATCATTATTCATCCATCTTAAAGTCCTACAATTACTGTGTTGGTCAATTTCTGGAGCCCAGTTCCATCTGGTCTGTGCATTAATTTTATCTAAAGGTTTCAGTTCCACAACCTTACCTAACAAAGGCCTTCATTTTGACATTTTCAGTTAACTACCAGAGTTTCAGGTCTATGAAGAACTTCTTTTAATGCACCAAACACTCAAAACTAGGAAATATCAGCGCAAGAAAGTAAAAGCCTTTGACATGTGCATGATAAGAGTTGTGGTACAAATTCCATGTGGTACAAACATGTAAGACAGATGACAAGGTATTTGAAATTGCAACAGTAGATGGATCTCATGACATCAGAACACCTTGCAAACGTGACTACAAGCATTTGAGGTCATTTTGAACGAATGGTAATTTAATAAATACTTAAAAAGGGGAATAAGCAGAGAAATGATATTAACTAGAAAGCTCTACTGAAGAACCATCACAGGTATGATTAGCCAAAAGTCATTCTTTTTATGCTATATTATTCAATCTTTACAATTACCTGCACGGTCAAGTAAGGAACAAATCAAATAATTTTACTTCCATATCAAATTAATATGTTAATTTCAGAAGAGTGGTTATTGTAAGTGAATGCAATCAGCGCTGAAAATGTGTTGCTGGAATGCTACCTACATTCCCTGCAATTAGACCTACCCCAGCTCAGGACTACACTCTCACTGACCTGCAAAGGACCTCTACTATTCTTCATCCACAGAAGAATCCATACACTAAACAAACCGCTTTTCCAGCAACACATTTTCAACTCTGATCTCCAGCATCTGCAGTCCTCACTTTCTCCTCCAGTGAATGCAATCAGGTGAACAATGTTGATTTGATTAAATCCCTTGACCTTTAGCTCAGTGAATGGTAGAGATTCAAAAATATGACTGTTCAGTATTTGCTGTCTCAGGCAGAGAACATGAGAGATACCAGAATACAACTAATTGCACTCCAGCAGGAATGTGGAGAAGAGAGAAGGAAACTGAGAATAAAGGTGGTCATACAAAGATTTTAATACAAAGCTTTTCCAAACATGGATATCTTTTACAGCATGTTGTAACATCACAGTAAAGGTACCTTAATGGATACATTTACAAAGAAAAAGTTAAAAATATACATAAATAGATTCAATCTGTATTTACAGGTTCTGTATGTTTACAAATTCTGTACATATTTTCTAAAGTGCATATGACTAGTGAGATAATATGAACAACATTATCTTTAAACCCTAACCCAGAAATAACCTGGCAACATATAAGTGTCTAAAGTGTTTTAGGAAATCATAGCAAATAGATAACAATTCCTGAAAAAAAATCCATGTTAACATTTAGATATTTATACACCAATACAGTGTTATCCCTAGGATGATGTTCATGTAAATAGGTGGCATTGGTAGAGATATGGCCTGAATAGTAATTTGTTCAAATTATTATTCCTGGCTGTTAGTCTCCTGGCATCATTGGGTCAGATAGTTTTGATTCCCGTGATGTAGTGAAGTCTCATGATCATAAGTGATTACTTATTGGCACTTTGTCCAATTTCTCCAGTCTCAATTTGGCACATTGGGACAGAAAGTTAGTCATATATATACATAAAGCTGTCAACCCAACACACGTCTTTGCATCGTCTCCTGTAGGTTTATTCTGCAAACTGGATAAATCCCACTGTGATTGAGCAGACAATGTACTTGTATCCTTCACGATTGTTTCAATGGTGCCATTTGTCTTGTAAACACTGATAGACTTGATACTATGTCCTTGTGTGATGTTGTGGTCAGGGTTTTTACACAGCCCGCATTCTACCCTCCTTCGTCATATCATTTCAGGACCAGGGCATAGCATATTCTCTATTGAGTGGAATTACGGACTAGTTTTGGTTTTAAAGGACTTCATGAGTGAGTTGCATCTTCAAAAGCCTACATTACAATTAGAATTAGAATCCCTACAGTGTGGAAACAGACCCCTTTGGAACAATATGTCCACACCGGCCTTCTGAAGGGTAACCCACCCAGACCTATTCCCCTATCCTATATTTGCCCCTGACCAATGCACTTAACCTACACATCCATATGGGTAATTTAGCATGGTCAATTGACCTAAACTGCACATCCTTGGGAGGAAACCGGAGCACCTAAAGGAAACCCATGCAGACACGGGGAGAACATGCAAAATCCACACAGTCACCCAAGGCTGGGATCAAACCCGGGTACCTGGCGCTGTGCGGCAGCAGTGCTAACCACCGAGCCACCATGCCACCCTGTACTTTGTAGAATTTGTCTTGCTATCAGGATCGCTGTTAATGGCGAGGGACACCATTCAGATCCTTAACTAAAGAGCAAGTGGACATTGAGCTTCAGCTCAGGAACCCCATTTGAAGAGGAAGATTGACCACCAGGAATCCCACTGAAGAGGGGTGCCATTATGAGGGCAATAAAGCTGATGCAAACTGGTAAAACTGCCAATTCCAATACCAAGCCTCAGCTGTCCGTGCATTTATTCAGATGAGTTGGCTGAACAGGAAAGATTGTGGTAAAGCCCTCTTTAACGGAGTGTGTTAAATGTAACCAATGGCCATGAAAGGTGCACGCAACACACTGACCCCATGTTCGCTGCATGACAATGCTGTATTGCCCTGAGAGCACTTCAGTATTAGGGAGAACTCGATTGTCCCACCACCTTCCTTAAAATGTGCCTCCTTCATCATCTTGAAGAGGAACAACGTGTCGAAGGCTAGCTCGGATTCATCGTGTTTGTGCCAGGTCATGTTACTGCAACACACAAAATCAGACGAGATGAGAAACAGGTAACTGCCGATTGAAACAGAGCAGCTTTCCTGGAGCAGCCTCCCATTTCCCAAATGTACACAGAGGGATGCAGCAGACGCTGGGAATGAATAGATTAGCACAAGGGCCAAAACAAAATGCAAATCCTGTATTCCCTGTATCCCCATATCTCCATATGCCCAATGACCATGCCCTTTTATGACTCTATTCACTGAATAATCAAGAATTAGAAAGTACATTCTTACAATCTTCATTTCTTTTAGAGTCCATAAAGACAGATTGCCTAATGAAATTCATCAATACATTTGATAAGGGCAAAAGCGAGGACTGCAGATGCTGGAAATCAGAGTCTAGCTTACAGTGGTGCTGGAAAAGTACAGCAGATCAGGCAGCATCCGAGGAGCAGGAAAATCAACATTTCGGGCAAAAGCCTTTCATCAGGATGTGTAGGCTGCCTGACCTGCTGTACTTTTCCAGCACCACTGTAATCTAGACTCTGATTTCCAGCATCTGCAGTCCTCACTTTTGCCCTTATCAACTGCATTGATGAATTTCATTGGGCAGCCTGTCTTTGTGTGTAGGTTAGGTACATTTGATAAAGCCTGACACTGATTTTTTTACAATTTGCTCAAATATATAGGACTTTATTCTCTGTACAATAGGTGACTAGTCTAAGCAAGAAAACACACTGGCAGAGGGACAGACAGCAAATCACCCTCTCGTCTGCTTAGTTGGGTTGACCATTTAGAAAGAGGAGTCGGCCATTCAGCCTGTCTAGCTTCATCATTCAATAAGGTGATTTTGGCCTTGACTCCATTCTCTACCCCACCTAATAACTTCCCACGTTCATCAGGAATCTATCTGCCTCGTCTTAAAAATATTCAATGACTCAAGTCTCTCTCTCAGGGAAAAAGTTCCAAAGGCTCAGCACCCACAAATCCTTCACATTTTCATCACAAAAAGAAAGACTTATATTGTCGCCCTTAATTCTAGTCTGTCCCTCAAGGGGGCAGTATCAAAGAGGGGAAGCAAATTCCAACTCATCAGTAGCCAATTAATTCATCCCGGTTTCACAAAAATTGGGTGTGTCCCGTGGCACAGAGGGATTGCCAGCTGAAGGAAGAGATGATGAGTTGACCAATCAACTGGCATACTTTGTAGAGCTACAGCTGAAAGCTGAGCTTCCTCCCACTAAGATCCTCATTAGCCAATCTTGATGGATACATGGACTGTCTGCCAATGTTCCACTGCTTTAGCCATTCAGTGCCGTCAATGCTTCTGAATTTAACCCAGGCAAAGTGGGCTTATAGTCCATGGCACGGGGTCTGGGTCCCATTAACCTTTGAGATCAATCATCTCTCTAGACTTTGCAGATGAATATGCAATGCACTTCAGGTGAACAACAACTCAACAGAGACGGCAAATAATTTCCATACAAGTGGGACATGATCCCAACCGGACTATTATTGCCATTCCTTCACTGTCACTGGTTTAAAACTCTGGAAATTCCTCCTCAAACTGAACTCTGGTGTACCTACACCACATGGTACTTGCTACAGAGTGGTTCAAGAATTTGGTTAACCACACCACCTTCTCAAGGACAGTTAAGGATAGGCAATCTATGCTGGCCCAGGCAAAAATGACCTTACAAATTTGAGAAATAGCTTGGGTGTGGAGACTCTAAGACAGAATGATGGTAATCTGAGGTCCAGAGCTTCCACAATTGCAATGGCCTGCCAGTAAAAGATACACCACAGCAATGTGTCCCCAACAACTTTAAAATAATCTTTAATTTGCTGCCAGCATTTCTGAGAACATTATCCCCTCTTTCCTTGATCCTTGCCTCCACAGACAGAGGTCTATCTCTGGCATCATGTCCAAGGATCATGTAAACCTGTTGATGACGAATCTTGTTAAGGGTTTAAGCTACAGGGAGAGGCTGAAAAGGCTGGGGCTGGTTTCTCTTGAGCATGAGAGGCTGAGGTGTGAACTTATAGAGGTTTATAAAATCATGAGGGGCATGGATAGGATAAATAGACAAGGTCTTTTTTCCCTGGGGTGGGGAGTCCCTAACTAGAGGGCATAGACTTAAGGTGAGAAGAGAAAAATTTAGAAGGGACCCAAGGGGCATCTTTTTCACGCAGAGAGTGGTGCATGAGCTGCCAGAGGAAATGGTGGGGGCTGGTACCATGACAATATTTAAAAGGCATCTGGATGGCTGCATGAATAGGAAGGGTTTAGAGGGATATGGGCCAAATACTGGCAGATAGGACTAGATTAATTTAGGATATCTGGTCAGCATGGATGAGTTGGACCAAAGGGTTTGTTTCCATACTGTACATCTTTAAGATTCTCTGTCTATTTGCACAGGAAGGTCATCACAGCCTCATGCTATACTGACCTGACATTTTCACACATTTCCACCAGTGATTTCTGGACCTCTGTCAGAAATTTGTCTCAACTGATTTTCTCCAACCCAGGGGCTTAAGACAAATTAAAAAGTATCAACAAGAAAGAAACTGGATGTTGGAAATTAGAAATACAACAAAGTGTTGGAGAAACTCAGCAAGCCTGACAGCATCTGTGGACAGAGAAACAGCTAACATTTCGACTCTTTAGCTAATTGTGGAGTCCTCTTTCCCAAACTCTGCTGAATTTGATGTCAACTATGGGATCCTCGTTTTCTGTCTTGACTGTGCAACCCACTAGATCACATTCCCAATGACAATGGCGGTTAGTTACATTGCTGGGTTAGCATTTGCATGGTTTTACATTTCCTCACCGTGTGGTTTTGGTAGCCGTGATGCCTTGCATTTTTACTCTGATCTCTGCCTCCAGCATCACACGATCTGGGTTGGCAATGTGCAAGTTCAGTTGTGCTCGGAGTACATTTAGATTCAAATACTCTGGCCTTAGGAAGAATTCCATCTTCCTCTCGTCATCTGTGAAACAAATACATGTCTTCATCAGCCTTTCAACTCCATCTGAAATAATCCTGCCTGCCTACTTTGAAGTAACATTTGAAATTAAGCAGAACCCATTGCATCCAACCGACAGCCAGTTGACAAGGATTCATAGTTCAGAAAATATTTGTAAATGAAATTAAGTCTCTGCATTGATATTGTACATGAACTTGGAAACTATTCCCTCATTCTTTGTCCAGATGAAAAATCGTATGGTGCAGGGGGTGAAGAGTAAAAAGAGGTGGTTATTTGAATGATTAGTAATGAACTGGTGGCTTACAGCACCAGGGATCTGGATTTGATTCCAGCCTCAGGTGAGTTTGCACATTCTTCCCCCTGCCTGTGCAGGTTTCCTCCCACAGTCCAAAGATGTGCAGGTGAGGTGGATTGGCCATGCTAGATTACCCCACAGTGACCAGGGATGTGCAGGCTGGGTGGATTAGCCATGGGAAATACAGGGTTACACGGATAGGGTAGGGGGGTGGTTCCTACATGGGATGCTCTTTGCATGGTCAGTGTGGGCTGAATGGCCTGCTTCCACACTGTAGGCATTTTATGAATATTTACTGACTGGAGCAGCCATTGGAGTTCCTGAATTTCAGACCCTGTGGTCATTCCCAGTAGGCACATGTTACAGCACGGTAAAGACAATGACTGCAGATGCTGGAAACCAGATTCTGGATTAGTGGTGCTGGAAGAGCACAGCAGTTCAGGCAGCATCCAAGGAGCAGGAAAATCGACTTTTCGGGCAAAAAACCCTTCATCACGGTATTGAAGGTAATTACCCATTCCCAAATTCTAGCAAAGTCATTGTTGGGAGCAAAGTATTGCATTTAAACCCCTCTTTCCTCACCATCCCATCTCCTTGCTGAATTGCACAGGCTATAAATTTCAATTTTTCCTGGACTCTCAGCTCCTATCCCATGTGTGAATGCTCTCCCTCCCAGCCCCAGGGTCATGCTCTACAGGGTTTCCTTTCTTACCAAAAACAAAAATGTCTTATTGCCATTGGAGCACTGAATTCACCATCACCACCCACAACACACACTGACAGAGACTGGCACTTCATAAATCACTACTATTTCTGAGAAATTCCAACAGTTGAGATTTGATGGAGCTTTTCAAAATCATACATTTGCTGGCTAGAATAGATCGGGAGAACTTGTTTCTGCTCGTAACAGGAATCAGAATGAGAGGGCATAGATTTAAAGTGATGTGCAAATAATGTCAAGTGTTATTGCACAGCCAATAAGAATAGGGTCAGGAACACACCGCCTGGAAATGTGGTAGAGGTCGGTTCAATTGAGGCACTCAGGAGGGACATTGGATTATTATTTAAATACAGATGATGTGTCGGGATATGAGGAAAAGGCAGGAGACTGGCAGCAAAGAGAGGAACTGCAATGGGCCGATGGGACTCTTTCTTGGCCTTAACCATTTCGAGGTGCATTTCACTGCCCTCTCTGTGGTTCTACGGAGCCTTTTCGAATTTTCCTGCTGACTTCTGCTTTGCCCAGAAAATAAAGCACCCGGGGTCTTTTTATTAACCCTCTCAAAAGCTAAAAATATTTAGATTCCTTACAGTGTAGAAACAGGCCCTTCGGCCCAACAAGTCCACACTGACCCTCCGAAGAGTAACCCAATCACTATCCAATTCTGCCCCCTGATTAATGCACCTAACACTACGGGCAATTTAGCATGGCCAATTTACCTGACCTGCACATCTTTGGACTGTGGGAGGAAACCCACGCAGACACGGGGAGAATGAGCAAACTCCACACAGACAGTGACCCGAGGGTGGAATCGAACCCGGACGCTATGAGGCTAAATTGGCTGTGAATTGAAAAAAAAAGTGCTTAAGAACACACTGCATCAATTCACGTGTTAAAGCTCAATCATTTCTCAACTGGATTGAAAGCAAAATGCTGCAAATCTGAAACAGAGAGCTGCAGCATTGCTGTATGCTGCCAGACCTGCTGAGCTTTTGCAGCAAGGTTTTCTGATTTCCAGCATCCGCAGACCTTTTGGGTTTTTTTAGCTGGAGAATCTCTAGTAGCACCTGCGGGGAGAGAAACGTGAGTTCATGTCTCACTCAGACCTTCTACGTTAACTCTTGTTCCCCTGCCCACAGATGCTGTTGGACCCCCAGCAAATCTCTCTTTGGTTTTAATTTCTCTGAGTGTCTCCTGCATTCTCTCTGTCCCTTCTACATTCCGCGGACTTTGGACAACTTCTGCCTCGAGCCAATCTCAGGGTATTCCCTTTTGTTTTGAACTGACTTCTGGGCTGACAATGAGCACATTACTTTTTTTTTGGATGTACTTACGCCCAATTAAACGCCCCTGGTAGCCTCGTATCTTCTTACAGGGGTAGCCCAGTTTGCAGCAGCTGTAAAACCGCTTCATGAACATCAGGAGGTGCCACAACGGGAAAACTTTCCAGGGGGGTTCAGTCGAGGCGGTGGTGATGGTCACTCTGTACTTGACTGTGTCGGTGGCTGAGGCTAAGCCGCTGGAACTGGAGGACCAGTTCTCCCTGGACTTGGAGCAGTGTGGGTGCCTGAGCCCGAGGAAGGTCTCTCTCCTGCCCATCCTCTTGTTGATGGCGGGGTCCAGGGCGTCATCGCTCAGGTCCAGCTCCAGGCTGCCGCTGAGGAAGTCGTAGAAGGGGCCAGCCTCCAGGGACGGGGAAGGGGAAGCAGCAGGGAAGGCAGATTGAGCCTGAGGGAGGCTCAGGAACAGGCAGCAAGCGAATGCAGCGCCGAGCACCATCCTGCCTGTACTGGGGAGCAACTCCTTGTGTATGAGTCAGGGCAGAACTAATGATCCAACCCACATCTATATAATCCTCAGGCGACTCATTAGTCCTGGCCACTGTGTGTTTCAGCATTTACGAGGGTGTGTCTAGCCTTGTGGCGTCCGCCGATATTAAAACAAATTTGCCTGTGAATGGGATGATAATGGTGTACAATACCTCTGTCCCTAAAAGCAACCCTTGCTGCACATCAAGTCGCCAGGCACTTAGCAAATGAGAGAATGGGCCTGGAATTTCAGTCGAAAGGGTGCCCACATAATCTAAGTTTTGAAATCGGTTAAAATATCACTTGCAAAGAGGGTCAGGACTATTTACTCAATTCCCATTTCAGACCTGACCTTCTGAACTTTGCAGTGTTTATTGTCGCTTCACATAAAGTAAAACAAAAAAAAACTGCGGGTACTGGAGATCTGAAACCAAAAAGATAGACATTGCTTGAGAAACTCAGCAGATCTGGCAGCCTGTGTGGAGAGGGAAACAGCTAAGATTTCAGTTGTGAGGGATGGTCACTGGACATGAAACGATTCTTTCCACTGCTGAGTTTCTCCAGCAATTTCTGGCTTTGTCTCCTTTGTTTGTCCCTCCAGATTTCTGGAATTCACAAGATTGTTTTATTTTGTTCATAACCTTATGTAAGCAATTGGACATTGCAGACCGTTCTTGAATTTTATGATCTGAAACCTGCAGCTTGGATAGTTGGAGGAATCAATCAAAACTTTCAAACGTGAGTTACTAAATGCTTCAACTTGGAAAGCTTTAGAGCATAAAATATAAGGCCATAGATACAGAAACAAAAGTAGACCATTTGGCCCATTGATTCAGCTCCATTGTTTGATCATGGTTGATAAGATTCCCAATCCCATTCTTCTGCCTTCTCCCCATAACCCTATATTGCCCTACCAGTCAAGAAACAATGTCTTAGGGTGGCACAGTGGTTAGCACTGCTGCCTCACAGCGCCAGGGATCTGGGTTTAATTCCTGGACCACTGACTGTGTGGAGTTTGCACATTCTCCCCTTGTCTGCGTGGGTTTCCTCTAGGTACTCCAGTTTCCTCCCACTATCCAAAGATGTGCAGGTTAGGTGGATTAGCCGTGCTACATTGCCCATAGTGATAGGTGCATTAGTCAGGGATAGATACAGGCTAGAGGAGTGGGTGTGGGTGGGTTGCTCTTTGTAGGGTTGGTGTGGACTTGTTGGGCCAAAGGGCCTGTTCCCATACTGTAGGGATTCTAATCTAATACACTCAATTTCTTGTCCTCCACAGATCCACCAAACTCTGGCTGAAGAAATTCTTCCTCATCGAAAGGGTCGACCCTTCCCTCTGAGGCAGTGCCATTGACTCATAGTCTCCTCTCCTGGTGGAAACATCTTCTGCACATCCAGGCCTCTCAGTATTCTGTAAACTTCAATCAGATTCCCCTTCGTCCCTCTAAACTCCGTTGAGTATAGACCCAGTCTCCTCAACAACTTTGTGGGAAAGGGCAGAAAAATGGGAGAAAAAGAAAAAGGCAAAATACTGTGGCTCCAACACAGAGATTTGCTGGAGAAACTCTTTGGAAAGAGAGAGAGAGTAACAGGTTGAATCTGGCATGACTTCTTCAGATCTAAGGAGGAATAGCGAGCTCTTTCAGAGAATCAGCAGAGGTACAAACACCGCTTGCTGTGTTGAATCGTTTTAGGATCAGCTGATGGTTACATAAAATAAGCTTTTATTTGGGACCAAGCTTACTGACCCTGCAAGGGTCTTTCTTTGATTAATTTCTGGGATATGAGCATCTTTGGCTAGGCCAGCATTTATTGTCCATCCCTTATTCCCCTCAAAGTGGCGAATTGCTCAGCCATTTCAGAGGGCAGTTAAAAGTCAACCACATTATTGTGGGTTTGGGTCACATGGAGACGAGACCAGGTAAGGATGGCAGATTATTCTTCCCTGGAGGATATTAATAAACAAGATGTGCTATCACAACAATCAATAGTAATCATCATGGTCACCTTTACTGATTAGATTTACACATGAGGTCTGAAATGCTGTCTTGATTTTGCCATTAAGACAAATTGCCACAGGCCCAGACGAATGTTCTGGGTAAGTGGGTTCATATTCACAGCAGCTAATGCAATTTCAACTCAGAATAAATATAAAATTAAAGGTTTTGGGGCAGCACAGTGGCTCAGTGGTTAGCACTGCTGCCTCACAGCACCAGGGACTCGGGTTTGATTCCACCCTCGGGTGACTGTCTGTGTGGAGTTTGCACATCCTCCCTGTGTCTGCATGGGTTTCCTCCAGTTGCTCTGGTTTCCTCCCACAATCCAAAGATGTGCAGGTCAGGTGAATTGGCTATGCTAAATTGCCCACAGTGTTCAGTGATGTCTAGGTTAGGTGCATTAGTCAAGGGTAAATGTAAAGTAATAGGGTAAGGGAATGGTTCTGAGTGGGTTATCCTATGGAGGATCAGTGTGGACTAGTTGGGCCAAATGGTCTGTTTGCACACTGAGGGACTCTACGAATAGATCCTGACCATGAAACTGTCATTAATTATCATAAAAACTCAACTGGAAAGATATAAAAGGGACCTAAGGGACAACATTTTCACACAGAGGGTGGTATGTGTATGGAATGAGCTGCCAGAGAATGTGGTGGAGGCTGGTACAATTACAACATTTAAGAGGCATTTGGATGGGTATATGAATAGGAAGGGTTTGGATGGATATGGGCCGGGCGCTGGCAGGTGGGACAAGATTGGGTTGGGATATCTGGTCGGCATGGACAGGTTGGACCGAAGGGTCTGTTTCCATGCTGTACATCTCTATGACTCTATGGTTCACAATGCCATTTCGGAAAGGCAATCCACCTTGTTCAGGGGTGATTAGGGACAGACAACAATTGCCAGCCGTCCTTCCAACAAAGGAACAAATAATTATTTTTATTAGCTGAATTTAAAGCTGCAGCCAATGTCCCTGTGTCATTACAGTGGGCCTCTGGATGACCAGTCCATTATGAATGTACCAATGTACACCGAGTTGGATGATCAGCCATGATCATATTGAACAGTGGAGTAGGCTCGTAGGGCTGAATGGCCTACTCCTGCTCCCATTTTCTACGTTTCTATCCCATTTCACTTGTCCCTCACATCACAATCCTGTGGATTCTGCCAAAGGAAAAATAAACATTGTCCCTCTCCTGCTTTGAATTGCCCAGTCACCTGGGAACAAAGTGCATACCATCCAGAACCTTTTTGGACGGATTGCAATGTCATTGCAACCTCCTCAGCAAACTGGCTCATAGGAGACAGCTTCTCTTTTACTGAACCCTCTACCCCAAGTGTCTGTACCTGGCTTTACCTACTGACCCCTGAACATCACAAAGCACTCTCTGACCCTTTACTGCTTTTTTGAAAGTCTCACACCTCCCTCGCTCCTCTCTTAAAAACCTGGCTTTCTATTCCCTGTTCCTTCAACTTAATTTCAAGTGATTGATCTTTTAGCTATTCTGGTTTTAGGAGCTAGTAGAAAGTGAGGACTGCAGATGCTGTTGATCAGAATCAAGAGTGTGGTGCTGAAAAAGCACAGCAGGTCAGGCAGCAGCTGAGGAGCAGGAGAATCGATGTTTTGGGCAAAAGCACATTCCTGTTAAATCTAAGTTTTGAAATTGGTTAAAATATCACTTGCAAAGAGGGTCAGGACTGTTTACTCTTGCTCCTCGGATGCTGCCTGACCTGCTGTGCTTTTCCAGCACCACACCCTGTTTTAGGAACTGTCTCCTTATCCACTTAATTTGTTACTTTCCCTTCCTTAAAGCACTTCTTGAAACCTATCTGTTCAGCTGTGCTCTCAACTTCCACCTCTCCTCAGTTTTCCCATCTCCTGATGAATGCCCACTGTTTTTCCAAATGTGGTAGTGGTATCCTGAAGAATTTAGATTAGATTAGATTACTTACAGTGTGGAAACAGGCCCTTCGGCCCAACAAGTCCACACCGACCCGCCGAAGCGCAACCCACCCATACCCCTACATTTATCCCTTACCTAACACTACAGGCAATTTAGCATAGCCAATTCACCTGACCCGCACATCTTTGGACTGCGGGAGGAAACCGTAGCACCTGGAGGAAACCCACGCAGACACGGGGAGAACGTGCAAACTCCACACAGTCAGTCGCCTGAGTCGGGAATTGAACCCGGGTCTCAGGCGCTGTGAGGCAGCAGTGCTTGAAAGATCTGCTTCACAGTCTGACAATGGATTTCTGAAAGGACCTCTCAAATTTCAAATCTAATTGTCGATCTTACCTTTTTGTACATCTTTCTTGCAGCCGTAACTTGATATTCCGCACTCTGTTCAATCACCCTATGATCTCTATTTGGTATAATCTGCCTGTACTGGACAACTTTGTGGGCGGCACGGTGGCACAGTGGTTAGCACTGCTGCCTCACAGCGCCTGTAGACCCGGGTTCAATTCCCGACTCAGGCGACTGACTGTGTGGAGTTTGCACGTTCTCCCCGTGTCTGCGTGGGTTTCCTCCGGGTGCCCCGGTTTCCTCCCACAGTCCAAAGATGTGCGGGTCAGGTGAATTGGCCATGCTAAATTGCCCGTAGTGTTAGGTAAGGGGTAAATGTATGGGTGGGTTGCGCTTCGGCGGGTCGATGTGGACTTGTTGGGCCGAAGGGCCTGTTTCCACACTGTAAGTCTAATCTAAACTATAAGAAAATTACAGCACAGAGCAATGATGTGGAGGTGCCAGCGTTGGACTGGGATGGACAAAGTCAGAAGTCACACGACACCAGTTTATAATCCAACAGGTTTATTTGAAATCACAAGCTTTCAGAGTGCTGCTCCTTCATTAGGTAAAGTTGCACGCAAAACCAAACTTTTCACTGCACCTAGGTACACAGGACAATAATAATCCAATTTTTTAAAAAAAACGCAAGATACTGCAGATGTTGAAGACCTGAAATAACAACAAAAAGTGCTGGAGAATCTCAGCAGGTCTGGCATTGTCTGTTTCAAAGATGAGTTATATTAGACTCAAAATGTGAACTCTATTTCTCTCTCCACAGATGCAGAGTTCCTCCTGCACTTCCTGTTTTCACTGGCTTCACAGCCTATTTCAGGACTAGGTTGAGGACTGGGTTGGGGTGTCGCTACTCTCAGTCAGGCCGATACCACCAAGTTTACTTTGCTCTGTGGTAAGTCAGAAGTCACGCAAGACCAGTTTATAGTGAAACATCACCCAATGAAGGAGCAGCACTCTGAAAGCTTAGTGACTTCAAATAAACCTGTCGGATTATAACTTGTTGTCCATCCCAGTCCAGCACCAGCACCTCCACATCATTGCTCTGTGCTGTAATTTGCTTATAGTGGACAGTAAGATTTGGCCAGTAGGATATAACAGCATTTTTTGTTTGAGTATGTGCTTATTGATCCAACATCTGTCTGAATTGCAACAAGTAACAGAATGCCTGGAGATGAGACGTATTGTACAGCGGCTCCACTGTTTGGGAGGGGTGGGTGAAGGGGCTTCAAAAGGCTCATTCTTGGATAGAAACAAAGATGCACGAGTGTGAATAAAGTGGCGATTAGTGTAACAGTTTCAAATTATGCAACATTAAGGCCCATGGGTGTCTTGCTGATGATTAAAGATGAGCCTTCATTGTTATGTAAAATTAACTGAACATACAAATGGATGTAAATCAAAGGGTAACGGTTTAATGAAGAAACATTAAGGTAGTGTGATGTTTGTTACATATTACACCCAATCGAATTACAGGGTTGTCTCTGACATCAAGCAGGGTCTTTCATTTGCAAGCATGAAAATCCCTCTCAGAGGCAGAGTTGACCAATTTCCTAGAGTTTAGTTAAAATGTTCCACGTTATTTACACGGCTAATTCAGCAACAGTCACCTACCCACCTTCATTCAATATCCTTCCATAACAAGATATCCTATCAATTGCAGTTTCAACACTTTCAGTTGACCCTGAGCCTTAATACCTCTGGGTTATGGGCCCAGCATGCTCCCATTGCGCCACTCTGCAAGGATGCCTGCCTTGAAGAATCTCAGGGAGGACCTCTTCCGCTGCAACTCCCAGGTCATTTCCTCTGCCCTGAAGCTCTTCAACCATGTCGTGAAACAAACTCACTACCACAGCCACATTTGCTTCCTCAGTGCCTGCCTCCGTAACTAACTCATCCCACACGGACTCCGGACCACCTTTAAACCAGCAGAGTTTGGACCCGAACAGGGCAAACAGTACAGACTACAGATTCAAAACCACCAGCAACGGTTCTCCTTCAAGATCCTCCGTTCCACGCTTGCACCAATGGGTCGGTCAGAGTGGTTAGGCTTGTGGATCTTGGGAAGGACCGGGCAGTGCGGGGTTCCTAACCTCTCTACATTCATTCCTGCCTCAGCTGAGGGCCACACTCTCTCAGAATTGCAAAGGACCCACTCTGTACTGCATCGTCAAGAGAATTCATACTCTCAACAAACAGTATTTCAATTCCATCTCAAATATCAAAAACTGTAAGTACAATAAACTTTTATTTACCCACCGCCATAACCAGCGCTCCTCAAACATTCCAGAAGATTCCCCCGGCCTCAGAAACTACTCAGATGCCATTAGCCATGCGGCTGATGCAGCTGCCACCCCCACGCTGATTGCTGATGTCACTTCTGCCCCCATCATGGCCACTCCCACAACCACTTCCGCCCCTCACAATTCCTAATGCATCACACGTGACATCACTTCCGCCCCTCACATCATCGCTGATGCCACACGCTCAGTGACTTCCACCACCCCTACTGCCGTGGTCACCACCACTTCCGCCCCCACCAGTGCCACTCACCTGCATTCTGCTGACACACCCCTCACAGACCCCACTGTTACTATCCCCACCCGCCAGAACCCCGAGGGGAACACTACCCCTGCTCATGACTCCACCCCCCTTTTCCCCCACCACGACATGAACTCCAGTTACAGGTTCTGCCCCACTACCAGCTCCACATCCACACCAGATCCCAGCTCCCAGCCCTGCCGAGTTTTCACCATCCCCCCAGACCTCCCCCTCACTGAGGACGAACGATCAGTCCTCAGCAAAGGACTCACCTTCATCCCCCTCCGTCCGCGCATCAATGAACTTAATACACGCCGTGACATCGAACAATTCTTCCGTCGCCTCCGCCTCCGAGCTTACTTTCACAATCAGGATTCCCGCCCACCTTCCGAGGACCCCTTCACCCACCTCCAACACACCGCGTCCACCTGGACACCCCGCGCTGGCCTATTACCTGCCCTCGACCTCTTCATTTCCAACTTCCGCCGGGACATTAACCACCTCAACCTGTATAGCCCCCTCCCCCATTCCAACCTCTCACCCTCACAACGCACAGCCCTCCAATCCCTCTGCTCCAATTCCAACCTCACCATCAAGCCAGCGGATAAAGGGGGCGCAGTGGTAGTCTGGCACACTGACCTCTACACTGCTGAAGCCAAATGCCAACTCGAGGACACCTCTTCCTACTGCCCCCTCGACCATGATCCCATCCCCATCACCAAACCATCATCTCCCAGACCATACAGAATCTCATCACCTCAGGAGATCTCCCACCCACAGCTTCCAACCTCATAGTCCGGGAACCCCGCACTGCCCGGTCCTTCCCAAGATCCACAAGCCTAACCACTCTGGCCGACCCATTGTCTCAATATGCTCCTGCCCCACTGAACTCCTTTCTACCTACCTCGACACTGTCCTATCCCCCCTAGTCCAGGAACTCCCCACATACGTTCGAGACACCACCCACGTCCTCCACCTCCTCCAAGACTTTCGTTTCCCCGCCCCCAATGCCTCATCTTCACCATGGATATCCAATCCCTCTACACCTCCGTCCGCCATGACCAGGGCCTCCAAGCCCTCCGTTTTTTTCCTCTCCAGACGGCCCCAACAGTACCCTTCCACCGACACTCTCATTTGTTTGGCCGAACTGGTCCTCACCCTTAACAATTTCTCCTTTGAATCCTCCCACTTCCTCCAGACCAAAGGGGTAGCCATGGGCACACGTATGGGCCCCAGCTATGCCTGTCTCTTTGTTGGCTATGTAGAACAGTTGATCTTCCGTAATTACACCGGCACCACTCCCCACCTCTTTCTCCGCTACATTGATGATTGCATTGGCGTCACCTCGTGCTCCCGCGAGGTTGAGCAATTCGTCAACTTCACAAACACATTCCACCCTGACCTTAAATTTACCTGGACCATCTCTGACACCTCCCTCCCCTTCCTGGACCTCTCCATCTCCATTAATGCCGACCGACTTGACACTGACATTTTTTACAAACCCACCGACTCCCACAGCTACCTGGATTACACCTCTTCCCATCCTACCTCTTGCAAAAATGCCATCCCGTATTTCCAATTCCTCCACCTCCACCGTATCTGCTCCCAGGAGGACCAGTTCCACCACAGAACACACAAGATAGCCTTCTTCTTTAGAGACCACAATTTCCCTTCCCACGTGGTTAAAGATGCCCTCCAACGCATCTCATCCTCATCCCACACTTCCGCCCTCAGACCCCACCCCTCCAACCGTAACAAGGACAGAACGCCCCTGGTGCTCACCTTCCACCCTACAAACCTTCGCATAAACCAAATCATCTGATGACATTTCTGCCACCTCCAAACAGACCCCACCACCAGGGATATATTTCCCTCCCCAACCCTTTCCGCCTTCCGCAAAGGCCATTCCCTCCGTGACTACCTGATCAGGTCCACGCCCCCTACAACCCACCCTCCCGTCCTGGCACCTTCCCCTGCCACCGCAGGAACTGTAAAATCTGTGCCCACACCTCCTCCCTCACCTCTATCCAAGGCTGTAAAGGAGCCTTCCACATCCATCAAAGTTTTACCTGCACATCCACTAATATCATTTATTGTATCCATTGCTCCCGATGAGGTCTCCTTTACATTGGGGAGACTGGGAGCCTCCTAGCAGAGTGCTTTAGGGAACATCTCCGGGACACCCGCACCAATCAACCACACCACCCCATGGCCCAACATTTCAACTCCCCCTTCCACTCTGCCGAGGACATGAAGGTCCTGAGCTTCCTTCACCGCCGCTCCCTCACCACCAGACACCTGGAGGAAGAACGCCTCATCTTCTGCCTCGGAACACTTCAACCCCAGGGCATCAACGTGGACTTCAACAGTTTCCTCATTTCCTCTTCCCCCACCTCACCCTAGTTCCAAACTCCCAGCTCAGCACTATCCCCATGACTTGTCCGGACTTGTCCTACCTGCCTATCTCCTTTTCCACCTACCCACTCCACCCTCTCCTCCCTGACCTATCACCTTCATCCCCTCCTCCATTCACCCATTGTACTCTGTGCTATTTTCTCCCCATCCCCACCCTCCTCTAGCTTATCTCTCCACGCTTCAGGCTCACTGCCTTTATTCCTGATGAAGGGCTTTTGCCCGAAACGTTGATTTCGCTGCTCCTGGGATGCTGCCTGAACCACTGTGCTCTTCCAGCGCCACTAATCCAGAATCTGGTTTCCAGCATCTGCAGTCATTGTTTTTACCTACCTGAGCCTTAACAGTTTAATAGGAGGTGGGTTGGATGTTCCAAAGAGTTAGGGAATTCATTACCTGTTGTGTGAAAAAGTTAACCCTGACATTATCTCAGAATCAAGCGCTGAAAATGTGTTGCTGGTTAAAGCAGAGCAGGTTAGGAAGCATCCAAGGAACAGGAAATTCGACGTTTCGGGCCAGAGTCCTTCATCAGGAAATTTTCCTGCTCCTCGGATGCTGCCTGACCTGCTGTGCTTTTCCAGCACCACTCTAAACTAGAGTCTGGTTTCCAGCATTTGCAGTCCTTGTTTTTACCTTGTTGTAAAGCTATTTCATTATGTGAGGCATTCTCACCAACAACAGCAATAACCTGACGATAATGATATAACCAATAACTAACAGCCTGATCCTGGCTTAAAACTTTTGAGTAATTTCACAGGAGGTTTGTATTGCAGACATGGCCAGCATACATTGCAAATCCCGAACTGCCCCAGAAGAAAACAATGGTGAGCAATCCTATTAAAAGTACTTTTGGGATGTCTAGTGCTGGTGAAAGGTGCTATATAAATGGAAGTTTTTTTTTGCAGTTGTGAATGAGTCAGCCATGCACTAGCATGGAAGAGTCTGTACAAACCATGAAGGTACCATTTAAATAACGTGTGGCTAGACAAATACATTTAAAGGGACTACTCATAAAACAAAGATTGAACACACAAAATGTTAGTGGGAATATTGATGGTGACCCATCTTCTTGAATCCAAGTAAGCAGTTTTGAGGACTCTTGTGGCACCGTAGTGGTCTCCCCATGTCTGAGCCAGGAAGCCTGGGTTTCAAGATCCACCTATCCCAGAGGTGTATCATTTGGAAAATAAAGAACATGAAAGCGTAGGAAGGGTTAAAGCATGAAGACCACTGGGAATCAGTATTCTGTGGAAGGAAGGCAGGATGGGATAACCACAGTGGAACATTCTTTCACCAATTAGTAGAGTAAGGTTAAAGCTGAAAAGGTCGCCATGGCAAGATGAGATAACAGAGAAACTTGCTTTATTACTTGTGTTAAGTATCATTATGACAGGATTGAGACAATAAATATTTGGGACATGACATTAAAATATCTATTAATAGTTAGTAGAGTCAGCTTGAGGCAGAAAACTATTGTAACAGATGGAATAGCTAAATATCTATCATAACAGGTTAGTCTGGAATGGAAAGACCACTATAGCACAGTTAGCAATAAATATCTAACCGTGACATTAGAATAACATTAAGTAGAATGTACAACTGAAGAGATGGTGGGAACAAAATCACTGATTTATTGTGTAGCTAGAGTGAGGTACTTTGATTAATATAGTTGGAGATGCTGATAAGCTTACAGAAACATGATAAAAAAAATATAAAAACCCACAGACCCTGAGCTTCGTGGGCATTTGAGAATCAGCTTTCTCAGTGTCACGGTTTTCCGTTTGCAAATACTTCTTGAAGAACTCTCTGCGTCTCCAAGTGGTTCTCTATATTTTCTCCACAACAATCAGCGCATCTCTAAAGAGTTTGGCTAAAAAATACCTCCAGTTGAGTGGCTTCCTCAGCCATTTCATTGGGCAGGTAAGACTCAACTATATGTGGGTCGCGGGTCACATATGGTCTACATCAAGGAGGGACGGGCATCAGTGAATCATCAAGGGTATTATGATAGAGAAATTCTGCATAGAATCCCCACAGTGTGGAAGAAGGCCATTCAGCCCATCAAGTCCACATCAACCCTCTAAAGAGCATTCCACCCTATCCTATCCCCGCAACCTTGGATTTCCCATGACCAACCCACATAGCCTGCCCATCTTTGGACCAAGGGAGGAAACCAGAACACCCAGAGGAAATCCACACAACATAGGGAAAATGTGCAAACTCCACACAGAGTATCACTCAAGGGTGGAATTGAATCCTGATCCCTAATGGTGTGAGACAGCAATGCTAACCACTGAGTCATTAGGCAACATCTACAGAAATAGGAAAAAGAGCAAATGTTTTGAGTCTGATATCTCCTTACAATTTCTTCAGGATTTATGACAATCTGGTAATTTAGTGTTATCACTGTATTGGTTCTTTTCATGCCAAATTAATTTAATTAAACAACTTTAAATGTCATAGCTGGGATTTAAAACCTGTTGTATCTTTAATATTTTCCAGTCCTCATAAAAGGTTATCACCTTGGTCTATTGTTGTTACAGCAGATCAATAGGCAAATAGGTTAAATTAATTTCTTCTTTGAACGTGGGCATTGCTGGCAAGACCAGTATTTACTACTCTTCTCTGTACACCAGAACATAAAAACACAGTACTGCCAGTGCTGGAAAACTGAATTAGAAAATTCTAGAAACGTTCAGCAGGTATGCAGCATCTGTGAAAAGAATGAATCTGATGAAGGGCTGTCTCCATGATGAGATTACTTACAATGTGGAAACAGGTCCTTCGGCCCAACAAGTCCAAAATGACCCGCCAAAGAGCAACCCACCCAGACCCATTCTCCTACATTTACCCCTTCACTAAACACAACAGGCAATTTTGCATGGCCAATTCACCTAACTTGCACATCTTTGGACTGTGGGAGGAAACCGGAGCACCCGGAGGAAACCCTTGCAGACACGGGGAGAATGTGTAAACTCCACACAGACAGTTGCCTGAGGCAGGAATTGAACCCAGGTCTATGGCACTGTGAGGCAGCTGTGCTAACCACTGTGCCACCATGCCGCCCCTATGATCTCAGATGCACGGCCCAAGAATGAAGATTCAGTAGGGCAGATTGCTGCAGATGCTGGAATCTTTACTGAAAGCTTTATTGAAAGTGGATGGCACGGTGGCACAGTGGTCAGCACTGCTGCCTCACAGTGCCAGAGACCCAGGTTCAATTCCCGACTCAGGCGACTGACTGTGTGATGTTTGCACATTCTCCCTGTGTCTGCATGGGTTTCTTCCAGGTGCTCCGGTTTCCTCCCACAGTCCAAAGATGTGTAGGCCAGGTGAATTGGCCATGCTAAATTGCCTGCAGTGTTAGGTAAAGGGATAAATGTAGGGGAATGTGCTTCGGTGGGTCAGTGTGGACTTGTTGGGCCGAAGGGCCTGTTTCCACACTGTAAGTAATCTAATCTAAAAAAGCTGGAAATTGCTGTGGGTCAGGCAGCATTCGTGGAGAGAGAGGGAGAAAGAGAAAGAGCAGGCTAACATTTGAGTCTTGACGTTTCTTCACCAGAACAGATTCAATAATGGCTTTCAGAAGAGAATTGGTTCGAAATCAGAAAATATTTACAGTGCGTCAACTATGAGTTGATTTTGCAGAGAGCCAGTTCAGAAGTGATGGCCTGGAAGGTTAATCCTGAATGATTAATTCTGTTTTTTTCTCTCTCTCCCGGTCTGTAGATCTGCTGACTGTTTCCTGCATTTTCTCTTTCTGTTTTATGTTAAATTGGAGGAACTGAGAAAATTCCTCAGGCTCAAACACAGACAATGTTGGAGAAACTCAACAGGTGTGGTAGCATCTATGAGGAGATAAACAAGGATTAATGTTTCAAGTTTGTTCAGTTCTGTAAAAGACACATACCAGGCCTGAAACGCTAACTCTCCTTCTCCCTCCACAGATACTGCCAGACCCGCTGAGTCTCTTTAGCAATTCTGCGTTTGTTGAAAATTTCCTGCTACTTTGCCTGAATTTCTCAGGCTTTCTGCAGATTTTCCAGCATTTTCTTTGAGCTGCATTAAACCTGTTCATTTCGTAGCAAATCACACTTGTAGGAAAAGAACCCCTTCTGCAAAAAAACCTGTTTTAAAATTGCACCTATACAGATTAGCAGGCTGTAGGTATATTCTATTGACACCTCATTTGTCATTTAAATAGTCATTTGCAGATTGTTTTGCTGTTTAATAGCCTATTCAGAGCTTTTGACTCAACCCATTTGATCAACTTGGTATTATGTTGCTTTCTCATTCCAAACCAGAATTAAGATGACTGATCTTTAATTAGGGAAGGTCATCCTGCAAAAAAAATCACATGAGAATCCTTTTATTCCATGTGAAGAATACAAAATTTGGACCCTAAGCCATTGTAAACTAACAGACCTAATTATTAAAAAAGGACAGTGTGCGTTCCCGAAAACACCCAGCTAATCAAAGTGGAACTCCACTGCTTCAGTAACTGCAAACTATTGGTGCTGCCCAGGATTATAGGAACACCAAGTATAGGTTTTAGTAAATAATTTTCTTTATTTGTTGCAGTGAATGAACAGATTTCACAGAACTTTGAAGATACATTCAAAGACTGATGGAAGAAGTAAGCACTTGCTTTTGGATGTAAGGAAGAGTTGGGAGCAGGAGCACCATGGATCCTTGAGCTGATTCTACCATTTAACAAAACCATGACTAATCTTGATCCTCAACTCTATGTTCCAGATCCCTGATGAAATTCTTTTCCCCAAAACTTCGATTTTCCTGCACCTTGAATACTGCTTAACCTGCTGTGCTTTTCTAGCACCACTCTAATCTAGACTCTAATTTCCAGCATCTGCAGTACCCACTTCCACCTCTATGTTCCCACATCCTTCCCTTATACACTCAGAACACTTCTGACCATACTCTTAAATATACTTAACTACGCACCATCCATTGATCACAGAATCATAGAATCCCTGAGGGTGGCACAGTAGCTAGCACTGTTACCTCACAGTTTGATTCCATCTTTGGGTGACTGTCTGATTGGAGCTTGCACCCATGTCCATGTGGGTTTCCTCTAGGTGCTCTGGTTTCTTCCTATAAGTCCAAAGATGTCCCCTATGGTCTCAGGGCTCTCTGCTTCTTCCTGGAGCAAAGGCCTGAACAATTTCTCTTTTACCTCCTCTTATTTTCTTCAAGTCAGAGGGGTGGCCTTGGATACCCACATGGGCCCCAGTTATGCCTGTCTCTTCATGGGATATGTAGATCATTCCTTGTTCCAGTCCTATTCCGGCCACTACCCACAATTCTTTCTCTGATATAGAGATGATATCATCAGAGCTCTTCCCTCTCTTTTCCAGAAATGGAAATATTCATTGATTTTGCTTCCAATTTTCACCCTGCCTTCACTTTCACCTGGTCTGAGTCCTCCCTTCCCTTCCTCAACATCCCAGTTTCCATTTCTGGGGATAAACTGGCCACTAATATCCACTATAAAGCCACAAACTCCACAACTACCTGGACTATATATCCTTGCACTCTGCTTCCTGTAAAGACTCCATTCTATTCTACCAGTTCTTCAATCTCCATCGTATATGTTCTGATGAGGCCTTCTTCAACATGGGAGTCTCCAAAACGTCCACTTTCTTCCTCAACGATTGTTGACAGGGCTGTCAACTGGGTCTGGCCCATCTCCTGCACCTCTGCTCTTACCACTCTCTTCCCTCCTGCAACAGTAATAGGATGGTAGGCAAGGACAAGGGGAACCCTATCAGCATCCACATCCAGAAGACCATCGGCCAGCATTTCTGCCTCCTCCAGCAAGATGCCACCACCACACACATATTCCCCTTTCCCTTTTGTCCACATTTCTCCGGGACACCTTGGTCCATTCTTCCTTCACTCCCCACATCCACCACAATCCAATGGCATTCTCCCCTGCATTCGCAGAAAGTGTAACATCTGCCCATTTACCTCCTCCCTCCTCAGTATCCAAGGGCCCAAACACAACTTTCAGGTGAAGCAGCACTTTACAATCACTACTCACAATCTGATCTCCTCTACATTGGGAAACTGTCCACAAAAATGACCCTGAGCTTCCAATTGCCTGCCATTTTAACACATCACCCTGTTCCCTGGCCCTGATCTCTGCCTCAGGCTTGCTGCAGTGTTCCAGTGAAACTGGAAGAACAGCACCTCATTTTCAGTTGGGGACCATGCAGCCTTCTCGACTCAATATCAAGTTCAATAATTTTAGGGCCTGAACTCTCCCATGTCCTAGCCCCCAAACCAGGCCTTGGTATCACATTACACACTACTTACATAGTTAATCTCTAACAGTCCCTAATAACAACTATTTACTGTCCTAGTCGGATCGTTATCCACTCCTTTGTCTGTCCATCTGTTCTCTTCCCTCTTTGGGCTCTAACCCCACCTATCATTTCCTCCACACCCCCTCTCCTCACCTTATCTCCTGCATATAAACCAACATTTCCTAGCTACTATCAGTTCTGAGGAAGGGTCACTGAAGAAGGAGAAATATTAACTCTGATTTCTCTTCACAGATTCTGCCAGACTGACAGAGCTTTTCCAACGATTTTTGTTTTTGTTGCAGGTTGTGTAGATTGGCTAGCTAATTGCCCATAGTGTCCAAGGATGGATTGACCAAGGGAAATGCAGGGTTATGGGGAGGGATCTTTCAGGGTGGGATGTTCATCGGAGGGTTGGTGTGGGTTCAATAGGCTGGATGATCTGCTTCCATTCTGTAGAGATCCTTGAATTCTACTCTAATTGTTCATTAAGGTTGAGAATTTCAAAGTTTCAAAGATTCAAAGCTTATGAAGTTCTCCATGTCAAAACTCTTTATTCTAAAACTCCACAGCCTGGATAAACGTTTTTTTAAAACTAAGGGTATCAAGTGAATTGGGCCAAGGAAGACCACAGATCAACCACGATCTTATTGAATAATGGAGCACTGGAGAGGTTGAATGGCCTACTCCTGTTCCTGTGTTGCTACGTTCCTAAGATATTTTGTCAGTATCCATGTTAAGTCCCTCCAAAATGTTACATTATTCAATTAAATCAACTCTTGTTCTTTGAAACTCTGGAGAATACAGGCTGAGTCCACTCAAATAATAAGCCTAAGTGTTGAAGAAACTCGGCAGGTCTAGTAGCATCTGGGGAGATGGACTTGGTGATTAATATTAGAGTCTAGTATAACTCTTCTCAGAATAAATCTCCTGATATTATGATTCCAGTTTGATGATAATACTGGATGAGTCAGAAATCCAAATGAAACCTAGCTTCATAGAGCACAGGATTTCATTTTGCAATTTGTTTCTTATGGTAATCAGTCACCAAACACATTCACAAGAGGCTACCATCGAACTGCTAAGCAAAGCAAATCACATTTTGCCGCAAAAGAATAAAATTAAACTATACAGTTTAAGAAAATTTGGAAAGATGTCATAAATAGCAGAAAGAAAGATTTAACCCGTCTGCCCCAACAAAGTATCACTCCTACCTTCACTAGTTAATTTAATAATTAACTGATAAGGGGACACTCCTTTACAATTAGTGATTGCTCCTTTTAGGATGGAGATGAGAATTTTCTTTCTCTCAGAGGGATTTCCAAATTTGGAACTCTTTGCCTTGAAAAGCGATGGGATCACTGAATATATTGAAGACAAAAACTTGTTAGACTGGAAATCAAGGTTTAGAGGATAGATGGGAATGTGGAATTCGAAGCACCAACAGGTCATATTAAACTTAAAAGGGTATAGAAAAGATTTACAAGGATGTTGCCAAGATTGTAGGGTTTGAGCAATAGGGAGAAGCCGAGTAGGCTGGGGCTGTTTTCCCTGGAGTGTCAGAGGAGTGACCTTACAAAGTTTGACAAAATCATGAGGGGCATGGATAAGTGAATAACTAAGGTATTTTTCCCAGGGTAAGGGAGCCCAAAACTAGAGGGCATAGGTTTAAGGTGAGAGGAAAAAGATGTAAAAAGGACCTGAGGGGTAATGTTTTCATGCAGAGGGTGGTGTTGGAATGAGCTGCCAGAGAAATGTGGAGGTTGGTTCAATTACATTTAAAAGGCATCTGAATGGGTATATGAATAGGAAGGGTTTTAAGGTTATATGGGCCAAATGCTGGCAAATGGGACTAGATAAATTTAGGATATCTGGTCGGCATGGACGAGTTGGACCAAAGGGTCTGTGTCCGTGCTGTATAGTGGCTCAGTGGTTAACACTGCTGCTTCACAGCACCAGGGTCCCAGGCTTGATTCCAGCCTTGTGGAGTTTGCACATTCTCCCTATGTCTGTGTGGGTTTCCTCCGGGTGCTCCGGTTTCCTTCCACAGTCCAAAAGATGTGCAGGGCAGGTGAATTGGCCATGCTAAATTGCCCATAGTGTTAGGTGCATTAGTCAGAGGGAAATGGGTCTGGATGGGTTGCTCCTCAGAGGATCTGTGTGGACTTGTTGGGCTGAAGGGCCTGTTTCCACACTGTAGGGAATCTAATCTAATCTCTGACTCTATGATGTTATTGAAGAGAGGAGCAGGTTTGGAGGGGTTGAATGATTTACTTCTGCCTTTATTTTCATGTTCCTGTGTAAACTCTTTCACAATGATTTCACTAGGTAGCTTGATGAGTCATTTAGCATGAATCACATGATTGCTGGGAAATGCTGTTTTGACCCAATGTTTAAAAAAAATGACCCCTAGGAAAATCACCTTCACAGAATTGTAAACCAAAATCTTATTTACCTCTATTTTTAGTTCACGTTCCTAAACAAAAATAAATTATAAATGGTCAACACAGATACAAAGGCAAAGTAAGATCAGGCAGAAACCACACACCATATTGTCACCAACACACATTTATTTAAGTGCTGAGAATGTGACACTGGATAACATTGTGTTTTCTTAAAAGTACAGCACGTTGAACAAAACGTTTTACACACTATGGGAACAACGGCACACAACAGCGGTTCCACCTCGCCAAACCACGAGGCTGATGCGGGCAAGCTCACAGAAATTGAAATCAAATAAATCAGTCCCTGTTTTCTTCAGATAAGCAACATTCTGACTCAAAAATAGTTAATATCCTGCAGATGAGACACATTAGCCAAGTCAGGCCTACAGAAATAGCAGCAGATTTCCACTTGTCACACACTGAAACCATGGAAAACGTTTACTTGATTTGACAATATCATAACATTTTAAAACCAAACCATATGGAAAAATAGGGACTGGGGTTCTATTTTCTCAAGTGAGGTGCAGAGAATAATTAGTTTACATAATAAAAATGCCCGCCTCTAAAAACAATTAAGCTTTGTAAAATTTGGCTCAAACCGTTTGGAGAACCAAAATACACCACTTTCAAGATAACCTTAGGATACTTTATTTCAATCAGCAGGAACACCGATTGAGTTCATGATGCATTCCCCCGTGCACTATTTTAGAAATAATTTGGATTTATGTAACATAACACAATGACAGGATACCTGATCATGTTTCACAGTTACCGGCATACTTTTGCAACACACTCAGTTATAGCCCAAAAACCGTGGTATGCAAATTTCACACAATGTCTTACAGACAGTAATACAATAATGGAAACTTGTTTTAATGATATTGGTTGATGTTTACCCGGACAGTGGGGAGAACTCTCCAGCTCTTCATCAAACTAGAGCCATGGGATTTTTCACATTCATCTGAGGCCAGAATGGCCATTGGTCTTATGGCTCACCTGAACAATGGGAGTTAACCTGAAAACAGTGCACAGAGAAATGCAAGAGGACTGCATTCCGTACTTGCATGTACATTACTACAATCCTGTTTTCCCAATCTATGCAGTGAAGGGAGCAAACTTGACCTCATGTTTAAAGTGAACAGTTTGGCTAGCTGAGTTTTGATAATACTGTAGCTTCTTAATATAAACCATTTCATCTGGAAGTTGAAATCTGCACTTCATCAGCATTACAGAACTATTACCATTGTATTCTTAAGATAAATGTCAAACATAATATAAGCACATAACCAGATTCATAACAGGTACAACGTGAAAGAAACAAAAACCACACAAAGGACTCACTAAACTGGTCAGAATAACATACTACATTCCTCTGTCACTGTGATACAATCTTTGTAACACTGTTTGCTCCTTAGAAGAATTTCACAGAAATTCTCATTCCATATTGCCTTTTCAAAATATATTTCAAGTGTGTTGAATAAATTTCCTTTGGTGAATGTCTACACTTATCCACATGAGGATGCGAAAATTGCTTCCAATAACAGAATGTAACATCCCATATTGTAGCTCAAAGTTAGCAGAGGTCAAATTCCACCTCATCAATGGACCTTGAACTCAAAACTAGGAATAAAGGAATTCCCAGATGAAAGAAAAACTCAAATTTAGCTTGTACCACACTGGTACTTGCTGGAATTGATCAATCATGCAACTAATGGGGCTACAACATGCCCCAGACACTATACAGTATAAAGAAAATTCCACTGGATTTTGGGGAACATTAATCCGAAGTTACCGGTTGCTCACAAGAATATTCCACCTGCCATGCATCAAATTACACATACAGTGCATCCTCAAAATGTTATTCTTTCAACTTGCGTACCCGTATATTGCCTCAATTCTCCAAGACTGGCACACCTTTCTGTATGACTGGCATTCCAAACACACAGTAATTAGGAACTGGGTTGAGGCGAACCAAAGTCTCCATGACATGAGATCAGCCTCAAAAAAACCTGCACCTATCAACACAAAATCTCAGCAGAAAATATAATCAGCAGCTTAATGCTATTGACCTAAATAAAGAAAACAATAATAAAAGTATCCTTGCATTTTCTGGGTGAGGGGATGAAGTGCCACAAATTGCATTGAATAACTGAACGCCTCAGGCCACTTAGAAATCTTACTAAATTTTAAATTACAACTTTTTAACAAAATACCTGCTTATCATCTTCAACACATTTCCATTTACTGTTAAACAGTATGAAAAGCCCAAGTTATCTGGTGATGTTATCATTGGTGCTGACATCTCACCCTCTACACACACCTAATCATGGAGGCTGCATTGCTTTGGTAATAAACTGAAATGGCCTCATCAACGTTCACCCCTGTTCCCTGAGGAACAGCCGCACCCCCCCACCCATTAAAATATGGTTCCACAAGCACTGGCCGTTCTCCAATACCTGACAATAAGTGGCCATCTTGCCATTCATGGAGTGTTTATTTATTTGCAGAGGGTGTAAAATTCTATTCTGTGCCTACTTAATGTTCACCCACACTTTCTAGTGGAAATAACTATCTATGGAGAAACCTGGCTGACCTTTCCATCCCTGACCCAGGAGTAATCGAATCAATGCTAGTTGCCCAGTTGCTTCAATATAGACAAGGGATCGAACCAGGAACTTTTCCTTTTTTTAATGTTTTAACTAATAATCTCAGCAAGCAACTTATTTTCTATCAGTCTGGAATGGATTCAAACCAGACCTAATTTAACCATGGGCACATGCTATATGCATTTTGGCTACTGGATTTCCAATAACTTTGAAAACATTTGTTCATGTGGTGTCAGCAGGGCTAGCTAGGCCAACATTTAGTGCTCATCCCTAATTGTCCTGCAGAAAGCAGTGATAAGCTGCCTTCTTGAACTGCTGCACACCCTACGAAAATCATTAATGGGCTGAGGATCTTCCAATATTCTTTATAGTCAATGAAGGAGTACAGTTACTGCTGTAATATGGTAATGTGGCAATCAATTTGCACATAAGCTCCCACAATGTGATATTTTCATGAGACACTGGAGTGTAAATGTTGGAAAGAATCATCTGCTCCAATGCTGTGCTTTAGGGAAAGAAATCTGCCATCCTTACTCATTCTGGCCTACGTGTGACTTAAGTATCAACCACATTGCGGTGAATCTGAACTGCCGTCTGAAATGATCAAGTAAGCACCTGATTCCAGAGCAATTAGAGATGTGTATTAAATGCAGGTCTTACCAGTGAAACCCACATCTTTTGATCAAAACAAAACACGTATATCCATTTTACTCTTAGAAATAACTCTGAACACTGTACAAACCCACCTTGAAGGATAGATAATTTAACCGTCTCAATCAAAAGACACAACTTTGCTCAGCTCTGCACTGGACCACCAGCATTGATTTTTGCAGTGGCACTTGAACTCACAAATCTCCCGATTTACATATTAATTACAAGTAGGCTATTTGGTACCTCAAGCCCACTCTGCCATTCAATAAGATTATGGCAGACCTGACTGAGAGACAAGAATGCTGTTGAGTGTTACCAACTGAGCCTGTCAGCTCAGTTGGCTGGATGGCTGGTTTATGATGGTGAGCATTACGAACAGAGTAATGCCTGCCTTCTCAACTTTTCCCCTCACCCGAGACATGGTGACTCTCAGGTTAAACTCACACCAATGAGTCTAATGAGAGCAGCCCTGTGGGACTCCCTTACCAGCTAACAACTTTATTACCTGTTTACTGAGGTTGGCTTGTAACAAATTAATAGCATAAGGAACGTCTATTTTTAAAATTTAAAATATTTTTGAATAAATTTAGGCAATTTACAATTCTGAGCAGTCTAAATATGATAGACTAGCAGTTCTAAACGGAAGTCTGTAGAACATCTTAAGCTTGAAATCAGAGTGATGACAAAAGAAAGTTACTCGAAGAATATTCAGTGCAGCAGCAATCTCCACACACAGCAGTTTGTATTAATAATGGTTTTAGCATCCCAAAAATAAATGAAGATTTAAAAAAAAAAGTGAACGTCTTTGTTTGGGAATGGTGTTTTGAATTACTAATAAGATATTTTATTTCATATTGTTTTTATTTCTGTAAAAAAAAACTAAGTGCTGGAGAAACGTGGATAAAATCTAAAGTATTTAGAGTATCACCTCCTATATTTAACACTTTCCTAACTTTGCAAAAAACTTGAATTTCCTTGTGGTGATTAGATTTCTACCATTACAAGCTCATTAATTCCACAACTTCTTCAACCGAACCCCAAGGGCTGAGCACTCAATTACAACTCTACTTACTGCAACAAAGCAGCTCGCATGGCAATTCCTTTCCCCCTCAAAGGCATCAACCTATTGTTGGCAACTGATCAGCTTTAGTACCATAAGACAATTGGGAGAAAGTGAGGTCTGCAGATGCTGGAGATCAGAGTCAAGAGTGTGATGCTGGAAAAGCACAGCAGGTCAGGCAGCATCCGAGGAGTAGGAGAATCGATGTTTCACACCGGAGCCTGATGAAGAGCACCGGCCCGAAATGTCAATTGTCCTGCTCCTCAGATGCTGCCTGACCTGTTGTGCTATACCAGCACCACACTCTCGACCATAAGACAACTGGTCAATCCACAAATGTGAGCCCATTAATAAAGTTCTGCTAGGCCATTAACACATGGGAATCACACCAACTATAACCATTCTTTAAACAGAATCCCAACAGTGTGGAAATAGGACCTTCAACCCAATAAGTCCACACTGACCTTCCAAAGAGTATCCCATCCAAATCCATTCCCCATTACTCTACATTTATGCCTGACTACTGCAAGTAACATACACATCCCTGAACACTATGGGAAATTGTAGCGTGGCCAACTCACCAAACCTGCACATCTTTGGATTATGGGAGGAAACCCACGTAGACACAGGGAGAATGTGCAAACTCCATACAGTCATCAGAGGCTGGAATCGAACTTGGGTCCTTGGCGCTGAGAGGCAGCAGTGTTAACCACTGAGTCTTGCCGTTAGCACATTGGAAAAGTTCTATGCATCAGTCATGGTCATCTTGTGGCTTTGTTTTCTCCTTCGCCCTGAACCAGAGAGTGCTCAGTGAAGTCTGATCAGATGCTTGTAAGTCAAAACTGGGCTAAACTGAAAAGCCCTGACAGATCAGAATCATAGAGATGTACAGCAAAAAACAGACCCCTCAAACCAACGTGTCCATGCAGACCAGATATCCCAACCCAATCTAGTCCCACCTGCCAGCGCCTAGCCCCATATCCCTCCAAACCCTTCCTATTCATATACCCATTCAGATGCCTTTTAAATGTTGCAATTGTACTAGCCTCCACCACTTCCTTTGGCAGCTCATTCCATACACATACCACCTTCTGCGTGAAAAAGTTGCCCCTTGGGTCTCTTTTATACCTTCCTTCTCTCAACCTAAACCTATGTCCTCTAGTTCTGGACTCCCCCACCCCAGGGAAAAAGCTATTTATCCTATCCGTGCCCCTCATGATTTTATAAACCTCTATAAGGTCACCCCTCAGCCTCCGACGCCTCAGGGAAACAGCCCTAGTCTATTCAGTCTCTCCCTATAGCTCAAATCCTCCAAACCTGGCAACATCCTTGTAAATCTTTTCTGAACATTTTCAAGTTTTACAACTTCTTTCCAATAGAAAGGAGACAAGAATTGTATGCAATATTCCAACAATGGCCTAACCAATGTCCTGTACAGCTGCAACATGATCTCCCAATTCCTGTACTCAATAGTCTGACCAATAAAGTGGAGGAGGATCAGTGATTGAAGGGTCACTGAACCTGAATCATCAATTTTTCTTTCCAAAGAGGTTGCCAGACCAGAGTTTCTCCAGCTGTTTCTATTTAGAATAAATAACTAATTTAATTGTCAGGTCAACCGCATAGCAGAACTTGAGGGAAGTGGCAGTTGAGATCAGGTCCTGATATCTCCTGAATCCATCCACCCCAAGTTGGAAACCCTATTCCACAGATCACTTCAAAGCTGGTATCAGTAATGGAATACTGGGGGCAACTCCTTTTGCCAAGAGCTGCGTAGGGAGGGGTGCAGATCTGTTGCGTGTAATGTAATGTTTGTATACAGAAGGATATTTCACACAGACTTTCTTTTCTTGAGGGCCAGTTTATATTTGACGAACTGGAAAAGGTAAAGTTTGGGACATTTGATTTACAGTTAGGAAATTCCCAGGACATTCAATGAAAACTCAAGATTGTATCAGCAAAACTGGGATATCTGGGCAACAACTCAGGCCAATGACTTAATTCACCACAGACCTGCAGATATAACCTAATGCCTTGATATTTTAACATTTGTGTCATTCTTTCCTTGTTCAATTACTGCTTACACTCATTTCAGTAAGGTGACTGGGTGAGGAGAAGACACAAGAGTTGAACATGGGAAATTTTAAAAGTAGTTTCTCATCCAATTAGAAGCCAGTTCTCTATTCTTTTTATTTTTCATGGGATATGGGCATCACTGGCTAAACCAGTATTTATTACCCACCCCTAATTGCCCAGAGGATAATTAAAAGTCAACCACTTTGCCTGTTCTGGCCTACAGCCTGATGGCAATGTGGCAGATTATAGTCCATACAGGACATTCGAGAATGAGGTGTAGTTTTAAATGACTGTTGATATTAGTTATCAGATCAGTTTGTTTATCAGTTTTTTAAAAATTGCATTCAAATGTGCTCACACACCAACACGTATTCCCAAAACCTTAGCCTCAGGTGCCCCATTACTACACCATTATCTTCCTTCAGATGCCAGAGGAAACCAATCTGAATAGAGAAGCAACAAAACGTGAGTGATTTAATATGCTCCAAGGCTGCTGAACTGAGTCTGTAGGACAGTGACTGGGAGGACTGGAGGCAAGGAGAATAACAGGCAGGCACCCCTGGGTGAGGGGTACAAGTGTTGGGTGAATCACTGGGATGGAGTAAGCAGGTTAGTGCATTGGGTGTGGGAAATTGAATACTTTAAAGGCAAATTGTGGGAGCTCAGCGGGTAGGGCAGTGTGCACGGGTTGAAGATGTACACTAGAAAGCAACACACTTTTGAATCCCTATTTTCATGCAAATTCCAAGGCCAAACATGCAATCTTAATGAATACAAGCACACTAACTCCTTTGCCACGCCCCAGTCCCCAACCTTTTCCCTGGTGATCAGCACTTGGGCCTTTGTCAGTGTCTCTCTAGCTTTGGTTTTTAACTGAAAAGGCAACAGAAGTTTTTGTTGCTTTTGATGCTTAACACTTATTAAATTGTTATTTTTATTAAGTAGTCATTTAAATGATCAACTTATTACTTTGGAATTTTTTTCTCTTCTGAAATTGTCCAGTGCAGTGGCAACCTTGCCTTTGTGAACTTACTCAGTGGCTCCCCCAAGTGAGAGAAAAATGGTCATATGCCAGCCCACTCCAACCAGCATATAAAAAGATTGGACAACTTTGACGTATTACCATAGTACATGTTACTATGATGGGCTAGGGTACACAGGAAGTCATCTGTTATCAGCCTTAGCTCAGTCTCTGAATTAGAAGACTGTGGATTCAAGTCACACTCCAGAACAGACAATCTTGAGGAATTGTTGCATCATACCCTGTGGATAAAGTGTTATCCTGGGGTCCTACAAACCAAGAAAGATTCCATAACAATATTTATTCTTCAACTGCCTGAAAAAGAATGATCTGATTGTTGACCCATTGTGGGACTTGGCTGTGAACAAACTGACTGCAGCATTGCCCTACATTAGAACAGTGACTACACTTCAACATAATCAAAGATACTCTTGGATCTGCCTGAAACCTGTTCATCTCCCACAAGCATTGTCCATAATTATGACTGAGACACAAGTGCTGAGGCATATACTAAAGCCTCAGCAGCAACTACAAAGACTTGGGCCACAGTCCAAGACCCTTCTTGCATTTTACACTAGAGAGAAATTGTAAAATCCATTGGGTTATATGGACCAGACAAATGCACATTACAAATTAGATTAGATTACTTACAGTGTGGAAACAGGCCCTTCGGCCCAACAAGTCCACACCGACCCACCGAAGTGCAGCCCACCCATATCCCTACATTTACCCCTTTACCTAACACTACAGGCAATTTAGCATGGTCAATTCACCTGACCTGCACATCTTTGGACTGTGGGAGGAAACCGGAGCACCTGGTTATAATACAAATATAACCTGTAATTGTAAATTCTGGTAAGCCTGAAACGTTAGCAATTTCTCAGTCCACAAGTTCTGACAAACCTCCTATTTTCTGCTTTTACATCCATAACTGTACTGAGGCACCTTCATGGGCCACATTAGTATAAAAGAAATTGAACAGTACATAGTTTTATGTAATGTCAATTAATGTCCTTGTATACTTTATTCATAGGATTTATATATTTCTAAACAAACGTGCGAATAAACTTCAAAATGTTGTTGGTTGTAAAATGCTTTGTGACAAACTGAAGTTGTGAAGGTGCTATTTAAATGCAAAACATTTGTTTTGATTGTTGAGATCCTAATTTCAGTCAGATCATTTGAGGGTTGGTAGTAGGGGAAGACTGCATGGACTCACTATAGGCCAGAGCCCTTCCCACAAGATGGACAGTTAATTATCCTCTTTGAAGTGACAGGCTCCTTAGTAGTCCTGAGGAGCACCTTCCATGAGATCAGTTAGCTTCTTGGGAAACTGAATAGACCCCGAAAGGACAACAAAATAGAAAAAGAGGAAAATAAAAAAAAAACCTGATTGACAGTTTGTTATTTCACTGAAATATTTCAATCAATGCAAATTTGCTTTTGATCTAATATATTTAGGAAACATTGCATATTCACATTCTGCATTAACAGAAAAAATTATGACAGTAAGAAACAAGATCCTGTGTAGGTCATATCTTCAAAACAAATCAAAAATACAATTAAAACTTGCTGCATCTTCCTTACCCCTAAAATGCCATTCATCTTAACCAAGTGTACTTTCAAATTGCAATTTATAAATTCACTGGCCTCAAACCCTTTTGCCTACATCAGAAAAATAGACTATACTTATATTCTTTATCTTTCTTAAGGCATGAGGTAAAGATTTATTAACACATCTTGGGGTTTGAAAAAAAAAGCCATAAAAACAAAGAACTGATAACACTAGGCACAGTGAATTGTGCGGCAACAGTATGAATGCTAGAGTACTGTATACCATTATCGGTAAAACAGGTCTTTCCAAATTTTGTACATTTATTTTATTTTTGATCATGGCAAATATTCGGGCACCTGATATGCCATACCAAAATGTTCTGGCATGTCTCAGATATTACAACAAACTCCACAACTGCAATAATGTTGCACACAGCAGAATTAGTAAGTTTCTTATTTAGGAACAGATTAAAGGTAATGTCTTCACAAAGTTCAGATTTAAAGATATTCAATGATTTTAAGTTCGGTCAGCATGAACTCCTGACTACCTTTTCATGATGTCAAGTACCGTGCCCCGCAATCCCCTTTCTCGAAATCTAGGCAGCTAATTGCACACAAGTTCAGCATGACTAGTAATGTGATTATCATCAAGTCATCTGTTCTAGTCATATTTTCTATTGACTACTAGCTGGCTTTGATACATCTGAGAACATTGAAATATTTTAAAGATTATCCTTTCCTTCTCCCAAAAGTTGAGGAGCATTGTATGAACATTTCAGAAGGACCACTGTTTTAACTGTCAGCAGAAAAGTTTAATTCTTCAGACATAAAACTCCAATCACAAATTCAGAAGTCGCATGTAGAGACAAAAATGATGAAAAGGCACTGCAGATTTCTCAGTGCTTGAAAGTGAACAAAACGTTAATGCTTCAGGTAAAAACCTTGAATACAACAGACATCTCACAAACAAATGAACTGTT
Organism: Hemiscyllium ocellatum; assembly: GCF_020745735.1. Lineage (NCBI taxonomy): Eukaryota > Metazoa > Chordata > Chondrichthyes > Orectolobiformes > Hemiscylliidae > Hemiscyllium > Hemiscyllium ocellatum. Next base: position 12,647,226 of record NC_083424.1, read on the forward strand.
CATACTTTATGAATCCTGGGGAATGGGCTGCTTTTCCAACACTGTCTGTGTTTCACAGCTTCATTATTCAGTTTAATGTGGCAATCTGCCTCCTTGGAATGGCTTGGTGATCTACACATCTATCAGCTGCATTTAAAACCAGAATTAAAGTGGTTTTAAGTCAGGATTGTGACTTTTAGGACCGTCAGCAATATCCAAACCTGATCCAAAGCAGTTTGTTTCTTTTGGATTAAAATATCCTCTTCAGTAATGGTTAACAAACTATGAACTGAACCAGGGAGTATCAGTTAATAAGGCTTACTGAAGAAATTCTGAAGGATGAGAATAATTGGCAAGAACTAGAGAACTTCTCTTGAAGCTTCAAATAACTGGAATGACTGAGAAACTTGGGTCTGTTCTCATTGGACAAAAGAAGGCTAAGAGGGGATTTGATAGAGACATACAAGATGATCAGAGGATTAGATAGGGTAGACAGCGAAAGTCTTTTTCCTAGGATGATGATGTCAGTTTGTACGAGGGTGCATAGCTACAAATTGAGGAGTGATAGATTTAAGACAGATGTCAGAGGCAGGTTCTTTACTCAGCGAGTGGCAGGGGCATGGAATGCTCTGCCTGTGAATGTAGTTAACTCAGCCACTTTAGGGGCATTTAAACAATCCGTAGATAAGCATATGGATGATGGTGGGATAATGTAGAGGGATGGACTTAGATCACAGGTTGGCGCAACATCGAGGGCTGAAGGGCCTGTTCTGCGCGGTACTGTTCTATGTTCTATAACCATATTATGCAATGAATCAATGGGTGGCACGATTGAAAATAAGCAGCAGGAAACATGCTCGTAAAGGACACCTGGGAGGATTGCACTAACTAAATCCAACGTAGGTATAGCTCTAGACAGCTGGATTTAGGTTATATGGCTTTAGATTGATGGACATGCTCATACTGAAACAAACAGGGCACTTTGCTAGCAAACAACCTAATAACGTGAGTTGCTTAACAGTTTGGATCAGAGATTTGTAAGTGAGAAGGCAGATATTCTGCCAACCTGCACAAAACTAACAGGTGTAAATTTCTACCCTGAGTAAATGGGGGACAGAGGCATATTAAATTTGGGATAAATAAGGAGGCATCAATTTACAAAAAAGAAATTCAGCAAGAGTAGAACATGTGGTTTATTTCTCCAAATCTTGCACCAGCACAACTCCACATGTATACATGCAACACACGTTAGCTACATATAGTAAAGTGCATCGATAAAAGTAGTTCCCCTCAAGATTTGAGGGAAACTAGTGGCCAGGCTGTGCAACCAAAATTACCAGGCCAGAGGTAAACGTGCCTATGAAAATATAGTCCATCCAATGGAGACTCACAGTAGTAGGCAAGCATAACACTGCATACAAGAGTACTGATGTTTGACTGAATCCTATGGGATTGTGCTATTAAGTTCACATAACACTAATCCACAGGTGGCACAAACATAAATGACACTATACCACATTTACAATCTTAGTAGACACAAATCAAGTACACAATGGCACAATGAACCTAGGCTTGAACACAGCTTATGCAGGTTGGTAGCCTCGCTTTCTTTGTTGGATGCTTAGGTGCTAAAAGATCAATTCAGTCTGTCTCAGTCAACACAAATCCACAATACTGAACTGTAAAAATTTCAGAACTCCTTAACATTTGATGGGACAACCTTATTTGGAATCAATTGGGACAGACCATATCACAACTACTTACTTAATACATCGAGGAAGAATGGGGAAAAGAAATGAAGGGAAGCAACTGGGTGGGGCTCATGTGCATTATTCTAGCATTGTGAAGCTTGTAATTAATCCTGTGCTGCACAACGCTGCACCTGAGTCCAGAAATGCTTCAGACACTGTGCATAAAAAGGAAACAAAATCTTCAAGTTTTGTTCATCAAGCTGCCACTTTGATGAACACAAAATGAATGAAATATAGTTCCACAGATTTAATCTCAAAGTACATTGACAAAAGAATTAAAAATAATGACCCAAAGTTAAATACCTTTAGATTCAAGTAAATGTTTTTTATTGTATTGATCCACGAGATTAAAAATAAATGTAAACCTGTTTATAGTGAAATCCAGCGAAGATAACTTCTCATTCACTCCCATTATATGGATATCCAATGGATCAAATCATTTCCCATTCATTCCCATTATATGGGACTGAGAGATATACCTTATTATGTAGAATTTGCATTCCAAAAATAATAATCATAGCATAACTTTCCAATGTCAGTCTTTTTCCTTATCTCTGATATGCTCTGTATGGCCGAGCCATTGTCTCATTTTTCCCTGATAACAACAGAGCAGATTGTGTTTATTACTTGCCTTTTATCCTATTCATTTTCTTTTTTTCCTAAAAAAAATTCCCTTAAAGTGAACATATCTTAAGTGAAATTTGATTTTGATTCCACTGCAAAGTACATTAAAACCGCTGAAATACACAAGTGAGTCAATAAGCAACCGGTGAAAAAAAAATCAATCTGATTCTGAAACTTTCTCCAGGCGGAACATATTTTTATAAAAACATGCTCATAGAGATACAGCTCCAGTCACCTGCACATGGACACCTGATCCCAGATACTCCTTTGGAAAATTCTAGGAACTCTACTGCATTTCTCCCAACATTCCCCAACCCACCCCGCCACCCCCCCTCAAAAATATGAATTCTGATTACCAGATGAGGTGGTCTAGAAAACTTTCACAGTGTCTCAACTGCACTAGCTCTCGCAGAAGAGATGGCTTCAAATGGAAAATTTTACAGCCCAAGGCATATGACAGAAAAATCATCTCACTGACCGTAGCACAGCTAAAGAAAAATCAGGTAAACAGCAATGGTCATCCCACTACCCGGTGAGGTGGAAGGGAAGTTGAGACTGACCTATTCTATTTTTAAAAATCAGAAGCAATAGATAAATAAATAAATCTTGGACTCTTTTCTCCATGTAACCATTAACACGGCATTGCGTGCATTTTCAGCAAATAAAGCTTATATTTTCCTTAGTGTGTCCACTTATTCCTTTTTGATGAAAGTTGGACAGCACATCTGATGATCCAAGAGCCCTCGTTCCGGTAATTTCACTCGTTCTGAGATCGGTCACTCCAGAAATAAAATAAAAGAGGATCAAAAGGAGTCAGCGGCCCGGAGAAAAGATGAAATCTAAAGCCTGCCGTTCAGTAGCAGCAACGTTAGGGTGCCACAAATCAATCATGAATACCACTCGGGGACCTTCTTCACTTGGACCTGCAATCATAAACCAAAAATTAGTAACAGGCTCGTCAAAGAAAAATACTTCTCCCTTTGTACAACATCCTTCCTGATGACACTATCAAGAAAACCACTTAAATAAGATAGAGTAGGGGACAAAGAGTGCACAGGTACGCAAATAGGAAAGGCTAGGCTCAACAGTGATGCCCTGCAGGGTCAAACAGCCAAACCACTTCACTAAAAGGGTGTGCTAGAATTAGACCAAAACTACAAAAGCAAAGTATACTATCCAGCACAGTTAAAATGTACTAAAGCACTTCACCAAAGTATTATCACAGAAAATTCGACAACAAACCATAGGAGGAAACACTATCAATAAATGAACAAAAGCTTGATGAAAGAAGTAGTTCTCAAAGGTGGAAAGGTAAAGAGAGACAAAGAGGATGGCATGGTGCTCAGCAGTTAACACTGCTGCCTCACAGCGCCAGGGACCCGGGTTTGCACATTCGCTCCGTGTTTGCATGGGTTTCCTCAGGGTGCTCTGGTTTCCTCCTATAGTCCAAAGGTGTGCAGGTTAGGTGAATTGGCCATGCTAAATTGCCCATAGTGTAAGGTGCATTAGTCAGGGGTCAATGTAGGGGAATGGGCCTGGGTGGGTTGCTCTTTGGAGGGTTGGTGTGGACTTGTTGGGCTGAAGGGCCTGTTTCCACACTGGAGGGAATCTAATCAAAAATTTAAGGGCAGGAATTCGAGAACTTGGGGTCAAGACAAGAAGTCCCAACCTTCAAATAATTAAGAGCCAGAATTATAGGGATGAAGAATTCTTAGATGGTTGGAGAAATATAAAAACCATGAGCAGGACTCAGCATCCAGTCCCTCAAGCCTGCTCTGCCATTCAATGTGATAGCTGCTGATCCTGTATTATCTCAATACTATATTCCCGCTTTCTCCCCCATACCCCTTGATGTCTTGAAAAGGAGGAAAGCTAGAACTGGAGGGGATTTCAGTGACCGGTGGCAGCAAGGCCAGAGAAGCATTTGAACACCACAATGAAAATTTAAGGATGTGAATTTAAAAGAATCACTGGCAGTTAACATTTATACTTGCCTCCATGGAATGCTGTGTGTAAGAAGGAATCATCAAACAGCAAACAGCGCCCTTCTGCCCAGCATTGTGGTTCTCCTCCTACAACCAATTCACAATTGCTGGGAACCTTCAAACCTGCAACAGCAGAAGGCCATAGTGACAATCAATATTGTGGTATAAGATTGCAGAAAGTAAAATAGGATCAAGCATGAAAAGGCATCATTCTGAACAGGTGATGACCAGAATACGGAAAAGACTTTTTTTGGATTTAGTCTAGAAAAATAAATTTCTGGTGAAATGGAGAGCAATTTAGTTAAATTTTGATTTGCTAATCAAGTAGCTAATCAAAAAATTGAGTGTCATAAAAATGCCCATATTACCATTGGCACCAATAACGATATTGCTAAAACGAAAACAGAATAGTGGAGAAACTCAACAGGTCTGGCAGTTCTGTGAAGAGAGAAACAGTTAATGTTTCAAGTCTAGTACGACTTCTAAAGAGTCAAACTATTCCAATATCTGGATAACACCTTTTCCCACCCTACCGCTTGCAAAAATGCCACCCCATATTCCCAATTCCTCTGCCTCTGCCGTATCTGCTCCCAGGAGGACCAGTTCCACCACAGAACACACCAGATGGCCTCCTTCTTTAGAGACCGCAATTTCCCTTCCCACGTGGTTAAAGATGCCGTCCAACGCTTCTCGTCCACAACCCGCACCTCCCCCCTCAAACCCCAACCCCTCCAACCGTAACAAGGACAGAACGTTCCTGGTGCTCACCTTCAACCCTACCAACCTTTGCATAAACCAAAACATCGACCGACATTTCCGCCACCTCCAAAATGACCCCACGACTGGGGATATATTTCCCTCCCCACCCCTTTCTGCCTTCCGCAAAGACCGTTCCCTCTGTGACTACCTGGTCAGGTCCACGCCCTCCTACAACCCACCCTCCCATCCTGGCACCTTCCCCTGCCACCGCAGGAACTGTAAAACCTGCACCCACACCTCTTCCCTCACCTCTATCCAAGGCCCTAAAGGAGCCTTCCACATCCATCAAAGTTTTACCTGCACATCCACTAATATCATTTATTGTATCTGTTGCTCCCGATGCGGTCTCCTCTACATTGGGGAGACTGGGCGCCTCCTAGCAGAGTGCTTTAGGGAACATCTCCGGGACACCTGCATCAATCAACCACACCACCCCGTGGCCCAACATTTCAACACCCCCTCCCACTCTGCCGAGGATATGGAGGTCCGGTGCCTCCTTCACCACCGCTCCCTCACCACCAGACGCCTGGAGGAAGAACGCCTCATCTTCTGCCTCAGAACACTTCAACCCCAGGGCATCAATGTGGACTTCAACAGTTTCCTCATTTCCCTTCCCCCTACCTCACCCTAGTTCCAAACTTCCAGCTCAGCACTGTCCCCATGACTTGTCCGGACTTGTACTACCTGCCTATCTCCTTTTCCACCTATCCACTCCACCCTCTCTTCCCTGACCTATCACCTTCATTCCCTCCCCTACTCACCTATTGTACTCTATGCTACTTTCTCCCCATCCCCACCCTCCTCTAGCTTATCTCTCCACGCTTCAGGGTCTTTGCCTCGATTCCTGATGAAGGGCTTTTGCCCGAAACGTTGATTTCGCTGCTCCTTGGATGCTGCCTGAACTGCTGTGCTCTTCCAGCACCACTAATCCAGAATTACTATTCTGTGTCAGGCTCTTGTACCACTTCTAAAGAAGAGTCAAACTATTCCAATATTACGAATGTGTGCCCAGGCTCTTGTAATCTCATCAGTGCGGTCATGTGGATTCGTCTGTTTTTAATTCTGATTGATTGTAAGCTAGTTGCTTTACAGGAAGCACATGCACTGACATATTTCACAAATCTCACAAAATATGTGGCTTGCACCCACTCCTCATTCCACTGAACCAACATCAACAAGCTTGAAGGGCTAAATTACCTATCCATGTTCTAAAATGGGAACTTTACAAACATTGAGACAGAAATGAACTTCCAATTCAGTCAGACCCAAACTATGATTTGGAGGTGCCCATGTTGGACTAGGCTGTACAAACTATGATTTAGAGATGCTGGTGTTGGACTACGGTGTAGAGTTAGAAATCACAACACCAGGTTATAGTCCAACAGATTTATTTGAAAGCACTAGCTTTCGGTGCGCTGCTCCTTCATCCACCTGATGAATCACATCTTCATGACACTGGACTCTTTTAGCCATAAATTCTTATTCGTCACAACCACCTGAAAAAGGAGCGGCACTCCGAAAGCTAGCGCTTCCAAATAAGCCTGTTGGACTATAACCAAGTGTTGTGTGATTTTTAACGTTGTCCACCCCAGTCAAAAACCTGCACCTCCAAGCCACATACATATTCAAGTAATAGTTGATGTCATGCAAAGGACAACCCCCTATTTTCGGCCAAAAATCTGAATTTTCCATATATCTAGTGTAAAAGTTGACCTAATTCTTCACAGCTAACAGATCAACATTTATGAGTCGGCCTTCCAGTCTGCTGGTTGTTGTACTTTGCTCAGTGTTTTCAGAATTACTGGTTTTTTTTCCAATTCATTTAGAGATCAATTGAGCTTCTGCTAATGATATGGTATGAATTTTGATAGGCATGGATTTCGACAGGCCTGAATTTCAGCCACTCAAAAGTAGTATCCATGTAGTAATTGACCCTGTAAAGTTAACTTTAAAAAGTAGTCAAATAAATTTGACTATTACTTATGTATATACTGTAAATGGGAAGCATTGCATTTTGGTAAAACAGGGATTGGATTTATATAATTAATGGTAAGGCTTTGGGAAGTTTTGCAGATCAGAGGGACCTAGGGGTTCAGGCAGTTAAAAAGGCATTTAACACGCTTGCCTTCATTGCTCAGTCCTTTGAGTATAGGAGTTGGGAAGTCATGTCAAGGTTGTACAGGATGCTGGTGAGGCCTCTTCTGGGAGTACTGTGTCCAGTTCTGGTCAACTTGTTATTGGAAGGATAGTATTAATCTAGATAAGAATCAGAATAGATTTACCAGAACGTTGCTAGGTAGGGAAGGTTTGAGTTATAAAGAAATGCCGGATCTGCTGGGATTTATTTCACAGGAGCTTAGGAGGTTGCAAAGTGACCTTATAGAAATTTGTAAGGTTGTGAAAGGTATAGATGGGGTTAAATAGGGAAAAACATCTTTTTCCTAGGAATGGGATTTCAAGACATGGGGCATTTTTTTTTAAGGTGAGAGAAGAGAGATTTAAGGAAGAAATGAAGGGTAATTCTTATTTTAACAGAAAGGGAATTAACTTCCCTCGAAAGGGAATCTGTGCAAATTACAATGTTTAAAAGACACATAGACAAGTCCATCAATATGAAAGGTTTGAAGGGTGTGGGCCATGAGCAGGCAGGTGGGACTAGTTATAGAGTCATAGAGATGTACAGCATGGAAACAGACCCTTCGATCCAACCTGTCCATGCCGACCAGATATCCCAACTCAATCTAGTCCCACCTGCCAGCACCCAGCCCATATCCCTCCAAACCCTTCCTATTCATATACCCATCCAAATGCCTTTTAAATGTTGCAATTGTACCAGCCTCCACCACTTCCTCTGGCAGCTCATACCATACATGTACCACTCTGAAAAAATTGCCCTTTAGGTCTCTTTTGTATCTTTCCCCCCCCTCACCCTAAACCCATGCCCTCTAGTTCTGGACACCCAGACCGCATGGAAGAGACTTTGCCTATTTACCCTTTCCATGCCCCTCATACTTTTGTAAACCTCTATAAAGGTCACCCCTCAGCCTCCGAAGCTCCAAGGAAAACAGCCCCAGCCTGTTCAGCCTCTCCCTATAGCTCAAATCCTCCAACCCTGGCAACATCCTTGTAAATCTTTTCTGAACCCTTTCAAGTTTCACAACATCTTTCCGATAGGAAGACGACCAGAATTGCACGCAATATTTCAACAGTGGCCTAACCAATGTCCTGTACAGCTGCAACATGACATCCCAACTCCTGTACTCAATACTCTGACCAAGGAAAGCAAACCAAACGCCTTCTTCACTATCCTATCTACTTGAGACTCCACTTTCAAGGAGCTATGAACTTGCATTTCAAGGTCTCTTTGTTCAGCAACACTCCCTAGGACCTTACCATTAAGTGTAAAAGTCCTCTAAGATTTGCTTTCCCAAAATGCAGCACCTCGCATTTATCTGAATTAAACTCCATCTGCCACTTTTCATCTCATTGGCCCATCTAGTCCAGATTGTGTTGTAATCTGAGGCAACCCTCTTCGCTGTCCACTACACCGCCAATTTTGGTGTCACCTGCAAACTTACTAACTGTACCTCTTATGCTCGCATCCAAATCATTTATATAAATGACAAAAAGTAGAGGACCCAGCACTGATCCTTGTGGCATTCCACTGGTCACAGGCCTTCAGTCTGAAAAACAACCCTCCACCACCACCCTTGGTTTTCTGCCTTTGAGCCAGTTCTGTACCGAAATGGCTAGTTCTCCCTGTATTCCGTGAGATCTAACTTTGCTAATCAGTCTCCCAAGGGGAACCTTGTCGAATGCCTTACTGAAGTACATATAGATCACATCTACTGCTCTGCCTTCATCAATCTTCTTTGTTACTTCTTCAAAAAACTCAATCAAGTTTGCGAGATATGATTTCCCACGTACAAAGCCATGTCGACTATCCCGAATCAGTCCTTGCCTTTCCAAATACACGTACATCCTGTCCCTCAGGATTCCCTCCACCACTGAGATCAGGCTCACCGGTCTATAGTTCCCTGGCTTGACTTTACCGCCCTTCTTAAACAGTGGCACCATGGTTACCAACCTCCAGTCTTCCGGCACCTCACCTGTGACTATCGATGATACAAATATCTCAGCAAGAGGTCTAGCAATCACTTCTCTAGCTTCCGAGTTCTCGGGTACACTTGATCAGGTCCTGGGAATTTATCCACCTTTAACTGTTTCAAGACATCCAGCACTTCCTCCTCTGTAATCTGGACATTTTGCAAGATGTCACCATCTATTTCTTTACAGTTCAAGGTTTGTAAGATTTGTAGCTCTGGTGCTCATTGTTGTGGTTCTGTTTGCCGAGCTGGGAATTTGTTTTGCAGACGTTTCATCCCGTCTAGGTGACATCCTCAGTCCTTGGGAGCCTCCTGAGAAGCGCTTGCGTTGTTTCCTCCTGCATTTATAGTGGTTTATCTCTGCTGCTTCCGGTTATCAGTTCCAGCTGTCCACTGCAGTGGCCGGTATATTGGGTCCAGGTCGATGATAGAATCTGTGGATGAGTGCCATGTCTCTAGGAATTCCCTGGCTGTTCTCGGTTTGGCTTGTCCTATAATAGCAGTGTTGTCCCAGTCGAACTCATGTTGCTTGTCATCTGTGTGTGTGGCTACTAAGGATAGCTGGTTGTGTCGTTTTGTGGCTAGTTGGTGTTCATGGATACGGCACTCATCCACAGATTCCATCAAAAAAAAACACATCGACCTGGACCCAATATGCTGGCCACTGCAGCGGACAGCTGGAACTGACAACCGGAAGCAGCAGAGACAAATCACTATAAATGCAGGAGGAAACACCACAGAAGCGCTTCACAGGAGGCTCCCAAGCACTGAGGACGTCATCTAGACAGGGGAAGAAACGTCTGCAACACAAATTCCCAGCTCGGTGAACAGAACCACAACATTTCTCAACAGTCTATGTTTTCCATATCCTTTTCCACAGTAAATACTGCTGCAAAATATTCATTTAGCATCTCCCCCATTTTCTGTGGCTCCAGACAAAGGCTGCCTTGCTGATCTTTGGAGGGGCCCTATTCTCTCCATAGTTACCCTTTTGTCCTTAATATATTTGTAAAACCCTTTGGATTCTCCTTAATTGCAGTTGCCAACACTTTCTCATGTCCCCTTTTTGCCCTCTTAAGTATACTCCTACTTCCTTTATACTCTTAAGGATTCACTCAATTTATCCTGTCTATACCTTACATATGCTTCCTTCTTTTTCTTAACCAAACCCTCAGTTTCTTTAGTCATCCAGCATTCCCCATACCTGCCAGCTTTCCCTTTCACTCTGACAGGAATATACTTTCTCTGGATTCTATTTATCTCATTTCTGAAGGCTTCCCATTTTCCAGCCGTCCCTTTACCTGCAAATTTGGTTTGAAATTACGTTCTGCGTGGACCAAAGAGTCTGTTTCCGTGCTGTATGACTATGACAGCCGCACCAAAGATGGACCAGTCAGGTTCTGGAGTGTCTAAGGACTTCGAGATACATTGAGAACAGCAAAGACCCTGATGCATGTGACCACTGCCACCTACAAGCTTCTCTCCAAGTCACACACATTCATGACTTGGAATGACAGCAGCATATCTTTGTTGTTATTCAAACGTTTCCAAACAGCACTGTGGGTGTACTTGCACCATATAGAATGAAGCAGTTCAAGAAAGCTAGCTCACTATCATCCACTGAAACACGATTACAGATCCAAGGATGAATCTTAAAAAAAGATCAATAGCCAGGAGTTAGTTTTAAAACATTGGAAAGATTTTGATGGGGAATGGAGGGTGTCTTTTTAAAAAAAACTCAGTTGTAACAATTTCAAACACAGTGCATGAAAGATGGCAAAAGTAGATTAAATTGGATCTTTCAAAAAGAGTTGAACATGTACTTAAAAAGGGAATATTTGCAGGGCTATTGGGAAGGAAAAGGGAGTTGATCTAACTGCATAGCTCTTTCAGAGTCAGTACTGATGATAGGCAAAAGTATCTCTATGAAATTAACATTCAAATTATTTTGTAGTAGCACTGGGGTGAAGACTGATGTTAAAATGGTGGCTCCTAGAGTATTTATTTACAGAACATCATAATTTTCAGCACCTCTATTATAAATATCAAACAAATCAAGAATGTTAACTGTGATATTTGGCACCTACATCTAAAACAAACAGCAGAGCCAAGTAAATTGCACTAGGTGGAATTTAGACCCAATATGTTCCATTAGCTCCTGAATATCATTTAATTAAACTTGTAGTTAAATATCAGCAAATCATGAACCTTTGGGGGAGGTGGGGGAGGAGGAATGGAAGATCCATTGGGCTCTCTAAACCTCCGACTCAACCTTGAAGAATCTTGAACTGTACAAATTGGCACTTTTTGCCATTTATGTCATCTCTTCAAACGTTTCATCAAATTCCAAATGGAGAACCTCTGTAAAAGAGTCCAGGCGAGCACCATTCCTAGAGTATTTTAAATTGACAACATCCACAATGATACTGCATTCAGATGTTTTGAGATTGTGGTTAAAGCATTTTCCAGTTTGCATTTAACTCATGTCATAATTGGCCTGCAACGTTTGGTATGAAAAATGTATATAAAGAAGACATGTATCCGTCAGCACTGACATGTTTCATCTTGACTTATACACTTAATGGTAAGGTCCTAGGGAGCGTTGCTGAACAAAGAGACCTTGGAGTGCAGGTTCATAGCTCCTTGAAAGTGGAGTCTCAGGTAGATAGGATAGTGAAGGCGGCGTTTGGTATGCTTTCCTTTACTGGTCAGAGTATTGAGTACAGGAGTTGGGAGGTCATGTTGCAGCTGTACAAGACATTGGTTAGGCCACTGTTGGAATATTGCGTGCAATTCTGGTCTTCTTCCTATCGGAAAGATGTTGTGAAACTTGAAAGGGTTCAGAAAAGATTTACAAGGATGTTGCCAAGGTTGGAGGATTTGAGCCAAAGGGAGAGGCTGAGGGGTGACCTTATAGAGGTTTACAAAAGTATGAGGGGCATGGAAAGGGTAAATAGGCAAAGTCTCTTCCATGCGGTCGAGGTGTCCAGAACTAGAGGGCATAGGTTTAGGGTGGGGGGGGGGGAAGATATAAAAGAGACCTAAATGGCAACTTTTTCACAGAGTGGTACGTGTATGGAATGAGCTGCCAGAGGAAGTGGTGGAGGCTGATACAATTGCAACATTTAAGATGCATTTGGATGGTTATATGAATAGGAAGGGTTTGGAGGGATATGGGCTGGGTGCTGGCAGATGGGACTAGACTGGGTTGGGATATCTGGTCAGCATGGATGGGTTAGACCAAAGGGTCTGTTTCCATGCTGTACATCTCCATGACTATTGACTATCGCAACTTATACAATTAGCTTAACATTACTCTATGTTAAGGGAAATTAAGTTCTGTTGCAGCTCTAAGGATATGCAAACTCAGAAGCTATAATTAGTTAATTTGTAACTGGTTTAATCCGTTTTTCAGAAATTTGTGCCGTTAGTTTTCAGAAGACAAACAGAGGTCAGTCTGCCACCCTCTTAGTGCTGCCTTATCTGCCCACTGTAAAGTGAGAGTTTGGAAAGTTACAGGGAAATTAGTGGAGGGAGAGGTGGCGTCTCTTTCTTCTTCCACAGTTTTCAGTCTCCTGAGGTTGACGCTTGCTTTGTTGCAGGGAAAATACATTAATCGGCAAATATGGTAAATTGTTCTACTATTCCAATAGTAACAAATAATTTTCAAAAAATTAAGGGATGGCATGTTGGTCTAGTGAGAATACAAAGGAATTGACAAGAATGTTGACAGGGCTTGAAACTTGCAGGTATGAGGACGGATTGGAGAGGCCAGGGTTTATTCCTTAGAACACAGATGTCTTAATTGAGGTGTGGAAAATTGTAAGAAGATTGGATAAAGTGGACAGGGAAGTCTGTTTCAGAGAAAAAAAAAAGAGGAAAACTTTCTTCAGCCAGTGGGTAGTTAGGATGTGGAATTCACTGTCCAATTTCATGATTGAAGCAGAAATTTCAATCCCTTTAAAGAGCATCTTAAATTACACTTGGTGCTGTAAACTGCAGGCTATTGATCAGGTGTTAAAAGTGCAAATATAATGAGCAGCTAGCCTATTCTGCCAGCACAGACATGACGGGCCAAATGGCCTCTGTGCTGAACCTTTTCTATAGAAAAGGGTGGAGCTGCAAAGAACATGGGAAGAGAGGTCAAAAATGTAAGAAACAGTGGTGAACAGAGGAGAGGACTTTTAAACCTTGCAATAGTGGAATATTCAGCTCACTAGGAACCAGGAAAACCTGAAATCACAGATATTAAGTTCATTGCAAACAAATGTGGAGCCTCTTTCTCAAGGCTTGAGAAGATCAGGAGCTACAACATAGGGAAAAAATGCAGTAAATGCAATTGTAATGAAAAATGTTAATTGAATAATTAATACTAAAGAGTTTTATTTCATAAAGAATTGCATTTGTGTGTTATCACAACATCTCACATACTGTGAATTTCAGAAGCAATGACTATATCAGAGACAAACATGCAGCCATTCAAATATATCTCACTAGTCGGTGGAAAGCATGTTTAGGATCCAAGTATTTTGTGTAACAAAGTGCGTTAGTTATACAATGACAGCAGGAAAGCTAATGGCATGTTACCCACAGCAACATAGAAATTAGGAGGAGTAGGCCATTTGGCCCTTTGAGCTTGCTTCATTAGCCTGTCTTCACTTTTTTCCTATATCTTTTGATTTCTTTAGCTTCAGGTGCGAGATCCAAATCTTCTTGGAATCATGTAATGTTTTGGCTTCGACAGCTTTCAGTCAGAGATTTCCAGAGGGTCACCATTCGTGAAGTGAAGAAATTTCTCCTGATCTCAGTTTTAATGGTTCAGCCCGTATCTCTACATTATGACCCTGCTCTGGACCCCCAGTCATCAAGACCATCCTCCCCATATCGAAGTCAAGTTTTGTAACAAGTTTAAAGTTCTGTGAGATTTTCCCTCATTCTTCTGAACTCCAGAGAAAATAATCCTAATCAGTTCACACGCCCCCACCCTTCATACGCCAGTCCTGCCATCCCAGGAGTCAGTCTGGTAAAACTTTGCTGCATTCCTTTTATAGCAGATAGGAACAAAGAACATGGGCAGTACGGTAGCACAGTGGTTAGCACTGCTGCATCACAGCGCCAGAGACCCGGGTTTAATTCCCACTCAGGAGACTTACTGTGTGGAATTTACACATTCTCCTAGTGTCTGCGTGGGTTTCTTCCGGGTGCTCCGGATTCCTCCCACAGTCCAAAAATGTGCAGGTTAGGTGAATTGCCATGCTAAATTGCCCGTAGTATTAGGTGAAGGGGTAAATGTAGGGAAATGGGTCAGGATGAGTTGCGCTTCGGCAGGTCGGTGTGGACTTGTTGGGCCGAAGGGCATGTTTCCACAGTACGTAATCTAACTAATCTAAACAAAAGAAAATTACAGCACAGGAACAGGCTGTTCGGCCCTCCAAGCCTGCACTGATCCAGACCCTCTATCTAAACCTGTCGCCTATTTTCTAAGGATCCTGTATCCCTCTGCTCCCTACCCATTCAAGACACATCTTAAGTGACGCCATCTTGCCCGCCTCTACCATCCTGTTCCAGGTACCCTCCACTCTCTGCGTAAAGAACTTTCTATACAAATCTCCCTTAAACCTTTCCCTTCTTATCTTGAACTCGTGATCCCTAGTAATTAAGGCCCCCACTCTGGGAAAAAGCTTCTTGCTATGCCCCCTGTCTTTACCTCTCATGATTGCGTAGACCTCAATCAGGACCCCCTCAATCACCGTCTTTCTAATGAAAATAATGCTAATCTTCTCAACCTTTCTTCATAGCTAGCACCCACCATACCAGGCAACATCCTGGTGAACTCCACTGCATCCTTTACCAAAAGGCTGAGGATGCTTAGGAATGTGGCAATCAGAATTGTTTGCATTATTCCAAATGTGGCCCAACCAAAGTCCTATTCAACTGTAACGTGACTTGCCAACTCTTGTACTCAATACCCCAAATGAAGGAAAGCATGCCATATGCCTTCTTGACCACTTTGTCGACCTGTGTTGTCACTTTCAGGGTACAATGGACCGGAACACCCAGATCTCATACATAACCTTCACCAGGGCTTTCCCATTTATCAGGAGAAACCGAGGACTGCAGATGCTGGAGATCAGAGTCAAGATTAGAGTGGTGCTGGAAAAGCACAGCAGGTCAGGCAGCATCTTTGGAGAGAAGTCAGAGTTAATGTTTCAGATTGAGTGACCCATCCTCAGAACTCAGCTTATCAGACTTTGTAAGTGCTGCAAGACATCTTGCTCCTGTACTTGAATCCTTTCACTGTACCATTTGCCTTGTTAATTGCAGTGGTTGGTGTAAAAGCTCATCCTGGATTTGTCGTCCAATCCCCTCTCAATTCAGAGGCAGCTAATAATCTGCTTTCCTGCTTATGCCCCCAAAGTTAATAACTTCTCAATTTTCCACATTACATTGCATCTGCCATGCAACTGCCCACTCACTCAGATTATTCAAATCACACTGAAGCATGTGTGTCCCCCTCACAGCTCACCCTCCCACCCAACTTTGTGTTCTTAGAAATTTGGAGGTATTGTATTTCGTTGTATAAATTAATGATTTAGATGAAGCAATGAATAACTGGGTGTCCTAGCACTGATCCCTGCAGTACCAACTAGTCTCCGTGTACCATTCAGAAATGGACCTGTTTATTTTTACTTTGTTTCCATCAACAAATACTCTATCCAATTCAATACAGTACCCTCAATCCCATGTACTTTAATTTTAGAACATAGAACATTAAAGTGTAGTACAAACCCTTCAGCCCTCGATGATTTCACAGGTGCAACAATCTAAAGCCCATCTAACCTACACTATTCAAACACAATTTTATATGCTAATCTCTTAAGAAAGCCTTATGAAAGTCCAGAGAAACCACATCCACTGGCTCTGCCTGATCAATTCTATGAGTTACATCCTCAAAGACTTCCAGTGGATTTATCAAGCGTAACATCCCTTCCATTAATCCATGCTGATTCAGTCTAATCCTGCCACTGTTTTCCAAAGCTCAGCCATTAAATCTTTTAGAATGGACTTTAGCATTTTCCCCACAACTGATGTTAGGCTGACTGGTCCATAAGTCACAGTTTTCTCTCTGCCTCCCTTTTAAAATAGAGGGGTTATGTTAGCTACTTTCAAATTTGTTCTGGAGTCGAGATTCTTGAAAGATGACTATCAATTCAACTGCTATTTCTCAAGCCACACCCTTAAGTACTCTAGTATGTGGATTATTAGGCCATGGGGATTTATCAGACTTTGATCTCATCAATTTGTCCAACCCATTTCCCTATGGATACTGATCTCCTTCAATTCCTACCCTGCACTGAACCCCTGTGATTTCCAAAATTTCTGTTATGTGGTTTGTGTTGTCTTTTGTGATAGATTCTTGTTAGGAAATCAATGGCGGGTAGATGGGAATGTAGAATTTGAAACACCAATATTGATCTTCTGGAATGGCAGGCTTGAGGAGTAGAATGGTCTATATATGCTCTACATTTTTGTGCATGGGTGTTGTGGCAAGTTTATTGGAACTCGGTGATAATTGAGGATACTAATTTCTAATTCCATTCTGTCCGAATCCAAATACACCATGCATCAGCACAAATCCAGAACTTAACTTTACCATACACAGGTGTGTCAACTAAGAAAGAGAAAGCCTGAAGATGACACTCAGCAATAAATTAAAAATGAACCTTGCCTTGGCCCAATGCTCTTTAAGGACTAGTTTTGCTCTGAGATGTGCCTTAAACCATTAATCCATTAAGGGAACCCAACAAACCACTATTTAGAAGTTTAGCACACCGAAAGTGTATTAAAGAATTAAACCATCCTTAAGAAAAATATTTCAGTCACCCTTGCAATTACAAAAGTCATATTACCATCATCCTGCCAACCCCTGTCAGAACGAGACATTTCCTGGAAAAATTGTGGACCACAATTCACCCAAGTATATACAATGTTAGAAAAGTCCCTTCCCCTTTTGAATTGTACATGCATATGCATTCAAAGTCAAGATTTATCTGAAAGAGCGTTGATTCATTTCTATTGAAATCCTCCTATTCTAAATATGATGCATTATTTCTAGGTAATGCTTAATAATCTCAAACAAGACAATTTTCCCCTCCTTTCTCTCTACTCTGATCTCCTTCTCCCACAGGTGAATACTTTACTGGGCATTCTGTTAAGTTAGGAATTCATGATGAGTCCGACAGACACTCAGATTACCCTTGAAGCCCAAATGACAAGGCACTAATGCGCGAGGATCACCTTTGTTTATAAAATATAGGTGGTTTCACTATCTCAAACTGCAAAAATCCTGCTAAGGAAGTAAAAGTAATATGATACTTTTGGCTTTAAGCATTTGCCATGACTTGGAGGTGCTGGTGTTGGACTGGGGTGTACAAAGTTAAAAATCACACAACATCAGGTTACAGTTCAACAGGTTTAGTTTATATGCTCTATTTTATATGCATTTGCCCCATTTTTGCTATGAAAAACACATGTAGCATTGGCATGTAAAATCCAGCATCATGATTCTATGATGAATCAATTCATAAATGCAATGTTGCATATCATGCAGATCAACGGTACACATGACTTTTCCTTTATATTTGGACGGTATTTTCTGGGGACCTTATGAGGGCCAAATCTTTTTATTTTTGTGTCTTTAAAACTAAGTTGCAATGAGAAAGAACTGCTTTAAAAACAGGGATTTATCAGGGGGGTGCGGTTACATAATTTAACAGCAAGGAACTTTCTACCCATTGTGAATGCTATCTTAAGTGGCTGGGGTTCCTATAAAGACATGAGGGAAGAGCAGGCCAGAGTTGTTTGGAAGGGAAGCAGCCGAGGAGTAATTCAGGAGGCATAGCAGAAAGCAGCAGCAGCGCACTAAGGGGAGGATGAGGCAACTATGGCTGACAAAAGAAGTCAGGGACAGCATAAAAGTGAAAAAGCATACAATGTTGTGCAAACCATCAGGAAGTCAGAAGATTTGGAAACCTTTAAAAGCCAGCAATAAGGAGCCAAAGATGAAATAAAGGGTAAACTAGCTAGTAATATTAAAGAAAACAGCAACAAGATTTTTTTTTACCTTTATAAGAAGATAAGAAAGAGCCAAGAGTGGACACTACACCACTGGAAAATGAGGCTGGAGAAGCAGTAACAAGGAATAAAGAAATGGCAACAGCAGTTTCCCTCAGTCTTCATGGCTGAAGACACCAGCAGAATACTGGAACTTCAAGAGAGGTGGGGGCAGTAGTGAGTGCAGTGACCATCATGAAGGAGAAGGTGCTGGGAAAGCTGAAAGCGGAAGGCGGAAAAATCACCCAGAATGGGTGGACTACACCCCAGGGTTCTGAAGGAGATAGCTGAGGAGATTGTGGAGGCACAGATGATGATCTATCAGGAATCACTGGAGTCAGGGAGAATCCCAGAGGATTGGAAAATGGGTAATGCAATACTCTGGGTTAAGAACAAAGACACAAGATGTGAAATTCTGGGTGGTTAGCCTGACCTCAGTGGTTGTTAAGATTTGAGTCTGTTATTAAGGATGAGATTGTGGAGTATTTGAAAGTGCATGGTAAAATAGGGGTCAGCCAGCTCAACTTTGTCAAGGGAAGATCATGTCTGATAAATCAGTTAGAATTCTCTGAACAAGTTAGACAGCCAGTGAATGTGATTATTTAGATTTCCAGAAGACCTTTAACAAGGTGCCAAATAGGAGGCTGCTCAATAAGATTACAGCCGATGGTGCTATGGGTAAGGTACTAGCAAAAGGCAGAGTGTGGGGAGTCTTTTTCAAGATGGCAGCTGGTGACTAGTGGAGTTCCACAGGGGTCAGTGTTGGGACTACAGCTATTCACATTATACATTAAAGATATGGACGAAGGAACTGAGGATATTGTTGCTAGGTTTGAAGATGACAAAAATAAATAGCGAAATAGGTAGTGGTGAGGAAGCAGGGAGGTTGCAGTAGGACTTTGACAGGCTACAATAACGGGCAAAGTAGCAGCAGGTGGAATGCAATGGGGGAAGTGTGAGGTTATGTACTTTAGGAGGAAGAATAGAGGTGCAGACTACTTTTTAAATGGGGAACGACTTTGAAAATCTGAAGCACAGAAGGACTTGGGAATCCTAATTCGGGATTCTATTCAGGTTAACATGCAGGTTCAGCTGGCAGTTAGGAAGACAAATGCAACGTGAGCGTTCATTGCGAGAGGGCTAGAATACAAGAACAGGGACGTACTAATGAAGCTATCATCAGACCGCAATTGGAATATTAACAGCAGTTTTGGACTAGGATGTGCTAGCTCTGAAGATGTTACAAGAATCATCCTGGAAATGAAGGGCTTCTCTTGTGAGGAGCTCTTGGTCTGTACTTTGAGTTTAGAAGGATCAGGAAAGATTGCATTGAAACATATAGAATACGGAGAGACAAAAGTAGACTGGACATGGCTTCCATTAGTAGGAGATATTAGGATCTGACAGCATAACCTCAGAGTGAAGGGACGACCCTTTAGAACTGATAGAAGGACAAATTTCTTCAGCCAGAGGGTGGTGAATCTGTGGAACTCATTGCCACAGAAGGCTGTGGAGGCCAAGTCATTGAGTGTATTTAAAAGATGGATAGGTTCTTGATTAGTAAGGGATCGAGAGCTGCGGACAGAAGGCAGGAGAATGGGGTTGAGAAATATATCAGCTATGATGGCAGAGTAGACTCAATGGGTTAAATGGTCTATTTAAATGGCTCCTATATCTTATGGTCTCGTGATCTTCCTGCAAAGTGCAGACGATCAGAAGCCAAGGAGTTCTTTACAAGTGAAGCTGATTGATTCTCAGCTAACGGAGCTGGCTGGAATTAGAAACAAGTTACAGAGATATAGACACAGAGAAACAAAAATACTGGAATACGTGCAATTGGTCATCAAAGCAGAAGCCTGTTCTCTGCAGTTAGCAAAAAGCTCTGTGTAAAGAAAGCAGTTAGCTTACAGCTAACTTGAATTGATAAATCATGGACAATTTCCAAGTAAATCAAGTCTTGCTTCTTGCTTCTTATAAGCCAAGGAAAGTCCAGCCAAAGAAGGATCATCTCAACACCAGAATTGCGAATAAACACCACTGAATTGACTTTCCAGATTTTCCTACTTCTACCAATAATCTACAATTCCTACTTGTTTGTCTGCACTTGTTTGTACATAAAGGGGGATAAGTGTTTTACATAGTACTGTTACCTGCTAATGTTTTATACCTGGAGAAAGCGAGGACTGCAGATGCTGGAGATCAGAGCTGAAAAATGTGTTGCTGGAAAAGCGCAGGTCAGGCAGCATCAAAGGAGCAGGAGAATCGACGTTTCGGGCATAAGTCCTTCTTATACCTGTTTACCAGTGGCTGTCATCTAATTCTTTATAATAAATAAGTAAATTTTTTTAGGACAGAAAACTGGTTCATGCTTTCAGTCAACCTTGACCTGAACATCAGGTAAAGTGGGGCGTTGAAAGTCCTTTAACAAGGAATTTTAATATTTGATATGACACTGGGAATAGAAGGGTTGATTTACAGTGCTGTATCCTTGTGAGTCATAACACTTACTGTGGAGGCGGTGGGGTAGTGGTAATCCAAAATGCAAGGTTATTGTACTGGGAAGATGGGTTCAAATTCCAACAAGGCAGATGGTGAAATTTTAAATTTAACTAAAACTCGCCCTAATGGCAACTGTGTAAGCTTTTTGGATTTTTACAGAAACCCATCTGGTTCACTAATATCCTTCAGGAAAGGAAATCAGCTATCTGTAGATCTGTTTACATGTGAGTAGACCCACAGCAAGATGCTTTACTCTTAACTGCCCACTGGACAATTAGGACTGGGTAATAAATATTGACAAAGCCAGGAATACCCACATCATATGAGTAAATAGAAAAATACAAAAACTAGTCATTGTCAGTGGGCAAAGGAAGAAAAAAAACCTACAGAGACTTATCTAGATGCGTTCTTAGGAGGCTTAGTGGAAAAAGAACACCCTGTCAACCACAAATTAACATTAATAGTGAGCAATATTTTAAAATACAAAGAAAATTGGTAATAAAAATTGCCAGCTTAAAAGAAAGGGACAGTGTTATACGTTGCAGATCTTCTGCTGAAACAACAAAACTAAAACTTAATTTAGAAATCTAACTGTATGTGGAATTGGAGACAATTCATCGCCTTGGAAGTACAACTGATTGGGAGATGGAGAGAAAGATCATGAATAATGTGCATGCACCCCAGTTAATAAGATGTGACCAGTGGCACATCCTAGGAATTGAAGTTGAGATTACAACGTCTCACTTTATCAATTACTTGGGTGCATGAACAGTCTTATTTTTTTAGATTAGATTCTCTACAGTGTGGAAACAGGCCCTTTGACCCAACAAATCCACACTGACCCTCCGAAGAGTAACCCACCCAGACCCATTTCCCTCTGACTATTGCACCTACCCTGTACATCCCTGACCACTATGGGCAATTTAGCATGGCCAATTCACCTGACCTGCACATCTTTGGACTATATCTACATTTGCTGTGGACACTAATTCAAAAATCACAGAAACTATCAAAAGCTGAGAGCAGAAAGCTGTAAAGGGACTTTGATGAATTTAAGCAAAACAGTGGCATGTGAAACTCACTGTTTGTAGGGTGGAGTTTATCCATTCTGAACCCAATAAAGACAGATCAAAGTATTTTCTAAAGCTGAGAGATTTAGTGTTCCAGGTATCAAAACCAGTAAAGACTAGTGAACAAGTATGAAATACAATTAACAAACTATTGACAATTATCTCAAAAAGAACGGGAATAAATACATTACAGCTCTTTAAAACTCTGGTCAGAGGTACATCTGAGGTACAGCATTCAGTTCTGTGTGTACACCTCAAGATGAATGGATATCTTGAATTTGATGGAAATGCAGTATGGATTCACCAAAACTACATCAGGACAAATTTAATTAATTTATGAAAATAGGTTGAATACAAACAGACTTGTATTCTGTGGAGTACAGAAGATTAAAAGATGATCTAACTTGGATGGTAACAATAATGATAGAATTTGATGGGGTCAGAGGGAAGTTATTTCGTCTGGTGGGACATACTGAACAAGGTGGTAAAATTACAACTTGTGCCATTCAAGATATCAGAAAGCACTTCGCCACTAAATTTTCAGAAACTCAAACCCCTAAAGCAATGAGAATTTCAAAACCAAGATTGTCTAACAAAAATATATCAAAGATATACAGGGCTCTGAAGTTAGGGTGAACAGATGAAAATACAAGTGAGCTATAGAGCTAATAATTGAATTGCACAGCCTTGTTCGCGTGTTAAACGCACAGGCTGTACTGCTGGATTAGAAAACACAAAAGGTTCAAGCATTTACATAATTGTGGGTGGCCTGGAGTATGTACTAGAAACAGTGAAGTTGTCGGTCATAGATAACTCTGTGCTGCATTCACTGAGCTTGTGAAAAATGCAAATTAATCATACATATTCCAATGCTGGAAAGTATTCTGCAAATTACAACTGAACAACTATTCACCAGCATGCAAAATATGTCTCTCATCAGTCAAACTCAACAGATCAGCAAGTCCCATTTATCATATCGGTAGGAACCAACATTCTGAATTTATCCTTGCGACCTACTGGAGTGCCAAGATGTTGAACTTGAGCTATTAAATGAAGGCCAATGCATTTTTACTGCAGAATGTCCAAGCTAATTTACAATATTAAAAACACACACAAATGAGAAAAAATGAGCATTGGAAATCGTAAGATGACAGAGAGTGGAGGCAAAGAAACACAAAATGAGTGAGAGGAAAGATGGGGAGGGGAGATGAAGGAAAACCAAACTAAAGCCAAGGAAACAAACATAAGGCAAGGATAGATAGATAGAGGGAAACGAGATCCACTGTTTACAATACTTAGGAATTGGAGGTGCTGGTGTTGGACTGGATTGGACAAGGTTAGAAAGCACACTACACCAGGTGTGAGATATTTGACCTTGTACAACATCAAGGACAAGTGGATTTGGTTAAAAAAATTCAGGAATAAACTTAGGAAATGGGAGAGATAATGTAAGCAAAGGAGGTGGAAGAGAGAGGAAGAGAGAGACAAAGATGGTTTTCGAGTCAGGTTTGTTTTGGTGTTGTACATCTCTTTCAGTCCAACTCATCCATGCCGACCAGATATCCCAACCCAAACTAGTCCCACCTGCCAGCATCTGGCTCATGTCTGTCTTAAACCCTTCCAATTCATATATACATCCAGATGCCTTTTAAATGTTGCAGCTGTACTAGTTTCCACCACTGACTCTAGCAGCACATTTCACACATGTACCACCCTCTATGTGAAGAAGTTGCCCCTTAGACTCATGTCTTTACCCTTGCACCCTAAACCTTTGCCCTCTAATTCTAGACTCCCCCACCACAAAGAAAAGACCTTGTCTACTTACCCTATCCATGTCCCTCAGGATTTTATAAACCTCTATAAAGTTACCTCCCAGCTTCTGACCCTCCGGGTCAATCAGCCCAAGCCTATCCAGCCTCTCCCTATTGTTCAAATCCTCCAATCCTGGCAATATCCTTAAAAATCTTTTCTGAACCCTTTTAAGTTTCACAACATCCCTTCAACAGGAAGGAGACCAGAATTGCATGCAATATTCCAAAGGTGGCCTAACCACTGTCCTGTACAGCCACAATATAACCTCCCTACTCTTGTACTCAATACTCTAACCAGTAAAGGAAAGCATACCAAACGCCTTCTTCACTATCCTATCCACCTGCGAATCCACTTTCCAGCAGCAATGAACCTGCATTCCAAGGTCTCTTTGTTCAGCAACACTCCCCAGGACCTCACTATTACGTGTTAAAAGTCCTGCTAAGATTTGCTTTCCCAAAATGCAGTACCTCGCATTTATCTGAATTAAACTCCATCTGCCACCACTCAGTCCATTAGCCCATCTGATTAAGATCCTGTTGTAATCCAAGTTAGCCTTCTTCGTTGTCCGCTGCACCTCCAATTTTGGTGTCATCTGCAAACTTACTAACTGTACACCTCTTATGCTCACATCCAAATCATTTGTATAAATGACAAAAAGTAGTGGACCTAGCACCGATCCTTGTGGCACTCCACAGGTCAGAGGACTCCAGTCTGAAAAACAACCCTCCACCACTACCCTGTCTTCTACCTTGAAGTCAGTTCTGTATCCAAATGGCTAGTTCTCCCTGTATTCCATGATTGCTAAGCTTGCTCACCAGTCTCCTATGGGAACCTTGTCAAATGCCTTACTGAAATCCATATAGATCATGACTATCGCTCTGTCTTCCTCATTCCTGAGTTTTTTGAAGTAACAAAATCAGGTTTGTGAGACATAGTTTCCCCACGCACAAAGCCATGTTGACCATCCCTAATCAGTCCTTGCCTTTCCAAATACATGTACATCCTGTTCCACAAGATTCCCTCCAACAACATGCTCACCACTGACGTCAGGCTCACCTGTCGTAGTTCCCTGGCTTGTCCTTACCACCTTTTTTAAATAGTGGCACCATGTTTGCCAGCCTCCAGTCTTCCGGCACCTCACCTGTGACTATCGATGATACAATATTTCAGCAAGAGGCCCAGCAAATCACTTCCCTAGCTTCCCACAGAGTTCTAGGGCACACCTGATCAGGTCCTGGGGATTTACCCACTTTTATGCGTTTCAAGACATCCAGCACTTCCTCCTCTGTAATATGGATATTTTTCAAGATGTCACCATCTATTTCCCTACATTCTATATCTTCCATGTCCTTTTCTACAGTAAACACTGATACAAAATACTCATTTAATATCTCCACCTCTCTGGCAGCTCCACACAAAGGCTGCCTTGTAGACCTTTGAGGGGCCCTATTCTCTCCCTAGTTGCCCTTTTGTCCTTAAAGTATTTGAAAAAAATCCTTTGGATTCTCCTGGACTCTCGTTGCCAAAGCTTTATGTCCCCTTTTTTGCCGCCCTGATTTCTCTCTTAATTAAACTCCTACTGTCTTTATACTCTAAAGATTCACTCAATCTATCCTGTCTATTACAGACATATGTTTCCTTCTTTTTCTTTGCTAAATCCTCAATTTCTTTAGTCATCCAGCATTCTCCACACCTACCAGCCTTTCCTTTCCCCCTAACAGGAATATACTGTCTCTGGACTCTCATTTCTGAAGGCTTCCCATTTTTTAGCTGTTCGTTTACCTGCGAACATCTGCTCCCAATCAGCTTTTGAAAGTTCTTGCCTAATACTGTCAAAATTGGCCTTTATATTCAACCTTTAGAACTGGTCTATCCTTTTCCATCACTATTTTAAAATTAATAGAATTTTGGTCACTGGCCCTAA
The DNA here is from genome assembly GCF_020745735.1 of Hemiscyllium ocellatum. NCBI lineage: Eukaryota > Metazoa > Chordata > Chondrichthyes > Orectolobiformes > Hemiscylliidae > Hemiscyllium > Hemiscyllium ocellatum. The sequence goes on from NC_083424.1 coordinate 12,672,849, forward strand.
AGTGCTCCCCCCCCACTGACACATCAGTTACCTGCCCTGCCTTATTTCCCAAGAGTAGGTAAAGTTTTGGATCTTCTGTAGTAGGTACATCGACATACTGAATCAGAAGATTTTCTTGCACACGCTTAAATTCCTCTCTATCTAAACCCTTAGACTGGAACTGCCATAGTGTTATGTTTGGAATGTTAAAATCCCCTACCATAACCACCCTATTATTCTAACAGAGAACAGAGATTTCCTTACACATATTTTCTCAGTTTCCCTCTGACTATTAGGGGGTCTATAATACAATCCCAATATGATCATCCCTTTCTTATTTCTCAGTTCTACCCAATTAACTTCTCTGAATGTATTTCCAGGAATATCCTCCCCATGAACAGCTGTAATGCTATCCCTTATCAAAACACCACTCCTCCTCATCTCTTGCCTCCCTTTCTGTCCTTCTGTAGCATTTGTATCCTGGAACATTAAGCTGACAGTCCTGTCCATCCCTGAACCATGTTGCTGTAATTGCCCAGTTCCAAGTTCCTAACCATGCCCTGAGTTCATCTGCCTTCCCAGTTAGGCCCCTTATATTGAAATAAATGCAGTTTAATTTCAGTCCTACCTTGTTCTCTTTGTCCCAGTCTGCACCGAGTCGCTTCTTTTCTCAACTATACCACACCCAATCACCTTACTAATTTAAATCCTCCCAAGTAGCGTTAGCACCTTATCTCCTGCCAGTATATTTGTCCTCTTGCAATTCAGGTGCAATTCGTCCTTCTTGCACAGGTCACTTCTACCCCAGATGAAACTCAAATGATCCAAAAATGTGAATCCTTCTCCCATACTCCAGCTCCTCAGCCATGCATTCATCTACTCTATTCTCCTATTCCTACACTCACCAGCTCGTAGCACTGGGAGTTATCCAGAAATTACCACTCCAGGACCTCCTTTTTAAATTCCTGCCTAACTCTCTATATTCTCCCTTTCAGAATCTCAAGCTTTTCCCTTCCTATGTCGTTGGTTCCAATATGAACAGTGACCTCCTGCTGGGCCCTCTCTCCCCCTCTAGAACATTCTGCATCTTTTCGGAGACATCCTTGATCCTGGTACCAGGAGGCGACACACCATTCTAATTATTTGCTGCTGGCCACAGAAAATCCATCTGTGCCTTGGATAGAGAGTCTCCTAACACAATCGATCTCTTGGAACCCAACATACCCCTCATTGCATTAGATCCAGTCTCAATACCAGAAAACTTGGCTGTTCGTGCTACATTTCCCTGAGAATCCATCACCCCCTTCGTTTTACAAAACACCATACTAGTTTGAAACGGGGATAACGACAGAAGACTTCTGCACTAACTGCCTACTTCTCTTACCTCTCCTGGAGTTAACTCATCTATGTGACTGTATCTGCGACTTTTCTCCCTTCCTATAACTGCCATTCATCACACCCCCTTGCTCTTGTAAATTCCTCATTGCCTCTTACTGTTGCTCCAACCAATCCATTTGATCCGATAGGATTCACAACCAATGGCATTTATTGCAGATACAATCCTCAGCAACATGTAAACTCCCATATCCAACAAGATGAGCACACTAAGGGCATTTTTGCTTTTTCCAGTCTGCAGACCCAGAAAATAGCGCTATCTTATTCCTCTCCAAGACACTTCCCTAGGCTAACTTAATACTTATGGCTTATATTTTTAAGTTTAATCAAGAGACATATCTCAATAAAAACACCTAAGAAAGAAAGAACTCACTCTACTCATTAATGCAGACTTATAGCAAGGTTCCAGAGCCACACTTAAAACTATTCATTTTTCTGTCTCTGTGCTTTTAGCTCCCCCAAACAGGTTCGTCCAAGATAAGTTGTGAATTTCACTGTTTGTTAATTTCCCCAGACGCACTTTGATGTCCAGCAATACATGAATTCAACAGCAAAGACAGTAACTGCGCAGGTTCACTGCCGTGTTAGTTAGCGGTGTGGGTTTCTTCGTGTGCCTCATTCTCTCTCTCTCACACAGCTATGTGCTGTCTTTGTCTGTTCCCCTCCCTTTTAAAAGTGCCTTTGTTTTGACTTTTCTTTTCCTCAAAGTTCCAAAACAATGCAACAGCACATAAAACACTAATTGCTGCTCCTGGAATGTGAGGAGATCACCTCTAACACCTAAAATACCTCAAAAAAAAGGAACAGCCTGTTACAGACAAATATTTCTCCCGTCCTCCATCTTGGATTAAAAAGTGTAGCAGAGAAAGAGAGAGCTGAATGAGACCAAAATAGCATGAGGAGAGAGAAAAAGACATACAAATCATGGTTTGTGGGGGAGTGGGGTGTTGGAGACAGAGGGATACACACACACAGGAACTGACTTTGAGCGCCTGTCAGGGAGGGAAGGTTAAGTGCACTAGTCTTCCACAGCTTCTCAACAAGAGAGGAGTCTCAGCTCCAGTTCCCTTTTAAGTTAGACGAGCTGCTGACCCTGAAAAATGCCTTCTCTCCAAAGGACGGCAGCTCTCCTCATAGGAAATTGCAATTGAGACCATGCTGCAAGATCGTCATGCAAATAGTATTTTCACCAAGACTGACGGCAGTGCACTCATGCCTCACGGGCTGAGTTGCTGCCCTTTACCTCAACACTTTTTTAAAAAAAGTTACTTTCTTTTCAAAAGAGAATATATGTTTCCTTCCATGTCAAGTGATTACTTGTGTGACAGAAACTGGCTTTTAGTGCTTCACCCAGGTGACCATTCTTATGCATGAAGCTTGACAGTGACTGTAAGCAGAAATTTCAATTGTATTATGACAAGATGTTGATTGCGATCATTGAATCTCTTGCTATGTCACTGAATGCTATGGGATGAGTGTTAGATTATCTCTTGCTGGAGGCAGAGATTGCCCGACATTGTCCAGTTTTGGGCTGACAAATGGCAAGAAACACAAGTGCCATATTGTCCAGGATTTGCTGCACCTGGACCTGGGTTACTTCAGTATCGGAGGACTCATGAATGGTGCTGAATAATTTGCAGGTCATTAGCAGACATTCCAATTTCTGACGTTATGACAGAGGCATAATTCCGTGAATATGAATATGCCAGGCTATTGTTTGACTCGTCGGAAGGAGGACTCAGATGGTCAACAGGGTTGTGTTGACAGTTGTCACTTCTACTGCCTCAGTCGATATCAGATGGTTTCATTCTAGCAGTTGATATGACTATATGGCTTATGAAGCTATTTCAGAGGGACATTCAGAGTCAGCCATATTGCTGTGGGTCTGGAGTCACATGCAAATCAGACCAAGTACAGACAGTAATTTGCTTCACGAAAGGACATTTGTGAACTGGATGGGTTTTTGTGACAGCTTAAAATGGTTTAATGGTCATTACTTCTCTTTCAGTTCCAGATATTGAAATCATGGTGTGTGCCACGGTGAAATTTTAATCTGGGTGTCTAGAACATTAAATTGATCTCTGTATTATTAGCCCAGTATCAATACCACAGGGCTATCACTTCCCATTCTCCAATCAAACACAAAAGCTTTTCTGGTCTGTTTTGTACAGCAGTATACTACAGAATACATTTATCCTGTAAGTCATTAGGTAGCGTTCAAAACCTTTACAGAATACATACTAAAGTATCACAACATTAATCTGGATCTAATGTTGCTACAATAAATCTGTTCTCATGGTTTCATGGGGACATTGAATATGTCACTAAGTACAATCACCCTCAACTATGATTTCCTGTTGAATATATCCACTGACACTCACTGGTCAACACTTCTAGAGTATCTCTCAATATAATGACAATTACATCATATTCATTTACTCAAGTATGGTGTCAGATGGATAGTCCTGACAGACATTGAAAGGAAGAACGAACATAGGTTTACAAAGCATTTCTGTAAACACCTAGCATACGGACGCAGAATGCTTCACAAGGCCTTAATTAAGATATATTCCAGTACTCCATAACTTTTATCAAAGAAAGACAGACCTGAATCAAGACAACACCTTTCTCAACCACAGGATGCTCCCAAAGCACTTCCACTTTTGACGTTTAGTCATAATTGAAACACGACAGCCGATTTCTGCACAGTAAGCTCCCATTATCGTGAATGCAATAGTGTCTAGAAAATTGTTTCAATATATTGCTGATTTCATAGGATGTAGGCAAGGCCAGCATTTGTTGACCATCGCTGATTTCCCCTGAACTGAGTGATGTTAAAAATCAAGCACATCTTTATGGATCTGGGATCACATACAGGCCAGAGAAAATCATGATTGCACCAGATAGGTTTTTACAACCTTGGTGATTCTTATCATTGTCACCATTACCCACATAAGCTTCATATTCCAGATCTATTAAATGAATTTAAAACCCACCAGCTGCCTTGATGGGATTAGAACTCAGATTCCTATATCACTAAGAAGGGCTTTTGGATGACTTGTGCAGTGACAATCAATACATTGTTGACTGAGGAATAAATATTAGCCAGGAAACTGGGGAAAATTCCCAATTCTTCTTTAGAAGAGTGCCATGGGATCAATTATCTAGGTATGAGAAAGCTGATACAGGTCGTTCTGCTATAACACGCATTTCGTTAACACAAATTCACTATAATGTAATTGATGAACTGGGGACATTGTTTTCTAAAGCACAAACTTTTGAAACGTGTTGGCTGTAGTGCGATTAAGAGCTGTCTCTAAAGCTCAATTTTTCTACAACACTGGGTTGCACAAGAACACAACCATTGCATTATTGAAGAGCTAGCTGTAAGTTTAAATGTCTCAACATAAAATGCCATCTTGGGCAACGCAGTGGTCCCTCAGTAATGTTGTAATGGATAGCCTAGATTTTCAAACTGTCTTGGATCCATAACATTTTGATGCAGAGGAGTACAGGGTACCAAATGAGCCATGGCCAACACAAGAGAGTAAAAGTAATTCTGCTAGTCAACAGCCCAACTCAACTAATGCCATCAAATTAAAAAGTAACTGGTCATTTGTTTCACTGGAATAACTTCTGCAAAATTGTCACAATCTTTTCAATGAAGAACAATTTGCTTTTATGTAGCGCCTTTAACAATAAAGTGCCATAGCAGCACCATAAAAAAAATGTCTCTGCCGCGTAGGAGTTCATAAAAATACAGGATGTCAAAGCACTGCAAAATTCGTACTTTTTCATTATAACCTAAATTTTACTCAAATTTGTCTCAAATTTCTGAGAAGTTGTTTTCTATTTTTTATTTATTCATTTGTGGGATGAGGCACCTTTCGCTAAGCCAGCACTTATTGCCCATCACAGGGAGCAGTTAGGAGTCAACCACATTCTGTGGATCTGGAACCACAATTAGGCCAGACCAACTAAATATGTCCTAAACAACGTTAGTGAACCGGATGGGTTTTTCCAGAAACCAACAATGGATTCGCGGTCATCATTAGACTCAATTCCAGATTTTTATTGAATTCAAATTTCACCATCCTGCAAACTTTGGTCCCAAGACAATTCCCTGGGTTTCTGGATTAACAATCCAGTGACATACCACTAAGCCATTGCCTCTCCTTTGATAGTCACTAAGTGAAAATACTATTATATGGTTCTTGCAAAACAAAGTCAGCAAAAATATTAGTAAAAGTTTGTTACATGATTGACACTAACTGATAATGTCACTTGGGCAGGGATCATGATTTTAAAAAATGGAAAATAGCATACTGAAGCAGAAGAGAATGCTTTTCCTGCAGGTATTTTCACAGAATGACCGACATTACAACACAGAAACCAGCCATTCCATCCCATTCAGTCAGTTTTAGTTTTTGTCTGCCATATGAGCAAATAATCAAAATCACATCCAACTGCTTGTTTCTGAGCCCCTTTGTCTCCCTCTCCCACATTCTGGCAAAGAGCAGGTTGGATCAGTCTACCAGTGGTTGACTGTCACAAATACAAAAATTGTAAGAGACAGCATTGGTAAAATGCTTGTGTTAAAAAGAATAAAGCATATGAAGCCGCAGAATACAGTACGAAGCAGCAATATTTAAGAACAAGTGAGGGGGCTTTTTGAAGAAAATAGGTAAAAAGAGAAATGGTTACTAGGCAAGTACATAGGATTAGGAACTAGTAGTCAGATAGAAGATAAATAACTTCAAGGGGATGTTAGGCAATTCTCATGTGTTAACTTGGATATGTAATTGATGTTGGGGTTGAGGGGACTAGATTTTGATGTGACTTGACTCCTGAAGTAGTCAAAACCTATATTTTCTCACCCAAGTGAATACAAGCAATTGTTCTGATAAAAATTAGGGAAAACAGTCAGTCATGGTGCAATCTAATATAATGTATAGAAACTTGCAATAAATTACTCAAACGAAGGCTGACTATGCAATGTTTTATCCAAGTCGAAAGCTGGATCATTGTGAAATCGCATACAAAATCCTTGAGTGGCTGCCTAACTGCAAAAATGCAACATTTAAAGATATTATAATAAACACCAAACAGTACCTTCACACCACAAACTGAACACAGATTATGATAATCATCAAAAAGTTGAATACTCACGAACCTAAATGGCAGCGGATCCGAACATTTGTGGGACCATAGTGTTCAGTAATGAGTGTTTCTGGGCTCATTACGGAGAAACAGGCATTCCCAAAGACATTGTTACTGATGAAAGTGCGAAGACTGCCAAGCAACCGGTACGTCCGAGGGCACCTTCTGCAATTATTGGAAATGCATATGCCCTGGTTAACCAGATAGAAGGTGAACCATTCGCCTCTGGGTGTGCTGTTAACCTTCCAGCCCTGTGGAAGGCTGCAGTTTGAGAATGCCTTGAAGATCAGTTCAAACTCAGCCAGGATAGCTTGGTAGTTTCGTTCCAATAGCTCCACATCGTGCTTCTGAGCATCACGTGAAAAATAAGGGGTTGTTGGCAAATCAGGTAGGAAGAAAACTTCTGGTTTTTGAATGGATGACCTGTTGTTCAAATACCGGCTCTGTTCCCGGATTCCTTTATGGATCCGTCCCATTCCTGACCATGAATAGTGCTTCGCATATTCCTGCAAATTGTGATAAAGCTTCTGATTGCGTCCCTCATTATGAGTGCACCTTACGCAATCGGCAGACTGGCAGTACATGTAACCATTTTGCAAACCATTTACATCGGCGCTCTGCATCATGGCATTCACTGGTGCATAGTTGCGAGGCTGCTCACTGCCTACATGGTAACAATACCACACAAAAAGTGCCAGGACGCAAGCAAAGGTTGTCACTGCAGTTACATCACAGTCTCTCAGAGCCTGCAAGCTCGCGAGGACTAAGTGTTTCATTTGGTCCAGTGTCAGCTTCCAGTCTGTGAACCACTCTATGAACATGTTCACAAGATTCCGGTTAGTTTGTTGTAACAAGGCAATACTGTCAGTTCTCGACTTTTGCAAATGCACCCACACCATGCAGGGTTAGTAATTTATTTAATGGAAAAGAGCAGTCGTGGTCTAATTGACAGGCAAGGATGGCATCTTGGCTCCCGAGCACTGTGTCAGCAGCCAGGAAACATTTAGTCTGTCTGCACATCTCACAGAACATACACATTACCACAATCTTCCTGCTGCATAGAAGAGAAACAGCAAGCCTCGATTTAGATTGCTGTTTTATAGAGCATCTGGTTGTAAATCAGCATTGCTAAAAGCCCCAGGTTCCTACAAATAAAGAGCATAGAAACAAACAGATACATACAGACAATTAGTTCCATATTAAATTAGATAGAGAATATTACGGACATTTTTTGACATTTAAACATGGTTTTGTTTTAAGTTAACCTTCTGATCGTACACTTTTCATAAAGGCAAGAATTTTTATTAAAAATGGAACGCTGTGCAACTGAGAATAAATTATACAAAATTCCAGAAAAATAAAAATCAGCTTATAACAATTTAATAGTGTAAAACCTTGAAGATACAGCATTGGGCAAGGATGCAGGGTTGGCTAAAGTGATAGGCAGGTCAACAATTATCGGATACATTTAGTTGGATTCTAAGAACACAAAATGTAAGTCAACATAAATGTTCCCATTATACACAAGAGGACAATCTGAAAGACTATTAGCAAAAGGATGAGTTGGGTGAATCATTAACGATAAGCACTAGATTAAATTTTAAATAGTTTATTTTCGGAAATAAGCCTGAATTTCTGTATTTTAAAACCCACCCACCCATGTTGAAACAGAAAATATAACACCAGTGACATATCTGTCAGGAAAGATTTAAAAGAGAGAGAGAGAAGACAAATACAACTTTTATAATTAAGGCCTTTGTTTGAATGGCTCAAAGAAACTGGTCCAAAATGTGGGTGAGCAAGAACTAGAGGGCACAAGTCCAAGTAGGCTCTTAACAGATCAATTAACTTTAGGAGGAAGTTCTTTGTCGAGAACGTTGAGAATACACAAAAATCCACCATATGGAGTAAATGAACCAGACAACATTCATTCAAGGGGAGGCATGATAAACATGAGAGTAAAGAGAGGAAAGAGCAATGGGAAAGGTGGTGAGCAATAAATAGCCAGGCTGGTGGCATTTCTGAAGTGCCAATACCAACATGGTCACTTTCTGTGCTAAAGACTTTATGTAGTACTGTAAAGTTAGCACACCCCAAAGGGAACTGAAGAAATTGGAAGAAGATGCCCTTGCACATTCCACTATGTCCAGTTAAATTTGGAAATGTATATAACATTGTTCCATGTAAATTAGAATTTGTGGAAAGCTACTGGTTTACTGCACTATAGGTGCAATCTTACAAACATTCATTGACACAATGATATAGAAATGCACCAACATATTGGCGCTCTTTTAATGTTCTGTGGCTGCCAATTCCTATCACACCTGGCTCTCCAAACCTTCTCCACCAGGCCTGTGGCAGCTTACCAAACAGGCATTGCCAAGTGTCAGTTTCCTACTTTTTTTCCTCCTAAAATCTGCATGTTGTTCCTTTTCAAGTAACCATCAAGTTCCCTTTTTGAATCCAGATCTTAACCACTCACCACCTGAAAGTATTTGTCCTCTTAATACTTTTCCTTTTATTATTCAATCAGTGCCTCTTATTCTTGATCCTTTCAAGAGTGGGAACATTTTCTCCCTATTTACATCTCCAGATTTTCCCTCAGCCACCTCTTCAAGGAGAACAGCCCCAGCTTCTCAACCTTCGTAACTGAAGTTCCTCATTCGTTGAACCATTCTCATAAACTTCTGCAATTTGTCCAATGACTTTTAACCTTCCCAAAAGTGTGGTACAGGAGGTAATACTTTATTTGAGGGTGAACTAGCATTTTTTAAAAATAAATTAAGCAAAATCTTTGCTCTTGCTCTCTATGCCTTTAATATTAAAGGCTACAATGCCAAATGCTTTAACTGCTTTCACAATTACGAGGCCACCTTTAAAGATCTACGCATGTATACTCCCAGATCTCCCTGCTCCTGCACCCTCTTTAGACTGTACCCTTTGTTTTGCCTGTGGTCTTCCAACCAAATAAAGTAACATCACAACTTCTCTGCACTGAACTTCATCTATCACCTATTTGCCCACTCCAACAACTTGTGTATGCTCTTACAAAGTTCTATGCTATCACCCTCACTGTTTACAATGCTTCCAAGTTTTACTTCATTCACAAATTTTGAAATTGTACTGTGCACACCAAGGTCTAGATCATTAATATACATCAAGAAAAGCAAGGATCCGAACACTGACTCGTGCTGAACTCCACTGCTAACCTCCCTAGCCTGAAAAACATCTATTAACCATTACTGTTTCCTGTCATACAGCCAATTATCCATTCACGTTGCTCCTGACTCTTCTATTCTGAGCTACAACTTTTCTCACAATTCTTGTTGTTCACAACAGGATGCACTGTCTCACAGTTAAATTGCCCAAATTACCATGGCCAGCATAGACATGTATTTTCCTTCTCCTGCATTGAACCAGATTTGAAAAAGTAAACTAATTCCAATAACATACTTACCCTAAAACATGAATTATGTTATGAAAGGCTGTATTTAGATAAATACTTCCATATACTTTAATGGCTTTCCCAAATCAAATAAAAGCCAAAAGATCAGTTTGTCTGAAGTTACTTTGCTGACAATTTTCTCCTTTCTGATGGAGAATGTATTAACTATTAGGTGCACTGATTCAAAAACAGAAAATGTTGGAATATTCAATAGGTGAACAGCCAGGGCATTGACCAGTGATATGCAAGAACCTTAAAATAGGAGCTGGAATAGGCCATCTGACTCCTCGAGCCTGCTCCGCCATTCATAGCTGATCTTATTGTGGACTCAGCTCCACTTACCCACCAATTCACTATAACCCGTAATTCCTTTCCTGTTCAAAAATCTATCTTTGCCTTAAAAACATTCAACGAGGTAGCCTCAACTGCTTCACTGCGCAGGGAATTCCACAGACTCTCAACCCTTTAGGTGAAGAAGTTCCACCTCACCTCAGCCCCAAACCTGCTCCCCCTTATTTGCCCCTTAGTTCTAGCTTCACTCACCAACAGAACAACCTCCCTGCTTCTATCTTATCTAGTCCATTCATAATTTTGTATGTTACAGAAAATCCCTCCTCCTTCCTATAAATTCCAATGAATAGAATCTCACATCTACTCAATCTCTCCTCAATTCCAGAATCAACTTAATGAACCCCCTCTGCACCCCGTCCAGTTGTCAGTGCATCCTCTCTCAAATAAGACCACCAAAATTGTACACAGTACTCCAGATGTGGCCACACCACATACAACTGCAGAACATCCTGGCTTTTAAACTCCAATGAAAGACAATATTTCATTTGACTTACATACCCATTGAATCTGCAAACTAATGTTTTGTGATTTATGCACAAAGACACTCAGGTCTCTCTGCACAGCCATAATCAGTTAGCATTATTGAGCAGTTATATGTGCAAAGTGGGTTTCTTCCAACCATCAGCTGCAATTTTGACAAAAAAAGTTTGAAAAATTTACTGTTAAATGACCATTTACCTCCTTATATGCTGGTCTAAGTGAAAATTGGAACAGCACGACTTTCTTTACTCTATTTTTGTCAGCTACTCTTTGAAATGCATTGGCTTCAAGCTCTGGAATTCCATCCCTAAATCATCATCTTTAGGATGCTCCTTCAAAATTACGCTGCTGTTCAAGTGTTGATCACCAGTGTAAATATCTCTTATCTACCTTGATATTTTTTTTTAGCTCTCGTGAAGTTTCCTGCATATTGCATTTACTTATTACAGCACCTTTAATGCAATTATTTTTGTTAGAATCAAGCACAGGTACACTTCCAGCAGGGGAGAATGGAAACAATCAGTGAGGGAATGCTGGCTAATTTGCCCACTGCAGTCCAGAAATACTGTGGGTAACTGCTGATTAACATCATCCCTTATCCACTCCTCTTCCCAGTTGAAACAAGTGAACTCAGCAAAGGCTGCTACTCAAACCAGAGACCTTCGTGAATAGACTTTGCACCAAGTTGAGCAACTGATTTGGTTTTGTACTAATGCAAATACTACAGTTCTACAGGAAATATGATTTAATGAGCAAATGCATGAGCTAGTGCTATACAGTTACGCTGATTATTTAATTTCTAAGAAATTTTAACAGAGTCAGGGGAGGTACTAGTGCATTTAGCAGCTTTAAAACTGGGTACTTCTACAGGCATAGATCTGACATATCCCAGGCTGTTGAGGTAGGCTAGCGAGGAGATGTGAGGGGCCTTGGCAGTAATGTTTAAAGCCTTTTTGGTCACAGGTGGTGGGTAAATTATTGGAAAGGATTTTGAAGGACAAACATCTACATATATTTGGAAAGGCAAGGACTGATTATAGATTGTCAACATGGCTTTGTGCATTGAAAATTATGTTTCATTAACTTGATTGAGTTTTTTGAAGAAGTGACAGATTGATGAAGGTAGAGCAGTGGATGGTGTCTACATGGATTTCAGCAAGGAATTTGACAAGGTTCTGCATTGTAGACTGGTTAACAGCATTATATCACATGGAAACCAGGGGAGAGCTAGCAATTTGGATACAAAATTGGCTTGAAGGTAGGTAATAGAGGGTGATAGTGGAAGGCTTGAGTTATAGGGAGAGGCTGGATAGGCCAAGGTTATTTTCCCTGGAGTGGAGGCTGAGGGGTGATCTTATAGAGATTTATAAAATCTTGAGGGGCATGGACAGGATGAATAGTCAAGGTTTATTTCCTGGGGTAGGGGAGTCCAAAACTAAAGGATGTAGGTTTAAGAAGAGCGGGGAAAGATAATAAAATGCACCCAAGGGGCAGCTTTTTCACACAGGGCGGTGGGTGCATGGAATAAACTGCCAGAGGTCAAGGTGGAGGCTGATATACTTACAGCATTTAAAAGGCACCTGGATGGGTACATAAATACGTTCCTGATGAAGGGCTTATGCTCGAAACGTCGAATTCTCTATTCCTGAGATGCTGCCTGGCCTGCTGTGCTTTGACCAGCAACACATTTGCAGCTGTGATCTCCAGCATCTGCAGACCTCATTTTTTACTGGGTACATAAATAGGAAGGGTTTAGAGGGATATGAGCCGAATGCTGGCAAATGGGAATAGATTGATTTGGTAAACAGACAAGTTAGACCTAAGTGCTGTACAATTCTGTGTCAGTGACTCTGTAAGGCGAGGAGCTAAAGAATTGGAGGATCGCTAATGTTATCTCATTGTTCAAAAAATGTCTCTTCTATCTTGTTCAGTTTTGTGATGACAAAGGTGTCATCTATGTAGCGGACCCAGAAGAGACGTTTAACATCATCAACAATACCCTCACAGCCATAAAGTTCACCAAGGAGGAAGAAACCGACAACAAACTCGCATTCCTGGACGTCACAGTCGAAAGAAAGGACAACGGAGAACTACAAACCTGCGTATTCAGAAAACTGACAAATACTTACCAAATACTTAACTACACCAGCAACCATCCCAACACACACACAAACAAAGCTGTGTCAGAACACTATTCCAATGAGCCACCACACACTGCAGCACAGACGAACTTCGGAAAACAGAGGAGAACCGCCTATACAACGTATTCAAGAAGAATGGATTCTCAAAAAAAATACAGGGCTCAGATTCCTCAAGAACAAACCACGACAAGCAGACCAAACACAGCCAGAAACCCTAACCACCTTACCATACATCAAAGAAGTTTCAGAAGTGACAGCCAGACTACTAAGACCCCTCGGAATCCTAGTAGCACACAAACCCACCAACATTCTCAAACAAAAACTAACAAACTTAAAAGACCCAGTACAACCCATGGACAAAACCAACGTCATCTACAAAATTCCATGCAAGGACTGCCACAACACTACATAGGACAAACAGGAAGAAAGTTAGCCACCAGGATACACGAACACCAGCTAGCCACAAAAAGACACGACCCTCTCTCCCTCGTAGCCCTACACATGGATGAAAAAAACCACCATTTCGACTGGGACAACACATCTATCCTGGGACAGGCTAAGCAAAGACATGCCAGAGAAATCTTAGAGGTCTGGCACTCCAACCACAACGCCATAAACAAACACACAGATCTAGATGCCATCTATCAACCCCTCAAAAAAACAAACAGGAAATGACATCACCACAAACACCAGGAACCTCATCCAGGAGAAAGATATAAATAAAAAGCAGGAGACAACAGCTTCGCTTCACCTGGGGGTCACCACTGATGATGTTACGTAGCCCGGTAATGAAATGTCTGGATATCAAACCTACAGCTCAGCGAGCAAACCTACACCCTAAACCTCAACCTGAGCTACAAACCTTCACAAAACTTGCAATGTAATAAAGTTTGATTAATACAGCTGAGCCAGTGTCAATTTACCACCTTTGAGAAATCCAACTTCAAACACAAGAATTACTTTTAAAGAATATACAAAACTCTTGTGTATTTTGGTGTCTAGGTTGTATACATTATATTCCCTCCCCTTCATTTAGCATTAAAAAAATTGTCTGAAATTCACCTGCTTCTGTCACTTGAGGTATTAATTCAATTTTCCAGACATCGACTGACCAACTAAAAGTTCCAGCTTTTTCAGATTCTGATAAAATACAAGCACAAAGATTGGCAGTGGAGCTGACCTGATGCAAACCTATTAAAGGATGCCAGAAAAGGCTAATTTGGAAACTTGATGCCAGAGACTGAATTGACACAGGCCTTCCAAACAAAATTAGTGAAGCACTAATCTCTCTTACATCCTTAAAAGATGATGTTTTGACAATTATTAATAAATCTCAAGTACAATAAAAGCTTTTGCAACACACTATTTAACAATTGGACAACATTTAGAAGACCATAACACTGCTTGTGTGAAAAAAAAGCATAAATTAAGTTGTCACACGATGACTGGATGTGGAGGTTGTGCTGTTTGGATTTGTCATGCAGCACCCTGTAGCTATGTGAGCAGTGCACATTCTGTGAAGGTCAAAGAAACAAAAGACTCTTCAGCTTTAAACTCTGCAAGATATAGAATGCTGACTGGTCAATAACTGCACGAATGAGAAAAGGAAGGATAGAATGAAGGCCATTGAGCATCAGGAGTTGAAGGAAACACTTCATGCGGAGAATACAACAATATTTTGATAACATTTCCGATTATGAGCAACCTTGCTGATATTCAAATATTTTTATATTTTGTAGTATTTGCAGAAGTGCTACTTTTTTGTACTGGAGATTTTCAAATTAGATTTTAAACAGAATAGGTTTAACTGCAGATTCACGAAACAGGATTACATAATCCACTACAGATGTGCTATTTACTTTAGCCTCGAATTCATTATTACAGCAGCAATCCTGACGCAGAAAGGTCAGGAGATTTACAGAAAGTGTATGTTTTAAGAAAGGATCATTAATACAGCAATGTTTTGAAAGCTTGCACACACAATGCTCTGCATGGAAAGATTTCAATTGTGAAAGAGAGGCTAGCGTTTATATCATGCCTCTCAGGACCACAGGCCATCCCAAATCGCTTCACAACTCGTTCTGATACCTGACAGGTCAGCCTGTTTAAACAATGTATAAAAAGAGCAACGGCTGAGGGATAGATATTGACCAGAACAGAAATTGCTTGCGCCTCCTCAAATCAGCATCATGGGACCTTTGACACCCACTAGGATAGACTGAGTCTTGGTTTAGCAGTACTCCCTAAGCACTGGATTGAAGTATTTTAAAAAAGCTTTGGATTTTGCACTCAAGTTACTGGAGTAGGTTTTGAAACCATGCGCATCTGATGGGAAATGCTATTGAGTCATGGATTATAATTTAGTTAAATGAAGGGAGGTAAAGGCACAGCACTGTCTCCAAAAAATAACACAGCAGATGTGAAAAATGAAGGAAAGAGGAAAACTCAGACGGACAGTTCTGAAGTTTGGTTACTTGACTTGAAATTTCAACTCTGCTTTGAGTTTCTCCAGAACTTTGTTTTTTGATTTAAAAAACATCCGCATTAGTATTCTGTTAAGTGCTGAAGTTGCATTTGTCTGAAACTATTTGATCATAGAATCCCTTCAGTGTGGAAACAGGCCATTTGGCCCAACAAGTCTACACCAACCCTTCAAACAGTAACCCAGCCAGGCTCATTCCCCTAACCTATTACCCTACATTTCCGGCTGACTAACCTACACATCCCTGAACACTATGGACAACTTTAGCATGGTCAATTCATCTTTGGATCATGGGAGGAAAGCGGAGCACCTGGAGGAAACCCAGACATGGGAAGAATATACAAACTCCACTCAGATTCTATCGCCTGAGGATAGAATTGAACCTGGGTCTCTGGTGCTGAGAGGCAAATGTGCTAACCACTGAGCCGCCCTGATGAACTAAAAGCTATGCCCTTAGTGCAATGCTGCTACAATGCATAATTTCTCAAATCTCAAACTTGGTAGTGTCTATTACTTTCTAGCTTAAATAAATGCATTTACTGTGATTGCTTATAACTCATTCCTCCTTTGTGCCTCTTTTAGCTTTGATGATCACATATGGACCATATATATCAGGAACATATCAGGTTCACTTCTCAGTGGATGCAATCACAGCTTATCTATACTGTGATATGGTTAAGCTACAACCAGCAGAGCAGCCCTATATTTAAAAGGGGTAAAGAAAATCAGGGTCCAACACTGCCAATTGGTGTGTGAGAGCAGTCAAAGGCAAGACTAGTTGAAGCTTTTGTAATGAAGTAAAACTTGGTGATATCCTCAATGAAACCTTGTACATATATCAAGAGTGATTGGCAACTACGATGATGGCTTCATGCGGGAGAGAAAATAAATTACATAGGGTAATCACATAGTACCTTTCATGACTCTAGGACATCCCAAAGCAATGTTCAGCTAGTGAATGGAGTGCTCTTGAAGTGGACTCGCCACTGTAATGTGGGAAACACAGCAGCTAATTTGCACAGATCAAGCTCCCGCAAACAACAAACTGATGTCAACCAGATAATGTTCTTGCGATGTTGGTTGGGGGATAAATATTGACCAAGCTATCTCTGAGTAGAGTTCTCCCACTCTTCTTCAAAATACTGCACCAAAGAGGGCAACCAGAGCCCCAGTTTAACATCTCACTCAAAATACAGCTTTCAACAGCATAGTCTTTTGGTACCACACTGGACTGCCAGCCTAAATTTTGTGCTTAAGATTTGGAATTGTACTTGAATCCACAATCTTCAATTAAAGTGGCAGAAAAAGAACCACTTTTCTATCGCACCATGACAAGCTAAATAGCAGGTGGACTTGAAAGGGACCTCCTGGTCCTAAACAAATATTGTATACTGCACCAGGGTATTTTTCTTCCATTAAATCATACTAGTTAAATCTCACACACCTCAAATCAAGGCTGTCAATTTTACATTGAAATGCTGTGTCAAACCAAACATTTCTCATTAAAAATTCTTACATGCATGGTGAAAAGACACAGTCAGTTCTCTCCAAACAGTTTAAAATCTAAATTCCAGTAAAACAGCAATTTTATAGTATTAACAAGTTTGAAAAACCTATATGACACTGATCTAATTTTCTTCTACCAACTTCTTCCCATTTCCCCTTCCTCACTTTCTCCCCCACTGCTCAAAAGGCATTTATTTATATTCTGTATGGTTTCACAGACATCAATAAACCCTCTGGGACTTCGCTCTCGAGGTCATTCTCTATCTAGCAGCCTAGATAACATTTTGTATTGATAGATTATTAGAACATGAGGCTGGGGAGGGGGGGGGGGGGGGAAACAGTCATTTAGATTACAACCAAAATCAAAGTTCATTCTGGATCATTAAATAAAAATTATTAGCAGAAACTCTTCAAAAAGGAATCCGATTTTCAAGAATCAATTTGAAAGTCAAAAGATATGACATTTGTAAATATATGAGCTGGTGCGAGTTCATTTATGATGTACTAACAGCAGATCAACATCACCGTAATATTACTAATCTGCGTGGAGGTACAACAAAACGCGTTTTGCTACTACGGTGAACCAAATCTTGCTGCAAAACCATTATTAATTTAAAAAATAAACAACCCGCCACAATCTAACATTTTTTTTCACCAGCTTTAACTGGCCATTTACTGAAATGCCCGCTTGCGAATCAGCACCACAGATCGTGAGGCAGACAACTCGTTTGCCATCAGCATTTCCTGTGCATTGCACCTGCACCAGTATCAAGTTATCATTTGCAGTCTAATCTGCTGTAAGCTCAGCACTGACAGAAAGAAAACAAAACCACCTGTGACACACAAAGTTTAAAGTATAAAACCACATCGCTCGCTCATTCCACCTCCTAAGTCTCTTCGCTTGGAGAGTGAGGAGAGCGATGCGGTGATAGGCCTGAGCTTGCAGTCTCTGCTTGACCCCTGCAAGAACGTGACACAAACCCAACAGCAGTGGTGGCCGGGGATTTGGAGGGAGGAGGGGGTTGGGGAGTTGGTGGTTGGGAAGAGAGAGAGAGAGGTAAATAGAGAGAAAACATGCACAAGAGGACATATAGTATAGTACATAAATATATAAACACAAACTTAAATGCTGCCTGGTCACAAATGCAATTGCAGCAATGCCTGGCACTACGCCAAGCAAAGAGGATGATTGCATTGTGCATGCCCGCCTCCCCTCACCGTTGCAGAGAATCAGTGCCCACCTGAAAAATGCTGCCAAAAAAGCGAGGGAGCAGCTTCATTAATCTGCAGCTTCCTCCAGCCAGCCAGACCGTGCGTGTGACGTCAGCGCGCCGCTGCTCTCCCCCAACCCCGCCCCCAAAGGCCGCTCGCGCTCCTTAATGCCCCTCCCCCATCCCCAACACAACCGCCTCCTCCCCCCCCCCCCCCCCCCCCCCCCCCCCCCCAACACAATAGTCCCTTTAACTTTTCCTTTTTTTAAACCGCCCGTTAAGAGCTTGTATCCCATCAAGGCTGCGATGTTAGAAACAAAACAAACCAAGCACAGAAATACGGGAACGGCGCAGTCCAGCCGAAACTACAACTCCCGGCGGTGCCCACCACGGACGCATGCGCAAAACAACGGTCTTTTAGATTGGGGGGGGGAGGGGAAACCGATCGAGAAGTGTCGTGGGATCCTGACTGACCCGACCCCACAATCTCCCCGCCGCTGGCATGGCCTCCCCCAATAGCGCCACCTGAAGGAATGCGCTCATATGTCAGGATGTGAAGGTGCCAGTGTTAAACTGCGGTGGACAAAGTTAAACAGCGCACAACACCAGATTATAGTCCAACAGGTTTATTGGGAGTACTAGCTTTCGGAGCGCTGCTCCTTCATGTGATGGTTGTGAAGTATAAGATTATAAGACAGATATTATGGCAAAAAATTACAGTATCATACACTGATATACTGAACAAACCTAGATTGTTAAGTCTTTTGGAATGGGTTGCAGGTTTCGGTTCATTAAAGGCATGAGGTATTAGGCTGTTTATATCCCAATCTTGAGTCAAACTGGTTCTATTTCCAAAGTGGAATTTGCAGGATATTACATGATTGTGCATTTTCTGAGTGTAGAGTCATAAGATGTGCAGTACAGGAACAAACCCTTAAATTCAACTTGTCCATGTCGACTAATTATCTTAACATAATCTAGTCCCATTTATCGGCACTTGGGCCATATCCCTTTGGTACCCATGAGGATGGCTTTAGCGGGGATTTTGGGTTCATGCCACATGACAGGTGACCCTACTACACTAATCTCTCTCTCTCTATCTCTATCTCTCGCACACGCACACTCTTACATACTTACACAGACCCTCTCTCATGCACACGCCCTCTCTCTCATACACACGCACACCCTCTCATAGGCTTATACTCCATTACACACTCACATGCATGCACACGCACATTTAAGTCTATGGGGTGAATTTGTATTTGCAGAATTATATTTGCAGATACATTCTATTTTGCTCAAAAATGCATTGTCTGCAGGCAGTCAATACATGTAATATTTTGTAAATTCCACTTTGGAAGTAGAACTAGTCTGACTCAAGATTGGGATACGGACAGACTCTGACCTCACACCTTTAATGCATTGTCTGAGCTGAGATGACACCTTTTGTTATAAAACCTTAAATTATCTTGAGAAGGTGACTTAAAAGTAGTTCTGGGATTTACATATTAATGAATTGAAACCTGCAACCCATTCTAAAAGATGAAAGACTTAACAATCCAGGTTTGTTCAATATAATCCTTTGCTATAAATTATGTGTCTTATGATCTTATACTCCACAACCACCTGGTGAAGGAGCAATGCTCCGAAGGCTAGTGCTTCCAAATAAACCTGGTGTTGTGTGATTTTTAATTTTGCCCATTTGCCATTTCGTTCCGCAACCCTAGGACATCCCAAAGCCGCCAGGATCACTGGCCATAATGACTCGAATAGATGCTTCTTTAAAACTGTGGTCCAAATGAGTGCAACATCTGCATCCGAGAAGCCACAATCTAACGTTTGGATGTCAAAAATGATGACAGATTAGACATTTTGACGAAGATTTTTCTGTTTGAAGCAAAGCTATTTATTAATGTATAGTTTTTGAAAAGTGTAACATTAGTAGAAGACAAACCAAGCCATGAATATGGATTTTATTATCAGATTTGGGAACCCTATAAATCATTAATGGGCCAAATGTAACTCTAGAATTACAGTTTGCAGACCCCAGTTCCAAAGCGTTTCACAATCCAATGTGTGTTCTGCCATTCCATGACTTATCTCTGAACTAGTTCCAGTTTACATCCTTTTTAGGATGGAAATTAGCAGAGACTTTGTCCTTTTTACCAATCTTTATTGGATATGTGTGTGGCAACACAAATGAAAAGTGCTGGAGAAACTCAGCAGACCTGGCAACATCTGAGGGGAGATAAACCGAGTTAATCAATGGAGTCCAATCTGAATCTTCCAGGATGATCCTGGTTAACACAGTATACTTAGACAATATAAGAAGTCAGGTAAGTCTACATAGCTTTAAAGTTCTGTAGTCAAATGTAGGCCAGGCTGGGAATGGATGACAAAATTCCTTCCATAAAAAGGTTTCAGTGAGTCGGATGAGATGATTCTATGACCATTGTCATGACCATCATTACTGAAAGTAACTTTATGTTCCTGATTTAATAATTGAACTCAAAATTCCACCAGCTGCCATGGTGGGTTTTGAAGCCATGTTCCCAGCGCATTAGCTCGGTTACTGGATTACTACTCCAGTAACATTACAACTGTTATCCAATAACTCCAACTTGGCTCCTCCCTTTGAACCTTGATGCCTTACCAAAAATAATTCTCGCAACCTCAGTGCAGCACCCATCACTGGCAAGGTTAGCATTCATTGTCTATCCCAAAATGCCCTGGAAAGGTGGTGGTGGGCAATATTCTTGAACCATGACTGACCATGTGATGTAGGTACACCTACAGTGCAATTATGGAAAATGTTCAAGGATTTTGACTAAAAGTTGAAGAGGGGACAGTGTTATATTTCTAAGTCAGGATGGTGTGTAATTTGTAAGGAAACTTTCAGGTGATGGTCTTGCAATGTAGATGATACACACAATTGCCACTTTGTGCTTGTGGTGGAAACAGCGAGCTTTAAGTCAGTGGATGGGGTCCAATCAAACAACTACCTGATTGGTTAGCTTGGGCCACAAACAGAAATTGCTGGAAAAGCTCAGAAGTTCTGGCAACGTCTGTGGAGAAAAATCAGAGTTAATGTTTTGGGTTGAGTGACACTTCTTCAGAACGGAGCTTTCCCAGCAATTTCTGTTTTTGTTTCTGATTTACAGCATCCACAGTTCTTTCATTTTTTTTTGGTTAGTTTGGATGGCTGGTTTGCAATGCAGAGCGAAGCCAACAGCATAGGTTTAATTCCCGCATCTGCTAAGGTTACTATGAAGGACTTACCTTCTCGACCTCTCTCCCCTTCGCCTGAGGCATGGTGACCCTCAGGTTAAAC
Organism: Hemiscyllium ocellatum; assembly: GCF_020745735.1. Lineage (NCBI taxonomy): Eukaryota > Metazoa > Chordata > Chondrichthyes > Orectolobiformes > Hemiscylliidae > Hemiscyllium > Hemiscyllium ocellatum. Next base: position 12,694,330 of record NC_083424.1, read on the forward strand.
TACCACTAATTGTCTTTCTCTCATGAGAGAGTAAAACCTCCTCAGAGGTTCATTCTACACGCAAACCACCCTCTGTGTAAAAAAATGCCCCACATATCTTTTTTAAATCTCTCTGCTCTCACCTTAAAAAATATACCCCCTAGTCAAGAAATTTTCCATCTTTGGGAAAAGACCATTTATGGAATTTTTACCAGACACAATTTTTTTATATTGTCCACAATTTCTTAAACATGCTCCCTATGTTCAAGTCTAAATGATTGACACATATGATGGAAAAAAGGACCCTAGTGCTGAGCCCTGTGGAACCCTATGCATGTTCCAATCACAAAAGCTTGTTCAAATACCTTACTAAAATCCACATAGACCGTAACAAACCCTTTTTGGCCATCCTTGAGAAAAAAAATCAATCAATTAAATCTGACAGGATTTGTCGTTTCTGACTACCCTTGATTAATCTGTGCCATTGTAGCATATGATTTATATTGCACTTAATAACATTTCCACTCCTGAAGCTATTGTCTCTGAAATGGCCTAATTGGTAACCCAGTTCAAGGGCAATTACACATAGGCAATTGATGCTGGCCTTGACAATGGCTTCCATGTCAATGAAAGAATTTTTAAAAATGGAGTTAATCAGATGATCTAATTGAATGGACAGGTCTAAGGACTAAAGGCAGAGAGCCTGACTTTAAAATGAGCACTGAATTGTGCATATCCTGTTTCATATATTCCCTAGCATCCATCTTTACCAAAACACTAAATTTGACACTTATCTCCTATGTGTTATGTCAAAATTGATTGGCTCATATCAAAATATGATCCAAGACTGTTCTGCCCCTTCTGTGGAACTTTGTTTATTCCTTCATTGATTGTGAGGTTAGCCACTATTTATTGCCCATCCCTAATTGCCCTGGAAAGGTAGACATGAGCTGCTTTCTTGAACTACCGCCTTCCTTAAGCTGCTACGACACCTATAGTGCTATTAGGAAGGGAGATCCAGAATGTTGATCCAGTGATAGTGAAGGATAAGTCAGGATAGTATGTGACTTGCAGATGAACCAGCAGTTTGTGGTGTTCCCATACATCGGCTTATGGGTAGGAGAAGTGGTGGGTTTTGAAGGTGTTGTTATAGAGTCAGATAACATGGAAACAGACCCTTTGGTCCAACCAGTCCTTGCTAAACACAATTCCAATCTAACCTAGTCCCAAATTTTGTTGAAGAATCTTGTTGAACTTCCACAGTTCATCTTGTAGATGGCGCAGACTAGATTAGATTAGATTAGATTACGTACAGTGTGGAAACAGGCCCTTCGGCCCAACAAGTCCACACCGACCCGCTGAAGCGCGACCCACCCATACCCCTACATTTACCCCTTACCTAACACGATGGGCACTTTAGCATGGCCAATTCACCTGACCCGCACGTCTTTGGACTGTGGAAGAAAACTGGAGCATCTGGAAGAAATCCACGCAGACACGGGGAGAACGTGCAAACTCCACACTCCCGCCTGAGGCGGGAACTGAACCCGGGTCTCTGGCGCTGTGAGGCAGCAATGCTAACCACTGTGCCACCGTGCCACCCACTGTGCTACTGTGTATCAGTATTGAAAAGAATGAATATTCAAGAGGTGTCAATCCATCAGGTTGCTTGGTTCCAGATGGTATCAAGCCCCTTGAGTGTTGCTGGAGTTGCACTCACCCAGGCAAATGGTGAAAATTTCATCACACTCTTGACTTATCTTTTGTAGATGGTGGGACAAGCCTTGGGCAGTTAGGAGGTGAGTTCATCCGTGCAGGTTCCCAAGCCGGTGAGCTGCTCTTATAGCCACATGGCTCATACAGTTCAGTTTCCAGACTCTCTTATAGGGGGAAGCAATCTTTCTACATCCACCATGTCAAGTTCCTTAAAAACTTTGTATATAACCACCTCTCATTCTTCTAAATTGTATTGAGTATGGTTGAATCTACTCAACCTCTACTTATAAGACAATCCTTCCATACCAGGAATCAATCTAATGAACCTTTGCCACACTGCCTCCACTGCTTGTATATCTTTCCTTTTGTTCATAGTATTCCAGCTGTGGTTTGACCAGTGTCTTGTACAATTTTACAAAGACCTCCCAATTTTTAAACTCCTTTTCCTTTGCAATAAGGGCCAACTTTCAATTTGCCTCCTCTGTCACCTGTTATTGCAAGTTAGCGTTTTGTGAGCTAGGCAGAAGGACTCCCAAATCCCCCTCTGTGCTGTAGTTTTCTGCAGTCTTTCTCCATTTAAATAATATGCAGCTCCTTTATTCTTCCTGCCAAAGTTAAAATCTCGATAACCTATCTTATTGTTGGCTGCAAATTTTATGTTTCCTGAGCATGCTGCCTTTAAGTCGAAATGGGGAACGTCATTGGATTTATATAATTCTGCTTTGTCTTTTTTGAAATTGCCAACACAAGGTAAAATACATTTTGTCAAGCACTGGTCATTCTCCATAGTTGTGCTCAAATGGCCAGTCATGCTTGAATTGTTGTCAAGACAAGATCTTCAACTGTGAGATGCATCGTAGGCAGACCAGAGTGCTGTCTGGACATCTCCAAACCTGCATTTTCACCCAGCCATCACAGAAGCGATGTATTGATGAAACAATGATCAACTGACTCAACCCAGCCTGGGACAAAGAATAGAGCCTTTCTTGGCCTGTATGGATTACTTACAGCATGATCAAGAGAGCATTCAGAAAGAAATACACAGGTTCTAATTCATCAACATTGAGAGCAAAGCTGTCCTGAGGGGATTGCAAGACCCAGGGCAAATCACATTGTGTGGGCATCTCCCCTCAACCAGAATAACTATGAAAGGTTACACAGTTCCAGTTTTGCCTACTCAAAGTTTGACCATCTGGTCCCTATGGACCTAGTGCAGGGACAGTTGTGAACTAGACTTTTATTAGTTTGGTATTGGAACAGGAAGGGAATTAACGGGTCAACTTTGATTGCTGTAATTATCAGCAAAACTATTCGATCAAGTCTGTTTGACATGGAGACAGAGGCCTTCTGATTTCGTTGAAATCTACCAATTTCTCTTGAGCTGCCCTTTTAAGGGAAAAGAGTACTGTAGGGATAACAGAGCATAAACAAAAACTCCAATTTCCTGTATCTTTTACTCCAGTTTGTGATTCAATCTGTCTAGACTAGACTACATCACAAAATGTGTCGCACTAATCAATATAGCTAGATTCAACCAGTTGTAGAAATTTGTGAAAGCTTGCAGGAAATCTGCTCAGTTCTTCTTTGAATGCTTCAAATCCCTCAATGACTCTTGATTTTAGACTCAGAGTCACCAGTAGGCACATTTTCAGAATTTTTTTTCATATCAACCCTCAGCAAATTAATTACAAAACTGATTTGTGTGCGCCAATGAGACTATTAAATAATCCTGAAAAAAATTTTGAAACTGTTAAGTGTGCACAAGAAATTTTTCTGATTCAGTACGTGGATGTACCTACTAGAGAAGGTGCAAAACTTGACCTATTCTTGGGAAATAAGGCAGGACAGGTGACTGAGGTGGCAGTAGGGGAGCACTTTGGGGCCAGAGACCATAAATCTATTAGATTTAAAATAGTGATGGAAAAGGATAAGCCAGATCTAAAAGTTGAAGTTCTAAATTGGAGAAAGGCTAATTTTGATGGTATTAGGCAAAAACTTTCAAAAGTTGATTGTTCACTGGGAGCGAACAGCTGGAAAATGGGAAGCCTTCAGAAATGAGATAACATCAGTCCAGAGACAGTATATTCCTGTCACGGTGAAAGGAAAGGCTGGTAGGTATAGGGAATGCTGGTTGCCTTAAGAAATAGAGGGTTTGGTTAAGAAAAAGAAGAAAGCAAATGTCAGGTATAGACAGGATAGATTGAGTCAATCCCTAAGGATTGACTTGGTCCCTAAGAGTATAAAGGCAGTAGGAGTATACAAAAAGGGAAATCAGGAGGGCAAGAAGGGGACATGAGATAGCTTTGGCAACACGAGTTAAGGAGAATCTAAAGGGTTTTTACAAATACATTAAGGACAAAAGAGTAACTAGGGAGACAATAGGGCCACTCAAAGATCAGCAAGGTGACCTTGGAGTGGAGCGACAGGAGATGGGGAGATAATAAATGACTATTTTGGATCAGTGTTTATTGTGGAGAAGGAAATGGAAGATATAGAATGTAGGAAAATAGATGGTGACAATTGAAAAAATGTACACTTTACAGAGAAGGAAGTGCTGGATGACTTGAAACACATAAAAGTGGATAAATCCTCAGGACCTAATCAGGTGTACCCTAGAACTCTGTGGGGAAGCTAGGGAAGTGATTGCTGGCTCCTTGCTGAGATATTTGTAATATCGATTATCACAGATGAGGAGCCGGTAAGGACAAGCCAGGGAACTATAGATCAGTGAGCCTGATGTTGGTGGTGGGCAATGTGTTGGAGAGAATCCTGAGGGACAGGATATATACGTATTTGGAAAGGCAAGGACTGATTAGGGATAGTCAACATGGCTTTGTGCATGGATAATCATGTCTCACAAACTTGATTGAGTTTTTTGAAGAAGTAACAAAGAGGATTGATGAGGGAAGAGCGTTGACGTGATCTGTATGGACTTCAGAAAGGTGTTCATCAAGATTCCCCATAGGAGACTAGCTAGCAAGGTTAGATCTCATGGAAGCTGAAAATGTGTTGCTGGAAAAGCACAGCAGGTCAGGCAGCATCCAAGGAGCAGGAGAATCGACGTTTCAGGCATGAGCCCTTCTTCAGGATCTCATGGAATATAGGGAATACCCATTTGGATACAGAACTGGCTGAAAGGTAGAAGAGAGAGGGTGGTGGTGAATGGTTGCTTTTCAGACTGGAGACCTGTGGTATGTCGTAAGGGTTGGTGCTGTGTCCACTACCTTTCGTCATTTATATAAATGATTTGGATGTGAGCATAAGAGGTATAGTTAGTAAGTTTGGAGGTGACACCAAAATTGGAAGTGAAGTGGACAATGACGAAGGTTACCTCAGATTACAATGTTGCTGAACAAAGAGACCTTGGAGTGCAGGGTCAGAGCTCCTTGAAAGTGGAGTTGCAGGTAGATAGGTTAGTGAATAAGGCGTTTGGTATGCTTTCCTTTAGTGGTCAGAGTATTGAGTACAGGAGTTGGGAGGTCATGTTGCAGCTGTATAGGACATTGGTTAGGCCACTGTTGGAATATTGCGTGCAATTCTGGTCTTCTTCCAATGGAGGGATGTTGTGAAACTTGAAAGTGTTCAGAAAATATTTACAAGGATGTTTTCAGGGTTGGAGGATTTGACCTATAAGGAGAGGTTGAATAGGCTAGAGTGCCAAAGGCCAAGGGGTGACCTTATAGAGGTTTATAAAATCATGAAGGACATGGATAGGATAAATATACAAAGTTTTTTCCCTGCGGTGTCGTAGTCCAGAACTGGAGGGCATAGGTTTAAGCTGATAGGGGAAAGATACAAGAGACCTAAGGGACCACTTTTTCACGCAGAGGATGTTGCGTATATGGAATGAGCTGCCAAACGAAGTGGTGGAGGCTGGTACAATTGCAACATTTAAAAGGCATTTGGATGGGTATATGAATAGGAAGAGTTTGGAGGGATATGGGCCGGGTGCTGGCAGGTGGGACTAGATTGGGTTGGGATATCTGGTCAGCATGGATGGGTTGGACCGAAGGAACTGTTTCCGTGCTGTACATCTCTAAGACTCTATGACTCTTAAAAATATCAGAGAATACTAAGCAATAGAAAAAAATAAAGCATCATTCTTCTGTTACTCTGTTCAATTCTGAAGGTTTGTGATTGATCTTAAGCCTGCTTTTGTACAAGCAGATTTTAACAGAAAATTCAACTATAACCTGACCAGTTATAAGCATATAAGCATATTTTATTTGTATTTTACACATTTTGTCTGAAGTGAAAATCCTACCTTACAACTATTTGGAATTTATCAGTGCATGAAAAATGTCTTCTTCTGTGTGAGTTGACACAGTATTGCCCCAGGATTTGTATTCTGGATATTTCTAAGCTTAATTGCACAATTAGACTGTCATTTTAACTCTTCCACTATTTCATTGTCAGTAATCTGTGGCAAGACACACTGGGGGTCCCTAAGGGTGCAGGGGGTGTCAGATGAAATAAATGTCTCATAAAATTAAATTAAAAAACAGTAAACTGGAACCCAAGTTTATGCCCTTTCAATCAATGAGCATTTTGAAAGTGAGAACTGTTTAATTTTTAATTCTAGTAAAGGATAATTAAAGAAAGAAAAATGTCTTCAGAATTCTTGGAAAAGACTATAATGTAACCTTCTGCAATAAATGCATGAGGGAGAGAGGAAGCGAGTGTAATTTGTTTAGTGTTGATTTAATTAAAAGCAGAAACTCATCCTCCTCCACCTGTTCATATTAAGAGTATGAATGTGTCCAGTCACATCTGGAGCAATGCTCTAAAATATAATTTGGTAAGATATTGTCTGATTAACTGTCCAGGGAATTTGTAACTGTTCCATTTTGAACAAAACCCTCACAAGCATTTTTATGATGCAACTACTGAATACAATCTGATTGATTCCTCTGTTCTTGTGGCACAGTGGCTCAGTGGTTAGCACTGCTGTCTAACAGGACCTGGATTCAATCCCACCCTTGGGGGACTGCCTGTGTGGATTTCCTCCGGGCGCTCTGGTTTTCTCCCACAGTCCAAAGATGTGCAGGTTAAGTGGATTGGCCAATGGGAATGTGGGGTTACAGAAGAGGGATGATGTGGACACGATGTGGTCTGCTTCCACACTGTAGGGATTCTCTGATTCGTTTTACTCAGCACAAGGAGTGTTGTGGTTCAAAAAGACATTTTTTTGTAACTCATTCGCAATAGGTGACAAAGGCATCCTTGCCAGTATTACTAATACATTTGGCAACAAACATAAAGAAAATGAAGGGTTAGTTAAAATTTGAAGAAATTCAACAAAGTAAATTCCAAGATGCAACCCAACAGCCACAATTGAAAGGTCTAAATCCTTGTCATCTTTATTAATGGGGAAAAAAATCTTTCCATTTTAGCATCTAACAGTTATTAAAAACATATACATCAGTTGTTACGGAGTAAACATCACAGTATATTTATTCTATGGTGATTCATTCATTTTTTTGAAATAAACCATACATCATTGTTTGGCAAATGGGCTTTTATTATTCACATCAAAGAAACAACAATGAACAAAACTACGAGAAAAATTCCTTTCTGGCAGCTCAGAATTAAAAATGAATTGTGCAGCAAGACAAGATTTTCCAGATGGAACCACAATAACAGAATAGGGCTGATGCACACAGCACCTACACCAGCAAACCTTTAAACTCTCTTGGCTGCATTCTCTCTCCATATCAGTGAAGGTATTCGCCTCCACAGTGGTATTGAATGCTAAGTAGTCTCAGGTTATAATCAAGATTTTGTTCTGCAGGTTAGTTTGGTTAAGAAGTTACTTCACTAAGTATCATTAGATCCTACTGACAATTTAATAAAATATCTTTTGACTCTAGTTCACACATACTCTTGGGAAAAATATAATCCTAAATCATATTGCACTGTACAGACTCAAAATCCAATTTACATATGGAGTCACTTGATGCCTAGTCATTTAAATAGCCCATTTTAAGAGGCCATGTTATTTCATGGGCTGATCAGTAGTTCATGTGCTTTTGCTGTTAAATTGGTTTCAGACATCTATACTGACATATAGACATCTGTTTGATTCATTGGCTCTCACACAATATTTAATTGCCATTTTCTTCCCTTGCCCTCTCATTTTTTTCTCTCTCCTATCTTGAATTTCTGACTCAGTGCTGAAGATTATGATTCACAGGCTTCAGTGGTGTCCCAGTTCCATGTCTAAACTGTGAGCCATCAATAGGCTTTTTAGCATTGGAGGCATTAATCAGATTCCTGCCTGTCATCCACACCAAGACATTTTACACAAACAGTCACAGACCAGCAATCAGAAATCATTTAAAAGCAAATACGAAATAAAAGTAAAAGTGCCAGAGAAACTCAGCAGTTCTTGCAGCATTTGTGGAGAAAGAAACAGAGTTAAGATTTCAAGTACAGCATGACTCAAGAGTTCAGGAATCATTATTTCTTCTTCCCTCATTTTTCTTGCACTTTTTCTAGCACAGGTTTATTCAGAAGTATTGTATCACCTAAACTACAGTGAAACTAAATTAACTGAGTACAGACAGGTGATCAGATCAGTGATTTAGCACCAAAAGTGATTTAAAAAAAAATCACTTCTGAATGTGGACATCATTGGCCGGGCAGCATTTATTGCTTATCACTAGTTGCCTTTGAGAGAGTGGTGGTGAGCTGCCTCCATGGACTGCTGCAGTCAGTGTAGGGACATCCATGGTGCTGTTGAGGAAGGGAGTTCCAGGCCTTTGACCCAACGGCACTGAAGGAACATTGAGATATTTCCTCAGGATGGTAGTGAGTGGCTTGGAGAGAACTTGCACATGGTGTTGTTCCCATGTATCTCCTGCCCTGTCCTTCTAGATGGAAGTGATAATGGCTTTGGAAAGTGCTGTCTAAGGAGGGTTGGTAAATTTTGTGATTCGGACTCATAACTCACCCCATCAGGATATTTAGGGGTTGATGGGTAATCTATTTGAAAGGACAAAAGCATTTGATGTCTTTTGAGTAGCTTGCTGTGCAATTGACCTCATGCACCTCCTAATGGCTCCATCTTTATAGCCTCAAAACCACGCAGGGTTTGATGTCAGCTCCATGTTGTGTTGATTGAGTCCAGCAATGGGATTCAGTGGTACCTTGTTATGTTGTTGAACAAAAATCATACTGGGAATCCTGTTTCTTGTCAGAGATGTGGGGAATGAAGGAGGACAGGGCTAGATGAGCTGTGAAGTATCCCACAGTGGAATAGCCAGCTACCATTCACTGTGAAGATCAGAGTTGAGAATGTGGTGCTGGAAAAAGCACAGCAGGTCAGCATCCGAGGAGCAGGAGAATTGACGTTTCGGGCATAAGTCCTTCATCATTATGCCCAAAACGGCGATTCTTCTGCTCCTTGGATGCTGCCTAACCTACTGTGTTTTTCCAGCACCACATTCTCCACTCTGACCTCCAGCATCTGCAGTCCTCACTTTCTCCCACTGTGAAGGTCACACAGGAATATTGCTACTGGAAAATATCTTGCATTCAGAGAACGAGCTAATAGCTTCAGAATAGGATCCATGTAAATATTAATGCACGAGTAAATAGAAGAAGAAAATTGGAATGATGAAGTTAACTTCGCAATGTGTTAATTTCAGGAATTCAGTCACAGTGGAATTGATTAAATCCTTTGAGATTGCTAATTAAACATTGATGACCACTAAGTTTACCAAGTTTGGATGCAGAATACACATTATTTCAAAATACTATGCAATCTTTGATTTCACTTGATGGCTTCTTGTATCAAGTCATTCAAATGGTTAAAATCTACTTTAATGTTCATTAAGATCAAAGCCATGGAAAAGTCATATATTGTTTGAAACAGCCTGCACATTTATAGATCAATCAAATCACGTTGCAGAGAAATTAATCTCAGTAGCACCAGCTAGTAGGGTATTCAGCCAGCTGTTTATCACTCCTTCACTATCTGATGTGGCAAACATTACTGCAACTGGTTATGAAATAATAAAAGCTTGCTTCTCAACCATTGCATAGTCCTTAAGGCTAGGCTTCATGAGGGGTATGCTTGCTGTTGGGACACAGAGAACTGAAGGAGAACCTCTGGCTAATCATTTCATCCCAATAAAAGTCTGACACATAGAGGCACACAGGATGTCTAGTCATTCTCCCAGGAATAGGTAAAGCTGTGATGGAAGACATTTTCTCTCAGTTCTATTTGCATCCCATTGGTTGATTGGTTTTCATATTCAACATGACAGAACAAATCTCATGTACACAATTACTCATTATACCACAAACAATGGGATCACATGCAACATCTCCACAGATCAACAACTTTATTTGAGAACTGTACACTAATTTGATCAGAAAACAATGTTTTGTGATTGAGAGATGGGCAGTGATTAGGATGAGAAATAGCATAAAGACTTCTCCCTTCCTTTCCTTGACTTCTCTGTTTCCATTTCTGGATAAGCTGGTCACCAATATCCACTACAAACCCACTGGCTCCCGCAGTTATTTTAATTATGTGTCCTCACACCCTACTTCCTGCCAGGACTCCATTCCATTCTCCCAGTGTTTCAATTCCAGAAATGTCAATAGTTTGGCTCAATTGAGGATTCCCGCCACTGTAGTTGACAGGGTTCTTAGACATGTCCAACTCATCTCCCGCACTTCTGCCCTCACCCCTTCTCTTCCCTTCCACAACACTGGTAGGGTCCCTCTGGTCCTCACTTACCACCCCACCAGCATTAGCATTCCAAAGGATCAAAAGCCACCATTTCAGCCACTTTCAATGGGATGCCACCACCAAACAAATCTTGCCTTCCCTTGTTGGCATTTCCGAGGGACCTTTCCCTTAGGGATGCCCTAGTCCATTCCCAATACATCCCCACACCACCATCCCATGCAATCACAGGAGGTGCCCATTTACTTTCTCCCCCCCTTCATCCAAGACTCCAGAAGCAGTGATTTATCTGCACTTCACTCACTGTAGTCTGGCTGCTCACAATGTGGTCTCCGCTAACTGAATGATCACTTTGTGGAAAACCCACGTTCAGCCTGTAAAAGTGACTTTGCCCATCCAGTTGCTTTGCACTTCAACACACCACTGTGTTCCGTGGCCACCGTCTCTATCTTGGGCTTGCTACAGAGCTCCAGCGAGGCTCAGTGAGAGCTGAAAGAACAGCATCCCTTTTTCACTTGGGGGACTCTGTAGCCTTCAGGACTCAATATTGAGTTCAATAACGTTAGGGCCTGCATACCTCATTCCATGTCTTTTATCCTTCTCCACACCTTGGGGTCTGTCATGACATGTGCTGCTTTCAGCACAGCCAACCCATTTTGACCTACTCATGGTCCCCATTCTCCTTCCTGATGAAGGGCATATACCTGAAACATCGATTCTCCTGCTCCTCGGATGCTGCCTGGCCTGCTATGCTTTTCCAGCACCACACCCTCGACTCTGATCTCCAGCATCTGCAGTCCTCACTTTCTCCCTGTTCTCCTTCGTTGGCTTATCATCATCAATCCCTTTATCAACCTAATCATCTTTCTCTCTCTCCCTCAGCGCTGTCTCCATCTGTCCCCAGCACTCTACCACGACTTCAGCGTATATACCACCCACTATCAGTTCTAAAGAAGGCTTATTGGACTCAAAACATTAGCTCTGTTTTTTCTCCACAGATGCTGCCAGACCTTTTAAGCTCCTTCAGCTTTTTCTGTTTTTATTTGATAAGGATGTTTATGCTGACAATCGACCAACTAGAGAATTCATAAAGAGTTAGAGATCTTATTGACCTCATGCTGCATGTTGTCTGTCATGCCTTGATGTGGTGATTCCACAATCATACTGAGCCTAGTCCTTCACGTTAAGTTGCAGTGAGATAGAAGGACAATCGGATAGCAACACCGTCAACTACACATCCCTACTGAGAATCAGGTGAAGCTCTAGAAGACAGGAGAAGTGTATTGTCCACAGACAAAATCCTGAGGTAGGTGGAAGAGAGAGTACAATTCACTCAGACAACTTCAGTATATATAAAAGATTTGTGCTTTCAGTTTGAATTTCAAGATTATTTCCTAGACTGATAATTTCCTCCCACAGACCTATCCGTTTTATATTTAATAGCAACATGTTTCAGCAATGTCACATTATCATTACAATCCTACAGTGAGATCTGCATACTAAATATTAATATTTGAAATGAAGAGTACTAATAAGAGTAATTTAACATCAGAATGCTGATGTTGCATTTTTAAAAAAAACTGCAAACATAAATTTAAATTAAACCACTAATTTGTAAACATATTCAGACACCTATATAATGAACAAAGCAATGAGTAGCTGACAGGAACAAATGCTGTTAGCTTGAAGAATTGCAACAAAGAACTGGCCATTGTACCAACACTGAGCGTAATGCCTCAGCTATGTTACAAGTCTAGCCTTGCAATGACAAGATTTTTGATGATGTCAGTGTAAGAGCTGCATTATAAAGCCACCACTATCAACAGGTTTTAATCTTAATGCTGCAGGTATTGCTCCCTTTAGAATTCACGGCATAGAAACAGACCATTTGGTCAACTTGTCCAAGACAGTGATTATGCTCTTAAACAAGTCTCCTCCCACCCTCTCCCCTTTTGAAATATGGACAATTTCTCTCTGCTATGTTGCCGCATGCTGGCTTATGTTTCTATGGGGGATGTAATGATGATACTGAGTCAAGTGGCAGTCGTTGCATATGGATCTTGACATTGAATGTCAGTGTACAACTGGTGCTTCCTGGTATATGACAACTTTGTCTGATCATACCCATACTAGATATTAACATACACACACATCCAGCAGCAGTTTCTGATTGGCCTGCTACTTATTTTCCTTCCATAACCTAGAGATGATACAGCTAATTGGAGTTCCCCAAGTGACAATTAGCCAACTCTCCAGGGACCTGGATTTATACCCGGAACATTTCTTGTCTCTTTGGGTTCATGGCTCACTGAATAATGTCAAATGAGATCCTTATAATTGGCAATGAGATTTAGAATCCAGTAAACAGTGCTCAGAGGATGCATTAAAGAGTGCACCTGTTGGAAATAAACAAATCTTGGCCAATGTGAATGCTGGCAGATTTTAAATATGTGCCCTATCACTGCACAGTTTGTTAGAAAGGAACTGAAGCATTGGAGATTTAATTTGCACCCTTACAATGGAAAACAAAGAAATGAAAGACTCAGATATATAAAATGTTTTGCACAAATAGGGGAGGTGATGGCCTAGTGCTATAGTATTATTGCTGTACTGTTCATCCAAAGACCTAGGTAATGTTCTGGGGGACTTGGATTTGTATCCTGCCATGGTGGATTGTGAATTCGATACAAATCTGGAATTGAGAGTGTAATGATAACCACGAGTCGACTGTCATCTGGTTCACTAATGCCTACATATGACTCCAGACCCACAGCAATGTCATTAACTCTTAACCACCCTCTGGAGATGGGTGATAAATGCTGGCCTAGCCAGTGACACCCTCATCCTGTCAATGAATTAAAAGTCACTCAGGACTTTGCAGTGTAGTCATTATTGTACTGTGGGAAACATGACCACCAACCTGAGCGCCACAAGATTCCACAAACAGCAAAGACCAGATCGTCTGTTTTTTGATGATTTTGGTGGGAATACATCACTATTTGTTTATTATTTTCTCCAACAGCTGTCAAACACTGGTCAAAGTCAGTTACATCAGCTATATAGTTCACCAAAACTATTGGATCATGGAAAAGTTCAAGTTTCAAAATTTTGGAAAAGGACTTTCAATGAAAATCCATTGCGATCTTTTGAATGTACACATTCAGGTTAAGTTACTTTAGAAATGACTGAAATGCAAACCAATCTAAACCAGCACAAACCAAGTGGTTACAAGGTAGCTCACAGGATTTTTATTTCACCAATAAATTCCACTAGGTATGTATGATCTAAACAATGTGTCAAATTAATGATACTAGTAATAATTTGGCTATTCCACATCCATATGTGAGTTTCATTTTTTGCATTTATGAATGAAATGATTCCCATGAGGTACATGACGGAAAAGACCACAGCTCAGTTACTTCTATTAATGTATCACGTGTTATCAGCTAGTAAGGTTTAGCATGCATGTCTGAGGCCAAATGAAACTAAGGAACATGTGATAGTTAAATGTTAATAAAGGCATGTGTGCATGAGGACTGGGTATGCAGATAGAGAGAATAAGTAATTGACGTGCTGGAGGTTTGAGATCTGAAAGCTGGAATAAAACTCTGACCCATTCCAGCAAAGGATCGCATGAATGGGTAAGAATGGAAGGTTATTATCTTGTTAAAGGTATGATCCTTTGACATAAAACATGAAAAGTGCCCATAAAAAAAGGATCATTCAATCAGGCTCATAAGACCAACTAGCCATGATTTGTCTCTTGATAAATTGTCTCTAAACCTTTCACCTCCTGAATATTTTCTAATCAATTTGTGGACTTTTCGCTGTGTTAAAGATTCATGTGATTAATCATCCTCTACATTTGATATTAATGCTGATGATATTTCCAGACTCATGTATTTGGCCAGGGGTAGAGGGGACTCTCCTTCTCAATTTCTCCCTTTGCCTAAGGTGTAGTGGCCCTCAAGTTAAAACACCACCAGTTGTCTCTCTCTCTCTAATGAGACTGTGACTTTATGGTACTCTCAAACTTTGCCAACTGTTCCTGTATATGTATGTGTAATATATATATATATATATATATATATGCATAAAATACTCTAGGACTTTCAAAGCCATATATTTGTTCAGTTCTTTCCAAAGGAGTGACTTATTCCAATGATGGATCACCCTCTGTGGGAGAAACTTTGTTCGAAATCTCCAATCTCACCAGACATTTGTCAATTTTATAAACCAACAACGGTATATTTTCTTCAAGTCGTTCAAGTCAGTAAACAGGACACACCGTCAGACCCAGCTCTGAAGAGTTATACTGGATTCGAAATGTTAACTCTGTTTCTCTCTCCACAGATGCTGCCAGACCAGCTAAGTTTCTCCAGCATTTTTTGTATTTGTTTCACAATGACAGAATTGTTGGGTCATTTCAGTTTTTACACTGTTAGGCTATCAATCATCAGGAGGGATATGAAATATATAATGAGCTCTGTAGAAGGCAGCCTTGAGAAATTGCAAGAATTTTGTTAATCAGCCTGTTACATTCACAGCTAATAGAAAGAAACACACATACTGGGCTATGTGAGATCTGCTCTTTTTCTGAAAATGGGCTTGTTCCATTCATTAATATCATTTCTCAGCCTTCTGCAGGGGTCTTTGGTATTTGTCTGGATGCACTGTTGTAATTTTAATACTTCAGTTTTGTGTGCTTGTTCCTTTTTTTAAGCCAAGATGGCAGTGCTGACAAGACAAGTAGCGTTTAAACTCCTAAGCCTGTCCATTCCAAGTTGGCTGTGTCCTTCTTTCTCTTTCCCATAGATCTTCTTTCTTTTTCTTCACCTTCCTCTTGTTGGTGGCGGAGGAGGTGTCATTGTGGAGGTGGCTGGGCAAAGGTGGTGAGGGGGCATCTGCAGTGGTGGCTCATGGATATGGTAGGCCCAGAGCAGGGACTCCTAGTGAGGTCAGTGAGATGGTGTCTGCAGTTTTCACAGTGTGGTGGGCCCGGATCAGGATGGCAATGTCAGGCCCGGATTGGAATTCCTAGCAATGTTGGCAGTGGCAGCAGAGCTGGGGACTCTATGGGTATCGGCTGGACTCTGAATGGGGACTCATTACGGCCTGGAGCCCGTAACACCTTACAGAAACCCCGGAGATCATCAGAAAACCCGGAACCGTGCTTGACAAAGCAGGACTACAAATTTGAACATCATTTCTTATTTTTCTGTCAATTAAAGTGAAGATGAAGCTCTATTTAAGTGATCTCTTTTTATTCATTTGTAATCCAAAATGGCACCAGATTGTGGCAACACTTTTCCCTGCATCTTCCCAAATACATGTGACAATAAAAATCATTCGTTCATGCTTGCTGTTACCCCGATGATGTCAGGGACTTGCTCCATATTTTTGGTGACCCTTTGATAATCGTAATTTGAAGCCGGGCTTGTTGATCCAAATGAGTGTGGAACACACTCCAAGTTTAATATCGCCGAGTGACAAATTGCTCATTGTGGCTCAACGTTCAAATACCAGCTATCACCCAAGAAATTATGACGTAGGCCATTACGCAAGGCTACTGATGTCAGCAGCACAAAACTCAATTAGTTGAATTTCTGGAATGGCAATGGATTGAGAAAAATGTTGATAATATGGATGGGCATTGAAGAGAAATGTGTTACTCGATCCAGCACCTTCTACAATTCCCAAAATTATGTTGAGATGACGTACGGGCAATATATGATTAATTCCTTAGAAGCCATGTGGAAGGTGGTCTTGAGCTGCAGTGGGTATCCCTCCCTCTGAGCTAAAAAATCTTCTTGCTTCAAGTCCCACTTCAGTCAAATACATTAAGTATCAACTTGGAAATCTTTCTAATGCACATCGGTGGCCAGGTAGTAAGAGCGGGAGAGATTCTGGTTGACCGTTTGATGGAGGGAAGCCTCTATTATCATCTATCAACTATCCATGTTGCCACAGCAACTTGGGTTTTCTCAATGAACTGTAACACACCAGCTCATGGTCTGACCAGTCCAGAGATTTAGATAAATATCAAAATCACGATTAAGACATATAAGAAATAAAGCTAATGACAGAAATAAAAATCTGGTTATTACAAGTAACCAGGTCAACAGAAAAGTGAATCACACTTTTATGGAAATTCAATTCCAGTATGACCCTATAATGGTTCAAAATAGCTTAGAAAGTTTGCACATAATATATTATAAAGAAATAAACATACTGCCTTTCAGTAAAATATTCTTCCAGGTTAGAAGGCAACCCAATTCATTGACTAGTAAAAAAAGTCAATTATCAGAATTTCATGAATGATCTATTTCTCTCTGCTCTGAAATAATGCTGCATGGGAAACATGACTTCTACAATGACTGAAATATATGCTGAGGAAAATGATGCTTAAATTAGCAGAATGTATGATTAATGACTGAAAGACTACAAACTTTATAAGGATCATCAAACAGCCTGCAGCTAGCATACTGAAAGATATAACACATTGTGAGTACTTCAAAAATGCTGACAAATCATTTAAGGTTTGAGCTCACAACTAGCCCTCTGTTACAGTCTCGTAACACAGATACAACCATCTGCCCTTCTGTATTAACTTCTGTTGTGCATAAATCTGATTCTATGAAATTATCTGACTCCAAAATCCTGTTGTGTTAAAATCCTCGGAAGGAGCAGAGATGTTATGTGGGGTGTACAGTAATCCTTCCTTATGATTTCTGTTTACATCTATGAGAATTGTCTCTGGCTCATACGAGTCAAAATCAGCATAAGGGATCAGAACAGCACTGAAGAAGGGTCACAAGACCTGAAACATTATCTCAGCTTTCTATCCAGAGACACTGCCAAACCTGCTGAGTATCTCCAGTAAATTCTGTTTTGTTTCAATATATGTCCACATGTACAATATGGTCACTCACCTGACTGCACATTTTTCATAGAGTCATAGAATTCATACAGTGTAGATTGAGGTTATTCAGCCCATTAAGTTTGCACTGATTCTCTGAAGAGCATCTTACCCAGCCCCAGCCCCCCATCCCATCCCTGTAACCCTGTATTTCCCTTGGCTAATCCGCCTACCTGCACATCCCCGAACACTATGGGCAATTTAGCGTGGCCGATCTTCCTAACTTGCACATCTTTGGATTATGGGAGAAAACTAGAGCACCCAGAGGAAATCCACACAGACACAGGGAGAACGTGCAAACTCTGCACAGGCAGTCACCTTGAACATCGATCTTGAAACCCTGATTTCGACCCTGGGCAGGAATGGAGCAGGTTGTGGGCAAGGTAGATAGTAAACTTTTCTGATCTTGGCCACAGGAGTTCTGGTCCACTTTAATCCCTGGGCTTTGCCTGCATCACAGCTTACTGCTGTTGGAAAGCAATTGCTGGTCAGAGGACAGAGGCCCAATGTTAGATGGTCAGAGACTTGGTACTCTGGGAAATGTTCCTTCTTCTCATCCCACACACAGTAAAAAGACAATTATCGATTCTGACATTGTTGAACTTTTCACCTCTAACCCTCTTTCTGCTAGGTCCACCACAATGGCTTTACCATTCTGTGTCAAGGGTGAAAAAGCAGCTAGGTCTGCATAACATAATTGGATGATAACTAATTAACTTAGAAGGATCCCTAATAGTTTCTGGTGGCTATCCTTCTTGGCTGTCAGAGGTCTGATTGTACTCACAAGTCCATGACAACCCATCAATGGTCCAATATCAAGATAAAGAAACAGGAAGTGCTGGAGAAACTCAGCAGCAGAGAAAAACAGCATTAATGTCTCAGGGTCAATATCACCCTTCTTTCAGATCTCCAGCATCCACAGTACTTTGCTTTTAATCGATGTTAAGATGTTAGATTTAGCAGTGTGAGGGTTAGGAGTTGACTCATGTACACCCTGATCTCCCTAGGTCAAGAAGATAAAACAAAACACCATAAGACCAAGTTCCCATTAGAGAGAGATGTCTGGTGGTGAGTTTAACATGAAGGTCACCAAGCCTCAGAAAAGGGGTGACGTTGAGAAGGAAAGTCCTTCATGTTAACCACAGCCAATAAAATCCTATTGAATTTAAGATGGACATAATGCATTTTAAGATAAAATCTGTAGTGTGCTATTATGGCATTTTGAAAAATTGTGGGAGTGAAAGAACACATTTATAGTTCTCAATACCACCTCTATCCTTCTCACCTCCCCGTCCACACTCCCAGCCCACTAGTCAATCAATAAAGCCGAAATGTCGATTCTCCTGCTCCTTGGATGCTGCGTGACCTGCTGTGTTTTTCCAGTACCACACTCTCGACTCTAATCTCTGGAGAATAGATGCTTTCTCATACAGGGGAAGGTGATTCACTGTCTCGCTGTTGTTTTATTTTGTTAAAATGCAGTTACAGGTTTGTTGCAGTAAGGAAGTGCTGTATTGATGTCAAGTTCTGCTCACACAGCATGCAGCGTAGCAAAACAGCAAAGCATTATTTTAAAAAAAAAGTTTTCTCATCCAGATTTTTCTCCTTCTCTTCTGAAATGTTAACATCAAGGGGCAGATCAGCTTTCCACCTGCTCCTCTCTGATTTTCTCCTGCCCTGGAGAGGTACCCATTGGAGGTACCAGTTCTACAAAGTCAAGGGTCAATTCTTCAAATTCTTCTGCCGAGGGAGCGCACAAACACACAAACAAGAGAAGGCTGCCAGGCCCTTCAAGCCTGTTCCACCACTCAATGCGATCGTGGTTGGCCTGACTTTAACCTCAACTCTACATTCCCGCACTCCTGATAACCAAAGGTATTTAAAGATTCTTCATCTACTGCCTTTAAAGGAAAGAAATTCCAAAAGACTCACAACCCTCTAGGGAGGAAAATAACGTTTCCACATCGCTGCCTTAAATGGGTGACCCTTGTTTTAAAATGACCTCGACTTCTAGGTTTTCCCACAGGAGGAAACATCCACCCAGGTTCCCTCAGGATCTTACATTTGAATTAAGTCACCTTTGACTCTTCTAAACCCCATAGGATACAGGCCCTGTCTGAATACACTTCCCTCATAATACAGTCTGCCCATCATTCCTGATGAAGCGCTTTTGACCGAAATGTCGATTCTCCTGCTCCTTGGATGCTGCGTGACCTGCTGTGTTTTTCCAGTACCACACTCTCGACTCTAATCTCCAGCATCTGCAGTCTTCACGTTTGCCCATTCCATGTATTAGTCTAAAAAACCTTCTCTGAACTGCGTCTAATGCAGTGAACACTACTGTACAAGATGACAGCTTACTCATTCCAATTGTCACTTGCCCCTGATTACAGACTTGGATCAAAAGTAAGAATCTGAGATTATTGGTCCCCAAACATACCCATCTAACTCCTTTTGCAAACTGAGAGGGAAATGAAAACAATATTAGCACCTCTCACTCATGCTCACACTGAGATCAGCTAGCACAGTACAAACTGAGAATCAAATCCCCCAGATTCCTGAGCCAAATGGCTTAAGCTACTCGCTGTTTAAATTTGCTTCATTATTTGGCTGAGCCTGTGTTGTTTGGAAATGTTTGCCACTTAATATTACACATCGGGGCACGGGGAGAAATATTACTACATGTTGTGACTGATCACAATGACTAGTGCAACTAAAGTAGAATTCTCCTGTACAACTTTACCAGCAGAATAAAACTCTTCACAAATAAATAGCAAGAGGTAAATGCAGAAAATGCTGCACAATGTAGGTGTGCTGGTGTAATGCGTTTTGCTTACATTAGGAAAATATATGTAAACAAATGCACCAACACAAAATGTGTCTGTTAGCACAGGTATGCATGAATTCTGCAGATGTACAGTAAGGATATACATGCACAGATGCACATCACACACATATGCTGTTTAATGAATATACACAGACGTACAGTACATGCATGTATACACATGTATGTGCCTGCATATACATATTTACAGGGAAAGTGCGTACACGGGATTGTGTACAGTTAGGCAAAAAGGGGACACTTAGAAAAGACTTGTCAAGCAATTCGCCCATTGAAAGGCTCGTCTTTACCAGAGACTTGGAATACTTTTTGTTCAAAGTGCTGAACCAACGTCGAAAAAAAGTTGCAAAAAATATTCCTTGAGGTTATATTTTTCAAAAAAAAAAGTGACATTCCCTAACTTCATGCTGAATGAAGGGTACTGCTGCTTTGGATTCTCTTCACTTCTGGCTATAGCGAGAGGGTGTCTGCTTTCACCTGGGGATTGTGCCAGGGTGATAATTTGTGAAGGACTGCTCAGTCCTCTATGAGGGATAGCTGAGCTTCTCTGGAACAGAGTGTAGCTCTTTCCAGTCAGCAAGCTCACAAGAGCCTCAAGGAATATCTCTTTGAAAAGCACGTAATGTACTTCAACAAAACAAAATACAGACGTTGTGAAATTGCTTTGGCCAAAATTTGATTTGGTCTCCTTCAAATACTCCATTTTTGCTTCTTATTAAAAATTCTGATGTTACCTAAATAATTCAACTGATGCATTCTTTGGAGAATTTGAGGGAGCTTTTCTCACACTGAGTTGCCAGGATCCCTTTTCAGGTGAACACGACTGGATGCGATAGGTTTGGAGGGAGTGTCGAGTCTGGAATGTCAGTAACTTCTGATTTGGATTAGAAAGCAGAGAGGAGCATCATTCTCTGGGGTGTGCACTGGGAAACGCTGGCTGATTGCAGGAATCTCATTCTTCCTGCCCCTTCCATGAGCTTATTCATATGGAAACTTCGTATTCCCTGGTATCCTGAAATCAAACAAAAGAGGAAAGGCGCAGCATTGAAATTGCCGTCTCCTGAGAAAATCATCATTAAAGCAACTAGCAAAATATCTTGAGACCAAAGGTTTTTTTTAAATATACAGTGACGTATAATTTGGAATGCACTATCCAAAAGCATGGTTAGATTAGATTCCTACAGTGCAGAAACAGGCCCTTCGGCCCAACAAGTCCACACCCACCCTCCAGAAGAGCAACCTACCCAGACCCATTCATCTACTCCTACTAATGCACCTATCACTATGGGCAATTTAGCAGGGCCAATTCACCTGGCCCACACATCTTTGGACAGACACAGGGAGAATGTGCAAACTCCACACAGTCACCTGAGGCAGGAATTGAACCTGGGCCCCTGGCACTGCGAGGCAGCAGTGCTGACTACTGTGCCACCCATGTTGGAAGCAGAATCACTGATAATTTCCAATGTTGGATAAATAATTGAAGAGGTGAAATCTGCAGGGATATGAGGGGATGGGAAGGAAAATGAGACTTTGCCTTTCAAAGAGCTATCACAAGCACAATAAAAGGACATGTTCTGGCCTTACAAGTAATGAAGCATAACAGTAAATTTGTGGATTTTTTTTTCTTTATTACAATAATTTTTTACAGGGTATGACACTGCCTATTCTCGTGGAAAAGTGGTATTCATTATGTGTGAACTTAATCAAGCAGAGCCTGATGGTCTGTTCAATTTGGGATCTAGTATGACCAGCCACAGTCCTATTCTGTCAATACTTACAGTATGAGTGCCATCCAGGGTGGGATTGCTGTATATTGATGAGGGGCTGGATTCCTAGCTAACCTGTGCCTCACCTTCCCTCCCAAGCCCAGGAATACAAAAGCTAATTAGAGTCATAGAGTCATAGAGGTGTACAGCACGGAAATAGCTTTGGTCCAACTCATCCATGTTGAGCAGATATCCCCAAACAATCTAGTCCTACCTGTCCCATATCCCTCTAAACCCTTCCTATTCATATACCCAACCAGATGTCTTTTAAATGTTGCAATTGTACCAGCCTCCACCACTTCCTCTGACAGCTCACTCCACACACACGTATCACCCTCTGTGTGAAAATGTTGTCCCTTAAGTCTCTTTTATATCTTTCCCGTCTCACCCTAAACCTATGCCCTCTAGTTATGGACTCCCCCATCTCAGGGAAAAGACTTTGTCTATTTACCCTATCCATGCCCCTCATGATTTTATAAACCTCTATAAGGTCACCCCCTCAGTCCTAGCCTATTCAACCTCTCCAATTGTTGAAGTCATTTTAGATGCCTGAACTAATTCAAAGCTGAGATTGGATGTGGGACTTTTTTGGACTTTACAGTGTGCAATCAGAATGTGAGTTGTATTTAACTGCTAAGAATAAGAGTCTTATAACTCAAGAGATTGGGGAGCTTGTTGTTTCCAGCTGTTTTCTCTATGGCAATAGCTCAGTCAATCAGTGTCAACTTGCCAACCAATCAGTATCCTTTTCTCCTGTAACACAAATTGTTTCTATGAGTTGAAATTTGACATCCTTGAGTTTGTCCTGAAGGTTGAAAATCTCTGTCAATTTGTAGCACTATTCAGCAACAACAAAGTTATCTTCCTTTATCTAAATGAATAATCTCACCCGTTTCTATAAGTGTGCAAATTTTCATTGAAACTCCCGATGAAATACTGGTGGAGAGGTGAGCAAATATCTCATATTTCTGTACCTATCCCTGAATGAACCCATCAATCCTCTTATAGCTTCTGTAAAGTTACTAGGCAGAACCTTGTGAGTTTTTCTTAACAACACATAACTGGTTGACATCTTGGATCACATTAAAATTGGATGTGGTTACACTATCCTTTTGTTTCAGAAACAAAAACAGAAGTTGCTGGAAAAGCTCAGCAGGTAGGCGGCACGGTGGCACGGTGGTTAGCACTGCTGCCTCACAGCGCCTGAGATCCGGGTTCAATTCCCGACTCAGGCGACTGACTGTGTGGAGTTTGCACGTTCTCCCCGTGTCTGCGTGGGTTTCCTCTGGGTGCTCCGGTTTCCTCCCACAGTCCAAAGATGTGCGGATCAGGTGAATTGGCCATGCTAAATTGCCCGTAGTGTTAGGTAAAAGGGGTAGGTGTGGGGGTATGGGTGGGTTGCGCTTCGGCGGGTCGGTGTGGACTTGTTGGGCCGAAGGGCCTGTTTCCACACTGTATGTAATCTAATCTGTAATCTAATCTGTAATCAGGTCTGGCAGCACCTGTGGAGAGAAATTAGAGTTAATATTTCAGGTCAAGTGACCCTTCTTCAGACCTGGACCCAAAACGTTAACTCTGATTTCTCTCCACAGATCCTACCAGACCTGTTGAGCTTCTCCAGCAAACTTCTGTTTTTGTTTCTGATTTCCAGAAATTGTGGTTCTTTCAGTTTTATCCTTTTGTTTCTCATTGTCGTCACATCTGAACACAACATTCACAATGATAATGGTTGCAGCCAGCTTTCTCAGAATCGAAAAATATATAGCCATTTTAATGCTCTCCTTTCCACCCCACTTTAAATATATGGACCCAGAGAAATAACTTGACCAAATCTGCTCCAACACAGCAAATGTTAGAAAACAAATGACGTACGCCTGTCTCATAGATGGGATTGTCAAACGCCGTTTCTACAGTGATCTGACTGTATGGATGAGAAGACATGAGAGGCAGACGCAGGTTTGAGTGATATCGGCACCTGGAATAAAGAGATAAAAAGGAAAATTGAGGATGCGGTAATTGGAATAACAGTACACATGGCTTTGCCCACTGTGCAATCTTCCCTAGAGCGTGAGTACTGCACATTTATTGACACACGATACCTATCAACCACACTGCATTTCCTATGTATCTGACAATTGACACAGACATCACAGAATACAAAACATCTTGTTTTAGAGCAAAAATAACACCCAAAATAAATTAAAGTTGTATCCCAAAATGACAAGTAGATTTTCATTAAAATTAGATACAGTTAAAAGTGTTACAAAGTTATGCAGAGTGCTTATGAAATGGAAGGCTGGAGGCTAGAATTTATTTGTAATAACATGGGTGGGGCGCGGGGGGGAAGAGTGTGTGGTCCCTTTAAGAGGTGAGGTGCTTTTCAAAGCTCGGAGCTTTAAAAAAAAAGCAGCTGTAGATGTACAGATAGTTATAAGATGGAAACGTATCAATTGGCTCTGTGACTGGAAAACTTTAGGCTTGTTTTGTTGTTAAGGCAACCAGCTTGAATATCAGCCAATTAATTTAACCAAGGCCCTAGTTACCAAAACCCAATTAAATTTAAATCTGTTGGTTTTGTCTACCTCGAACCTATCTGATTGTACAGAAATTAATATGTCATCATGGGTATAAAGAAGAGGGCATTTGAAAATTAGAGGGAGAGACAACTGTCATCTGAGAAATAAATGCTGGGCTTTCACAAGAAATCTACACACTCTTTCAAGAAAAACACCATTTACCTATAAAACACATCATGGAAATTTTAGATAATATTCCAGACAAAAGAAATTACAGAGAAAACAACGGAGAGAGGCATTTTGGAAAGAAGGATCAGCAGAAGAAAGGTGTTTATGACTGAAGAAGATACAAAACATTTTGGAAGACACAGTCTGTGTGAACTTTGAGAGACTAAGATTTAATTTATTGTTCTTATTTCTCGGATTTATATAAATGGGACCTGAAACAGCATACCAGTAGAATTTAGTTCAGTTAGGGACAAGTTATGTAGAGAGGAATTGTTCGATTTGTTAGTAATTCTGTTAATTTGTTCACTGTTGGAGTTAGATAAATAAATTGTGACTTGTTAATTATAGAGGGGTGAAAAAATTCTATCTCATTCAACCACTCCTTTATGACAGATGGGGCGTAAGAGGTGGGTTATGTCACTTGTCACATTTCTATGGTGAGCTTCTCTGGGTGTTTCAGTTTTAATTATCAGAGAGGTGTCGACCTCCCTTTCGTAACAAAAGCTACTTTGAAAATAATGTATTCATCCTCAGATTGTGGGTACCTGTGCTCTTCCGCATAAGGTGGTAATTCAATGCCTTCTTAAATGGCTCTGATCCAAATGGTGAAAATGCTACCCACCCCTGTAGGTTGAAGGATGGTGTTTATGTCTGAGTTCAGATTGTGTGTCACTTGGAGTGGAACATGGATGGAACGGGGCAGCGCTTGGTGCATCCATTCACCTGCTGCACTTGTCCTGTTCATTTGTGATTTTGGGAGGGGAGCAGGTTCATAGCTCCTTGAAAGTAGAGTCACAGGTGGACAGTACAGTGAAGAAGGCGCTTGGTATGCTTTCATTTATTGGTCAGTGCATTGTGTATAGAAGTTATGATGTCACGTTGCAGCTGTACAGGACATTGGTTAGGCCACTTTTGGAATAATGTATTCAATTCTGGTCTCCCTGCTATCGAAAGGATGTTGTTAAACTTGAAAGGGTTCAGAAACGATTTACAATGATGTTGCCAGCATTGAAGGGTTTTGAGCTACAGGGAGAGGCTGAACAGGCTGGGGCTGTTTTCCCTGGAGCGATGAAGGCTGAAGGGTAACCTTATAGAGGTTAATAAAATCATGCGGGGCATGGATAGGGTGAATAGCCAAGGTCTTTTTCACAGGGTGAGTTGTCCAAAACTAGAGGGCATAGGTTTAAGGTGAGAGGGGAAAGCTTAAAGAGAGACTTGAGGGGCAACGTTTTCACTCAGAGGGCCTTACATGTATTGAAAGATCTGCCAGAGGTGGAGACTGGTACAATTACAACGTTTAAAAGGCCTTTGGATGGGTATTTGAATAAGAAGGGTTGAGAGGGATACGGGTCAAATGCTGGCAAATGGGACTAGATTAATTTAGGATATCTGGTCAACATGGATGAGTTGGACTGAAGTGTCTGTTTCTATGCTGTACAACTCCATAACTCTATGACTTGGTTAAAGATCACACAAAAGATCAAAGTGTCATACAGCTGATGCAATGTATTGAACAAACCTTGATTGCTTTTAAGTCTTTAATCACTTAGAATGGGTTGCAGGTTTTGATTCGTTAATATATAAATCCCAGAACTTCTTTCAAGTCACATTCCCAAGATAATTTAAGACTTTTTTAAGAAAGGTGACATCTCAGCTCAGACAATGCATCACCATTCTAATTGATTAAAGACTTAACAACAATCTAGATTTGTTCAATATATTGCATCAGTTGCATGACATTTTGATCTTTTACTATAAATTCTGTGTGCTATGATCCTGCCCCACTAGCTACCTGATGATGGAACAGCTCTCCAAAGGTTAGCGCTTCCAAATAAACCTGCTGGACTATAACCTGGTGTTATGTGATTTTTACTTTTGTCCACCCCAGTCCAACACTGACACCTCCTCATCTATGAATTGGTGAGATTGCATCACGATAACAAATCTTTGAATATTCAGAGGAGCACAAAAAATTATTGCTCACTTACCTGGTAACGTAAATGTAGGCGCTTCCCAACAGTATAGAGATGATGAGGATAGGAATGAATATGGCCAAAGCCATATTTCCGCCTTCCATTGATGTCTCCACAGCTGTTTCTGCTACTGGAGGCAAAGCAACTGAGAAGTGACTTTATTATTTCAAAGCTCCCTTAACTGGTTAAGGATTTTCATCTCCACTCCTACCCTTGCCCTGTCAATGTTTCACCTGTGTTTCCCTGAAAGCATTGACTTCTGCTGGATAATGTATCTGTTGGGGAAAGCCTATGATACATGCCTGCTCTTTGTAAGTGTAATGTGATGAGTTTAACCCTTTTCAGTTCATGTGAAAAGGAAATGGTTCTGTGATGATTTTAACAGCATCAGTGCAGTACCAATCTCTTCAATATTCTTTTCTATTTTTGCATAGAAGTTCTGATTTTGAATGCAGATGGTAGCAGAAACAAGGTGAACAGAATTGCTCCTTTCAGGATTGAGGGAAACGAATCAATCATTGGGGAGGTGATGGCCTAATCGTATTATTGCTGGACTGCTAATCCAGCAACTCAGGTAATGTTCTGGGGACTGGGTTGAATCCCGCCATGGCAGATGCATTTGATATCAATCAAAACCTTGAATTAAGTCTGATGATGACTGTAATCCATTGTTGGAAAAACCCATCTGGTTCACTAAGGCCCTTTACAGAAGGAAACTGCCATCCTTACCTGGTCTGGACTGTAGGTGACTGCAGACCTACAGCCATGTGGTTGATTCTTAACTACTTGTGGGATGGGCTATAAATGCTGGCATGGCCAGTGAGGTCCTCAATCCACGTATGTTACATCTAGCCTATGAATTTTTGATAGGACAGTTTGGGTGGGGCCTTACTCTATATCTCACTTAGGATAGTTTGAGAGGATAAACCAGAATTTCAAGTTGTACCTTCCTTGAAGAGCTTGATGTGAACATTGGGACTAACAATGTAGCGGGTAAATGATGTTCTATGTATAACACATTGTATCCCCAACCATAAAGTGCTTGATGGAACCTTTAGCATCCAAACTCCATTGTATGTTATTGGGTGAATTTAAATGGATATTATTGAGGGGATAATACTTTGCAACAAACATAGTATACGGTACGAGGGAGAGCTTAATACAGAGATTGGGCATCAAAAAAGGAAGAATTAGAATTCCTATGGTGTGGAAACGTGCCCTTTGGTCCAACAAGTCCACACCTATCCTCTGAAGAGTAACCCAACCCCCTATTTACCCCTGAATAATAACCTACACTATGGGCAATTGAGCATTTCACCTATCTGCACATCTTTGGACTGTGGGAGGAAACTGGAGCACCTGGAGAGCACCCATGGAGAATGCACAAACTCCACACAGACAGTCACCTGAGGCTGGAATCAAACTTGGATCCCTAACACTGTGAGGCAGCAGTGCTAAACACTGAGGCACCATGCTATCCTATTTAATTCAGAGTCAGCACTTGTTTAATATAACACACTATCCAAAACACTTCACAAACAATTTAGAACAGCATAAAAGAAAGACATTCCTTATTAGAATAAACTAATGTTATTGTCATCACTTGGTTGTGTCGCCATAGTCTTACCAGACCATAGGGCCTGCTCTCTCATGAGAGAAAAGCAGCTGGTGGTGATTTAACCAGAGGATCACCAGACCCTGGGCAAGAGAAGAAAAGTCCTTCATGGTAACCTCAAATCAGTGATGGGAATTGTACCCACACTGTCAGCATCACACTGCAATTCAGCCAACTGAGCTAAATCAATTCCTTGCCATCCCTAAAGTCAGTGACACCCTAAATTAATGCCCAGCCAGTTATTAAATGTTCTTACAGTTAGTGCAGTCACAATTAAAGCACTACTTACCTTCTAGCGAGTGTTCAAAGCCATACGTTGCAGCTGGAAATAAAAACAAGAAAAAGATTTTTTTGAAATTAAAAATCATTGAATAGATTGTATGACTCTTTGTAAGGATACTTACTGCCTAGGTCAATCCTGTGAGTAGGGGTCACAGCACTACGTTATATAAATAAACAATTTACTGTTCAAGTACCCTAGGGTTTCCTACACAGGCTCAGTCAACGTGGCCTTGAGTAGTTCCGAGCAAGACTCAAAGCAAATCAATTGACTGACTGTCAAGGAACACAAAAACCAAAGCTGATTGTATTTTCTACTGTTCAAATGTTTGGTGATGTATGTTCAAACATTTGATGCAGGAACATGAAAGGCAGAGAGATCCAAACCACCTTCACTATTCATCTTTCACAATCTCTGCTTCTATTGCCAGGTAGGACAGTACAACTTGATTTCTCCCTTAACTCATCTTGTCAAGGTACAAGGCAGAAAATCTACCAAGGTTGGAAAATTTTACTGGGCCTGCAGAAGAGGGTGGAGTGGCAGAACACAGGGATAACAGAGCTTTTGACTGGCAGACAGTACTTTTGCAGCCAGAGGTAAAGTCATCATAGCCCTAGAGGGTTGCTCGCCCATTAAGAAGAGGTGACTTTAACTGGAGAGTCACCACGCTTTGGGTGAGAGGCAGTTCCTCAAGGTGGGGTGGGGGAGGGGTTGCTGGTGTAGGGAAGAGAGAGGGTGCAGGATTGGTGGAGGGTGGGTGAGGGTATGGTTGGGATTGAGCTCCGAGGCAGCAGTGGCTGTCATGGAGATCCACAGGGCAGCTTATAACAGCAGTGCTCCCACGCTTACAGGTCTTTGGTACCATCTCATAAAGTCATAGAGGTCAGCGGCACAGAATAAGGCCCTTTAGCCCATCAAATCTGCACCAGTTAAATACAACCACTTGATCCCATTGTACAGCACTTGGCCCCTTGTTTTGCATGCCTTGGCATTGCAAGTGCACATCTAACGACTTCTTCAATGTTCTCAAGGGTTCTGCCTCTACCACACTTACAGGCACTGAGTTCCAGATTCCCACAACCTTCTGGTGGGAATTTCCTCATAATCCCTTAACCTCCTGCCCCTAACCTTAAGTCTATGCCCCCCTGCTCTTGATCCTTCCATCAAGGGGAAAAGTCCTTCCTGTCTACCCTGTCTATGCTGCTCATACCTCTCAATCTTGTCTCTCCTCAGTCTCCTCTGTTTCAGGGAAAACAATCCCACTCTATCCAATCTCTCTTCATAACTGAAGCTCTCCAGCCCAGGGAACATCCTGATAAATCTCCTATGCACCTTCTCCAATGTTATCACATCCCTCCTATAATGTGAATTCCAGAACTGAACACAGTACTCTAGCTGTGGTCTAACCAACGTCTTACACAGTTCCAGCATAACCTCCCTGCTCTTAAACTCTTATGCCTTGGCTAATAAAGGTAAGTGTCCCATGTGCCTTCTTACCCAGTTCATCTGCCACTCCACTGCTCTCACAGAGGGGTCGTGACAATTTCCAAGGTTCGATGTGGGGTCACAGTGGTAAAGTTTGAGAACCATCATCTGACACAATCTGATACGATACAATATGGAGCTTTTGCTCAATTGCCAATTGTCTGCTGCAAAGTCTGGATCCTAGGAAATGACAGACAAATCTGCTCAATGATTTGTTCTCTCTTTCTGGTCACTCCAAGACTGTCAGGATGATCGCCAACAAAAGTGCAAGCCGTCAGCCTGAAATCCTGTTCTCTCTGTAGGACTCTGAGTGTCATGTGGACTGAGGCCCTACCTTTACACAGAGGCAGTGGCCCACTCCAGTGAGATGGGTGAGCTATGATGCATCGAATGGTGACCTCCCCAACCAGCTCAAATCCTTCGTAACACATAAATGTCAGTGTCTCCCCCGGCAGGTACAGCCGCTTGTACAGAATCTGGTAACCATTCTCAGGTAGTCCAGGATTCTCACATGCCACAGACTCCTCCGCTGGAACAGAAAAGCAGGAAATATTTCAGGTAGTTATTGGCAAAGGGATATCACAGGTAAGAGGGAGCAATGAGAAAGAACTGTATATTTATATAACACTTTTAAAGTCCACATGTGCATTTCAAGCACTTTTTCTTCTATGCTTTCATGGGACGAGAGCATCACTGGGCAAGTTATCCCTAATTGCCCAGAGGGCAGTTAGGAGTCAACCACAATGCTGCGGGTTGAGAGTCACATGTAGGCCAGACCTGGGCAAGGATGTCCTTCCCTCAAGGCCTTATGTCTGAATTGTCGATTCTCCTGCTCCTTGGGTGCTGCCAGACCAGCTGTGCTTTTCCAGCACCGCACTCTTCGATGAGTGAACCATTAGCGATTCTGAGGAAGGGTCACTTGTTTTCTCTCCACAGATGCTGCCAGAGCTGCTGAGCTTTTCCAGCAGCTTATGTTTCTATTAGTGAACCGGATGAGTTTTCACAACAATGGCTACATGGTCATCATTAGACCCAGCTGCTTTTTTCAGGTTGTGTTGAATTTAGAATTCCACCATCTGCCATGTTGGGGATTTAAAGCCAGGAATAAAGTCATTTTGAAATGTACTCAGTGTTGTAGCATGGGAATCAACGCAGCTAGTTTATGCACAGCAAGATCCCACAAACAGCAATGTGATCATGAACAGACAATTTGCTTTTTGGCTCCTGGTGTCACTTTCGAGCTGGGATTCCTATGACACACAGCCTTTTAAAAAATGAAGATATTGCCAAATCAACCTATTCAGATACAGTATAGCACAGTCCTGGGGTAGATGGGACTTGAACCAATGACACCCCTATCACTGTGCCACAGAGTCCACTACAGCTATTGTTTAAATATAAGACCATAGACACAGGAGCAGAAATTAGACCATTTGGCCCATCAAGTTGGCTCTGCCATCCCATCATGGCTGATCAGTTTTTCAACCCCCATTTTCCCACTTTTTCCCCATAACCTTCTTATTCCAATCAATCTTGGCTTGGCCAGCACATCATGGTCCTCTTTTGGAAATGGTCACCTCGGCTCCCAAACTATGTCCTTCTCATATTGCCCAATCCATCCTTTTCTTTCTTGTTGAGGCTTGCCTGAATGCTGAGATGTAACTAAGAAGAGCCATATCATACTCGAAACGCTAACTCTGTTCCTCTCTGAGTTGAATACTGAGTTTCTCCCGCATTCCCAGTGTCTGTTTCAGATTTAGAACATAGAACATAGAACAATACAGCGCACAACGGGCCCATCGGCCCTCGATGTTGTGCCGACCTGTGAACTAATCTAAGCCTATCACCTCACACTATCCCATCATCATTCATGTGCTTATCCAAGGACTGCTTAAATGCCACTAATGTGGCTGAGTTAGCTACATTGGCAGGCAGGGCATTCCACACCCTTACTACTCTCTGAGCAAAGAACCCGTCTCTGATCTTTGTCTTAAATCTATCATCCATCAACTTGCAGCTATACCCCCTTGTACAAGCAGATGTCATCATCATAGGAAAAAGACTCTCAATGTCCACCCTATCTGACCTTCTGATCATATATGTTTCCAGCACCCACAGTATTTTGTTTTTGTTACTGGTGTATAATCTGAGCCGCATACCAACCATTATTACAACCCCTTACCTCAAACATCTCTTACAACAAACCCACATTGATGCACCCTCTTCAAGCACTGGCTATTCCCAGATGACTAATCCAGCAACACTCTGAATTGTTTCATGTACTTCGGTGTAAACCTATTCATCCAAACCTCTGTGTTCAAATCCCATCCTATTGCACACTTTCAACTGTGGAAATGCCAATTTTCATTTGTCTTTCTGTTCCCAATGCAAGGATGGCACGGTGGCTCAGTGGTTAGCACTGCTGCCTCACAGCGCCAGGGACCTAGGATTGATTCCAGCCTCGGGTGACCGTCTGTGTGGAGTTTGCACATTCTCCCCGTGTCTGCGTGGGTTTCCTCTGGGTGTTCCGGTTATCTCCGCAGTACAAACATGTTAAGGTTAAGGTGGATTGGCCATGCTAAATTGCAGAGGTAGAAGTGGGTATTGCAGATGCTGGAGATTAGAGTCAGGATGAGAGTGATGCTGGAAAAGCACAGTAGGTCAGGCAGCATCTGAGCAGCAGGAAAATCAATGTTTCAGGCAAAAAGTCTTCATCAGGAAGGGCTAAATTGCCCATAGTGTTCAAGGATGTGCTCCTTATCTGGATCAACCATGGAAAAATGTAGGGTTACAAGGATAGGGTGGCGTCTGGGTGGGTTGCTGTTCGGAGGGTTGGTAAGGACTCGATGGGCTGAATGGCCTGCTTCCACACTATACGATTTCCATGATTCACATCACAGCCAGAATTCTCATCCTTGTCATCATCGGCCTGGTAGCTTCCTCCAGCTCTTAAACCAGTTTCTGAGTCGGTGGAAAAGAGTCCGAAGAACTGCGGATGCTGGAAATCAAAAACAAAACAATGAAATTGCTGGGAAAACTCAATGCATCTCACAGCCTCTGTGGAGAGAAACGTTTCTGGTCTGGGTCTGAAAAAGCATCACTGCTTTCTCTGCACAGAGGCTGTAAGACATGCTGAGTTTTCCAGGCAATTTCTGTTTTTTTGTTTGTGCGTTTTGTGGCTTGTGATTCATAATTGCGACCCATTCCCCTCACCACCTGCCAATTCCTCACCACCCGCCAATTCCTCACCACCTGCCAATTCCTCACCACCCCTCCACCTTTGTAGTTGAGGCGTCAGCTGCTTCTCAGTTGGCCTCTGAATCACCAGCCTCCAAGTCCCAATTCCAGGGATTGATTATAAACATTCATGACACTCTGGTGCAGCGCTGAGGATGTGCTGCACTGTTGGAGGTGCCATCGGTTCGAGCTGCTTCCTTCCAGATAAGACATTAAAACTGGTGTCCCATCTTCCAGCTCGGGTGATCGAAAAGATTCCATGGCCCATGTTCTCTCCTAGCTGTGCTGCTGCTCTGAGGTTCTGCAACATTGATGTGCCAACGCATAGACAGAGTCAATGCTGCGCTTGGACCTTGGAGGTCCGTGCACTGAGAAAGATGAAGTTGAGGGACTATTACCCTCTGTCATATTTTGAAGACGATCAGGGGACTTAACCTTGGTGTCCTGGCCAATATTTATCCCTCAGTCAATTTGACAAAATCACACACAGTCAGGTCATTATCAGATTGCTTTTGGTGTGAGCTTGCTGTGTGCAAAAGTGGCTGCTACATTTCCTCTCCACTTCACATGTTGGATATCCTATGATAGTGAAAGGTGTTATACAAATGCAAGTCTTATTTTCCAACTCCAAATCGCTGCCTCCATTTGTAGAGTCATAGAGGCGTACTGCACAGAAACAGGCCCTTTGGTCAAACGAGTCCATGCCGACCATAACCCCAAACTAAACTAGGCCCACTTGCCTATTTCTGACACATATCCCTCCAAACCTTTCCTATTCATGTACTTTCTAATGCCTTTTTAATGTAATTGTCCCCACATCCACCATCATTCTCCCATCATCCCCTTAAAATTGTGCACATAGGCAATTGCAAAGGCTGTTCTTTAAATACAATTACTGCCCTTTATCCATCATTCATTGCAAAAGTTGATTTTCTTATTTCTTGACCAAACACAGTTAAGCAGTCCTTTAAAGGCAACCTTATTCACCTTCAAATCTCTAACCTGGTTGATTCCTGTGTTCTCTGCCTATCTGTTTGAGGGATACAGCAGCGACAGCAAGGGGAATAAAGGTACAGGCTCCCTCCGGCCTGGTGTCAGTGTTTCGCATAATCAGCCACAAAGCTGACAGGATGTGACAGGAGCCTCATTTACTTTCCTCCTCTCCAAAGTGTTGCAATCCGTATCACCGTATGGAAAAACAGGTCACAACTGTGGAAGCTCAACCTGAGTGACAGGCGGTCATGGGAGCCCAGTCCCATTACCATCTGGCCTGCATTGCTGTCTTGTCAACACATGGTGTGATGGTGCACAGTTGTTGGCATGCGACCTTTAGCCTTTGATCAGTGGGATGGTCTACCCAGTGACTTGAATCAGAGACAGGGTGGGCTGCTTAGGGATGGATTGAGGGACAACTTGGCTTTTCGGTTCCCAGAGATTGCAAAATGACTTTGTTGTGACTGACAGCCACACTCGACAGAGGCATGGTAGCGAACAGTTCCACTGAGATTCAAAGTGGAAAAAGGCGACAGCGCAACGTGGAGAAAGGTTACTTTCTAACGTACATTTGACAACTGGAGATTGGATTTCCCTGAAAACGCTCCTTGTAAGACTGCGTGCATGCACCCTGTGATTTTGTTCAGGAGCTGCATCAGAAAAGTTTCATTATTGGCTACAGTGCACAATGTACAAAACTAATCTGCATTATTAACGTCCCTTCAAATGCACAGAAACTGGCTTTAGGGGGACGCGTCATTCCAATCAAACATTTACTGCGGAGGTGGATGGTGAAGTATATTGACATATTGGTTGTTTAAAAAGGATGGGTTTCAGGAAGTGTTTAAGGTAGGTGAGAAAAAGGCAGAGAGATTTGGGATATGAATTCCAGAGATTTGACCTCAGGGAGCCTCCAGCACAGAGAATTCGAGTTCAGACGCTGAGACTCGGAGTGCTGTTGTGTTGGAGGAGATCAACGAAATAGGAACAAAATCAGAAACTGTCGGAAAATCCCCCAGGTCTGTCACAACGTGTGGAGAGAGAAGCAGAGTAAACGTTTTCAGGTCCAGTGACCCTCCTTCAGAACCTATCGATCTATCCAAACTTGGCTCTCAGTCATGGCGAAGTCATATTGCAATCTCTGGGAAACGAGAAGCCAAGTTCCAGGCACCACCCCGCTCTACCCCACCAGCTCCCCAGCTTAACTTATGAGAAACATTTGAGGACTCCGGGTCTATACTCGATGCAGTTTAGAAGGATGAGGAGGGGATCTAATTGATAATTACAGAATACTGAATGGCCTTGACAGAGTAGATGTTGGAAAGATGTTTCAACTGGCAAGAGACACTAGGACCCGAGGGCACAGCCTTAGAGTAAAGGGAAGACCTTTTAGATTGGAGGTAAGGAGCAACTTCGTCAGCCAGAGAGTGGTGAATTGATGAAATTCATTACCACAGAAGGCTGTGGAGGCCAGGTCATGGAATATATTTAAGGCGGAGATAGATAAGTTCTTGATTGTCAAGGGGATCAAGGGTTACGGGAGAACGCGTTGAGAAACTTACCAGCCTTGATTGAATGGCGGAGCAGACTTGATTGGCTGAATGGCCTCCTATGTCTTATGGTCTTATGGTCTTGAATACTGTGAGCCTGGTATCTCTGGCTGGGGGTGGTGGGCAATGCGCCAAAATGCAAGGCAGGGCTGGTGAGCATCTGGGTAGGTTCATGATGGGGAAACACCCAAAGGGCAAGTGAGTAGCCATGAGATACAGCCTTATCCAATCCAGCGAGCTGTCCGTGTGCACAGCGTCCTTGCAGCAGAGTTGCAATTCCTGCATCCTGATATGCAGCTTTAAAATGCAGGAGTGCCCTGTAGGTGAATTGGTGAGGGACCCTGGGGCTGTTCAGAGGCTGACAGGTATCAGATGCCAGTGTCCAAGTACAGGGAATGAATTGGCTATTTCTCTGGAGTGTGGCCTGTTTGATGGGTTTCTGTGATGGGAATCCAGAGGAACAAGCACTGAGCTGGAATGTCGGGGATTCCCGGCATCCAGTTTCCTCACACTGGGAAGGAAGTTGCACATTAATGAGCTCAATAAACATAAGACCATTAGGTATAGCAGCAGCAGTAGGCCTTTCGGCCCATCGAGTCTGCTCCACCATTCGATCATGGCTGATATATTTCTCAACCCTATTCTCACTTCTTCTGTAACTCATCATCCCCTTACTATTCAAACACAAACCTAAAAAAAAGTTTTCTAATTGAGCCATTCATAAATTATATCACACACTTATGGAGCAGGTGGGACTTGAACTGAGGCACATACACTTCCACTACACCACCCCGCAAGAACCTACTTTGCTCCATCTTTAATACACTCAGAGACTTGGTCTTCACAACCCACTGTGGCAATGAGTTTCACAGATTTGCCACCCTCTGAAGAAATTCCTCCTCATCTCATTTCTAAACTCCTCGAGTCCTGGTCTCCCCTACAGGTGGAAATACCTTCTCCATGTTCATTCCATCCAGGCCTCAATCAGATCCCTCCTCATTCATCTAAACTCCACTGAGTACAGACCCAAAGATCTCAACCACTTCTCATATGACAAGCCCTTCATTCCTGGGATCATTCTCATTAACCCATTTCCGGATCATCTCCAAGGCCAGCACATCTTGCCTTAGATACAGGACCCCAAACTGCTCACAGTATTTCAAATGCGGACTGACCTCAGCCTTATCGGGTCTTAGCAGTGCATCCCTGACAAACAGCAACCCCCTTTCAGAGAAATCTCGTACACTGTCTAGCGAGAATGTTGCCTTGCCATCTGTAATTAGATTACCTTTAGATTTGACAACCTACAGTGTGGAAATTGGCTCAACAAATCCACACCAACCCTCTGAACAGGTATCCACCCAGACCCATTCCACTACACTACATTTACCCCTGAGTAATACACCTAACTCTATGGGCAATTTAGCATGGCCAAATCACCCTAACCTGCAATTCTTTGGACTGTGGGAGGAAACCAGAGCACCCGGAGCAAACCCACGCAGACAGAGAGAGAATTTCATTGGAAAATGCACCAAGTTGCTCCTAATGTCAAGAAAGACCTCTCTAGGCTTCTCATGTGACCCTCTCAGGTTTCTCACCATAAACAAACACAAGAATTGATGGAAAAGCTCAGCAGGTCTGGCAGCATTTGTGGAGAGAAATCAGAGTTAACCTTTCTTGTCGTGTGACGCTTCCTCAGAACAGTTCTGAGGAAGGGTCACTGGACCTGAATCATTAACCCTAATTTCTCACCACTGATGCTGCCAGACCTGCTGAGCTTTTCCAGCAATTACTGTTTTTGTTTCTGATTCACAGTATCCGCAGTTCTTTCAGGTTTTCTCACCATCAACGTTTGGGTTGTCCTTCATCAAACCCCCATCATTTCTTTTTAAATGCACAATTCTGCAGGCTGCCAGGAGATGGCAGCAGAAACCTTCTCACCGAAACACAGTGGCAGACAGGGACTCTAGTAGAAAGCGTTGCCTTCATTTCAAACAGTACTAGCTCTTTTAAGTTAAGGCTTTGCAGAAGCCAGAGGATTTATAAACACTTCTAACATACACTTTCTTCATTCCAATCTTCAACTCTGTAATATTGTCAGACTCTGCATTTACCTCAGCCCATGGACTGCTGAAACCTTTGTTCTTGCCTGGTGTCCCTTGCCTGGTGAATATTACAATTGCAGCATCCTCCTAGACTGCCTTTCACCTTTTAGCCTTTGCAAACTTGTGCTCATCAAATATTCTGCTGCCTTTATCTAAATGGAGTAAGGCCTGGACAACATCCAGCCTTGTGCAGATTAACAGTAAGTAACATTCACACCATAGCAAGCGACATGATATTGCAAAAAGGAGGGAATAAACTCATCGTCCCTGGACATTCAGTGAACACTTCCATCGCTGGAGCTCCCAGTCTCAATATCCTGGGACTTACCATTGACCAGGAACTGAGCTGGACCCGCCATTGAAATACTCTAGCGACAAGAGCAGGTGAAAGGCTGTGATGGGAGAGTTAGAAAGGGAGAGAGGAATAGAATTAACAGCCAGAAAGTGCTGTGGAAAATCAGCAGGCCTGACAGCATGTATGGAGAGAGAGAGAAAAGAGTCAAAACTTCGAGTCTGGTATGACTTTATAGGATAAGGCTAAGAAAAGTCATATTGGACTTGAAATATTAACTCTGTTTCTCTCTCCATGGATGGTGTCTGCTGAGTTTCTCCAGCAGTATGTGTGTGTGCGCGTGTGGTGTGTGTGTGTGCACATGCATATGTGTGTCTGTCTGTGCTTGTGTCTGTGTGTGTGTGTGTCTGTGTGTGTGCGTGTGTTGTGTGCGTGCACGTGCATGTGTGCGTGTCTTTGTGTGTGTGTATCTGTCTGTGCAAACGTGTGTGTGTTTTGGGGAGACAGAGTGAGAAGGTGCAGGACACTCATGTAGAACCAGCTGAGCTGAATGGTCTACTTCTGTGCTATAATTTTCTGTTCTGATCACATTTCTGTTTGGACATCCTTGCTGTGCACAATTGGCTTGTGTGTTTCCTACTTTACGCCAGAGAACATTTTCAAAGTGCATCGTGGTGAGGTGACAAAAGGTAGGATACCTCAGAAAAGGCTGTAGCACATTGATGGGAGTGTGTTGATAGCTATTTCACAGAGCACCCACTGGCTCTGGCACACTGCAGGCATCTGAGTGCCACTCGCCTAGTTCCAGAGCGATGTACTCACTCAGTGAATCCAATTACATATCCCTGGATACGTTTCTTAATTACACAACATATTAACAGTTGTTGCTTGAAATATGCTGCACCAACAATTTCGTCACATCATTTGAATAAATGCTTTGAAGATTTATGAACTGGCTCTCTCTCTCGGGGGGCTATTAAAACAATTGTGTGCTTTGTAGCTTAGTCTGTTGATAGATGGTTGCAGTAACCTGTACTGCAGTCTCCTGCTGAGCTGGAGAACTAAGATAGTGACTAATAATCTTGGGTAGGTGGTGTGAGTAGAAATAGGCAAACCAGACAGCAGAACTGCAAACAGCCTGACTGTTACAGTCCATTTACAACAGGGCACAGTGTTTAAACAAACAACATTCCAGAAACATGTTCCCCTACAGATTCAGTGATTATGTTAAGTCCATAAAACCAACTTAACATTCAGATGATGTTTTTGATTTACTAAAACAGGTCACATGAACGGAAATTGCTGGAGAAACTTAGCAGGTCTGGCAGCATCTGTGGAGAGAAAGCAGTTAATTTTTAGATTACTTACAGTGTGGAAACAGGCCCTTCGGCCCAACAAGTTCACACCGACCCGCCGAAGCGCAACCCACCCATACCCCTTACCTAACACTACGGACAATTTAGCATGGCCAATTCACCTGACCTGCACATCTTTGGACTGTGAGAAGAAACCGGAGCACCCGGAGGAAACCCACGCAGACACGGGGAGAACGTGCAAACTCCACACAGTCAGTCGCCTGAGGCAGGAATTGAACCCAGGTTCCTGGCGCTGTGAGGCAGCAGTGCTAACCACTGTGCCACCGTGCCGCCCTCAATGTGTCAGGTCTGGTGACCCTTCATCTCAGGAGTCTTATGAATCAAAATTAGACACAGCTACAGAAGACTCAGAGAGCAGATGATCTAAACTTGGTCAAAGAGTAGGTTTTAATAAACCGGTCTTCAATGAGGAGAGAGACATAGCAAGGCAGAGAGGTTCAGTAGGGAATTTCAGAGTGTCAGGGTCTGTAGGTAGGTGAGGGATGACTGTCAATGGAAGAGGCTGACCAGGGCAGAATCGGTGGCTTACAGAGACCTCAGAGAGTTGTTGGTCTGCAAGAGGTTATGTCTACACAGAAGGAGAATGCGATGGAGAAATTTGACACACAAAAGCAAAATCAATTGAGAAGCAATTAGCTCCAGTTCAAAAAGAAGATAGATCAATCAAAAATCCAAAGGGCTCTGCATCCGGATTGTATGTCAACTCTGATGCCTGAAAGCACAGTACAAGTGTATAAATGTTTCTGATTGGTGCTGATTGTTGTAACTGTCACACGGTGTCAAAAGAAATGGGAGTAGGAGTTGGTTATTTTGCCTTTGAGTCTGCTCGAAGTTCATTGTTAAAACAGAGAAGAGAAGCATGTTACAATATAGTGCGATGCCTGGGTACCAACCATTGATGGCTTGTGTTTGGGGTACAGCTTTGTCACTGTCCCTCCTTCCTATGCTAGTCTCAAGAACTATTGCAGTCATTTCTGGTGGACAATGGACCATAAAAAGTCTCAACAAATGAGTCTTTGACAACATGATGTAGTTGATTACAAATTGGTAATGATGTACAGGTTACATGAACCTATAGGTTTATTGACTACTATGAAGAGGTGCATATGCCTCCATCAGGAGACCTGGTGAAAATCCAGCCAATTGTCCACTTGAACCTTCCCAATACTCCCTTCATGGCTGTGCATAAATTAGAATGGGTGAAGTTCCTGTTTAACTCTTTCATATCCATTACAAGGATCATGGTTGATCTTCTACCTTAATCTCACCGTTCTACCTTCACTGTTTAATTGGGATTATGGTTGGTATGGACTGGTTGGACCAAAGGATCTGTTTCTGTGCTGTATGAATCTATCTTCCTTGCCCTAACACCTAGCATTCAAAAACCTACCAGCTTTGGTCTTGAATATACTCAGTGACTGAGCATTCACAACCCTCTGACTGAAGAAATTGCCCCTCAATCCTGAAAGAGCCATCCCCTCGTTCTGAGAATGCAACTCTGTATCTTGACCCATTCAAGAGGAATGGTATTATCAACATCTTCCATGTCCAGGCTTCACAAATGTTCCAAGATTAAACTGGTTAACCTCTCTTTCTTTTAAACTCTGTGGACCATAGGCTGGTCTCCTCAATGTCCACTCACAGGACAACCCTGTCATCCAAGGAAACAGTCAATGTGCCTTTCCTACACTCTGTCTAGGGTATGTATGTCTTCCCATAATGTTGCATTGCATAACCGTCATAGAACTTTTATAATCTTATCCTCCAGTCCCTTCCCGAAGAAAGCTAACTTATCACTTATCTTCGTAATTGCTTGGCCTTATCTGCATATGAACCTTCTGTGATTCATGTAGAAAGGAACGTTGTCCTGATCCACCTTTTATTTTGAAGCGTGGAATCATGCAGAAGGCCATTTGGCCCATTCAGTCTGTACCACTAACAACACAATACTGCATTACCTTCATAGGTCCCACTTTCCTGCATTTGGTCCATTGCCTTTATTGTCATGATGTTTTAAGTGCTCATTGAAGAATTTTCTTGAGTGTGTGAGGTTCCCTGCCTCACCTACCCTTTCCAGCCACCACCACTCTCTGGGTGAAAAGGCTTTTCCTCAAATCTCCTCTAAACCTTTTGCCTTTCACATTTAAATTCTGCCCCCTCGTTATTGACCCAACAACTAAGGCCAACAGCTGCTTTCTGTCCAACCAGCCCACTCCCCTCATAATCACACACACCTCTATCAGGTCCCTTCTCAATCCTCTTTGCTCCAAGAAAACAACCTGAGCTTATCCATCCCCTCTTCCTCACTGAAATTCTCCATCCCAGGCAAATTCCTGGTGAATCTCCTCCGCGCGCTCTCCAGTGCAGTCACATCCTTCTGATAGTGTGGAGACCAGAACTGCACACAGTACTACAGATGTGGAGAAAGTGAGGACTGCTGATGCTGGAGTACAGAGTCAAAAGGCGTGGTGCTGGAAAAGCACAGCTGGTCAGGCAGCATCTGATGGGCAGGAGAGATGACATTTTAAGTGTAGGTTTTTCATCAGGAATATGGCCATCATTCCTGATGAAGAACTTATGCTTCGAATGTACATTCTCCTGTTCCTTGGATGCTGCCTGACTGGCTGTGCTTTTCTAGCACCACACCTTTTGACTCTGTATTCCAGCTGTAGCCTAACCAGAATTCAGGAAGCAGTATTAGATTAGATTCCGTACAGACCCTTTGGCCGAACCAGTCCACACCGACCCTCCGAAGAATAACCCACCCAGACCCATTTCCCTCTGACTGATGCATCTACCACTATAGGCAATTTTTAGCATGGCCGATTCACCTAGCCTGCACATCTTTGGATGTGGGAGGGAGAAACCGGAGCACCCGGAGGAAACCCACACAGACATGGGGAGAATGTGCAAACCCCACACAGGCTGTCGATCGAGGCTGGAATTGAACCTGGCATCCTGGTGCTGAGGCAGCAGTGCTAACCACTGAGACACTGTGCGACCCCGAAATATGGTGACAAAACTCTTTGGTTATTTATTATTTTAAGTAGTTGCCAGAACACTCCTACCTTGAAAATCATTTTGACCATCACCATTTTTCTTTTTAAGTATTAATAATGCCTCTCCCACCTTCCCTCGGTTGAACAGCAATTAACAAAGGCTCTCACTGTTCTCCTCAGAGATTTTGTGAAAGTGCAGTGAAGTGACACTTTCCTGCAGTGAATTCTTCTGATTTTAAGCCGAATTATTCATTGGCTATGAGACGTTCAAGGAATCAGTATTCAGGATCCCAAGCAAGTGCGTTCAAAGGATTAGCTTGTGTCCCATTTCCCCAGGAACATGCCGTAAAGTGGGCCCACAGTTAGTATGAGTCGCTGGTGGAAATGGCTCGTTTAGAGACTGATTGGCACATACTTATACAGCACTGTGTTTTCGACTGTTGAGTCTGTAGAGGAGCAGTAACACAATCATGATAATTAAAATCTGATCGGATAGAAAATGAATTGAAAGTAGTGTCTTATAGTCAATTAATTAGAAAGAAATTAACATGGGGTTATGAATTCAAATTGGAATTTAAGATTGAAGGGTCTTTCAAGCAGAAGGAGAGGGAGA
Source organism: Hemiscyllium ocellatum (assembly GCF_020745735.1). NCBI lineage: Eukaryota > Metazoa > Chordata > Chondrichthyes > Orectolobiformes > Hemiscylliidae > Hemiscyllium > Hemiscyllium ocellatum. The sequence continues at coordinate 12,737,515 of NC_083424.1, forward strand.
GAAGGGGACTTTACAGAAAGAGGGAGTGGGAGAAAGAAGAGGAAGAGAGAATGAGGGGAGAGTGTGGTGAATTGGAAAGTGAGTAAGAGAGGTGCAGAAAGAGAGGTTAGTTGGAGAGAGAACGGAGAGAGAGAGAGTGAAGAGCATGAGGGAGAGTTGGAATAAGTGGGAGTGAGCTGAGGGAGAGTAAAGAAAATAGATTGGGCAGGGAGAGAGTGGAGTGAGTTGGGAAGTGGGGAACAGATGGGGAGAGAGCTGTCTTGGCTAGACTCTGCTGGTTCATAGATGTTGCATCACCCCAACCAGTGTCTCAGATGATGAGATAAATGAACTCACACAAAACCAGGTCACGTGAAATTGGTTAAGTTGGATGTTGCTTTTCCTAAGTTAACTACCAAGGGAGCTCAAATCCACAATCACAGTGAGGTTTTGCAAACTCTGCCTTAGTTCTGTTTGACTCACGTGCACAATAGGGAAGTCTGGAGGTCCATTGTGGGGTACCAGTCTCGCGACTGTAGCAAGTTATCAGCGCATTTCCATCCAATATGAATCCTGGGTCACAGCTGAACTGTATTGTGGATCCCACCAGTAACTTGGTATCAGAAATGGAGCGGCTGGCATGTTTGACTTCCCCAGGGTCTGTACAGTACATAACTTGAGTGAGAGTGAGAGAGAGAGAGACAGAAGTTAAACCTTTCATACAACTATTCATGGGCTATATCACAGAGATGTTTCATTTGAAATATAAACCATTGCAATGACCAGATTATGTCAAAAACCTAAAATGAAGATGCGTTATACCCACCTTTGCTAAGAATGGGAGTAATGCACAAGTTCACACATGATTTACATGTATGATTTTTGGTTTATGATTTAATTGCATTGGAACTTAATGAGAAAATATCATGTGATTAAACTTCAACTTCCCTAGAATATGTACAATCAACCATATTATAGATTGCCCCCCTCCAAGCCCCAGTTCATTTGATTTTCTGGGGAAAAGTTCACTCGAATTACTATTTGTTTTCCAAGTGTGATTAAACAAAGGCCTATCCTCACATTCCTATTGGGAACCCTGGAGCCTCATCACACTGACTACTTTCCTTTCTTTACACTTGGAATATGTGATCCCATTCCCGGCATCACTGACTGGATGAAAACTGGTAACATACTCCAGTATCTCATGGATAACTCACTGAAATAATGCCACAGAGGTCAGTATCCCATCACCAGTCATCTTTATTCACATGTGCCAAGTGCTGGACACAGATCCAGCTCCCTCAGAGCCCAGCTCTCAGAGTGAGCAGGGTGTCTGATACTCCTCTTCTTATCTGTCAGCCAGGACTCCGTGATTGAACCAGGTTTGGTTTTTTGAGGTCCACCTGGCTGACTTTGATGTAATCACTACACTTACTGCAATGGAAATAAACAAGCTGAGTATCAAAATTCTTCTGAAGTCTAAAGATGTGTAGGTCAGGTGAATTGGCCATGCTAAATTGCCCATAGTGTTGGGGAAATTGGTCAGAGTGAAATGGGTCTGGGCGGGTTACTCTTCGGAGAGTCAGTGTGGACTGGTTGGCCCGAAGGGCCTGTTTCCACATTGTAGGGAATCTAATCAATCCACTCTATTACGATTTGGGATTTAGAGCCAAGTTGTATTGTTGAGAGTTTAATCATTTTGTTTTCTGGTTTTATCTTTGCTCCGATAATTTGGTCCCCCTCAGGAGCCTCCCAATGATGACCTTCCCTGCAGCCTACATCCAGTTTCTTCCCTCCCTACCCCCACACCACCCTCTCTCACAAGTTTTGCTGTAAAGATATGGAACAGTAGGGGATAGGAAAATGAACTCATGCACATTTTGTGCTCAAAAGGGACTAACAGAAATTTATATGTTGAATGTGTCTTAATCAGAGCGCACTTTTATTGATTTTGATTATTCTTATTAAGGCTGGTGATTGAAATACCACAGAATGCAATCACTTCTCAGTCCCACATTTGATGATTGATTTGATCTTGACTTGAGAAAGACAGCAAATTTCATTTTTATTAGCACTCCATACTTGCAGGAGAACATCATCGAATGCTATCTTTAAGTTACCTTGTATTAGTCTGAATCTAGCCCCTGTCTCATTTAAAGCACTATTTTAAAGTATTTTTCCTGGTTGAAGATTTAATGTTAGTTACCATGACCTATAGAATATTCACAACAGGAGCTTAAGTAGATTATTCAGCCCCTCATACCTGCTGTCCCATTCAATAAAACCATGGCCGATCTGTACATATTTTGAATCCCGCACCCCAATGTCTCTCTGATAACCCTTGATTCCCCTGCCTTGTGATCTATCCATGCTGAAAATGTGTTGCTGGTTAAAGCACAGCAGGTCAGGCAGCATCCAAGGAACAGGATATTCGACGTTTCGGGCTAGAGCCCTTCATCAGGAATCCTGATGAAGGGCTCTGGCCCGAAACGTCGAATTTCCTGTTCCTTGGATGCTGCCTGACCTGCTGTGCTTTAACCAGCAACACATTTTCAGCTCTGATCTCCAGCATCTGCAGACCTCACTTTTTGCTTATGATCTATCCATGTCTGCCTTAATAATATGCAATGATTCAGTCTTCATTATCTTCTGAGGCAGTGAGTTCCATGGTTGCTTAATCCTCAGAGAAAACATTTTTCCCCATTCCTGTCCTGAAAGGGTGACCCTTCATTTTGAAACCGTGCCCCCAGTTCTGGATTGACCCACATCCACCTTATGAAGACCATTCAGAATCTTATGCCCTTCATTCATATTGCCCTTCAGTCTTCTCAACTCCCGTGGGAATAAGCTCAGCCTGTCCAACCTTTCCTCAGAAGACAATCCATTCATTCCAGGTATCAATCTAATAAACCTTCCCTGAACCATCTCCAATGCATTTACATCCTCCCTGAACAAAACTTCCTGAAATAAGTAGACAAAAACTGCACACAGCTGACATGATATTGTCGTATCAATGCTCTGTTTAAGTGAAGCATAACATCCTAACCTCTATGTTCAATTCCTCTTGTATTAAAGAATAGCCTTACCCCGTTTAAACTACTTGATTATGTGCTTTATCTGCGTGTGGAATCCGTAAACCTCTCCATACCTCAGAATTCTGCAGTTGTGATATATTTAAGAATTGTTCTGCTTGTTCATGCTTTCTGCCAAAGTGTACATTTTCCCATTTTCCCACATTATACTCCAAATGTCATATTATTGCCAGGGGACTGGAAGTTAATCGTAAGGATGTTTTGCTGCGGTTGTGCATACATTCCTGATGAAGGACTCCTGCTCGAAACATTGATTTTCCTGCCTGGATGCTGCCTGACCTGCTGTATTTTTCCAGCACCACTCTAATCTTGTATGTATACGTGGACATAGAACACTATGTATAGTTTTGGTCTTTTTATTGAAGTGCAGATATAATTGCATTAGAAGGTTCACGCAACATATTCTGGGATGATTCCTGTGTCCAAATGCAACAAGATCTGGACAGTATCCAGGCTTGGGCTGACAAGTGGCAAGTAATATTTGTACCATGCAAATACCAGGCTAAGACCATCACCAACAAGAGACAATCTAACCACCAGCCCAGACATTCAATGGTGTTATACTGCAGTGAATAACTCACCTCCTGATTCCTCAAAGCCTGTCCATCATCTACAAGCCACAAGTCAGGAGTGTGATGGAATAGACTCCAAACTTGCCTGATTCAGTACAGCGCTGAAAATGTGTTGCTGGTTAAAGCACAGCAGGTTAGGCAGCATCCAAGGAACAGGAAATTCGACATTTCGGGCCAGAGCCCTTCATCAGGAATGAGGAGAGGGTGCCAGGCAGGCTCAGATAAAAGGTAGGGGGGAGGGACTTGGAGGAGGGGCGATGGAGATGTGATAGGTGGAAGGAGGTCAAGGTGAGGGTGACAGGCCGGAGAGGGGGTGGGGGCGGAGAGGTCAGGAAGAGGATTGCAGGTTAGGAGGGCGGTGCTGAGTCCAAGGGAATCGACTGAGACAAGGTGGGGGGAGGGGAAATGAGGAAACTGGAGAAGTCCGCGTACAGTACAGTACTCGGATTCAGTACAGCCCCAACAATACTCAAGAAGCTTGACACCATCCAGGACAGAGCAGCCCACTTGATTGGCAGCACATCCACAAGTATCCACTCCCTCCGCCATCAAATCACAGTAGCAGCAGTGTGTACTATCTACATGATGCACTGCAGAAATTCACCAAAGATCCTCAGACTGCACCTTCCAAACTCATGACCACTTCCATTTGGGAGGACAGTGGATACATGGAACCATCAGCATCTTCAAGCTCCCCCCTCAAGTCACTCGCCATCCTGACTTGGAGATATATCACCGTCCCATCGCGATCACTGGGTCAAAGTCCTGGAGTTGCTTCCCTAAAGGCATTGTGGGTCAACCTTCAGAAGGTGGACTGCAGTGGTTCAAGAAGGCAGCTCACCCCTACCTTCTCAAGGGGCAACTAAGGACGGTTAATAAATGCTGGGGCCAGGCAGCGTCACCCACATCCCACAAAATAAATAAAACAAAAATAAAAGGGATTATCTAATGAGTAAGGCTTTCTGCAGTGCATCATGCAGGTTGAGCCTGCATTCGTGAGCATTTTGAAGAATGAGAGGTGATCTTAATGAAGGTGCTCAATAAACTGGATTCGAAGAGGATTTTACCCTTGCTGGAGAGGCTAGAAGTAAGGGTCTAAAAATGGAAGGATCCAATTAAGATGGAGATGAGGAGAATATTTTCATTCTCAGAGGATGGTTATTCTCCAGAGCACAGTGGAAGCGGGATTATTAAATATATTCCATGTTGAGTTAGACAAATTCCTGATTGATAAGGGATTGATAGATACAGGGAGTGAGCAGGGAAGGGGAGTTGTGGCCACAAGCAGATCAGCTGTGATCTTATCCATTGATGGAGCAGGCTTGAGGGGCTGAATGGCCTACTCCTGTTCACTTAATTTGTGTGCATGCATTTTCATATCTGCCACTGCTCAGCCCACCCACATTTTGTGTAGCTTAATATCTAATTCCGGGTTGCCTTCTCTGATTCCACTGCTGTCTTACCATTGGCCATTTGATTAGCTTCTCCAGTGTTTCTGCATTCCAGTCATTGACGGAGAGTTGAAAGAGCAATGGTACTAATTCTGGGCCTTGGGGGCCAACCCTCAGCACTTTTCCACTCTGATGCTTTCCTTTTCACTAATGCATAGCTTTCCTATCATTCAACCAGACACATTTTCACTTGAATTTCCAGAGCTTTCAGCTAAATTAATAAGTTTTCATGTGGAAATTTACCAAAAGCCTCTGGTGATTCTAAATATACATCATCGTAGGGTTCAATACAGTTGACTTGCTTTGTCACAATGTGTACATTGCCTTTGAGAGAATTCACCTTAAAATGCTCCATGTGCAATGTGCATATAACATTAAGCCTCTGCCTGTCAATTAGTCTGCTGTAGGTCTGCAGCCTGCACACCCAAAAGTCTTACGGTTTGCGATAATGTCTGCTTCAAAACTTTTAATGTGCTTTATTGGTTTGAATAAACCAACCCATGAAATGAGGTAGATTTGCACCTGATTACGAGATCATTATCATTAATATGGTAGCTCTTGCCTCAAGGAAATTCAGGGGAAACTGAATCTGATTGGTTTTTGGATTCATATTATTTTAATAGGCTCATATGGGATCACTAGTTGGCTGAATCAACTGGATGTAGGGAAGCAAAGTCAGTTATACCTACGTGCCCAAGACTAGTTGCTCAGCTATTAATCCAGAGACCCAGGAAATGTCTTGAGGATCTTTGTTTCGAATCCCGCCACAGCAGATGGTGGAATTTGAATTCAATAAAAAAACAAGTCTGGAATTGATGATGGCCATGCAACTGTTGTTGACTGTTGGGCAAAACCCATCTGGTTCACAAGGGAAAGAAACTGGCATCTTTACCTGGTCTGGCCTAGGTGTGATAGCGATCTGATTCGTAATTGCTCTTTGGGTAATTGGGGATGGAGAATGAATGCTGGTCTAGCTAGAAATGCCCCTCTTCCTGTGAGTGTGCAACAAAAATAGAAACATGCAGAAGGTCGAAGGTCATGGCCATCAGCTGCTAGGTCATTTGGCTGACAGATGAGGGAAAGCTATCAATTTCCTTCCTAAAGAAAGCCTCGTCTTTCTCGATCTGAGTGGAGTCAGGAATAAAGGAAAAATAGTCTACCTTTTCCCAACTACTGCCAGTTCTGACAAAAGGTTATTGGGCTTGAGACATGAAGTCTGTTTTTCTCTCTACAATAACAGAATGCAACTCTATTCATTTTGTTAACATGTTTGCCGAGTGCAGGTAAATGCACAGCTGCAGATTCAGTGACAGAAAAAACCCACCCCACCATATTCACTAACATGCCAATAAGATCCACTGGGTCTGGGTTATACTGACTGACCAGTTTGGACAGATTTGAACTCTTACGTGGATTGATGACCTCTCCTTCCCAAGTTCTGACAGACAGATCCACCAACTGAGAGCACTGTAGCATTAGAGGCAGCTTGAATTTATCTTGCATTAATACATGGTTGTCATATCAATCACTGGTTTACATGGCTGTTCATGGTAGTAAAATGATGGATTGCTTGTACAGCCCAAGCAATAGTTCATTCTGGATATATTGCTTGCGCAGTATCTAGTGGGCATCAGTCATGGCTTCGCTTACCAGGAATGGTAGGCAATATCTGCAACGATAATGCTGTCAAAATCCTCCCAGCATTTCCCTGAGAATGTACCTCAACCTCTTGATCCATAAAATATTAGTTATAGGCGTGACATTAGAAAATGCTTTTTAGCCACTGTTGGAAATGCTACTCTAAAATTGTGTGTTCATCAAAACACAATGATGTTCCAGTCACCAGGCTCCTTTAGCGATTCAAGTTGAAAAGTGTGACGCTGGAAAAGGAGAGCGGGTCAGGCAGCATCCGATGAGCAGGAGAATCGATGTTTCGGGGCATAAGGTCATTTCTGATGAAGGGCTTGTGCCTGAAACATCGACTCTCCTACTCCTAGGATGCTGCCTGACCTGCTGTGTTTTTCCAGCGCCACACTTTTCGACTTTGAGTCTGCAGCATCTACAGTCCTCACTTTCTCCTACTGTGGTTATGTTCACCAAGAGAGCTGTAGGTGGTTTTTGCACAGCCAGTCTGACAGCATGGTACCTTCAGCACATTATACTCTGTTGGAGGTGATAGCATGCAGATTATTCATGTGAGTCTTCTAACTCTTATCCAGTTCTGCACGTCAGCACAAGTCCATTAGCAGTCCTTGTAGCAGCTTTTTTTGAGAACCTCTTTTGGTGGATGTACAGTATTGAAGTATTCCCTCATAGTTGCAAACCACTTTGGTTACAAGCAACATCGGACAATGGACTCTGCTTACTTTTTTCACAGAAAGGGGGATCACTGCTCCAGGTGAGATCCCACTGGCAGGTCAGGGTGTCACTTCCTAAGATGTCATATCCTGGGTCACACTGATAGGTTATCATTGTGCCACGGACCATTTCTCTGTGCGGAGTCGTTTTCCAGCCATTGGGAATCTCTGGAAGGTCTGAGCAAGTGTCGTTCCGTGAAACCTCTGCAGGGAGAATGAAAGACAAATTCAGGAATCAAAAACCAAACAGACTGCCATTCATTCCTCATGTCAAGTTAATCAGTAGTGGAAGATCCTAACCTATAAAGGGGTGTGATTTCACACCGTGTCATGAGTTAGTGGGTAGCCCTTTCCTCTGACCCTTCAGCAGTGCAGCACTTCCTTCATACCGACCCTCCAACAGTGCAGCACTCCCTTAGTACTGACCCTCCATCAATGCAGCACTCCCTTAGTATTGTCCTTCCAACAGCCCCTTAGTACTGACCCTCTTACAGTGCAGCACTCCATTAGTACTGAACCTCCAAAGGGTGTGAGTTTATGTTCCCATTTTTAAGAATCGAACATAAAATCTGGGCTGTTATTCGGGGCAATACTGGTGGAATGGTGCACACTCTTGGACAAGTTGCCTTCGAGGTGAATGACTAAACTGAGGCTTTGCTGAGATGCAAGTTTCCACAGTGTGACTCCAAATAAAGCTTTCCTGAGATCCCAATCAGTCTTTGTATCTTGCATAAAACAAATTTCCAAAAGCAGCAATGTTACAATGAACAAAAAAAATTTGCTGCAGGGATGTTGGTTAAAGGATAAAGATTGACATCAGCTGTCCTTTCTGCTGTTCTTCAACAGGAGGTTTAGGGTGAGGCGGGAAAGATTTAAAAGGGACCTAAGAGGTATGCAGAGGGTGGTGCATGTAGGGAATGAGCTGCCAGTGGAAGTGGTGGAGGCCTGTACAATTACAACAATTAAAAGGTATCTGGATGGGTATATGAATAGGAAAGGTTGAGAGGGATATGGACCAGGTGCTGGTAAATGGGATTACATTAAATTTAGGATAACAGGTCAGCATGGATGAGTTGGACTGAATGGTCAGTTTCCATGCTGTACATATCTATGACACGATGTAACGTGTTATTCAGCTGAAAGGATAGGTGGGGCTTTGGTTTAACATATGATGACACCTCTAACAGTGCAGCAATTCCTTAGTATTGACCCTACTACAGTGCAGCACTCCCTTAGTACTGAACCTCCAACAGTGTTTCACTCCCTTAATACTGATCCTCCAACAGTGCAGCACCCCTGTAGGAAGGTCACTCCAACAGTGCAGCAGTCCCTTAGTCCTGATCTCCAGCCGTGCAGCATTTCCTTAGCACTGACCCTCCAGCAGTGCAGCACTTTCATAGTACTGACCCTCCAACAGTGCTGCAGTTCCTTAGTACTGAACATCCAACATTGTAGCACTATATTCGTCCTGAACCTCCAACAGTGCAGCACCACCTTAGTATTGACCCTACTACAGTGCAGCACTCCCTTAGTACTGAACCTCCAACAGTGTTTCACTCCCTTAATACTGATCCTCCAACAGTGCAGCACCCCTGTAGGAAGGTCACTCCAACAGTGCAGCACTCCCTTAGTACTGACCCTCCAACAATGCAGCACTCCCTTAGTACTGATCCTCCAACAGTGCAGCACTCCCTTAGTGCTGACCATCCAACAGTGCATCGTCCCCTTAGTACTGACCCTCCATCAGTGCAGCACTCCCTTAGTATTGATCCTTCAGCAGTGCAGCACTACCTTAGCACTTACCCTCCAGCCGTAAGCACTCCCTTAGTACTGACCCTCCAACAATGCAGCACTCCCTTAGTATTGATCCTCCTACAGCGTAGTGCTCCCTTAGTACTGACCCTCCAGTAGTGTAGCACTCCCTTACTACTGAACCTCCAACAGTGTAGCATTCCCTTAGCACTGCCCCTCCAATAGTGCAGCACTCCATTAGTACTGACCCTCCAACAATGTAGCACTCCCATAGCTCTGACCCTTCAGCAGTGCAGCACTTCCTTCGTACCAACCCCCCAACAGTGCAGCACTCCCTTAGTACTGACACTCCATCAGTGCAGCACTCCCTTAGTACTGTCCTTCCAACAGTGCAACAGCCCCTTAGTACTGACCCTCTTACAGTACAGCACTCCATTAGTACTGAACCTCCAACTATGTAGCACTTCCTTAGGACTGATCCTCCAACAGTACTCTTTTAGTACTGACCCTCCATCAGTGCAGCACTCCCTTAGTACTGACCCTCCATCGGTGCAGAACTCCCTTACTACTGAACCTCCATCAGTGCAGCACTTCTTTAGTACTGACCATCCAACTGTGCAGCACTCCCTTAGCACTGACCCTCCAGCAGTGTAGCACTCCCTTAGTATTGACCCTCCTACAGTGCAGCGCTGCCTTAGCACTGACCCTCCAGCATTGTAGAACTCCCTTAGCATTAACCCTCCAGCAGTGTAGCACTCCCTTAGTACTGACCCTTCAACAATGCAACACTCCCTTAGCACTGACCCTCCAACAGTGTAGCACTCCCCTAGCACTGACCTTCCAACAATGCAACACTCCCTTAATATTGACCCTCCAAAAATGCAGCAGTCCCTTAGTATTGACCCTCCTACAGTGCTGCATTCCCTTAGCACTGACCCTCCAGCAGGGTAACACTCCCTCAGTACTGACCCTCGAACAGTGCAGCACTCCCTTAGCACTGACTTTCCAACAATGCAGCACTCTCTTAGCACTGACCATCCAGCAGTGTGGCACTCCCTTAGTATTGACCCTCCAAACAGTGCAGCACTCCCTTAGCACTGACCTACCAACAGTCAGCACTCTCTTAGCACTGACCGTCCAACAGTGCAGCACACCCTTAGCGCTGACCCTCCAGCAGTGTAGCACTCCCTTAGTACTGATCCTCCAACAGTGCAGCACTCCCTTAGTACTGACCCTCTAACAGGGTAGTAATCCCTTAGTACTGATCCTCCATCAGTGCAGCACTCCGTTAGTACTGACCCTTCAACAGTGCAGCACTCCCTTAGTACTGACCCCCCAACAGTGCAGCACTCCCTTATTTCTGACCCTCCAACAGTGCAGTACTCCCATAGTACTGACCCTCCAACAGTGCAACACACCCTTAGTACTGAACCTCAAACAGTGCAGCACCCCCTGAGTATTGACCATCCTACAGTGCAACACTCCCATAGCACTGACCCTCCATCAGTGTAGCACTCCCTTAGTACTAACCCTCCAACAGTGCAGCACTCCCTTTGTACTGACCCTCCGACAATGCAGCACTCCCTTAGCACTGACCCTCCAACAGTCCAGCACTCCCTTACTCCTGACCCTTGAAACAGTGCAGCATTTTATTGGTACTCACCCTCCAACAATGCAGCACTCCCTTAGTACTGAACCTTCAACAGTGTAGCACTCCCTTAGTACTTTCCCTCCAACAGTGCATCTCCCCCTTAGTACACTCCCTCCAACTGTGCAGCACTCCCTTAGTACTGACCCTCAACAGAGCAGTTATCCCTTTGTACTGACCCTCCAACAGTGCAGCACACCCTTTGTACTGACCATCCAACAGTGCAGCACACCCTTACTACTGACCCTCTATCAGTGCAGTATTCGCTTAGTTCTGACCCTTCAACAATGCAGCACTCCCTTAGTACTAACCTTCGAATAGGCAGCACTCCCTTAGTATTGACCCTCCTACAGTGCTGCACTCCCTTAGCACTGACCCTCCATCAGTGCAGCACTCCCTTAGTAATGACCTCCAGCTGTGCAGCACTCCCTTAGTACTGATCCTCCAGCAGTGCAGCACTTTCTTAGTGCCGACCCTCCAACAGTGCAACACTCCCTCAGCACTGAACCTCCAACAGTGCAGCACTCTCTTCGTCCTGAACCTCCAACAGTGCAGCACCCTCTTAGTATTTACTCTCCATCAGTGCATCACCCTCTTAGAACTGTCCCTCTAACAATGCAGCACCCCCTTAGTACTGACCCTCCAATTGTGCAGCACCTCCTTAGTACTGACTCTCCAACAGTGCAGCACTCCCTTAGTATTGACCCTCCAGCAGTGTAGCACTCCCTCAGTACTGACCCTCGAACAGTGCAGCACTCCCTTAGCACTGACACTCCAACAATGCAACACTCCATTACCACTGACCATCCAGCAGTGTGGCACTCCCTTAGTATTGACCCTCCAACAGTGCAGCACTCCCTTAGTACTGAACCTTCAACAGTGCAGCACCACCTTAGTATTGATCCTCCTACAGTGCAGTACTCCCTTAGTACTGACCCTCCAACAATGCAGCACTCCCTTCGCACTGACCCTCCAACAATGCAGCACACCCTTAGTACTGTCCTTCCAACAGTGCAGCACTCCCTTATTACTCACTCCCCTACAGTGCAGCACTCACTTAGCACTGTCCCTCCAACAGTGCAGTACCCCCTTAGTACTGACCCTCCAACAGTGCAGCACCTCCTTACTACTGTCCCTCCATCAGTGCAGCACTCCCTTAGTACTGTCCCTCGAACAATGCAGAACCCTCTTAGCACTGACCCTCCAAATGTGCAACTCTTCCTTAGTACCGATCCTCCAACTCTCTTAGTATTGATCCTCCAGCAGTGCAGCACTCTCTTAGCATTGACCCTCCAGCAGTGTAGCACTCCCTTAGTACTGACCCTCCAACAATGCAGCATTCCCTCAGCACTAACCTTTCATCAGTGCAACACTACCTTAGCACTGACCTTCCATCAGTGCAACATTCCCTTTGCACTGACCCTCCAGCAGTGCAGCACTCACTTTGCACTGAACCTCCAACAGAGCAGCACTCCCATAGCTCTGACCCTCCTGAAGTGCAGCACTTCCTTTGTCCCAACCCTCCAACAGTGCAGCACTCCCTTAGTACTGAACCTCCAACAGTGTTGCACTCCCTTAATACTGATCCTCCAACAATGCAGCAGTCCCTTAGTACTGACCCTCCATCAGCGCAGCACACCCTTAGTACTGTCCTTCCAACAGTGCAGCACTCCCTTAGTACTGACCATCCATCAGTGCAGCACTCCCTTATTACTCACCCCCCTACAGTGCAGCACTCACTTAGTACTGTCCCTCCAACAGTGCAGCACCCCCTTAGTACTGACCCTCCAGCAGAGCAGAATCCCCTTAGCACTGACCCTCCAAATGTGCAACTCTTCCTTAATACTGACCCTCCAACAATGTTGCACTCTCTTAGTATTGATCCTTCAGCAGTGCAGCACTCTCTTAGCATTGACCCTCCAGCAGTGTAGCACTCTCTTAGTACTGACCCTCCAACAATGCAGCACTCCCTTAGTACTGACCATCCATCAGTGCAGCACTCCCTTATTACTCACCCCCCTACAGTGCAGCACTCACTTAGTACTGTCCCTCCAACAGTGCAGCACCCCCTTAGTACTGACCCTCCAGCAGAGCAGAACCCCCTTAGCACTGACCCTCCAAATGAGCAACTCTTCCTTAATACTGACCCTCCAACAATGTTGCACTCTCTTAGCATTGACCCTCCAGCAGTGTAGCACTCTCTTAGTACTGACCCTCCAACAATGCAGCACTCCCTTAGCACTGACCCTCCATCAGTGCAGCATTCCCTTTGCACTGAAACTCGAACAGAGCAGCACCCCTTTAGCACTGACCCTGCAGCAGTGCAGTACTCCCTTCGCACTGACCCTCCAACAATGCAGCATTCCCATAGCTCTGACCCTCCAGCAGTGCAGCACTTCCTTTGTCCCAACCCTCCAACAGTGCAGCACTCCCCCAGTACTGAACCTCTAACAGCGTAGCACTCCCTTAGTACTGATCCTCCAACAGTGTAGCACTCCTTTAGTACTGACCCTCCAACAGAGCAGTACTACCTTAGTACTGACCCTCCATCAGTGCAGCACTCCCTTCGCACTGACCCTCTAGCTGTGCAGCACCCCCTAAGTACTGACCATCCATCTGTGCAGCACTCCCTTAGTACTGACCCTCCATCAGTGCAGCACTCTCTTAGTACTGTCCCTCGAACAGTGCAGGACCCCCTTAGCACTGACCCTCTAAATGTGCAACTCTTACTTAGTACCGACTCTCCAACAATGCTGCACTCTCTTAGTATTGATCCTCCAGCAGTGTAGCACTCCCTTAGTACTGACCCTCCAACAATGCAGCACTCCCTTAGCACTGACATTCCATCAGTGCAACATTCCCTTTGCACTGACCCTCCAGCAGTGCAGCACTCACTTTGCACTGAACCTCCAACAGAGCAGCACTCCCATAGCTCTGACCCTCCAGCAGTGCAGCACTTCCTTTGTACCAACCCTCCAACAGTGCAGCACTCCCTTAGTACTGTACGTCCAACAGTGTTGCACTCCCTTAATACTGATCCTCCAACAATGCAGCAGTCCCTTAGTACTGACCCTCCATCAGTGCAGCACACCCTTAGTACTGTCCTTCCAACAGTGCAGCACTCCCTTAGTACTGACCATCCATCAGTGCAGAACTCCTTTATTACTCACCCCCCTACAGTGCAGCACTCACTTAGTCCTGTCCCTCCAATAGTGCAGCACCCCCTTAGTACTGACCCTCCAACAGTGCAGAACTCCTTAGTACTGTCCCTCCATCAGTGCAGCACTCCCTTAGTACTGTCCCTTGAACAGTGCAGAACCCCCTTAGCACTGACCCTCTAAATGTGCAACTCTTCCTTAGTACTGACCCTCCAACAATGCTGCACTCTCTTAGTATTGATCCTCCAGCAGTGTAGCACTCCCTTAGCACTGACCCTCCATCAGTGCAGCACTCCCTTTGCACTGAACCTCCAACAGAGCAGCACCCCTTTAGCACTGACCCTGCAGCAGTGCAGCACTCCCTTCGCACTGACCCTCCAACAATGCAGCAATCCCATAGCTCTGACACTCCAGCAGTGCAGCACTTCCTTTGTCCCAACCCTCCAACAGTGCAGCACTCCCCCAGTACTGAACCTCTAACAGCGTAGCACTCCTTCAGTACTGACCCTCCAACAGAGCAGTACTCCCTTAGTACTGACCTTCCATCAGTGCAGCACTCCCTTAGTACTGACCCTCCAACAGTGCAGCACGCCCTTAGTACTGACCCTCCAACAATGCAGCACTCCATTACCACTGACCATCCAACAGTGCAGCACTCCCTTATTCCTGACCCTCCTGCAGTCTAGTACTTCCTTTGTACTGACTCTCCAATAGTGCAGCACTCCCTTAGTCCCGCACCATCACTGTGGATTATATGCGTACCTTTCACAACAAGGTGTAATCTATTTGCACTACTGCTCCTTTAATAATAATCATTCAGTCACACTGATACAAAATTACAGAACAGTAACAGCTCAGAAGGTGACCAATCAGCCCATCCTACCTGTGTTGGCTCTGAAGGAGCAATTTCAAGGAACATAGGAATTGAACAGTCCATTCACCCCCTTGAGTTGGTTCCACATACATTAAGATCATGGCTGATTTGTACCCTAACTCTATAAAACTACTTTTATTCCAAATCACTTCATACCTTTGCATTAAATCTATGAAAGAATTAGATTTAGCAACTGATTCAGCATCTGCTGCCATTTGTGGATTGGAGTCCCAAACCTCTCCCACCCTTTGTGTGTGGACATGCTCTCTAACATCTCTCCTGAACTGTCGGGCCCAAATTCTCAGATGATAGCCCGAGTTCTAGAATCCCCAACCAATAATGGAAATAGTTTACCTTCATTTAAAACAAAAAAAAATGAACTGTGGATGCTGAGATCTGAAACAAAACAGAAATTGCTAAAGAAACTCAGTGGGTCTGGCAGCATCCGTGGAGAGAAAGCAGAGTCAACATTTCAGGTCCAGTGCCTCTTCTTCGGAACTGATTGCAGCTAGGGAAAGGTTGGCATATGTGCTAAAGATCTTAGGGCGGCACGGTGGCACAGTGGTTAGCACTGCTGCCTCACAGCGCCAGGGACCTGGGTTCAATTCCAGACTCAGGCGACAGACTGTGTGGAGTTTGCACATTCTCCCCGTGGGTTTCCTCCGGGTGCTCCGGTTTCCTCTCACAGTCCAAAGATGTGCGGGTCAGGTGAATTGGCCATGCTAAATTGCCCGTAGTGTTAGGTAAGGGGTATATGTAGGCGTATGGGTGGGTTGCGCTTCGGCGTGTCGGTGTGGACTTGTTGGGCCGAAGGGCCTGTTTCCACACTGTAAGTAATCTAATCTAATCTAATCTTTATTTACCCTGTGACCCCAGAACCACTCCCTACCACCACAAACTTCTCCAATAGCTGTGCGCAATCTTCCTTTCTCAATGATATCACAAATTCCTCATGAATTGACCTTGACTAATCCTGATGTTACCGCATTCTCAGGCAGTGCATTTCAGATCCTAACCACTTGCTGTTTGAAAAGGCTTTTCTTCATGTGAATGTTGCCTTCTTTTGCTAACACCATGTCAATACCTCAGGCAATGGTCTCTGCATTCTCCTCTTCATGTTCCCTATTTATTTATGAAGAGAAAGGAAATTATGCAAGAACAAAATTAAAGTTGCTCAATTACATTATTCAGGGGAAATGTGATTAATACTTTTTCTGTCTGTTTGATATACAGCAATGTGGTGAGCAATAAGTCAAAGTAAATGAAGCAAGAAAGATTGTAAAATTGTTCTGTCACTGGCAGACATAAAGCCATCACAGATTTAAGACAGTATAAGGTTAATACTGATCTGGACACAGCAATGTAAATGGCCACTTCCCTTCAGATCACATGCCCCAGGCTGTTCCCCTAGCCAAGTTGGGCTAGTACAGCTGCAACACCTGGTATTGACCAGGCAATGTGAAAAATTTCTTAGGTATGTTCCATTCATAAAAAGCAGGACAAATCAACTCGGCCAAATATGACCCCATCAGCTTACTTTTGGTCGTGAGTAGAGTGATGGAAAGGGTCATCAACAGCGCTATCAAACAGCTCTTGTTTAACAATAAGCCGCATATTGGTGTTCATTTTGGATTCTACCAGGGCCACTCAGCTCCTGGCCTTGTTATAGGCTTGGTTCAAACACGCTGAGAACAACTGAATTCTAGAGGTGAAATAGGACTGATATCAAGGCTGTATCTGACAAAGGGTGGCACCATGGAGACCTCGCAAAACTGGAATCAATGGGAATCAAAGAGAAAACTCTCTGTTGGTGGCAGTCATACCTGCCATGTAGGAAGACGATTGTGATTATTGGAGGTCAGTCATCTCAACTTCAGGACATCTCAGCAGGAGTTCCTCAGGGTAGTGTCTGTGGCCCAAACATCTTTAACTGCTTCATCAATGATCTTCCCTCCATCATAAAGTCAGAATTGGGCATGTTTACTGACGGCTGCACTATGTTTAGCACCATTTCTGAGTCGTCCGATACCGTACCAGCTCATATCCAAATACAGCAAAACTCGGACAATATCTAGGCCTGGGCGAACAAGTAGCAAATAGCACTCGCAGAGTCAGGCAGCGATCATCTCCAAAAGAGAGAGAATCTAAGCATCACCCCCTGATATTCAATGGTATCAGCATCGTTGAATTTAGCAGAATCAATAACCTGGGATTACCATTAACCAGAAACTGAACTGGTGGAGCCATATAAATGATGGGTATATGAGTAGGTCATAGACTAGGAATACTGCAGCTAATAACTCACCTCCTGACTTTCTGAAGTTTCTCCACAATCCACAAGGTACAAGTCAAGAGTGTGGTGGAGTACCTAGGAGAAAGTGAGGACTGCAGATGCTGGAGATCAGAGCTGAAAATGTGTTGCTGGAAAAACACAGCGGGTCAGGCAGCATCCGAGGAGCAGGAGAATCAACATTTTGGGCATGAGCCCTTCTTCAGGAATGAGGAAAGTGTGTCCACCAGGCTAAGATAAAAGGTAAGGAGGAGGGACTTGGGGGAGGGGCGTTGGAAATGGAAGAAGGTCAAGGTGAGGGTGATAGGCTAGAGTGGGGGTCGGGGCGGAGAGGTCAGGAAGAAGATTGCAGAGGCCTGTGATGGAATACTCCCCACTTGCCTGGATGGGGGCAGCTTGAAGAAGCCTGACCTCAGCCAGGATAAAGCAGCTTCCGCTTGCTTGGCACCACATCTACAAACACCCACTCCCTCCACCTCCGATGCTCAGGAGCAGCAGTGTGTACTATCTACAAGATGTACTGCAGAAATTTACCAAGGCTCCTGGACAGTGCCTTTCAAACCAATGACAATTACTATTCAGAAGGCCAAGGGCAGCAGATACATGGGAATAGCACCATCTGCAAGTTCCCTTCTGAGCTACTTACCATCCTGACTTGGAAATATATCGTTATAAACCCTGGAACTCACTCTCCTAACAGCATCTGCCTCTGCCCAGAATGGATTGCAGCAGTTCAAGCAGACAGCTTACCAGTACCTTCTCAAGGGCAACAGTCAATGGCCAATAAATGCTAGCCCAGCCAGTTACACTCAAATCCCATAAAATAACTAAAATATTACATAAATGGCAAACACCTTTTCCCTATGTGTTCCAGGTTCAGCCGCCTGCGATAATGTTATTGGTTTTCATTTGGTGTCTCAAGTTGAAATCCCTTTAACTAAATTAGGAAGGCCCTGTTGTGCAGTGGGTTGCATGTTTGCCTCTGAGCCTGAAGCACTGGGTCTGCGTCACACCTCTGGACTTGATGGCTAAGTAAGGTGCATTATAATGTAGTGGAATGGGCTGTGTATCAATCTGCAAATCATTTCAACACACACTGAAGGCAGGCAGTTAAAGTAGGAGAGATTCCTGGTCAGCCATGTGATAGAAAGCCCATTGGAGCGTCCACCATCACTGTCCAAAATACAACATGCAGGCAAAAGCATAACTTGCCATGGAAGATGGTGGCAACATGGCATTGTCACCAGGCCTGTAATTCAAAGGAAATAAAACTTTCCAATGAAAAATAGTCTCATGAAACTAGCAACAATTGTCATTAGAAACCAACCTGACTCACTTTAGGGAAGGATATCTCCCATCTGATCTACATGTAACTGCAGACTCACAGCAATGTGGGTTGATGAAGGGCTTTTGTCTGAAGTTTCGATTTTCCTGCTCCGCGGATGCTGCCTGACCTGCTGTGCTTTTCCAGCACCACTAAAGTTGATTCATAACTGCTCTGGGAAATGGCGAAGCAGCCACTTAATTCAAGGGCAGCACGGGATGGGAAACAAATGCTGACAATAACATTCACATCCCACAAAAGAATAAAGGAAAAATCTCCCTGAGTGAAAGTAACACATTATGGCAACAACTGAGTTATTTTTCTTCCTTCATTGAAATCTCTCCATTGCAACAAAAATGAGTGAAGTATACTCCTGTCTCTGAGTCAGAAGTTTGTATGTAAATGTTCTGCTCCAGTGATTTGATTGCAAAATCTAGGCTGACATTCTGGTGTGGTACTGAGGGAGGACTTCACTGACAGTCTTCAGGATGTGGGATAAAAATGAGACTCTGTCTGTCTTCTCCCATGGACATATTTATCTATCTGGCCGCATCTGTGGAGAGAATTCAGAGTTATTGTTTCGGGTCGAGTGACCTTTCCTCAGAACTCAGATTTCTCTCTGCACATGCTGCCAGACCTGCTGAGCTTTTCCAGCAATTTCTGTTTTTGCCGCTGATTTATAGCATCCGCAGTTCTTTCAGTTTATATTCATTTAGCTTTCAGGAAATGTTGCTAAAACAGATTTTCAAGTTTTAGCACCTCATATTTGTGGGCACTTCCTGCGCAAGTTTCCTGGCCTTCGCAACTTGCATAAAGTCTGAAAGAAAAATATCTTAAGCACCATTATGATAGTGCTATACAGACCCGATGAGAGAATAACTTAGGAGCTTGAAGGAGATGCAGACACTCCTCATAGCCTCTGTTAAAATGTCTATCTGAAGAAAGCATTTGGTATGCTTTTCTTTATCAGTCAGAGTATTGAGTACAGGAGTTGGGCGGTCATGTTGCGGCTGTACAGGACATTGGTTAGACCACTGTTGGAATATTGCGTGCAATTCTGGTCTCCTTCCTATCAGAAGGATGTTGTGAAATTTGAAAGGGTTCAGAAATGATTTACAAGGATATTGCCGGGTTTGGAGGATTTGAGCTACAGGGAGAGGTTGAATAGGCTGGGGCTGTTTTCCCTGGAGCATCGGAGGCTGAGGGGTGACCTTGTAGAGGTTTATAAAATTATGAGGGGCATGGATAGGGTAAATAGGCAAAGTGTTTTCCCTGGGGTGGGGGAGTCCAAAACTACAGGGCATAGGTTTAGGGTGAGAGGGGAAAGATATAAAAAAGACCTAAGGGTCAACTTTTTCACACAGAGGGTGGTACATGTATGGAATGAGCTGCAAGAGGAAGTGGTGGAGACTAGTACGTTTGCTATATTTAAAAGTCATCTGGATGGGTATATGAATGGGAAGGGTTTAGAAGGATATGGGCCGGGTGCTGGCAGGTGGGACTAGACTGGGTTGGGATATCTGGTTGGCATGGATGGGTTAGTCTGAAGGGTCTGTTTCCTTGCTGTACATCTCCATGACTCTATGAGTCTATGACTTGCACTTAGTGCGAACATGCAATAATCTAAATCTTGTTTGAAGTACTACTCAGAGAGTAATAGGGGCTGGAATACACAGGCTGCAACAGTAGGAGACTTGTCAACTTTAAGAGCATTTAAATGGTCATTGGATAAACATACGGATGAAAATGGAATAGTGAAGGATAGATAGACTTCAGATTGGTGCCACAGGTTGGTGTAACATCGAAAGCTGAAGGGCCTGTACTGCGCTGTAATGTTCTATGTTCCATGTCAGATTCTGAAGTGGTTTTCCTCTACTACATGAGACCAAGTGGGCCTTGTATATCCCTACACTAAAATTACTTGCTTGCCACTTATTGCTTCCTGGAAGCAAACCTACCCCATGTTGAGCAATACTGCGAATTGCTTCATACAACATGGTGATCGGCGATGGAGATTGATGAAGAGGGAAGGAGCTGAGTGCATGGCGGAAAATGGCAAGCAAGTGGCAGGGAGCAGTAAGTGGCAAACAAGTGATTTTTATTATCGATATATTTACCTGCATTGTGTAATTATAATATCTATCCGACATGTGGTCATGAGAGGGATAGTTAAAAATAATACTGTAAAAGGGTTTGCGAATTGTGGATATGAGTAAGAACAGTTAGGAATCTCTGCTTTACAGGCCAGTTAATGACAGGGCCTGGATTTGGTGGCATCTGAAGAGCCTCATTGTGTAGCCTTATACCTGACATATGGTTACTCAGATGCGATAGCAGAGAGCCATATTGTCTGCTGAATCAGACCACAGCTTGAGTCAGTACCTTGTGGAGAGGAGGGGGAGGAAACCAGGGAAGAAAGTCCAAGTTGAAATGAAGCAAAGCAGAGAGCACCAGGTGTCTGGCTGTAATGTTGAAGCAATAATTCAATCCCATGGCTCCGCTCATGCTCATAAATCACTTAAGCTTCATTTTTTGTGTTTATATCAAACCAGCCAAGAATGAATTACTGCCTTATACATCACTGCCAACAAATTTACTGTCTTGTAATTATACAGTTTAGAAGTGTCTATTAATGACTTAGTTTAATTGAAGCTTTTGGATGTGTTTACTTGCTACTTCTGGATTGGAGATGGTGTGAATACATTAAAATACTCACCTGACAAGAAAACGGACTGTTCTGATTATGAGGTTGTGAGTAACTCTGAGAGAACCACACATTACAGGCAAATGATAAGATTTTTGCAGCAAAGAGCCCATTTTGTTTTCTCCTTGCCTTTTTTTTAAACCACTGCTCTTTTTATCCTTTGATAGAATCACACAGCACAGGAGAAGGCTAATTTGCCCTTCTGTCTGTAATAGCTCTTCAAAAGACCTATCCAATCACCCTCACTCCTTTACATTTCTCTCAATTGCTTTCCCTTACATATGTGTATTCAGTTCTGTGTTGAAAGTTACAATTTAGTGTGCTATCTCTGCCCTTCTGGATTCTGCTTTTCTAATCATAACAAACTGCTGTGCCTAATAAAAATACTCTCTCTCTGGTCTTACACCAATGATTTTAAATCTCTGCCTGCAGGTTACCAACTCTATTGCCAGCGGAAACTGTGTTTCTCTAACTCGCGAAGTCTCTCCCCTTTTGAATGCCAGTAATTTTGCTCTTTTGTAACTTTCTCTGCTTGAAGGAGACCAAGCCCTGCAGTCTCTCCACATTTGGTGAAGCCCCTCTTGCCCTTGTTAAATCTGGTAGACCTCCTCTGCTCCCTTCTCCAAGGCTTTGACAACCTTCCTAAAATGCACGGCCCAGAACTGAACTCAATAATGCAGCTGAAGCCAAACTGGTGATTTATCAGGAATCAGCAGAAATCCTGCACTTTTGTGTTGGTTGTACTCCACAATCCCAATTAATAAAACCTAGGGTTTGGCTGTATTTTCTGTCAGCCTTTATCCTCTGAGTTACAACCAGCCTCACTGGCAATGACCCACAGTCTGGTACTTCATACCTTTTGGGTCCTTTGTCCTGTACAATTTGAAATATTTACATTGGATAAATTAGTCAGAGCACTAAGAGTCAAGCTGTACAGGACATTAGTTACTGAAAATGTGTTGCTGGAAAAGCGCAGCAGGTCAGGCAGCATCCAAGGAGCAGGAGAATCGATGTTTCGGGTGTGAGCCCTTCTTCAGGAATGATGCCCGAAATGTCGATTCTCCTGCTCCTTGGATGCTGCCTGACCTGCTGCGCTTTTCCAGCAACACATTTTCAGCTCTGATCTCCAGCATCTGCAGTCCTCACTTTCTCCCAGGACATTAGTTAGGCCACTATTAGATACTGTATTCAGTTCTGGTCTCCCTACTTTAGAATTGATGCAGCAAAACTTGAAAGGATTCACAAGGATGTTGCCAGGTTTGGAGGGTTTGAGCTATAGGGATGGGTTGAATAGGTTAGGGCTGTTTTCATTGGAGCATTGGAGGCTGAGGGGTGATCTTATAGAGGTTTATAAAATCATAAGGGGCATGGATAGGATACATAGACAAAGTCTTTTCTCTGGGGTGGGGGGGGGGGGTGGACCAGAACGAGAGGGCATAGGTTTAGGGTGAGAGGGGAAAGATATAAAAGAGACATAAGGGGCAACCTTGACCTGTTGAGGGTTACCTGTGTATGGACTGAGCTGCCGGGGAAGTGGTGGAGGCTGGTACAATTACAACATTCAGAAGACATATGGCTGAGTACATTAAGAGGAAGAGTTTAGAGGGATATGGGCCAAATGCTGGAAATTTGGACTGAATTAATTTAGGATATTAGGTCAGCATAGACGCGTTGGACCACAGGGTCTGTTTCCATGCTGTGCACCTGTAATGTGACCTTGACTATTCACCTTATCCATGCCCCTCATGATTTTATACAACCCTATGAGGTCACCCCTCAGCCTCTGATGCTCCAGGGAATACAGCAGAAGTCTATCCAGCCTCTCCCTATAGCTCAAACCTTCCAACCCTGGCAACATCCTTGTAAATCTTCCCTAAACCTTTTCATCTTTCCTGTAGCAGTCTTTGCAAAACCTAGTGACATCTGGACCACTGTGGTTCAATCCCACAGCACAAATAGAAAGGGAACCAACAGAAATGTCAGCAGTGCCCCTTTAAAAAGAAAGCATCATCATTTTATATTGCAAATGCAATTAATCCAAATATTTAATGTCCATTTTATAGTCAAGAGGAAATGGTTAAAGTATATTACTGTTTATAGGGGTTTCATCTGCTTGCTGAACCTGCAATTACCCCTCATAATGTTGCAGCTGTTAGTTGTCAATAATACAAAACTTCACATCTAGATTCTAGTCACAGTTTTATTTGAAAACAAATTTTGTTTCAAGGTCAGCACGTTCAGAACTGAATTCTGCTTGCACACAGATGTGACACAGCAAGTATTGCACTGCTTTTCCTGCAGAGGTGAGAGGGGGGTGTGGAGGGGGGTGGGGTGGGGGGTGGGGGGTGGTGGATTGTGGTGTGTGGTGTGGTAGAGCCATTTCGAGCAAATGCTATGGAACTTTCCAGCATTAGGAAGTCACAGCCCAGATCTCCACCCCTCTGAAATGGCCACCTCGACATTCACTGAGACCTACCTCTGCTGCTGGGGGGTAGTGGGGAGCTCCTCATTCTCAAGAGATAGTCCCACCATTGCACTCTCACCCACTGGGTAGCTTTCAGACATGTCTTATTCTGAATTCCTCATGGCCTGGTTATCAAGTGCAATATTAAGCAGCTCGCGACACCTTTTGCCATCCATATCACATTCACCCACAATTCCCAGTTGTCTTTGATGACAAATCAATGGCCCCTCTGTTGAGTTTAATATTCTTATCCTAATGTTAAAAAATCTCCTCAAACCTTAACTGTCCTGATTTCTCTAACCCCCTTCAGACCTTCTCCCGAACACTTCCTCTGATTCTGCTTTCTTTTCCAACCTGCCTCCATCCACTCCCATCACTTTCTGATCTCTTTGGTCACCCTCTCCTACTTTCTTCTTTACCTGAGGATCTATTTTGTTAGTCAAGCCTATGGGAAGTATTTTGGGCATTTCCTTACACTAATAGAAAGTTGCTGCTAAAATATTACTGTTATCTGAACAGAAGTGCTACTCACCATAATAATTCATGATAAATCCTTGTCCCTTTCCAAAAATCAAGCCAGCAGGATCTGAATGAAATCTGACTGTAAGGTCAGAAGTAGTGGAGTACACTTTTAATGGGGCATTGCTTCCAACATATTGTCCAAGAATCCTCACAGTTAAGTCATCACCATCATACAGGGATAATATGTCGCTGTTAGTGAGGTTCAGGCTGTGAACGAGGAAGAAGAACAAATTCACAATTAACATTCACAATTTATACTTCTGTTTTCTCTTTCCATGTCCTGACATTGTCGGCCCACATGAGGGTTTAATTCCATGGGTAAGAATCAATCTTCACTGCCTCACGTTATATTCTTTAGTTTAATGAAAATATACCAAGCCTGCAATAAGGATTGTAAAACAAAGTTGAGATTTTTTAAAATTTGAAGGTAAAAGCTTATTCATGTAATGGTATCTGGGAGGCTAAACAGGAATGACCTGTAGGAATAATGTCGTGTTTCTGTCTACAGGGTCATCACATCTTGTCTAGAAGTGATGATTTGGAGATGCCGGTGTTGGACTGGGGTGTACAAAGTTAAAAATCACACAACACCAGGTTATGGTCCAACAGGTTTAATTGGAAGCACACTAGCTTTCGGAGCGACAGTTCTTCATCAGGTGGTAGTGGAGGGCTCAATCCTAACACACAGAATTTATAACAAAAATTTACAGTGTGATGTAACTGAAATTATACATTGAAAGATTGATTGTCTGTTAAGCCTTTATAGATGAAAATGCGTCGCTGGTTAAAGCACAGCAGGTTAGGCAGCATCCAAGGAATAGGAAATTCGACGTTTCGGGCATAAGCCCTTCATCAGGAAAAGCGTTTATAGAGGCTAGTGTGCTTCCAATTTAACCTGTTGGACTATAACCTGGTGTTGTGTGATTTTTAACTGTCTAGAAGTGAATAGTGATGGACCACAGTTTTAGAAATGCCTCTCGAAAGGTACATATATATATCACATCACACATCAGAGCTAAATGGGTGGTGCATGTATGGAATGAACTGCCAGAGGAAATGGTGGAGGCTGGTACAATTGCAGCATTTAAAGGCTTCTGGACTGGTATATGAATAGGAAGGGTTGAGAGGGATATAGGCCAAGTGCTGGGAAATGGGACTAGACATTAGGGAATGAAACTGTTGGCCTTACCCGACTTAGCCTGCATGTGACTCCAGACCCACAGCAATGTGGTTGTCTCCTGACTGCCCTCTGAAATGGCTGAACAAGCCACTCAGTTGTAACAATCACTGGAATGTCTACCTACAGCACATGGACTACAGCAGTTCAAGAACGCAGCTCACCACCACCTTCCCTGGAATGAATAAAACTAAATTGCACACCTGAAATAAAGAAGCCTGAATCCATTCCAAAACCAGGTTCCAGGGCTTCATCTTCGCATTTGAGATCAATTGACCAGTGTCTGTCAAGCCTCAATGCATCTTGGGCCATAATCCTTCAGTAGGTTCTTGGGGGAGGGAGTATTGGTTTGGAACTGAGCTTGTGGTTGGGGGAGGGGTAGTGGGCAAGATGTAATCAAGGAATGTGGAAACTGTAGGCCGATGCCTGCCTTCCTCACCACAGCGTATTGAATTTTTAATAATCTATCACCTTTTCTGTTTCTGTAGAAGAATCCTGAGTGTCTGCGCACCACATTGAAAAGGGTATACTTAACAGGGCTAGGTACCTTATTATCATAATCAAGAGACTTCAAGCTTGTTTTTTTAATGTGGCCATGTTGGTTGAGAAACATACAACAGACAGGACACTGAATGTTGAGTGGAACTCAATGTTCTTCACCAAATAGAACTTTAAAGACTCATCTGACAGGATCTTGATTTAACATTTCAAAGGCAACACCTCCCAGGAGTTCATTATCCCTCAGTCATGTACTGTCACGGGAAAAGAAGAAGGATTTTTCAGAATGATATATGGTCACCTCTCCTGCCTGGAAATCTATGTTTTGGATACACCAGCTGCTTGGAAATCCTTCGAATAAATCCAAGCATTTTCTTGTCACCATTGGCTTCATTTGAATACTGTACTTCAAAAGCAGAAAAAAACATGCAGTGTTTGGAAAAGTAAAAGACTTTCATTCCTGTTCTATAACGTTCCATTGCTGTTTTACATTGCAGGTAAATATTGATACCTATGATGCTGTCTGGTTTACTCACTTGTGTCTAATGTCTTTCTGTAATCCAGAAAAGTCCAATGCTTGGGCTCCTGACAAAGCCAAAAGTCTCGCCCTGAGCACTCACATGTGGGACAGGAAGATGTTCATTGACCTCACACAATTGATCAGGGTTAGCCAATGAATCTGCCGATGTCATAATCTAGCAACTGACCACTTGCCTCAGACTCACCATAGCTCCATTGTTCATCTACAATAACCTTCATCAATCATAGCTCTGATTGGCCATTCACAGCTTCATGTTACCTCACACGCTTTCTACTGCTATAATCCTTCCATTCGCATCATGTTCTCATACATTACTGTGTATTGAATTATGCACAGCTGGGGTTGGAATAGAGTTAAATCGTTAATGAAATAAAATAGGCAGAGCCTGAGGAAGTAAAAACTGATGAAATCTAATTTAATTGCTTTGCTACAGTTAATAGGAAAACAAATTATGCCCAATTGGGACCCAGGTTTTGCAAATGCAGGCCATCACCTACGGCTTCCCCAAGGCTTTCCCTCCAGTCATGGCCACCACAGCCCACCTCCCTCCTGTACAGTGAATCTTCCATCAATAGTCATTAAAGTCTCCTCAGTAACTTGTCCTAATCGTGCCACTGTCCCATTAAAAACCAATCACACTGCATGTCAGCCATGTTAACAGAGTAAATTCCCATTAAATGATTGACTGATTTTATCCGGTTCAGGGCAATAACTGAGACTGAGTTTAAAAGGTTTCAGGCTGATTGAAGTTCTGCAGAAACTGTCCATATCGAGAGGAAATTTTGTTAAAAAAAGGGGAAAATGGCTTGATTTCCCTGAATGCAGCTTGCCCAATAACTTCACCATATAATTCCTATAGTACAGAAGCAGGCCATTCAGCCCAGGAAGTCCATACTGACCTCCAGAAGACACATCCCATAACCCTGCATTGCCCATGGCTAATCCACCTAATGTGCACATCTTCAGACTGTGGGACTAAACCAGAGCACCTGGATGAAACCCACAGACAGTTGTCTGAGGCTGGCATTGAACTCAGGGCCTTCATGCTGTGAGACAGCAGTGCTAACCATTGAGCCACTGTGCCACCCCACTTCCTGCTTAGTGAAAGGATTGCAGAGTGCAGATCTGTGTTAGTTGAGCTGTTGGATGGTTTCATGCTTTAGCAGGGAATGGGCTTGGGGCAGTGGGCTGTTTATACAAGGCTCACACCACTTAAACCCAGACTGCACCTTTCAAAGGGGAGGCACTTCCTCAGCAGGGGAGCTGCTGGAATTAGCTGCGGAAAACTGTCTGAGCTGTTGAAAATGGAGTGATGGAGGCAGGGGGCACTGAATACACACTCCAACCTTCTCAGATGCCACACTAGAGGATTAATTGCAAAGCTAAAAAAAGAAGAGAGATGTCTTTTTGCTACAAGGGGCTAGGAGGTCCTCTGGATAAGGCAATGATACGGGTAGCCATTGCTGACAAAGCCAGAAGTCTAACCCTGAGCACTCGGATACAGGGCAGGAGGAAGATTGTTGACCTCATATGATTTGTGAGGGTCAGCCAATAAATATGCAGATGTTATAACCTAGCAACGGAACCACTTGCTTCAGACTCACCACAACTCCATCCTTCAATTAATCAAAGCTCTGACCGATTTTTCACAGCTTCATGTTCCCCTCACATGCTTAACATTCCCATCAAGTAACCTGCACACTCTGTTCGACAGTGTTAGCCAAACAAAAGGTAGTATTTTCATTGAAACGGGTTGGACCCTTCTGGAGAACAAAGTGGCTCAGACTGGAGGCAGTATTATCATGGACAGGCAGCTCTCTGTGTGTTCCTATTCCCATGGAGGAGGAGGTGTTCTCCATTACTGGAATGATCATGACTGAGGCAAAAGTGGAATTAAGACCATAGAAGATGACAGCACTGAAAATGTGTTGCTGGTTAAAGCACAGCAGGTTAGGCAGCATCCAAGGAACAGGAAATTCGACGTTTCGGGCCAGGCCTGCCTAACCTGCTGTGCTTTAACCAGCAACACATTTTCAGCTCTGATCTCCAGCATCTGCAGACCTCACTTTTTACTCATAGAAGATGACAGTGTTGCTCAATTTCTGAGCCTTCATTGCACATTCCATACCCCCTTCATCCTACAATCTTTTCTAATTTCTAAGCTGCAGATAATGTGCCCATGCACCTCTTGGTATCTGGCCCCTAATCTTCTCATATCACAATCCTCACCTTCAGCCTTTCTTCTTTCCGATAGTTGAGAGCTGACACTGAGCTAGGCAATGGTGGGAAAGA
Organism: Hemiscyllium ocellatum; assembly: GCF_020745735.1. Taxonomy (NCBI): domain Eukaryota; kingdom Metazoa; phylum Chordata; class Chondrichthyes; order Orectolobiformes; family Hemiscylliidae; genus Hemiscyllium; species Hemiscyllium ocellatum. The sequence goes on from NC_083424.1 coordinate 12,766,210, forward strand.
GAGACAGAAAGAGAGAGATGGAAAAGCAGGAAGACAGTGATGAAAAAGAAATGCTTGTTCTTGGGTTCACGGCCACAACACAGATACTGGGACTTTAGGGGATAGGTTAGAAATAGGACTAGTGTAATAAGTCTTAGTGTTTTTCATACCACAATAGAACACAACCCAGGCATGCTGGCTCTCTGGACTCACTGTGTTCAGCAGTCCATGGAAGAGGTCGTTAGTACATGGCAGACCAAGATTAAAAGTAGCCCTTCTCTATTGATCCATATCTGGTCCCTTAGAGATCTCCAATTTTCATCACGTCATCATTGAGGGCTACATCTTTAGCTGTCTATATTCTAAACTCTGAACTTCCTTGTTTAAATGACTTCTGTTCAAATATTTTTCAAATCAATCTGTTCATGGATGTTATCTAGCAACTCCAGAACAGATTGGAGTTGAACTGGGGTCTTCTGGATCAGAGGTTGGGATGCTACCACTGCATCACAAGAGCCCCTTCTACTACTGTCCATTTCTTTGATTTTTAAAAAACATTTCCTGTCCAGAAGTGCTCTTACCCACAACTGAATGCCTTTTATTCCTCAACATCAAATCACCTGTGGCATTTTATTTTCATCTATTAACCACCACCAGTAAATATACTGTCTTCCAATAAGTTAACTTATGTGCAAGGCCTATTAAGGACATCAACGGTAAGGGAGAGGGGGAGGGGGCTAAACCAAAATGGAGTTGGAAGGGTTAAAATTAATAATGGTTTCACAGCCACCACTAGACTCTTAATTCCAGCTTTTTATTGAATTCAAATTGCATTCGAAATGGTAGGATTTCATTCCAGGTCCACAGATCCTTACCAGGATCTCTGGATCAATAGTGCAGCAATAATACCATTAGGTTATCACCTCCCTCCCAAAGAATGTGTCATAGTGAGATGGACAGCTGCCTTTTCGTGACCTCTGACATCAAACGCTCTGCGGTGAAACCAACTTCTTAAAGCTGGATGTGAGTTTACGATCACATGAACAGATGGATTAATATAATTTGCATTAGTTATTTTCTTAATCAGTCTGTTTAGAACATTATGATGCACCTCTGGAGCAAGTGGGACTTGATCTTAAGCCACTTCGTTATAAGGTAGGGAGACTACCTCTGCACCCTAAATGAATGCCCTCGTCTTTCTATGGATTGGCTTACCTGCTCAGACGCAATCCTACTGGCATCAAGATATTTTTAAGCAAATTTATCTGGACATGTTCTTGACTCACCTTTGGAGTAGGTGGGGTTTGAGCCTAGGCTTTCTAGCTCAGAAGTAGAGATACTACCACTGTGCCACACAAGCCCTCTTTTCCCTGTAGTGTCCCTGTCTCTGAGCTGGAGAGACCCAGGTTTCAAATCCCACTTTCTCCATAGTTGCGCAACAGTATGTCTGTAAATAGCAAAACAAGACAAAGATCTGCAGATGCTGGAAATCTGAAACAAAAACAGAAATCTCAGCCACCAATAAGGACTCTAAAGGCACAGTGGTAACATCACGACCTCTAAGCCAGGAGGCCTGAGTTCACATCCCATCTTGCTCGGGATGTAATGACATTTCTGAACATTGATTAGCAAACAGGCCTTTCTGCCTTGAGAGAGGTGATGCGGTGGTAGTGTCCCCACCTCTGAGCAAGACTGGCTGCCCTTGAGGTACAATATAATATCTCTGAGCAGGTTGATTTAAAATGCTGTTTTCATTCATTCATGGGATATGGACATTTATTGCCCATCTCTAAGTGCCCAGAGGGCAGTTAGGAGTCATCCACTTTGCTGTGGTGCTGTGTAGGCCAGACCAGGTAAGGATGGCAAATTTTCTTCCATAAATGACATTAGTGAACCCAATGGATTTTTAATTTTGCAAACAATAGCTTCATGCTTAGAATTAAACACTTAATTCCAGATTTCGTGCTTTTAAAAACTTAATATATTTCAAATGCCACGATCTGCCATGGTAGGACTCAAACCCAGGTCTCCAAAACATAATAGTCTAATGTTGATACGACCAGGCTGCCACTTCCCAATCTGTGCAACTAGAAAGAGGATCAGACGTGGGTCCTGTGGTGCAGTGGTAATGCCCCTATCTCAGAGCCCAGCAAACCCAAGGTTTAATTCCCATCTCAGATTGTGATAGTTATGGAGGTTTGTCATAATATTTCCAAACAAGTTTGAATGCGTAAAAACAAGATGAACCTATGGTTGCTGAATAGGGAAGTGATTATTGGCATTGTCCTTTTTAATAAAAGTGTGCAAACATTGGGTCCAGTTCTATCATTTACCATCTGTCTTTAACTCCTTCCGCATTCCTCCCTCTCTGTCTTTGATTAAATTCTTGGTCAACTGTCCCTCATGGTATCTTCTAATATGGTTCAGTATCAATTCTTTGGAACGTTTTGCTGTGTTAAAGTTACTATTTAAATACAAATTGTTCATTTCCACAAGTGTCAGTGACTGCAGAGGTATTGTCCATCAGCAACACAAATATAAGTCAAATCTTCTTGTAGGAGGGTTGGAGAGTTCAGCACAGGCGAATGTTTCAAAGTACCAGTTCCAAGTGTAAACATTTTCATTGATTTAAGTCACATTCAGTTCACAGAAGTGCCACATTCCTCAATAAAGGAACTATAATAATCAAATATTAAACAGATAAAGGATTATAATAATTAAATATTGAACAGAATAAACAGGGCAAATGCTTCAATGACATGGAGTGTAAAGCTGTTTCCTCAGAGGTAGGATTACACAGCAATTCATGCAAACAGTGTTCTTTAAATACAATGCAATCACAAAAAGACACAAATCCTTCATCCCTCATGATTCTAAAAGGTCTTAAAGCTTTTATTTTTAATCTGCCCCTCAAACATCTCATTCAATAAAGCCTGAATCATCCTTTCAGGTAGCGCATTTCAGATAAAAATGACTCTAGTGTGAAACAAATTTTCTCACTTTTTAATCTCTTTTTAAAATTTACTTTAAACCGGGACTCTCTGACTACTGACCTTTCTGCCTCCAGAATCAGTTTCTTCTGCCTTAGATCACACAAACCCTTCAATTTAGAAGTTATAACTGTAAGATAGCCATCAGTAAAAAAAACACTGGGGAATTCAGAAGAAACTCTCTCCAAAAAGTATGTTTTTCAACCTCAGGGAACGGTTGAACCAAAGAGTATACAGATGCACTTGAGTGGGCTTTAAACATCAACATAGATGGCCTGGCTATACGCTTTATGTAATTTTGAACACCACTATTGAACATCCACTGGATGAGGAGGGAAAGGCCGAGTGGTATTGTTGCTGGACTGAACCCAGACAGCCAGATAATGCTCTGGGAACCTGGGTTTGAATCCTGCCATGGCAGATGGTGGAATGTGAGTTCAATAAATATCTGGAATTAAGAGTCTAATGCTGACCGCGAATCTATTGCCTGAGGAAAACCCATCTGGTTCACTAATGCTTTTACCTGATCTGGCTTACATGTGAGTCCAGACCCACAGCAATGTGGTTGACTCTTAACTGTCCTCCAGGCAATTAGGGATGGGCAATAAATGCTGCTTAGCCAGTGATCCCTTCATCCTGTGAGTGAATAGCCAAAAAAATGCAATTTCGCTCTAAGAAGCAAAGCTTCTTGAGTCTTTCACTCTGGTTTGTTATTGTGTAAGAGTCAGAGTTTAAAACCAACCATTATTGTCCATCTTTAATTAACCTTGACAAGGGATTAGAATTAGGGTCAGTGGCACCTGTACTCAAGTACAGGAATACACGAGTGCAGCAAAAACTGTCGCTATTTCCAATGTCTTCTTAGATGCAACGATATCTAGATACAAAATCTTTGGTTTATGTCAGAAAAACCAAAAAAAAGTTTAAAAATTAGCATTAGTCCATTTAAAGCTATGTACCGGGGCATAAAGTCTGAGGTATAAATGAGAAGAGAAAAGAAATAAATGTAAACATTGATGGTGAGCTACTTTCTTGAATGGTTGTAGTCCTTGAGGTGTAGGTATACCCACAGTGCATATGCCCTTAGGAATAGACACAGGTCAGGAGAAGGAAGGAATTCATGACAAACAAGTAGATTTTGTGGCTGGGATCATTTTGCCCCAGAATATTGGTGTTGCTAGCAAGCTAACATCATTGTCCATCCCTAATTGCTCTTGAGTTGAGTGGTTTGCTCACTCAAGGACATTAGAAGCCCAAATGGGCTTTTCATGATGATCAACAGTTTCAAGGTCCCATTTCCTTTTCACAGTTATGAATTCCTGAACAAAGACATTTTGTCAAAGCTTTTCATTTTGCAATTTTCAAGAAATACTAACGTAACAGGAAAACAATAATGTATAGCAGTATAAATATTATTTTCCCTTTACTTTGATATTTCTCAAAATTGTCCTGATGTTTGCAAAGCAAAGGGCTTTGACAAGATGTGATCTTTTTCAGCAACGTTCAAGATCTGTCCAATAAATAGGTTTTATGAATACATTAAGGAACTGAGTTTAAATTCCACCAGTGATTGTAGTGGGATCTGAACCCTTGCCCTCAGCATTAGTATGAACTTCTGGACCGCTAGCCCAATGCAATTACTGCTGTGCTTCTAAGAAAACATTTGCTTAGCTACCCCTGGAAATTGGATAAACAATCTGACACTTCAGAGATCTAGACAAACCAATTGACTTGTTGCTGTTTATTTTTTTGAATTTTCAGTAGCTGCAGGGAATTTGCTTTTAGCTTCTAATATTTACAGCACTGGCTGAGAATGAGAATACATTGGAGCAAAATTCCATTTCTCCTCAGCTGTGTAGCTGTGAAGTGAGGTGTTTAACCGTTAGCTGTCAAGTTAAATTTGCTGTGCATCTGTAACTGGTTGGTGTTGCATTTCACTGGGTATTCAGTTCAATATGAAGTCGGAGCAGATCGATCCAGCACTATTCATTAGATTTCACATCAATTAATGAACAGCAGAATGTTTCTGAGCACCAGCTCACGTTAAAGTTTGATTATGGTTCCATTTCTAGACACTTTTATTCTGCAGAAAGCAAGAATGAATTACAGAACTTAGGAGCAAGGACTGATCACACAGCAGGGTGAAAGATGTGAGGAAATAAGATTAAAAGCAACCTTTTCTTGTATTTATTTGGTTCCTACCCTATCATAGAATCTCCATAGTATGGAAGCAGGTCATTTGGCCCATTGAGTCCACACCAACTCTCTGAAGAGCATCCCATCCTTGTACCCCTGCATTCCCATAGATAATCCATCTAGCATGCACCTCCCTGCACATGATGGGCAATTTAGCTTGGCCAATCAACCAAACCTGCATATTTTTGAACTGTGGAAGGAAAATGACACAGACACAGGGAGAATGGGCAAGCTCCACACAGACAGTAACCCAAGGCTGGGATTGAACCCTAGTCCTGTGAGGTATCAGTGTTAACCACTCTGCCACTATCTTTTCACAACTGGGATCTCTACCTTTTGTGGTTGCAAAGGCTACTTTTTCCAATTGGACGAAAATGCAAACTAATGCTTGGGTCATGCTAGACCAGGGACCCTGCTGAAAGTTGTGGAGTCAACTTTATTATTACAACTTCAGACATCAGAACTCCCTCACATCAGGAGCTCAGCTGGAGGAGAGAGTGGATTTAAAAGGCACTTCAGTACTTAAAAGTGCAACCATTTCTGTTGCATCAAAGTAAAAAGATGCAAAGAAAGTTTGGATGAGGACAGAGGTGTCCCAGAATGATAAATAGGAATGGTGCTGCAAGCAGTGAGGCAGAGAACAGGCACGGTGGCTCAGTGGTTAGCATTGCTGCCTCACAGCACCAGGGACCTGGGTTAGATTCCACTCTCAAGCGACTGTCTGTGTGTAGTTTGCACATTCTCCCTGTGTCTGCATGGGTTTGCTCCAGTTTTCTCCCACAGTCCAAAGATGTGGGAGATATCCAAAGATGGATTGGCCATTGGAAATTGCCCATAATGCCCAGGGATATGCAGGATAGGTGGTTAAGCCATGGGAAATGCGGCGTTATAGGGATAAGGTAGGGTGGATGGAATGTTCTTTGGAGGGTCAGTGTGGACTTGAATGGCCTGTTTCCACACGGTCGGGATTCTATAACAGAGTACCTTTATTTCAAATCTCAAAGAGAGCTCAAATAGTGGAATAGGAATTGATGATCCTATAGCTCTTTCAGAACTATACCTTGTGTGTCATCTTCCTCCAATGTTTCTTTCCTATCATTAACATTTGTATATTCATCTATATAATTATATTTACCATAGCTCAACAAATCCCTGATTTCACAATTCAGATGGTCTGGAGGTTTCACAAATTTTCCAGACTGCACTGCCTTCAGACTTGGGAGATTGACAGACCGTTGAGTTGAGGATGGCTGACCTTGTTTTTGTTATAGATTTCTGGACTCAGCATTGCATTCTAGATCTTGTCCTGAATTTGTGGATGTTTGTCATCCCCAAGCCACCAGTAGCTTCTGTGGATTCTTATGCAACCCTTCTTCAAACTGTGCAAGCAAATCTTTAATCCCAGTTTGCCAGTGAACCAGTGCAGAGGTGTTTAAACTCTCTGTGTGAGGTTTGAAACTTTCATTCAACTTCTAAGGTTGCTTTCCTGGTGAAACTACCAGTGTTCATTTTCTTAGTCTTACTACTTGAGGATTGCTGTTTACTTCATCTCTGTCACTTTTATGGATTATTCTCCATTGAAGGAGATTTGACTGTGTCATATGAATTTTTTTATTCAGTTAGTTGCTGTCTGGACAACTTCAGTGAAAGACTCATCGCTGAACTGATGTGCGCTGTACTGCTCATTCTATTTCTCATCATTTGGGTCATGCAAACTTTGTTTACTTTTGTCATCTGATTCTCTTTGTTGTTGCTCAGAATCATAGAATCCCTCCAGTGTGGAAGCAGGCCATTCAGCTCATCGAGGTCACACCAATCTCCTTAAGAATATCCCAGTCAGACCCAACCCCATCTCTGTAACCTTCCATTTTCCACTGCTGCAGTCTATTAGATTGTTCAGCTCTCTGTACTGCTGACTGTCATCAAGCTTGAACTGGAAATTGCTTCTGCATTCTTTAGAATTCGTCCTGCACAGCTAAATTAAATTCGAATCCACACTGCTGCTCACCAACAGATTATGCCAATCTCTGCCAATGTATATCTGGGAGGATTGAAGTCACCATCTTCATAGTATACCTGTGCCCATCAGTTCTAATGTGGTAGAGGAAATCCACCGGGTAATTTAATGGGGAGAGGCTCTTATCTTGAACAAGACGTCCTGCATGAGTACAAAATGTATGGGCAGTAAAGACCTGGTTAAAAAGACTGCAAAGATTGGAAAGGACAGTCATCTATGAGATCACAAGATGTCCTGCCTTCGCTACACCAGTCCTTATGAAATCATCAGATTTGGTGGAGCTTAATGAAGTCTTCAGCATTAACCCTTTCAGAACCACCACCTTGTACAACATTGATGACCTGGGCAATCAGTGCAACTAAACCATGACCAAGCAGTATAGAGAGAGAGATTTTAACCAGCCACACCAGATAAGAATGTACTGTTTCTGTGCTTCAAAGGCACTTCTGATTAATCCACTATCTGTGGGTTAATCTTACACCATCGACTGATATTCTAACTGACCAATATTGCTGATGGTGCTTCTGCTACGGTGCCTGGTGCTTGCAGCTCTATACTAACATATGAGTGAAGTTCATCTGTTCAGGTGCAGCCAGGTCAGGCCCTCACTGATCCAGTTCCTAAGGCCAAGAATCACCATCAATCATAGAATCACTCAACACAGCAGGAGGCCATTTGGCCCATTGAATGTGTGCCAACTGTTTGAACGAGCTTTCCAGTCACTCCCTCACGCTCTCCCTGCAAATTTTTCCATCTTGAGAAAATATGTTGTTTTTAAAGTTACTATTGAGTCTGATTTCACCGTTCCATGAGGGACGGAATTGAGAGCGTAGCAAAAAGAGAAATCAAATTCACTTCGGCTCCAATCCCCATTTTGTTAGCAATTATTGTAAATCTGCATCTCAGCAGGACTCCTGTCAGTGGGACCTGTTGTCCAACTACTCCATCATTCGGAGTGATGTCCTTATCTAAACACTCAGCTGTTCAGGTTGCCTTCTCAATGAAAATAGCATACTCACAGCTGAACATCAAGGAAGACTCGCTTATCCTCCCCAACATGAATTCTCCAGATACAGTCCTCGCCTTCATCGTAGGGTTCAGGCCAATTCGGAGAGAGAATCACTCCCGCAGGACTCGACAACTCTCCCCCACAAACCGCTGAAACAAAGCAGAACAAGAGTGAAGCAACAATGTGAAAATCACACCTCCACTCAGTAACCGTTCACACGGTTCTGGTGCTTTGCCCCTTGTGGATACTAGGACCTGGGACACAGTTTCAGAATAAGGTGGTACATATTTAAGATAGTTAAGATAAGGAGGAACTTGCTCTTTTTGACATTAATTAATCTTTGGAGTTCTCTACCCCCTAAGAGCAGTGGGGTTGGGTTTAATTTATAATTGATCCACAAAGGGAGTCAAAGGTTATAGGGCAGGGAGCAGGAAAGAAAAGCCACATCTGCCATGATCTTTTCAGTTAAAATTCACGCAACACCAGGTTGCAGTCCAACAGGTTGATTTGCAAGTGCAAACTTTCAGAGCGCTGCTCCTTTATCAGGTAGCACTCTGAAAGCTTGTACTTCCAAATATACCTGTTGGACTATAACCTGGTTTTGTGTGATTTTTAACTTTGTCCACCCCAATCCAACGCCGGCACCTCCACATCACGATCTTTTTTAGACCGTGCACTCTTGAAGGGCCAAATGGACTACCCTTCCTCCTCCCTTCATTGTTTTTGTTCTTGCTTCCTGCTGTGGGAAGATATTTGTCCAAAATTCAGATGTCCCTTATGTTACAATACTTCAGAAATGGCTAAATCTGTGTCCCCCAGTTATTAACCGAGTTGTCAATTGGAACAACCTCTTATCTGACCAGAGGCCTTTGACCTGAATCTGTAACTGTGTTTCCTACTTCACTGGTACTACCACACTCTTGCGGGTTTCCAGTTCTTATTTCAGAGTAATTCTATTTGCCACAAAACTCATGAGTACACCCTGGGATCACGGAGATGTTTTATTAGTATGACTTTAATAGTTCACTCTTTCACCGAGCTAGAAAACTGAGCCCTGTTAGGATGCAAAGGCAGGGATTTGTGATATTGATAATCAAGCTGTTCAGATGTCTTATGTAACAGCTGAGGTGGATCTTGAACCTGGCCTGCTGGTTCAGAGATAGGGACACTATCACTGCACATGAGCCAAGCCAGAGATTTCAATGTGATATTAAAGGGGAATCCTTCAACCAACACAAATTTGTTGGACATGATTTCAGAGCTGGTTTCAGGTGCTGTGCGACTCTATGACTTCAGAATGTGCAAACAGGCGCCATGTTTGATTCCTTGTTATGACGTCAGTGGAGACTAATAAAGTTTTTGGTTAGAATTGGAAAAACCCAAGTATTTACTCAAAGAATGAGGCCATAAACTCAATGCTTTAATCAGAAGAATTTTTCTCCTCCAAAACCAAAAGTGCTTGAATACTAAAAACACGCTATCTTAAACAGGCTGTTGTGTTAAAGTACAACACACAAAGTTGTTTATAATCAGAACCAAATTTATTTCCAGACACATTTGATGTATATCTCTAATATTTGAAGTCAGAATTAAACAGAAATTGGAAGATTAGCCCCTTGAACAAATTTGTATTAATATAATGCTCTTCATGACCTCAGGATGTCCCAGTGAGCTTCCTGACCAAGTAGAGTATGTCTGAGATGAGGAGAGGACGTATTGGAAAAACTCAGCAGGTGAGGCCGCATCTGTAGAGGGAGAATCAGAGTTAACACAGTTTCAAAGATTCACACTAGGATTGAGATTTCCTGGGCTTTCCACTTACTCCCAGCAAGGCTGTCCTTCAACTTGTTGTAGGTTCCCTGTTCAACACAGGCATTGCTAGTGTCTTAAGCATAACCTCAAGGTTCAGGTCCTCCATTTGGCTCCATTATTAGGGTTGACATGCAAAACTAAAGTGCAATTCTAGTCTCCCTGCTATAGGAAGGATGTTGTGAAACTTGAAAGGGTTCAGGGACCATTTACAAGGATGTTGCCAAGGTTGGAGGGTTTAAATTATAGGGACAAGCTAATAGACTGGGGCTGTTTTTGTTGGAGTGTCAGAGGCTAAGGGGGTGACCTTCTAGAAGTTTATAAAATCATGAGGGGCATGGATAGGATGAATGGTCAAGGTCTCCTCTCCAGGGTGGAGTCCAAAACTAGAGGGCATAGGTTGAAGGTGAGAGGGGAAAGATTTAAAACAGACCTAAGGGGCAACATTTTCACACAGAGGGTGGTGTGTGTATGAAATGAGGAAGTAGTGGAGGCTGGTATAATGACAACATTTAAAAGGCATCTAATGGGTATATGACTAAGAAAGGTTTAGAGCGATATGGGCCAGGTGCTAGCAAATGGGACCAAGATTAATTTGGACTTCTGGTCAGCATGGACGAGTTGAACTGAAGGGTCTCGTTCTATTCTGTACAGCTCAATGACTCTATGACTCCATCTGTGTCTGTGAGTTTGAACCTTGTAGATGCTGTCTTCAGTCTCTCTCTCTATCCAGTGAATGTTGCCTTATTCAAAGAATCCTGCTGTCTTTGCAAATATGTTCCATCGATTAACTCCACGATGAAGCACACTGGTCAATCTACTGCGCTCATTGCAGGGGCTGGTTCAGAATCACACTGCATTAACTTACAAACTAACATGCCCTGCCCTCCAAAGGTGAAGAACCTTGGCTTGTTTTGATGTGGTGCAGTACAAAATAAATTGCGTTTTATTAACAATTCTTTAAATGAAAGAAGCTCTTGAAGAAATAAAGAAGATCAACCCACTTCCAGCTTGAAAAACACTCATAAAAGGTATGTAAATGGTTGAGAATTTACCAAACATTTACCAACGTGACCCCATTTTAAGGCCTGAATATTGTCACAATTTGTTGATGTAACTGAGCACAGGGTGGTTGGGGTATGGAGGAGTAGACAGTTTGGTGTGGAGGGGTGGGGGGGATATTTTTTTCCCTTTATTCATTCACGGGACGAGGGCATTGCTGACCAGGCAACATTAACTGCCCCTACTTAATTGGCCAGGGGGCAGTTAAGAGTCAACCACATTGGTGTGGTCTGGAGTCACATAAAGGCCAGGCCAGGTAAGGATGGCAGTTTCCTTCTCTCAAGGAAGATAAGTGAACCAGATGGGTTTTCCCTGACAATGGACAATGGATTCACAGTCAGTATTAGAGTCCTAACTCCAGATACTTTTATTGAATTCAAATTCCACCACCTGCCATGGTGGGATTCGAACCCGGGTCCCCAGATATTATCGGGGTCTCTGGGTTGACAACTCAGTGGTAATATCATCAGACCATCACCACCCCTCATGGGAATGCATGACCTTTGAGAGCTGTGGGAGGAGGGGAACCTTCAAGCCCACACCCTCAACATTTCAGCTGGTGATCCCACTTGGAACTTCAATCTCACTTGGAATGGTTTCAGCTAGGAACTTCAGTGCAAAGTGCAGAAAACAGTCAAACTTCCAGTACATTAAGGAGAGCTGCAGAATTTCATTTATATAATGAAATGTTCAGAATTCTGCCATCCATATATACTTCATTTTCTTTAAAATATTGGCTTCAATTATGTTACTAATTTTGATTACTAGTTTTATTTGCATTATCATCATAACTTGGCATCTGCTGCTAAGATGATCATTTAATAAATAAGGTGTGGAGGTGCCAGTGTTGGATTGCAGTAGACAAAGGGATAGCACATCAGTTGCATGACATTTTGATCTTTTACTATAAATTCTGTATCCTATGATCCTGCCCCATTAGCTTCCTAACGAAGGAGCACCGCTTCCAAAGCTTGTACTTCCAAATAAACCTGTTGGATTATAACCTCTTGATTAAAATTAAAAGGTACATTTACAATCTTCAATAATTGTCCTTTCATGAATGATCCCACCCACAAAGCTTGTACTTCCAAATAAACCTGTTGGATTGTAACCTGGTGGGATCATCCATAAAAGTACAGTTACTGAGGATTGTAATAAAAACATGTCAGACTGTCCCTAGCACTGTGGTTACGATGTGCAAAATAAATATATTTTAAAACCCATTTTCTTCATTCCGATGGCACAAATATTCTCTTTACCTCTGCAAAGTGGTTCAGTCTCATTCCAGTATGGCTCCCTGATGTCAATGCACTCAATTACAGATGATCCATGTTCCATAGTGTAACCTGGATCACATGTGAACTCCACCACTGAGCCTACACTGTAGGAAGGATTGGTTGCAGTGAAGTTCCCATTCTGCATGTAAGGCTCAAAGCAGTGCCCACGCTCAAAGGCTGAGGAAAGACAAGACGTGACTGACTTGATGTTGAAACCAAATACACATTAGAAAAATTGTAATATTATTTGCTCACATTATCAGCTGAATAACAATACATTCACATAGGTCCTTTAGAAACAAACAGCTTTCACAGCAAAGGAAAAACTAAAGCCTTTGGAAACAACATAAACTCATTGTTGTGATTCTGTTCGCCGAGCTGGAAGTTTTTGTTGCAAACGTTTCGTCCCCTGGCTAGGCGACATCATCAGTGCCTTGGAGCCTCCTGCGAAGCGCTTCTTTGATGTTTCTTCCGGTATTTATAGTGGTCTGTCCTTGCAGCTTCCGGGTGTCAGTTTCAGCTGTCCGCTGTAGTGGTTGGTATATTGGGTCCAGGTCGATGTGTTTGTTGATGGAGTTTGTGGATGAATGCCATGCCTCTAGGAATTCCCTGGCTGTTCTCTGTCTGGCTTGCCCTATGATAGTAGTGTTTTCCCAGTCGAATTTATGTTGCTTGTTGTCTGCGTGTGTGGCTACTAGGGATAGCTGGTCGTGTCGTTTCGTGGCTAGTTGATGTTCATGTATGCGGATTGTTAGCTGTCTTCCTGTTTGTCCTATATAGTGTTTTGTGCAGTCCTTGCAAGGTATTTTGTAAACTACATTAGTTTTGCTCATGTTGGGTATCGGGTCCTTTGTTCTAGTGATTTGTTGTCTGAGCGTGGCTGTTGGTTTGTGTGCCGTTATAAGTCCTAAGGGTCGCAGTAGTCTGGCTGTCAGTTCTGAAACGCTCCTGATGTATGGTAGTGTGGCTAGTCCTTTTGGTTGTGGCATGTGCTCGTTCCGTGGTCTGTCTCTTAGGCATCTGTTGATAAAGTTGCACGGGTATCCGTTTTTGGCGAATACCTTGTATAGGTGTTCCTCTTCCTCTTTTTGCAGTTCTGGAGTACTGCAGTGTGTTGTGGCCCTTTTGAATAGTGTCCTGATGCAGCTTCGTTTGTGTGTGTTGGGGTGGTTACTTTCATAGTTTAGGACTTGGTCTGTGTGTGTTGTTTTCCTGTGTACCCTTGTGGTGAATTCTCCGTTTGGTGTTCTCTGTACTATCACGTCTAGGAATGGGAGTTGGCTATCCTTTTCTTCTTCTCTCGTGAATCGGATTCCTGTGAGTGTGGTGTTGATGATCCGGTGTGTATTTTCTATTTCCGTGTTTTTGATGATTACAAACATGTCATCGACATATCTGACCCAGAGTTTGGGTTGAATTTGTGGTATGGCTGTATGTTCTAACCTTTGCATAACTGCCTCTGCTATGAGTCCCGAGATTGGTGATTGGGACTCATAGCAGAGGCAGTTATGCAAAGGTTAGAACAAACAGCCCTACCACAAATTCAACCCAAACTCTGGGTCAGATATGTCGATGACACGTTTGTAATCATCAAAAACACGGAAATAGAAAATACACACCGGATCATCAACGCCACACTCACAGGAATCCGATTCACGAGAGAAGAAGAAAAAGGATAGCCAACTCCCATTCCTAGACGTGATAGTACAGAGAACACCGAACGGAGAATTCACCACAAGGGTACACAGGAAAACAACACACACAGACCAAGTCCTAAACTATGAAAGTAACCACCCCAACACACACAAACGAAGCTGCATCAGGACACTATTCAAAAGGGCCACAACACACTGCAGTACTCCAGAATTGCAAAAAGAGGAAGAGGAACACCTATACAAGGTATTCGCCAAAAACGGATACCTGCGCAACTTTATCAACAGATGCCTAAGAGACAGACCACGGAACGAGCACATGCCACAACCAAAAGGACTAGCCACACTACCATACATCAGGAGCGTTTCAGAACTGACAGCCAGACTACTGCGACCCTTAGGACTCATAACGGCACACAAACCAACAGCCACGCTCAGACAACAAATCACTAGAACAAAGGACCCTATACCCAACATGAGCAAAACTAATGTAGTTTACAAAATACCTTGCAAGGACTGCACAAAACACTATATAGGACAAACAGGAAGACAGCTAACAATCCGCATACATGAACATCAACTAGCCACGAAACGACACGACCAGCTATCCCTAGTAGCCACACACGCAGACAACAAGCAACATGAATTCGACTGGGAAAACACTACTATCATAGGGCAAGCCAGACAGAGAACAGCCAGGGAATTCCTAGAGGCATGGCATTCATCCACAAACTCCATCAACAAACACATCGACCTGGACCCAATATACCAACCACTACAGCGGACAGCTGAAACTGACACCCGGAAGCTGCAAGGACAGACCACTATAAATACCGGAAGAAACATCAAAGAAGCGCTTCGCTGGAGGCTCCAAAGCACTAATGATATCGCCTAGCCAGGGGACGAAACGTTTGCAACAAAAACTTCCAGCTCGGCGAACAGAACCACAACAACGAGCACCCTAGCTACAAATCTTCGCACAAACCTTGAACATAAACTCAAGCCATTGTCATAGATTTGGAGCCAGACCTTAAGAAGGGGAATTTAAAAGAAAACATTTCACACAAATGGCATGGTAAAAGTTTGGAACGCTTGCAACAGTAGCAATTGGAATGAGATCTTTTGTTAAAACATAGATGGTTAGGTTTATTATCAAAAGGTCATCAGTAATATGAGAAAGGTGGGTATAGTTCAGCTGCAGATCAGCCATGATCTCCCTGAATGGCACCAGAACAAGCTCTGGTCTATACCCCATTTTCAAGTCCATGGTTTTCAAATCTATTTCTCAGGAACAAACCTTGATCCCACTGAATCAATTCATCCATTTTGAGCAGTTTTTCTGTTTTATATCAGAATCTCACCATCTCCTTGTACTATCCACTTGAACTTGGTGTTAAACACATGACCTTTATGGCTTAAAGAGGCAATGTCACTGTTGCATTGTTCTCAAAAGAATATTCTCACACTGTTATGCCTTGCCTGATTCTGAATCTAGGTCACTTGCATTTCAGAACTGAATTGTACATCAATTACTGTCACCTCTTTCCAGTTGTAATGAGTGGTGAATGGGTGGAAGGATGGTGGTGGGGGCTGGAATACAATTCTAACTGACATTAGATCCCTTTTTCATCTTGAAATGGAAAGGTTATTTGTACCTTCATATCGAATGTTGAATCCCCCTGCTGTCTTGGTTCCATCGGAGGTGAATTCAATCCGAACAAATGGCTCATTGCTGATCAAACCTTCCAGGGGGAAGTACTCGTTCTTTAAAGAGTCATATAGAATTGATGATAAGGCTCCCTGTCCACTGTAGATGATCAGTCTGATCAATAAAGGAAGAAATTGAATGGGAGTTACAAACTGTTCACAGGCATTCTGTCCAACATGCCCAATCCCCAGTCTTCATGCTACACACAGCTCTCCTCTTATCTTTTCTCCCTTGTGTATTTATCTAATTTCCCCTTGAATATTTCTGTCACCTCATCTGTTTCCTGCGGTGGGGAAGCTTCCTTTCATAACCATTCCCTGAGAAAATTCACCATAGGATTCAGTCGTCCTGGCCCCTATTTCTGGCCTCACTCACATTCTCTACATTTAATCTTTCAAACCCCATTGTAGCCTTGAAGACCTCTATCAGGTCAACCCTTTCTCTTCTTGGTTCTACAGAAAAAGACCCAGCCTACTCAAACTTTCTAGGTATGAATAATGTCTCAACTCCGTCCAAGTAAATCCTATTTTAACCTTCTCAAGTGCCTGTTTCTCCCTTTAACATATGGAAACTAAGGTATTCAGAGGTCTTCAAGTATGACCTAACCAAGATTCTATTACATATTCAATATAACTTCTGTGTTCTTCAATTTTATCCCATAGAAATGAACCCAGGCTCCTTGTTTGCTTTTATTGGCCTTAATAGCCCGCACCACCAGTTAGAGTGGTGTATCTGCCTGTATCGTAGATCCTCCTACTTGATTTAAATACTTATTTTCCTAAGACTATGTGACCTTTTTCTCCTTTCTTCCAAGGTGGATTACCTAAAACCTATCCATATTGGAGTTTGTTTTCCAATTGCATTCCCATTTTGGAAGTTCTTTTTTCTTGTTGGCCCATTCTAAGTTAGTCAAGCTCCTGGTTTGATATAGTCTGCACATTTGGAAATTATATTTCACTGTAACTCATTTGCAGGAACCCTGATCACGAGGGATCCCAGTGCTGATTTTTGTAGAATCCTATCCTTTTCTTCTTATCTTTAAACTGCTTTGTCAGTTTTCTGTTTTGTAACCAGTTTATTTTCCATTTTGCTTCTTCATCACTGACCTTATTCATGAGTTTATTGCACAGTGGTTTATTGAAGGATTTTAAAAATTCCAAATTTATTGTCTGTTACATTATCTTTCACAATCCTTCTGTTAGTTTTCCAAATAATTCAATAAAGACTGGTCAAGTATAGCCTCCCCTTCTGGAAATTTATTTTTCTATCTAATTGTATTTTTATTTTTTTAGCTGTATTTCTATGGTAGATTTGATTAAGATTTCCACTACATTTCCAAACCACCAATGGTATGGTAAATGGTCTGTGATTCCCTGAGCTTGTTCCAGCTCCTATTTTGTATGTAAGCATCATATGAGCTGCTCAAACTCTGGCACCTTCCCTGTTTTGTATAAATGCCTCTGCTACTTACTCCTTAAATTCTTTTAAGAGATGTGAATGCAACCCAATATTCTGAAATTGAGTTATTGGACTTGAAATATTAACTCTGTTACCCTCTCCACGGATGCTCTCAGATCTACCAAGTTTCTCCAATACTTGCTGTTTTTTAAAAAAAATCAGATTTCCAGCATCTGCAGTTCTTTCCAGTTATCTGGATGCAATGTGGACCAGGTGCTTTATTCTTTCCTGCAGCGTCATTGAATTTTACAGTACAGAAGGAGGCCATTCAATCCATCATGTCTGTGCTAGCTCTCAAAAGAGCTACTTAGTTAGTCTCACTCTCCAGCTCTATCTCTGCAGCCCTCTAAATTCATCACATTTGAATATATGTCCAGCTTTTGAAACCCCCTACGGAATCTCCACCACAGTCAAAGGCAGTGCATTCCAAATCCTAACAACTCTCTGTGCAAACAGAGTTCTCTCTCTCTCCTCCTCTCACTCCTGGCTCTCTTGCTGACAAACTTGAAATTGTGACCCTTGTACTGACATACCAACAAGTGGAAACAGAACACCTGACATACCAACTAGTGGAAACAAAATATTCTCTTTCGCCTGCCAAAATTACTCATAAAATTATTCATACTTTTAAAGACTTCAAAAAGGTCACCTTTGCTCCAAGGAGAATAAACCCAATTTCTCAACTCTTTCCTTGTATCTAAAATCCCTCATTCCAGCTACCATTCTTATTTGTACTCTCCCCAGGGCTTTAAAATCCTTCCTTAAATAAGGTACCCAGAATACAACACTCCAGAGGTGGTCTGACCAATGATTTGTAGATCTTTGTGTTTTATTAGTTTAGCAATTATCTCCTTCCTTTCTATTTTAAATGCCTTCATACCTTTTGCAATCTTTTCTGCCAATGTCATGTGCACCATGTTAGTTGCCCTAATAAATATTAAACCATTGCGATGATTTAACATTTTCACAATTTGACCATCATTGCAGTGAATTTCTCCTTGGTGAATTCCTTAGTGAACATCTTTCTTTCATCCATTTTGTCTC
Source organism: Hemiscyllium ocellatum (assembly GCF_020745735.1). Classification (NCBI taxonomy): domain Eukaryota; kingdom Metazoa; phylum Chordata; class Chondrichthyes; order Orectolobiformes; family Hemiscylliidae; genus Hemiscyllium; species Hemiscyllium ocellatum. Next base: position 12,784,411 of record NC_083424.1, read on the forward strand.
TGAAGAACATTTAATGATTTTAACTCAGTATATCACGGAGTAACATCCTGTCAAGCAGTAGACTGGACTTCCAATATATCGAGATCCTTCACTGCAAATCATCCATGCCGACCAGATATCCCACTTCAATCTAGTTCCACCTGCCAGCACACAGCCCATATCCCTCCAAACCCATCCTATTTATATATCATCCAAATGCCTTTTAAGTGCTGTAATTGTACCGGCCTCCACCATAGAACACAGAACATAGAAAAATACAGCGGAGTACAGGCCCTTCGGCCCTCAATGTTGCACCGATCCAAGCCCGCCTAACCTACACTAGCCTACTTTCCTCCATATGCCTATCCAATGCCCGTTTAAATGCCCATAAAGAGGGAGAGTCCACCACTGTTACTGGCAGGGCATTCCATGAACTCACGACTCACTGAGTAAAGAATCTACCCCTAACATTTGTCCTATACTACCACCCCTTAATTTAAAGCTATGTCCCCTCGTAATATCTGACTCCATACGTGTAAAAAGGTTCTCATGGTCAACCCTATCTAAATCCATAATCATCTTGTACACCTCTATCAAGTCACCCCTAAACCTTCTTTTCTCCAATGAAAACAGCCCCAAGTGCTTCAGCCTTTCCTCATACGATCTTCCTACCATACCAGGCAACATCCCGGTAAACCTCCTCTGCACCCGTTCCAGTGCCTCCACATCCTTCTGATAGTATGGCGACCAAAACTGCACACAATACTCCAGATGCGGCCGCACCAGAGTCTTATACAATTGCAACATGACCTCAGGACTCCGGAACTCAATTCCTCTACCAATAAAGCCCAGTACGCCATATGCCTTCTTCACAGCGCTATTTACCTGGGTGGCAACTTTCAGAGATCTGTGTACATGGACACCAAGATCCCTCTGCTCATCCACACTACCAAGTATCCGACCATTAGCCCAGTACTCCATCTTCTTGTTACTCTTACCAAAGTGAATCAGTTCACACTTAGCGACATTGAACTCCATTTGCCACCTATCTGCCCAGCTCTGCAGCTTATCTATATCCTGCTGTAACCTGCCACATCCTTCCTCACTGTCAAAAACTCCACCGACTTTTGTATCATCCGCAAACCTGCTCACCCAACCTTCGAGCCCCTCTTCCAGGTCATTTATAAAAATGACAAACAGCAATGGTCCCAAAACAGATCGTTGCGGAACACTGCTGGTACCTGCACTCCAAGATGAACCTTTACCATCAACTACTACCCTCTGTCTTCTTCCAGCCAGCCAATTCCTAATCCAAACCTCCAACTCCCCTTCAATGCCATACCTCCATATTTTTTGCAGTAGCCTACCATGGGGAACCTTATCAAACACCTTACTAAAATCAATATCCACCACATCCACCGCTTTACCCTCATCCACCTCCTTAGTCACCTTCTCAAAGAATTCAATAAGGTTTGTGAGGCACGACCAGCCCTTCACAAAACCATGCTGACTATCCTTGATCACATTATTCCTATCCAGATGTTCAAAAATCCTATCCCTTACAATTCTCTCTAAGACTGTGCCCACAACAGAGGGCCCAATTGACTCACTGGCCTATAGTTACTCGGGTTATCCCTACTCCCCTTCTTGAACAAGGGAACCACATTTGCTGTCCTCCAGTCTTCTGGCACTATTCCTGTAGACAATGAGGACATAAAAATCAAGGCCAATGGCTCTGCAATCTCCTCCCTTGCTTCCCAGAGAATCCTGGGATAAATGCCATCTGGCCCAGGGGAATTATCTACATTCACCCTTTCCAGAATTGCCAACACCTCTTCCCTACATATCTCAAAGCCATCCATTCTAATTAATTATGACTCAATATTCACGCCAGCAACAATGTCCTGTTCCTGAGTGAATACTGACAAAAAGTATTCATTCAGTGTCTCCCCAATTTCTTCAGCCTCCACACGCAACTTCCCACTACTATCCTTGACGGGACCTATTCCTACCCTAGTCATCCTTTTATTCTTGACATATCTATAGAAAGCCTTTGGGTTTTCCCTAATCCTACCAACCAAGGACTTTTCATGTCCCCTCCTTGCTGCTCTTAGCTCTCTCTTTAGATCCTTCCTGGCTACCTTATAACTCTCAATCGCCCCAATTGAACGTTCACACCTCATCTTTACATAGGCCACCCCACCCTCTTCCCTTTAACAAGGGATTCCAATTCCTTATTAAACCACGGCTCCCTCACATGACCCTTTCCTCCCTGCCTGACAGGTACATACTTATCAAGGACACTCCGTAGTTCTTCCTTGAACAAGCTCCACATATCGATTGCACCCTTCCCTTGAAGCCAAATTTTCCAAACCACGCATCCTAACTCATGCCTCACCGCATCATAACTTCCCTGCCTCCAGCTATAACTCTTGCCCTGTAGTGCACACTTATCCCTCTCCATCACTAGAGTAAAAGTCACCGAATTGTGGTCACTGTCCCCAAAGTGCTCACCTACCTCCAATTCTAACACCTGGCCTGGTTCTTACCCGAACCAAATCCAGTATGGCCTCATCTCTTGTTGGCCTGTCTACATATTGTGTCAGGAAACCCTCCTGCACACATTGGACAAACACCGACCCATCTAACGTACTCGAGCTACAGCTTTCCCAGTCAATATCTGGAAAGTTAAATTCCCCCATAACAACCACCCTATTACTTTCACTCTTCTCCTGAATCATCCTCGCAATCCTTTCTTCTACGTTTCTAGGACTATTAGGAAGCCTGTAGAAAACTCCCAACAGGGTGACCTCACCTTTCCTATTTCTTAGCTCAGCCCAAACTACCTCAGATGGCGAGTCTTCATCCACCGTCCTTTCCACCGCTGTAATACTATCTTTGACAAGCAATGCCACACCTCCCCCTCTTTTACCCCCAACTCTGACCCTACTAAAACATTTAAACCCTGGAACCTGCAACAGCCAATCTTGTCCCTGTTCTACCCATGTCTCCGTAATAGCCACAACATCGAACTCCCAAGTACCAACCCACGCTGCAAGTTCCCCTCCCTTATTTCGTATACTTCTCGCATTGAAGTATACACACTTCAAGCCACCTTCCTGTTTACAGGCACCCTCCTTAGAGATTGATGCCTGGTTCCTAACCTCTCTACACTCCAGGTCCTGCACCCTAAAATTACAGTCTAGGTTCCCATGACCCTGCAGAGTTAGTTTAAACCCCCCGACAGAGCACTAGCAAACCTCCCCCCAAGGATACTGGTGCCCCTCAGGTTTAGGTGTAGACCATCCTGTTTATAGAGGTCCCACCTTCCCCAGAAAGAACCCCAGTTATCCAGATACCGGAATCCCTCCCTCCTGCACCATCCCTGTAGCCACGCATTTAACTGCTCTCTCTCCCTATTCCTCGACTCTCTATCACGTGGCACGGATAACAAACCAGAGACAACAACTCTGTTTGTTCTAACTCTGAGCTTCCAACTTAGCTACCTGAAAGCCTGCCTAATATCCTCATCCCTCTTCCTACCTATGGACCACGACTTCGGGCTGCTCCCCCTCCCCCTTAAGGACCCGGAAAACACGATCAGAGACATCGCGTACCCTTGCACCTGGGAGGCAACATACCAAACGTGAGTCTCTCTCGCCCCCACAAAACCGCCTATTTGCGCCCCGAACTATCGAGTCTCCAATTGCAATAACACCACTTCCTTGGCAGCCATTCCATACACGTACCACCCTCTGTGTGATAAACTTGGCCCTCAGGTCTCTTTTATATCTTTCCCAGCTCACCCTAAACCCATGCCCTCTAGCTCTGGACTTCCCCACCCCAGGGAAAAGACTTTGTCTATTTGCCCTTTCCATGCCCCTCATGATTTTATAAACTTCTATAAGGTCACCCTTCAGCCTCTGGACTCTAGGGAAAACAGCCCCAGCCTGTTCAACCTCTCCTTATAACTCAAAACCTCCAACCCTGGCCAATAAAGGAAAACATACCATTGTGATACCTCAGAAGAAAGGCTTGGATATGTGATTCCCTCCAATAGCCACTATTTTCCACTGCTTCCTAATTTTGTTGTGACACACGCGTGTATAAACCAGGACGCAATACCCATGGTCAGTGTTAATGAATTATTAAAGCTTCATATTGCTTTGAGGATTGTTCAACATTAAGAAAAATCTCATAAGTTTAAGAATAAAACTTTGCTACTGATGGTTTAGTTAAAGGCCATTCAGAAGACTCATCTGCAGAATTACACTTGGAGAGGGGAGATTCAAACCCATCATTATTACTGAGCTCTAGAATCATAGAAACATATAGTACAAAAGTGGCCTTTCTGCCCATCAAATCTGGACCACTAAAAGTATATTACCACCTCCACTAGTCCCACTTTCCCACATTAGGCCCATAGCCGTTAATGCTATGACATTCTAAGTGCTCATCTCAATGCTTTTTAAAGGTTGTGAGGTTTCCCACCTCAAGTGCCCTCCCAGGCAGAGTATTCCACACCTCCGCTACCTTCTGGGTGAAAACAGTTTTTCTCAAATCCCCTCAAAACCTTTTGCCTTTCAATTATGCCACCTTGTAACTAAGGGGAACAACTGAAAAAAAGACATTTAGGTAAGTACGTGAACAAGAGATGCTTGGAGGAATGTGGGCCTAGCGCAGAAAGGTGGAACCAATTTAGTTTGGGATATGGTCAGCATGCACTAGTTGGACCGAAGGGTCTGTCTCCATGCTGTATGATTCTATAACTGCTTTCTATTCACGTTGTTCATAGCCCTCATAATCCTATGCACCTCTATCAGATCCCCTCTGAACCTTCTCTGATCCAAAGCTTATCCAGCCCCTCCTTATAGCTGAAATGGCTCATCATAGGCAGCATCCTGGTGAACCTCCTCTGCACCTCCTCCAATACAATTACATCCTTCCTAAAGTGTGGTGTGGCCGCAAATAACTGAGGCCGCAGGAAATCTGAACAGGTCTGAAAGCATCATGGAGAGAATCAGATCTCATGTTGCAGGTTAATTGCTCTTTTTTGATGATGCCTTTGTGCTGCTTTGATGCAAATTCTGTTCAGCGTTGCTTCATGGTCCAACAACAAAGGAATACTTGTGGGTCACTTTGGCTTTATGTTAGTTCAGAGGATGTAGGTGTTGGTGACAGGAACAGTGTTCATATCCCATCCTTAATTGCCTTTGAGAAGGTGGTGAGCTGTTTTCTTGAACCACAACTGTGAAATTTTGGGTGCAAGCATACCCAGAGTGCTGTCAGTGAGGGAGTTTCAGGATTTTGACCCAGCAACAGTGAAGGAACAGCGAGATGGTTGATGGCTTGGTGGGAACTTGAAGTGGTGGTGTTCTTGTTTTCTAGGTGGTAGAGATCATGCATTTCCAATATCCTGTTGTGCATCTTTGGTTACTTTTAGATTTAGATTTAAATTACTTACAGTGTGGAAACAGGCCCTTCGGCCCAACAAGTCCACACCGACACACAACCCACCCAGACCCATTCCCCTACATTTACCCCTTCACCTAACCCTACGGGCAATTGAGCATGGTCAATTCACCTAACCTGCACATTTTTGGATTGTGGGAGGAAACCGGAGCACCCAGAAGAAACCCACGCAGACATGGAGAGAATGTGCAAATTCCACACAGAGAGTCACCTGAGGCGGGAATTGAACCCAGGTCAATGGCCCTGTGAGGCAGCAGTGCTAACCACTGTGCCACCGAGCCACCCTTTAGTGGGGTGCAATTATAAGTGTCTGGTATTTTCTTAATCTGTAGAATAGTAGGACAAAGAGAAGGTATGGAAGGAGCTTCCCTAAGTTGGCATTCAGTCAATTTGATATATCAAGTTTTCTGCAAAGAGGATCTACAAAATGTTCAGTATTTTTTCTCAACTAGCTCTGTAGTTTTGTTTAGCCATGCAAGCGTTGTGAAAATTGTTTATCATATTTAATCGATTGCCAAATCTCACCAGTTTGCAAATGACACAAAGATAGGTGGAGGGACGGGTAGTGGTGAGGAAGCAGGGAGGATTTGGACAGACTAGGCGAGTGGGCAAAGATGTAGCAGATAGAATCCAGTGTGGACAAAGAACAAAAGAACAAAGAAAATTTACAACCCAGGAACAGGCCCTTCGGCCCTCCAATCCTGTGCCGATCCAAATCCACTGTCTGAACTTATTGCCCAATTTCTAAGGATCTGTACCCCTCTGCTCCCCATCTACTCATGCATCTGTCCAGATGCACCTTAGGTGAATCTACCGCGCCTGCCTCTACTCTCTCTGCTGGCAACACAGAGCACCTACCACCCTCTGTGTATCCTCCTTAAACTTTTCACCTCTCACTTTGAACACATGACCTCTCGGACAAGTGTGAGGCTATGCACTTTAGTAGGAAGAATAGAGAGGCTGACTATTTTTGAAATGGGAAAGGCTTTGGAAATCTGAAGCACAAAAGCACTTGGGATTCCTAGCTCAGGATTCTCCTCGGCTAACATACAGTTTCTGTTTATTTCAACAGGGCTAAAATACAAGAGCAGAGATGTGCTACTGAGGCTATAAAAGGCTCTGGCCAGACTGCATTTGAAATAGTTGAAATACTGTGAGCAGTTTTGGACACCCTATCTAAGGGAGATATGCTGGCTTTGGAAAGGGTCCGGGGAGGGGTTTACAGTCTCAGAGTGAAAGGATGACTCTTTAGAACTAAGATCAGGAGGAATTTCTTCAGCCAGAGGGTGGTGAATCTGTGGAAATCATTGCTGTCAAGGTCATTCAGTGTACTGAAGACAGACATTGATAGTTTCTTGATTCGTAAGGGGATCAAGGGTTGTGAGGAGAAGGCAGGAGAATTGGGTTGAGAAACATCTTAACCATGACCAAATGGCAGAACAGACTCAATCGGTTGAAAGGACAATTTCTGCTCTTATGTCTTAAGATCTCAGAGTCAAATGCAGGGAACATTCAAACAGTGTAATGAATAACATTCAAGTGTTGACTCCTCAAAGAGTAGTAACTGTCAGAAGCCAATTTTACAAGTTTTGTGAAATTGCTATTCTTAACACATTTTGTCAAGTTTACATCCACTGATCACACAGAATATATTACTCATTCGACATCCTTATTTAATTCAGTAAGCTTGATACAAATTCTGATATAACCAATAAGTTTGAAACAAGTACTATGTCAAACCTCAGTTTGATTAGTCTGGTTACTAGCAAAATGACCTCTTGATGAAACTGCTCCACCTCTCTCTTTTTTAGAAGCGAGTGTGACTTTTCTGGGTGAAAACAGCCAAGTTGGTTTAATATCTGCTCTTAACTTTACTGGTTGCATTTAGTAGTTTTTAGTTTTCCAAAGCCTTTGAATAATTTTGGCAAATTAGTTCTGAATTTATTCTTAGGTCCTGGTTGTCAACTTCATCAATTTGAAAAAATACTAATTTCAGATCCATTTATCCTCTTGTGCTTCATCACAAATGTTCTTGTTTCTGGATGATGTAAAAATGATGTGTTGAAATTCCTCAATCTCAGTCTTGCAAGAGCTATGCATGTACTTTCAATTTGAACTCTTTTGGTCCTTGGGGTTGGATTGTTAATGGCTACAGTGTTTCTTGATTCAAAGTTCCATTTCATCAGAAAATACTGAGAGCTCTGTTCCTGTGTCAAGTTTAAAATTGTCAGGTTGTCAATTGATTTCTATATTAGTATTCCAGTATTTGCTTTTTAATTCCTTGATTTCCCCAAGGAAGATGATTTCTCTGCTGCCCTGAATTTCCAGAATGTTACTGTTTTTAGAGTGCTTTTCCGTCTATGTTAAAATGACATACTGATTTTAAGAAACTAAGTTTCCTGCAGATATAGCCCAGTTTCTGACAGGACTTCTTTTTGTATGCTACAAAGTGATGCATTCCACTCTTTCTGTTTTGTAGCTCCTGTCCCCATGTGTTTTCAGTTTTGCATTCGATATAATGACTGACCTCAAACAGTTTTTAACATTGAACTTTTCTCTCACCACAAATTAAAGCCCTGCTTTGTTTTCTTACTTTGATCTGTCACACAAGTTTCACCCCTTGAGTCAATGACAGGTCCATGTATCAAACTTTCCCGACAGCTGTATCCAATCCCAGTGGAAAAGCTCAGCAGCAAGTTGGAGCAGTGGGAGAATCTCCATGGATCAGCTCCCAACTTGCTGCTGGGTCTCTTCAGTAGAGTAGACAGGCAGGATGCTGGAAGAACACAGCCAGCCAGGCAGCATCAGGAGGTGGAGAAGTCAACGTTTCGGGTCTCTTCACCAGGGCCACCATGTGTTACTATTAGCTGGAGGATGATTAAGGTGCATTACACTCTAAAAGAGAAGCATTCAGTGTCTGAGGACTTTTCAAAACTAAGCCCTTATTTAAGTTTGACTATTTACATTCGAACTCAGCAGAAGAATGTTGCTCCTCTTTACATAGTATTTCCCTCACCATCAGACCATTATGTCATCTGACATTGCTTCCTGCGCACATGCTCAAATGTTAAACCTTTTTGCTATGATCAACGGCACAGGGCATTCTGCTAATTTTTACAGATTCCTGATGAAGGGCTTTTGCCCGAAACGGACCTCCCAGTCACCGTCCATTTCTATTCCCCACTCCCTTTCCGACATGACCATCCTTGACCTCCTTCATTGCCAAACAAACCACAGCTCCTATTGGAGAAATAACACCTTATCTTCCACCTATAGCCCAGAGGACTCAACGTTGAGCTCTCCAATTTCAAATAACTTCCCTCCCATCCCCTTGACTCCCTTCCCAGTTACACACTCCCCCTGACACTGCTCCCTGCCACCAACTGTATTCATTCCTCCCATTGACCAATCAGGTCATACCCTCTACCTGTCTTCGCCAATCCCCAATTCACCACTCTGCCCCTGCCTCCCCCTTTATCTGCAGCTTCCCCAACACACACCACTAGTGCTGAAGGAGGTTTACACCCGAAATGTTGACTTCCCCACTGCCTGATGCCGCCTGGCTTGCTGTTTTCTCCCAGTCTCCTGTCTGTCTACCATATTCATTGTGGCAACAATAACAGGAAATGGTGGGAAAATAGTTCGGTTCAATGAACAAGTAGCTCACTGAGATTTGCTCGGCTGTTGTTATTTCTCTGTATTACGTTGAGAGTTGTATTCCACATACTGTCTTTAACATCTATGTATGTGTGTCTAGGGTGAGAAGGGTTGTTCAAGGGTTAATCTGTAAGTAAAGCTAGCTGTAACCCAAACTCTCCATTAAAAGAGAAATAGGATCATTAGAGCACTGTGTGAGACATTCTATTTTACCACACTCCTGGAATTTAAATTATCAAGATAGCGAGATGTCAGTGAGTCACAAATAAGAGAATCCACAATGAAGTGAAATGAAGATTTCAGCGATTTTATAAGGTTAAAAACATCTGCTTCAATTGACAAAGTGCAAACATTTTCGTGTAGTTGCTTGTGGTACATTACAAAGCTATTTGTAGTCTGAAGCCCCAGTGGATAATTCCTGTGCATCTATCTTTTAAATGCGGTCTGACAATATTGCACAGATGGGCAGGAGAAAACTGTGAGGAGAAATCACTGGAACCTCCCAAGCACCAGCAGCTTGTCTCCATCACAAGCCGTGCTCTGCAAGCAGAGACTGGCAACGCTTCAGTGCTCACTGAACCATGAGCAAGTCGCTGCATGGGTTGGTATATTCAATGACGAAAGCCCTTCCTGAATTTGACCCTGAAAGATTACATTGACAGGGTCACAGTTACGAAGTAACCATGTTGGTTAGATTATCATACAGCACAGAGAGAGGGCCATTCAGCCTGTCATACCTGTGCTAGTGCTTTGAAAGAAATCTCTAATTGGTCCCACTCTCCTATTCCTCCCTCACAGCTCTATAAATACTTTCTTTACCATGATATATTTCTCTTAATTTATTCATCGGATGTAGGCATCACTGGTTAAGACATATCTTCTTGCTCTGGTTAATATGGTAGGGAGCTGGCTCCTTGAACAGCTACAGTCTTGGGATGTGTGGATCCCCCCAGTGTTGTGAGGAAGGGAGTTCAAGGATTTTGTCTTCAGAAATGGTGATACAATTCTAAATCAGTACATATCCAAGTTACTATTGTACCTTATTCCACGATGTTGTGCAACTTGAAAGGGTGGGGTGGCATGGTGGCTCAGTGGTTAGCACTGCTGACTCACCACAGCAAGGACCCGGGTTCAATTCCAGCCTTGGAAGACTGTCTCCGCGGAGTTTGTACATTCTCCCCGTGTCTGCGTGGGTTTCCTCCCACAAACAGGTTAGGTGAATTGGACATGGTAAATTGCCCATAGTGTTCAGGGATGTGTAGGTTAGATGCACAAGTCAGGGGTAAATGTAGAATAATAGGTAGGGAAATAGGTCTGGGTGTGTTACTCTTCAGAGGGTCAGTGCAGACTTGTTGGGCCGAAGGGTCTGTTTCCACACTGTAGGATTCTATAAAACAAATTACAAGGATGTTGCCAGGATTGGAGGGTTTGAGCTCTAGGGAGAGACTGAATAGGCTGGGGCTGTTTTCCCTGGCGTGTTGGAGGCTGAGGGGTGATCTTATAGAGGTTTATCAAATCATGAGGGGCATGGATAGGGTGAATAAATAATGTCTTTTCCCTGAGTTGGGGAGTCCAGAACTAGAGGCCATAGGTTTAGGGTGAGAGAGAAAAGATTTAAAAGGGTACTAAGGGGTCACATTTTCATGCAGAGAGTGGTGTGTGTATGGAATTGGCCAGAGGAAGTGGTGGAAACTGGTACAAGTACAACATTTAAAAGGTACCTGGATGGGTAGATGAATAGGAAGGGTTTAGAGGGATATGGACCAAGTGCTGACAAGTAGGATTAGATTATGTTAGGATATCTGGTCAGTATGAATGAGTTGGACCGAAGGGTCTATTTCCATGCTGTACATCTCTATGACTCACCACCTTTCTCCCTGCTTCTCTTACTTCATAACACTCGGGATATAGCTCATTTTGATTCACAACATCCTTGTTATGCAAGATGGGACATGTTACTCAGTGAAAGGTTCGATGTAAATGAAGCCTCTTGTTGTTGAGAAGGCTAAGTGTCTCTTTCGCATCCGTGATTGGTAGCTCCTTTTTTTTTGACAATTGAATCGTGCTCAAACGTTGAAGTTACATTTCTCAGGAAGCTTATCCTTTTCCAGAGTTTGAACAGATATTTGGATTTAACAGAAATTTTGTAAAGTGAAGCAGCAATGTTCAGTGAAGCACATAATCTCACTCACAATGAAAAACTGTACTCCCTTGACTGACATCATGCTTATGATATGCATGATTTCACAGTCATTTAACAGGCAGAGTAGAGAAAAAGCCTCTGGATGTGAAGTCTGCTCATGAATCTTACATTCAAGTCAGTGCGAAAGCAGGCCATTCAGTTCATCAAGTCCATACCTGCCCTCTGAAGAGCCTTCCACTCCTCTGCCCTTCCCATGGCTAATCCACCTGGTCTGTACATCCCTAGACATGATTGGCAATTTAGTATGGCTAATCCACTAAAACCTGCAACTCTTTGGACTGTAGGAGGAAACCGGAGCACCCAGAGGAAATCCACACAGACACAGGGAGAATGTGTAAACTTTACACAGACAGTCCCCCCGAGTCTGGAATCGAACCTGGGCCGCTGCCGCTGTGAGGCAGCAGTGCTAACCACTGAGCCACCGTGCCACCCCAGAGGGTGCCCAGTGTCAGCAGAGTTGGGTTGGGTGTAGGTACCTGGCAGGGGTTTTCTCTCAATTGACCAATTAATAGTCAGAGACTATGCTCATTGTCTAAGTGGATGGACTTGCCAAGACGGAGGGTCATTAGGACATGGAGCTGAAAAGTGTGGTGCTGGAAAAGCATAGCAGGTCAGGCAACATCCAAAGAGCAGGAGAGTCGACGTTTCAGGTATAAGCCCTTCATCAGGAGGCCTGTCCCACCAGGAAACAGCTTTAAGCTGCGTCCTCGAGGCAACATTTTGTTTTAACAAGGTTTGAATTCGACAATAAATAGCCACTGCTGTGGAGGGGAGCCCTTCTCTCAGGTGGGTGGGTGTCACCTGTCAACAAACCCATAAGTGGCTACAACAAGATTCTCACATGCCACTGATTGGATCTTGAAAGCATGACCCAACTTAAAAACTTAAAAGCAAAGCCGGACTGACATGGATGTTCATACCATGGAAATGTATCACATATTGTGAATACATAGATTTGTCTCTGTTTTTCAATCTACCAACAGGAATTCATGATGTTCTGCCCCATCTAATTAGGTTACCTGGTTTCTGCCTTTGTGAGCTCCGCAAAATCTATTCCCGCTGTCCTCCCATATTTAATGTCCTTTTTAAAAGGGTAGATCAAGCCTGGATTTAATCTCTGACCTGAAATTCAATACACCGCAGTGCACCATCAGCACCACTGGAGTGTCAGCCTATATTTATAGCACTGATATGCCTTATCCCCAACCAAACAGCTTCATTCAGTGGCTTCCCCAGTGCCTGGGTATAGATCTGGTGGGGGATCAAGACTAAGGCACAAGGAATCATGCAAGCCAAATCTCATATCATGCGGATTAGCTTCAATAATGAGAACAGTTTGCATGTGGCTGAAGAATTAAAGTGTCCACATTGGTGCACGGAAATCTGAAGAATTGCACCTTCAGATTGCCCTGGAAGAGCACCATTGTCAGAACCAGCCCCCTGTAGGAGTGAATGATGACCAACAACACCCTCACTTAAATGGGCAACACCCTATCATAGACAGTGCTCCCACCCGAAGACTCACAATGACTGGCAAGAACACACATCTAAACACACACGTAATACCACCATAAGGTTAAAATCAGATGAATGAGGAATATGCTCCAAAGTCCATCTTACCTGTCTCCCTGTCCAGCCAGAGAAACCTTTTCAAAGTGCATATGGAACTTTTGGCCTTTTGTGCCTTCAATTATCCAAGTGCAGTTTAAGTTGTTGCTATAGTTTGCAGGATAATTTGGTGACAGTACTCTACCAATGGTAGCATTGGATATAAATCCACCACAGGGTGCTAAGGAAAGAGAGAAAACAAGTGCAAAAGACAGTCAACATTAGATGAAAGGATTATTATCTATCAGGTAAACTTGTGCTTTGTCCCCCCTTGAGTTTTTATCCTGTCTGAATGCTGAGATGTCTGCAGGGTTGTGGTTTCATAACTGGAGGTAGTACATTTACAGCTATTTGTCATATCTGTGTGTTCAAAGACTCCTGATCCATGGAGTGAATCACAGCCAAGTCTGAGCTCATTCCCACACAACATTGCACAGGCAGGGGTGTAATTCTGTGCGATGATGTCGGCAGGGTGAGAGTGAACCAGCTGACGTCTTTGGAAACAAAAAAAAATTGTGGAGAGGTGATAAATGGGCTGCTGATTAACTGCATCCCATAATGCATGAGGACACCCCTATCCTGTGTATCTACCACAATATTTGCCACATTAGGAAACCGTTCAAGAACAGGAATCATGACCCTTTCTTAATCCAGAGTCACCAAAGTCAACAGTATCGCCCATTGTAGCACCACTGTTGAAAATAGGTAACTTGGCATATACTTTGAATGGAATGTGAGATGTTTCTGGTCTCAACTTCCGTGAGGGGCAATATCCTTGACTATTTGGTTAAGAAGGAAACATCTGTCTGCAAAGCAACCTGTTCACGTGGAAAATCCTGAACTGGGAATTTTCAGAACACATTGAATAGACGAATATATTCAAACACAGTTAATGGAGCTTCCCTTTAGGAGAAGATATGGAGCCAAAGTTAATTTTCAACTACAGTGCACTGTGTCTTGCATTTACTGTGTTATTTTCTTGTGAGTCCTCAGAGAGATAGGTCATTAGCTATATTTAAATTGCAGTAGGAGTTGCTATTTGCAGCTATCACATAGAGTGATTTTAATTTTCAGTGTAGGTAGTAATCAGGTATTAGTCAATTGGCCAATGCCCTCTCCGTTCCACTTTCCTTCCCGGTGACTTCAATGAAGTTGGCTGCTACTAAGTTTCTGCCACCATCAAAACTTAAAATCTGACCTGATGTATTTAAAGGGCTGTCTCAAAGCATTCAGCAGCAAGACCTTTTGAAAATACATATTTAAAATGTCACTGTTTGTTGGTGATGTTCATATTTTTCTTCACGCTTTCCTCTACTCAAGCTCCCTGCAACTGAGATCGACCACTTTCACTCTGACTTTCACACTGAAGGTGCAATCCATGAATATCACAAAGACCATTAATGACCATTTCCAGAGCAAATCCCATCCATGCTAGTCCTGGACGGTGATTAGAAGATATATGGGATGGAAACATTTATTAGCAGCTCAGTACAAAGTCGTGCCCAACACCAAGAGGACCTAATCAGTATTGATAGTCCACAGTAATTCACAACTGGCATGTCCGAGGTTCAACTAATACACTGGAATATCAGTTAGCTCATGGCAACATCCATTTATAACAATGCACTGCTACTCCACAGTCTAGATTTGCCTACACTCAACTAGTACTCTGCAATACTTTGTCAGCATGCAGCTAAAAGCATCTGGTACACGATAATTGTCCACAATACACCTTTACTGGTCCTAAACCTCTTGGGGGATTTCTGACTGACATCTTGGAAAATGCAAGATGATCAGGATCCCCTGTGAAACTGTGGTTGCATCACTGACAGAGAAATGGGGGAAGAACTAGAACAGTCGATTCTGTCATCGATGAGGGTGGCGGAGCCTCTTACTTTTCTTATTTTTCACTTATGGCACTTGAGTATGGCTGGGCGGGCCAGCATTTATTGCCCATCTCTCAATGTCCCTTGAGAAGATGGTGGTGAGCTGCCTTCTTGAACCACTGTAGTACCTGTACTGTGGGCTGACCCTTGTCCTTCTAGTTGGATGTGGTCAAGCATTTGGAAGGTGCTGTCTAAGGACCTTTGGTGAATTTCTGCAATGCATCTTGTAGGTAGTACACACTGCTGCTACTGAGCGTCGGTGTTGGAGGGAATGAATGTTTGTAGATGTGGTGCCAGTCAAGCTGCTCTCTTAGTCCTGGATGGTGTCAAGCTTCTTGAGAGTTCTTGAAGCTCCACCAATGCAGGCAAGTGGGGGTTATTTCATCACATCCCTGACTTGTGCCTTGTGGATGGTAGGCAGTCTCTGGGGAGTCAGGAAATGAGTTACTCACTGCAGGATTCTTAGCGTCTCACTTTTGTAATCCCCATGTTTGCAAGGCCGGCCCATTGGTAATGATAACCTCTCTCCCATGATGTTGAAAATGGATGTTAAACATTTAATTGACAATGAAAGTTCTTCCATGCTAATGCATGTCTACAAAGGTGAAGCAGGGAGTGAGATATCTTTATGAAGGAAAAGGAGTTGGAATCAATGGGAAAAAAAAATAAGTAAAAGGGAGTTAACTTACCAATACAATTTGGCTCCTTGGCATTCCAATGTGGCTTGGAAGCATTCATACAGGTCAGAGTTTGCAGTCCCTGCAGCTGGTAACCAGAGTTACAACGGAAGAGTGCAGTGCCATCAGCATGTAGATCCAACACAGAAACATCACCATAATCTGGTCTCCGGGGAAAGTCACAGCTCAGCATGTATACTGCAAATAGACAGATTCACAGTGAAATCTTTCATCTGTACTCAAATAGCCCTTGGTCCTTCTTAGCATGAATATCATCAGCCACACTGTGTTGAGGAAAGGTTACATCTAGGGTTGCCAACTCTGATTTAACATTTTCCCGAAGGCTTCATCTCACATCTGGCCTTATCCATCAACCCCAGTATCCTTACAATGGAAGTATTAGAGAGAATTCATTGAATACATCCATTTCTTAATGCTTGTGTGTTCTCCCTTCCATACCAAATTATTTCTAAGAGACCATTCTTCACTTCCTGAACATTTTTCCAGGGAATTCCTGGAAAGTTTGGCAACCCGAGATAAATCATGTGAATGTATAAATAATCAACAAACATCAGCTGTGAGAAACAACAACTGAAATTGCTGGGAAAACACAGCAGGTCTGGGAGCAGCTGTGGAGAGAGAGCAGAGTTAATGCTTTTTTAGAGCTGCTTGTAGCTAGGAAAAGGTTGGTATATATGCTGAAGGTGGGGTGGGGATGGGGAAGAGGTTTGGATAAATGATAGATGGAGATGAACCCCATAAAGAGAGAATAGCAGTTGGACAGACAAAGGACAGGGTAAAGATCAGCCTGGGAGCATGCATAGCTGTTAATTCAGACCATTATTGGCTGACAGTGGGTTGTGTGTGGTAGCAGCCCATGTGATGACAAGGCCTGATGTGTGTGGGTTGGGGTAGGGACATGGGAGAAGGTGCTCATGCCCTCAAATTGTTGAACTCAATATTGAGTCCCAAAAGATGCAATCCTCATTTCTCAACAACTGTGAGATGCAGATTGACAGTAAACCTATAGAAATGCTGTTTAAAGGCTTTATAATCACAAAGGCGCAAAATACTACAGGAAGCAACAGTCCAAGCAGGGGTTACAATTGCACAATGACTAGATTTTAATATTTACAATTATATTTTTATTTTTCCAATACCTTTTCCTTGTTGATTCCGGCCCTCTATCCCACCCAGGGATCTGTACATCTCCAATCTTGATCCCTTGTATTGTTTCAACCACTTTTCCACTGATGATCGTGCCATCAGCTTCCTGAGCTGTTAGCACCCTCCTTAAATCTCCCTGTCACATGACCCCATTTAAGACGCTGTTAAAATTCACCTTGTACAGCTCTTAGGCATAGTGTAGTGCTTCTTCCTTTGAACCAGATAGACCCACCTGCCTCAGAGGTGTGTCATAACGTATCTGAACAGGCCAGTTAGAAATATCATAAATCCACCTCTTTGACCAGGTTTTTAGTCATTGTAATGAATGTGAAATTCTGTTTGTTACACTCCCGTTAAACAAGTTGGGACAATAAACGACATTAAATGTGTTGTTGTTGTATATAGTCTCTTTAATTGGTCTCAGTCACAATATGTTGTCTGCTTGATCTCACATTATTCTGATGGAATCTTGCAGAAAATCATCCATTTCCATTCTATTTCACTGAATAGAAATCTTGTACCAAATGTTTCGCAGATTGTAATAACTCAGGAAGCTTAACTGGAAAGGGACATCATTTATTATTGAACACCAAAATAGTGCCACTAATCTTGGTGTACACAGGATAGCCCCAGCCTGGGACAGACAGTTATAGAGTCATAGAGATATACAGCATGGAAACAGACCCTTCGGTCCAACAAGTCCATGCCGACCAGATATCCTCAATTAATCTAGTCCCATTTGCCAGCACTTAGCTCATATCCATCAAAACCCTTCCAATTCATATACCCATCCAGATCCCTTTTAAATTCTGTAATTGTACCAGCCTCCACCACTTCCTCTGGCAGCTCATTCCATACATGCATCACCCTCTGTGTGAAAATGTTGCCTCTTGGATCCCTGTTAACTCTTTCCCCTCTCACCCTAAACCTACGTCCTCTTGTTCTAGATTCCCTCACCCCAAGGAAAAGACCTTGTCTACGCACTCTATCCATGCCCCTCATGATTTTATAAACCTCTATAGGATCACCCCTCAGCCCCTGATGCTCCAGGGATTAACCACCACCAGTAAATGATCTGTGTTTACAATTCAGTGGGTCTGCTTTATATATTTTATTTAAATTATCCTGTTCAAATATATTATTATACACCTCTGGAGGGGGGAGTGGGGTTTGAACCCTGGCCTCCTGGCTCAGATACAGGGACATTAACACTGCAGCATGAATGAAACCTGCAAAGACCAGAAATGAAATGGAATGAGGGACTGTGACTCATGGAGCAACATTTTACTTTTAAAACTTGGCTGGGATGGCAAAAAAAACTTCCTCATTATTCTTCAAAATCACCCCTCACTTTGTCCTTTGCTATTTATTTAAAGCCAAATGTTCGATTAATCAATTAGTCCCGAGTTTGGCAAGAGACGTAGACTCCCATCCTCCTGTGAGCCAGCTCATTTCAATGAGAGCCCTTAAGAGTTTCACATCTTCTGTGTCAAAGACCCATTCAAAGTAATGCCAAGATCAGGATACCAGCAGCGACCTTACTGAGGACGGAAAGAGAGTTAATGGGGCAGAGACCTGATTACAGGTCCAAAATGTTGGCTGTGCACAAAGGCTTAAACAGAAAGCACTGAGGATGGCCCAAGTGGAGCCATGGCCACCATCATGAGGATGAGCTGTCACTTCTGCCTTGGCTTCACTGGCGGTTTGGCTGTTTTGCTAAGATCAATGTTACGCAGCTTGCCTCTCAGTTGGCAGTTACCCTTGGCAGTGCAGTGGACCTGCAAGAAGCAAACCTGTTCCTCCTGGCTTCAAAACTAGGGAAACAAATACCCACCTTCCTTGCTGATGACCATCTGTTAAGCTGCATCTGTGCCTGGAAGCCCAAGCGAGACCATTTCCTCAGAGATTGACCTGTCATAAGCATTTGGAAAATTGCCACATGACTGACTTTGGTGACCAACGAAGCTACCTGATAAACCACCTGACTCGCTGAGTTCGACACCTTTCTGCAATTGTCAGGAATGTGGCTGACAAGGGCTACCATAAAATGGCAGTGCGGTAAAAAGCGACTTGAACTTACAACTTCAATGTGGGTTGGGAACTTACCATTTTAAAAATCATTTAGAAAAATAAGATGCAAAGATTTGGTATAATATTTCACCTACAATATCAGAACATTGTGAAAGGTTCAACAAATAGTATCCTACCTTGATACATGACATACGTTTGGGACTAATTGTTTGACTTGTGACAACTAAACTATCACACAAAGACACTGAGCTGCACATGATGACAAGTTTCAACCATGAATGCAGAAAGTAGGCCAGAATCATGTCAGATCCTAGGATGTATCTGGGAGTCAAACAGGATGTTGACTCCAAATGGTGGCGCTTTGGGTGGTACATGACCAGCTGCAGCCAGTAAAGAGGTCCCTGCAGGAACTATGGTCCAATGGAGGAGCTAACCTTCCTCTCTGAACTATTGGCACAATCAGAAGGCCGGAATCAAACTCAGCAGTGCCCCGCCCCCCCACCCCCCAATACAGATGGCCACTGCAGGAGCTGCAGGAGGAAGGAGAGGGAGCCTCCAAGTTGAGGTGCCCTCAGAGGCCAGGTAAGTAATTTTTCACTGCTTGGTAAAATGGAAAATTATAGGCCAACTATCCTAACCTCGGTTGTTGATAAAATTCTAGAATCCAGTGTTAAGGATGAGATTTCTAAAGTCTTGGAAGTGCAGAGTCAGATTAGAACAAGTCAGTATGGATTTAGTAAGGGGAGGTTGTGCCTGACAAACATGTTAGAATTCTTTGAAGAGTAACAGATGTGCTTCTGATACTTTATAAAGGTCTAGTTAGCCCCATTTAGAATACTGTGTACAATCTTGGGCACCACATCTCAGGAAGGACACACTGGCACTGGAGCGTGTCCAGCGGAGATTCACACGGATAATCCCTGGAATGGTCAGCCTAACATACGATGAATGACTGAGGATCCTGGGATTGTATTCATTAGAGTTTAGAAGGTTGAGGGGAGATCTAATAGAAAATTACAAGATAATGCATAAAGTTACAAATCGTACAACACCAGATTACAGTCCAACCGGTTTAATTGGAGGCACTAGCGTTCGGAGCACTGCTCCTTCATCACCTTTCGGCGCTCGAAAGCTAGTGCTTCCAATTAAACCGGTTGGACTATAATCTGGTGTTGTGTGATATGTAACTTTGTACACCCCAGTCCAACACCAGCATCTCCAAATTAAGATAATGTATGGCTTGGAAAGGGTGGACGCTGGGAAGTTGTTTCCGTTAGGCGAGGAGACTAGGACCCGTGGGCACATCCTTAGAATTAGAGGGGGTCAATTCAGAACAGAAATGAGGAGACATTTCTTCAGACAGAGAGTGGTGGGCATTTGGAATTCATTGCCACGGAGCGCAGTGGAGGCCATGATGTTAAATATCTTCAAGGCAGAGATTGAGAAATTCTTGATCTTGCAAGGAATTAAGGGCTATGGGGAGAGTGAGGGTAAGTGGAGTTGAAATGCCCATCAGCCATGACTAAATAGCGGAGTGGACTCGATGGGCCAAATGTCTTATGGTCTTATGGTCTAAAAGTCAACATTTTGTAGAATGATTGGGTTTGTATGTGTTGAGAAAGAACACTATTTTTTGAAAAGGTGGTGCTATGCTCAACAAGATGGATGGTAACTGATCACAGTGCACATTCACTGTCAATGAGGATCGATTCATATGGGACAGCAGAAATGATAACTCTCTAATCCAACCTGTCTGTAAATCCATAGCTCTGGCCTCAGGTGGATAAAATGGAAATGACAAAGTTCAGCCTACCCAGGACTGTCAATGTTGTTGTTTCGAACTTTCTTTCAGATTTCTTATAAAATCTGTTACTGAACAATAACGTGTGAAATTAAATATTGGAAAGATTGAAACCATTGTCTTCAGACTTCAACTCAATTTCTAATGATCAATTCTATCCCTCACTTTAGCAACTGTCTGAACCCATCTGGTTTGTAAATTTGCTGCCAAGTTTAGATTAGATTCCCTGCAGTATGGAAACAGGCCCTTCAGCCCAACAAGTTCACACCAACCCTCTGAACAGTAATCCACCCAGACCCATTCCTCTGCCCTTTTTTTTACCTCTGACTGGGCAGTTTAGCACGGCCAATTCACCTAACCTGCATATCTTTGGACTGTGGGAGGAAACTGGAGGAAACCCATGCAGACACGGCGAGAATGTGCAAACCCCAGACAGACAGTCACCCAAGGCAGGACTCAAACCAGGATCCCTGGTGTTGTGAGGCAGCAGTGCTACCCACTGAGCCACCGAGCTGCCTGCCATGAGGTGAAATTCTGACAATTTTTCAGAATGGACAGCAGGGGTTAGTTTATGGGCCCTGGTACTTTTCCAGTTTCGGGGTGTCTAATTGCAACCATGTTTAACCTTCTCATTCTTACCTTTTGAGCACCAAATTGTGCACGATTATAATAGTGGAGTTGACGATTTTGCAAAATGTCTTGCTGTTGTACTCCATGCCTCTATTTATGAAGCCCCTTCAAATTTTCAATTTTAGTCTGATACTCTTCATAATCTTGATATTCTTTCAGACAATTACATATAGCAACCTGCTCCACTCCTTAGAATCTGACCCTATGAAATATCTGGGCAGAAACTGCACAAAATAAACCTCACAAATAATAATCCCATGTACTAATGAGAATATCCTGAGCTAACAATGACATATTTTATTGTTACACGATGCATGGCTTCTCACTGAAGTTCAGTAATTGCAAAAGTCTTTCAGTAAATTAGCACAAACCCATTCACTTGCAATAATATGTAGTTTCTATTCAGAGAATGGATTTTGATAATAGGAAAATTACACTTTAAAGCTGAGAGATAAATAGTATTTTTATTTTGAGTTGAAACTAACCACATTTAAAAATGCTCAGCATAAACAAATAACAAGAGAGCAAAATACTGCAGATGTTCGAAGCTGGGCACAAAATATATTTTCTCAGGGGCTTTTTTGTTTGGTTTGCGCTGGCTTCCTTTTCACTCTCAATAATTCATGTAATAAGTCACAAAGTTGAATCTTACTGTTATTTTTGGCAGTGTTCGGTTTCCTGGAGGATTTCTCTTCATGAGGCCTGGCAAGATTTTTTTCATATCATTGTTCCAAACCTGCCCCCATTAATTACTAACCCTAACCCTAGAGTGCCCATCACATTTAATGCTAGCCTGATTCTATCTCCTGTAGCCTGAAGAACTCAACAGTGCAGAGATGTCTCAGAATAGACTGACATCCCATTGTTGAAAGTTCTCTGGGCACCCAGACAAACGCTGTCAGAGTTTCTCTGCATGGCTCATGACCTTTGCCCCAGATGTGGCAGATAAGAGAACACTGTCGCCTCACATTGTGGACAGGGACCTGGAGGTCCTGATGGATGCAATGGGACAAATGTAGGATGTCGCCTCCCCCCAGGACTAGCATGGGGAGACCACATGGTCAGAACCCCCTGCCAGCCTGGTTTGAGGTCACCAGTTGGGGTCATTGTGGTCTCAGCCATCTGGAGGAATGTCCAGCAGTGACGAATGAAGGTTGATGATCTCGTCCACCCGGCCACCTTCTTTTTGCTATCACACGTTCATTCTATCTCTGCTCCTGCACCCATCTCCCACTAAAGCTCATGCTCCTCTGCTCTCCCTGTTGCATGCATTGTCATCTCTCACTCATACTCACTCTCATCCTCTGAATCCTGCATGGCCTGTGTGCTGTCTACTCATTCACTCAGAACAGCTCATTACTTCTCCCCCATCAACATCCACACTAACACATACCTCCATCACAGACAATCCCTCCCTTTCTCTCAGTCTGGAAGAAAATGAATCACAATTGAGCAGAAAAAGCCAAGATGGGTGGTCTGCCTGATGTTCTCCTCAATCCCACCATGAGGAGAGTATCCTGACCCTGTTCACCCCAAGTGGCTGAATGACCACGCCCAAGCTTCTGGATTGATATTGGAGTCTGTGCTTGATAGAATTTTGTGGGATGGTCAACAAAAGGTTAGGCTTAGTCTTAGGGTTAGGGCTAGGGCTAGGATAAGGGTTAGGGCAAGGATTAGGGTTAGAGCTTGGGTTAGGGATAGGACTACATCTAGAGCCAGGATTAGGGTTAAGACTAGGGCAAGGGCGAGGGTTAGGGTTAGGATTAGAGCTAGGATCAGGGTTAAGGTTAGAGCTAGGATTAGAGTTAGAGTTAGGATTCATGTTAAGGTTATGGTGAGGGCTAACATTGGGGGTTGGGCTAATGTTATCATTGGGTCAAACTGTCAGCTGAGTGATGACCCTGTGCACAAAGTCTCCTTGCAGCAGCCTTACAGATAGAGGTGTCTCAGCATCCCAAAGCACAGTTTTATCATACCAAAGTGTCCTGTTTGTGAATTGGAAAGATGCCATGAGGGAGCAGAGAAGCTGGCACATGTCAGATGCCAGTGTTCAGATGGGTGTTAAGTGCAGACTTTCAGTGTACCCTGAGATTTTCGTGTTGGGTATCCAAAATGACAATCAGGAAGGGCAAAGTGATCTGGAGTATTGCCTCCAGGTATTGTCTCAAGCATCTTGGATCTGGTGTTCTTGGAGTTTCGATTTTTCATGGTGCATGCATATTAATGATACAAGATGTACAATTACTAATAATCCCCGTTAATAGGCATCTCACCCTGCCCGAGTGCAAATCTTGTCTCAACATCCAGACTTTACGTTGAAAAAGCAGTGAGTTGTTCCCATCCCTCACCCAACGTCTCATGCGATTAGCACAACGAACAACGAGCAGTACAGCACAAGAACAGTCCCTTCGGCCAACCAAGTCTGTGCCGATATATTATGCTGTCATGAATATGCATTTTGTCTCTACATGATCTGTATTGCTCCTTTCCCTGCCTATTCACATTTCTGTCAAGATGCCCCTCAAACAATGCTATTGTAATTGCCTCCTCCATCTCCTCTGGCAGCCCATTCCTGGCACTTACCACCCACTGCGTAAAAATCTTGCCTTTCGCATCTCCTTTAATCTTATCACTTTTACCTGAAACCTATGTTCCCTAGTAATTGACATTTCTATTCTGGTCAAAAGGCTGACTAACCATTCTATCCATGCCGTTCATAATTTTGTACACTTCTATCAGGTCACCCCTTATCCTTTGATATTCGTATGAAACCAAACCAAGTTTGTCCAATCTCTCCTCATTCTTGCAGATTTCCCTCACATTGTTCAGGGTCCGATGAGGTTCTGTCCATTGTAGCATTACTTCCTGTATTTGCATCAATCTATGGGGCATTTGGAATCACATAGTATTGTATTTGGGAGAATTCAGCCACTTCCTCAATAATCACCACCTTTTTATCAAATGTACAGATACAAAACACTGGAAAAACCTAATAGCACAGTATCTAAATTGGCCCAAAGGCAACATTTATATGTTAACAACAAAGTTTCTTTTAAAATTGCAGACAAACTCTTCTACACTCAAAAAACCATCACCCCAAACACACCTTCCACAGACTGGTGAGATCACAGCTAATGTTTTCCCATCACATATGCACAAATATGGAAGATTTTAAACAGGCAGTTGTTATGTTTTGTGCGGATCTAATCTAAGCGAACAATTGTCACAGTATTGTGAAAAAAGACACATTTTGCTGAAGCTTTTCTCTTGCACTCATCAGGACAATTTGCAAGAATACCAACGAAGAGGAAAACTAACACTGACACTGGTACTGAGTGATACACTGATGCTGTTGGGATGCTCGTATGCAATGTCTTTCTGCATTTTACTGTTAAAGTTACATTTCTTTGTGCGTGTAGGCATGATGGAAAATCAGAATTTTCAATGCAATTTGTCAACTGGTGCACATATGTCTGAAAGTACAAAGATACAGTTTAATCAATTGAAATAACTAAATTGAAGTGTTTGATCATTTATATAGCAAAACAAATAATCCTTCAAAATGAGATCCTCAAAGTCTCATTTGGATATCACTGTGCATTTCACATACACTGTAGCTTTGACCAACATGTTCTTTGCTCTACGTTTCCACCACTGTGTGCTTATTACTTACTCTGATAGTGGAGCTGGAATGTTCCAATACCTCCATATTGAAATGAGCGGAAATGCACCGAAATGGTATTGGTTGGGCTGCGGATAACCTGGCCTTCAACTAGAAGCATTTGGTTGGCTAAAACAATCCAGTTGTCGTCTTCCAATCCACGAATGGAGAGCTGCTCCCCCTCCGACAGGTTCAGAGTTTTAACCTGAAATGAAGGACAAAACAAAGTCTCACCAACTGTGTGCAAGAAGCAATCATTCTGTTGTGGATTTGTTGTTATTCTGAGGACACCTTTAGAAGCTCTGAAACCACAGTGCTGAAAGTTTTAATATTATTACCAGATCGTAATTATTTTTTAGCTGAACTATTCGCTAAACTTTGAAGTAAGTGCCATTTTGTACACCTTCTTGTTTATCTTGCTCTGTATATTTTTGGGAAGTTGGAAGTTAAGTCCACTAATATCTCTTGCAAGTGGTTTTCTTCTCTCGTTCCATCAGGAGTTTCCATTTACTGTGAAATACCTTTTTATATGACAGTGTGACCCAGAGGTCACCTTATGGTGGGAATGAAACACTGTAATCTTGCATGTGCACTCACATGTGTTTTGACTCACATGCCTGCTAGAAAGTGATCTGCTGAACACTCAGGTGAGAGCAAGTGGAGGCACATTAGACTTTACTTTTAAGACATGAGTGGCAAAATATTTTGAAATGCTGACCATAAAGATAAATGCAGCCAAGCAGTCTTCATCAGAAGTCAATCGATACTTTCTGACATGTAATTTCTTTAACACCAGTTACCTAAGCTGAAGCTGGGAGCTCTCACCCTCTGGGGCTGACTTCCCTTGTGGATCACACCATGTTATAGCTGTGATCTTACCTTCTACTGATTTGTTAGGAACGTTGATGGATTACAGAAACCTGTTGGACTCTATTGGCTCTTTGACTGAGACACACCATTGGTTAATGGATTCCTGATCCTTTCACATACTCAAACATGCCTGCCCTTGCCCATAAGATTCGGCCTGCAATGCATGACTTCCTTTGTTCTGCATGCAGGCAGCCAAAAAACCTGCTCCATCCATTTCCTTCCACCACCTCTAGATCTCTGGTCAGTTGAGTTTGTTGCCATCTTCAAAGGTAGAGGAATCTGCCAGCTCTCCTTCACTGAGCCAATATGAATGAAGGCATTCCAACACACTATGCATGAATATTCAATAGAATCTTGCCAGCAAACCTTTATCATTTCAAATTGGTGTGTTATGTGGGAAGCAATACTTATCCAATTATTTTGGTTGGACCCAAATCCTTAAATGCTGAATTACAATCACATTGCCAAATTGGATACTGTGGACTTAAGCAATGCTTTGTAAGTACAATGAACACAAACTAAACTTGTTGGTGCTGGGCCCATTGCTGTTTGTTATCTATATCAATGATTTGGATGAGAATGTACAAGGCATAATTAGTAAGTTTGCAAATGAACATTAAAATAAGAGGTATTGGGGGCAGCGAGGAAGATTATCAGAAATTGCAGCAGGATCTTGATCAGCTGGGTAAGTGGGCCGAGAAATGACAAGTAGAGTTTAATATAGATAAGTGTGAGGCCTTGCATTTTTGAAAGTCAAATCAAAGTGAGAGTTTCATAGTGAATGGTAGGGCCTTAAGGAGTGTAGTGGAACAGAGGGACCTTGGAGTTCAAGTGTATGGTTCTCCGAAATTGGAGTCACAGGTTGACAGAGCAGTGAAGAAGGCTTTTAGCATATTGGTATTCATCACTCAGGGCATTGAGGATAGAATTTTGGGAGGTATGTTGCTGTTGTACAGGATGTTGGTGAGGCCGCACTTGGAGAATTGTGTTCAGTTCTGGTCACCTTGCCATAGGAAGGATGTTATTAAGTTGGGTAAAAACAATGACTGCAGATGCTGGAAATCAGTTTCTAGATTAGAGTGGTGCTGGAAAAGCACAGCAGTTCAGGCATCTGCGGAGCAGGAAAATCGATGTTTTGGACAAAAGCCCTTCATCAGGAATAGAGGCAGAGTGCCTGCAGGGTGGAGAGATAAATGAGAGGAGGGTGGGGGTGGGGAGAAAGTAGCATAGAGTACAATAGGTGAATGGGGATGAAGGTGATAGGTCAGAGAGGAGGGTGCAATGGATACGTGGAAAGGAAGATAGACAGGTAGGACAAGTCATGGGGCAGTGCTAAGCTGGAAGTTTGGAACTGGGGTGAGGTGGGGGAAGGGGAAATGAGGAAACTGGTGAAGTCCACATTGATGCCCCGGTGTTGAAGTGTTCCAAGGCGGAAGATGAGGCATTCTTTCTCCAGGCGTCAGGTGGTGAGGGAGCAGCGGTGAAGGAGGCCCAGGGCCTCCATGTCCACGGCTGAGTGGGAGAGGGAGTTGAAATGTTGGGCCACAGGGCGGTGTGGTTGATTGGTGCGGGTATCCCGGAGATGTTCCCTGAAGCGCTCTGCTAGGAGGCGTACAGTCTCCCAAATGTAGAGGAGACCGCATTGGGAGCAATGGATACAATAAATGATATTGGTGGATATGCAGGTACAACTTTGATGGATGTGGAAGGCTCCTTTGGGGCCTTGGATGGTGGTGAGGGAGGAGGTGTGGGCGCAGGTTTTACAGTTCCTGCGGTGGCAGGGGAAGGTGCCAGGATGGGAGGGTGGGTTGTCGGGGGGGCGTGGACCTGACCAGGTAGTCATGGAGGGAACGGTCTTTGCGGAAGGTGTAAAGCGGTGGGGAGGGAAATATATCCCTGGTGGTGGGGTCCATTTGGAGGTGGCAGAAATGTCATCAGATGATTTGGTTTATGTGAAGGTTGGTAGGGTGGAAGGTGAGCTGGAAAGACTGCAGAAGAAATTCACAGCGCTGTTGCCAGGATTGAAGAGCTTGAATTATAGGGAGAGGTTGGACATTCTAGGACTTTTTTCTTTAGAGTATAGGAGACTGAGGGGGTATCTGCATTTCTGCCTCACAGCACCAGGGTTCAATTCCAGCCTTGGGTGACTATTCTTGTGAAGTTTGCATATTCTCCCTGTGTCTGTGAGGGTTTCCTCCTACAGTCCAAAGGTGTGCAGGTTAGGTGAATTAGCCATGCTAAATTGTCCATAGTGTTCAGGGATGTGTTATTTGAGTGCATTCAGGAGAAATGTAAAGTAATAGGGTCTGGGTGGGATGCTCTTTGGAGGGCCAGTGTCGACTGGTTGGGCCTAATGGCCTGTTTTCACACCGTAGGGGTTCTATGATTCTATGATAAATGTATAAGATCATGAGAGGTATGGATAGGGTGAATGCACTCAATCTTTTTTCCAGGGTTGGGGAATCAAGGACTAGAGGTCATCAGTTTATGGTTAAAGGGAAAAGAATAAAAGAGAACCTGAGGGGCAATTTGTTTACACATGGCGGTACATATATGGAATGAGCTGCCAGCGGAAGCGGTTGAGGTGGGTATATTAACCACATTTAAAAGACATTTGGACAAATACATGGATAGGAAAGGTTTAGAAGGATATGGGCCAAGTGAAAGGAAATGGGATTAGGGTGGGTGGACATTTTGGTCGGCATGGACCAGTTTAAGCCAAAGGGCCTGTCTCCGAGTAGTAGGACTCTATGATAATGTTGAGATAGATTGTTGAGAGCAAGCTGCTTTTTAAAGTTTATTGGCAACCAACATTTCTTTCAATGGAGGAGTTCAGTTTGCTACTCTGTGGACTTTGAATGTAGACAGGAAATGTTCGATGATAAGGGGATTAAATTTGCCTATGAAAGTTTGAACTTACAGTTTAAAGTCTTTGAAGGCTCCAGTCACTGCAAGGTGGGAGCACATGTCTGCAAACCTTAAATTTTATATCCATTTTATTGAGCACACATGTCAGAGACTGGTTCAATCAAGGCATTCTAGAAGGCAGTAGATGATTATTTGGACATAAACAATGTGCAGGATTAAGGGGACAAGGAGTGATACTATATCATATTGCTGGTTTGGGGAGATGGTGCAGACATGTTGGGCTGAATGGCCTCCTTCAGAACTGCAACATTTCTGAAATTTTGTAACGAACTGGAATGGAATATTATGGTTTGCAAAAGTGGGCAGGTCTATTCCAATTACCATTTGATAGACAGACTTCCTCATTGTTCCCTGATACTCATAATGGTCTGGAGTTATGGGATACTTTCAAGTTCTGCCATCCAGTTTGAAATATTGTCTAATTGTGCTGGGTGATAAAGTTATTCATAACTTCTTTAAATTTCAAGATTTAAAGTCTGTATATTTAATACAACCTGTAACCTGCTCCTAAATTAAGATAGATGAATTTCCCACATTATGTATTTTTACACTAATGTTCAAAAATTGTATTTTCAATGTTTATGTGTGTAGCTTAATTTGTAAATTGGTGATTTAATTTAGGGATGAGGCAAACATGTTTGGTATGTGGTTAGTATACGGCGAGTATCAGTCTGTGTACATGCCAGAATTTTCCAAATCTCACCAGCATTTACAGTTTGAACTAATTCTTTGTTAGGTATCAGCATGGCTCAGATGATCATATTCTTGTCTCTAAGTTATTCTGATCAAAGCTAGGCTCCATGACTTGAGCACAAAAATCAAGGCTGATTCTCTTTCTCAGTACTACTGGATGTGGAGGGACTAACCTTCAGAATAGAGTGTTACACTGAAGTCCCATCTGTTTATTTTGTCTGTGTAAAAGTAATTTGAAAATCAGAGCTATCCCTTGATGTCACAATGAATATTTATCACTTAAACAAGACCACAAATCATCAGTCATTTGTCTTGTTTGTCTGTGATTTGCTTTGTCATGATCACATTGCCATTTGGGGAAGTTAGCTGTGTACAAATTGACTGCTATGTTTCCTGCATTGTGACAATCACTATGCTTCAGAAACACTCCATTGGCTTGAAAGGAACAGGTTCTTTCTTATCTTCTATTGCAAAAGTAAGGTGAAGCCATTCCTGAGGAAGTCATGTGACCTGAAATGTTAACTCTGACTTCTCTCCACAGACAGTGGTAGACCTGCTGAATTTTTCCAGCAATTTCTGTTTTTGTTTATGATTTACAGCATGCGTGGTTTTTCTTTTTATTTGTAAGATAATGTCGTCATTGCCCTGCTGCCTCATTAGAGAGAGAGGAGAATGATAATAGTTTGAGATAAGTGTCACCATGCCTCAGGCAAAGGAGGTTGGAGCTGTTGAGAAGGACATGCCTTCATTGCAACCACAGTCAGTGCAGTACGGGGGAACCTTGATTATCTGAAGTACATGGAGAGTTGTATTTTGCTCGGTTAATCGAAGTCTGGATAATTGAATGCCGGATAATCGAGGTTCCTCTGCGGTTGGACTCACACTGTTAGCATTACCAGCCAACTATCCCACCCACTGAACTAATCAACCCTTCGTTCCTTCGTTCCTTCTGTTGTGTGGTAAAGGAAGAACCTTAGTATTAGCCTCTTCCTAAGACGCCCCCCATTTCTGAAATTCCAAACTGGAGGACATTAAGAAGGATGGAGATAAAAGCCTCATTCCCACTGAACTTCTATAACATTCGCCTTTTCTCAGGAGCAGTGTAACATGGAGGGAAAAGCAACGTACAATGCCTGGCATTAAATATCCCAGAGAAAAATCCCAATGATGTCCAGCTGTCTTCAGCAGGAAAATGGCAAATGGTGGTTTTTGGAGAAAGGAAAGGTAGAATAAATGCCAGCTTCACTTGACCAACAACACCAATGAGATTGCACTGACTAGCAGTGCTACATTACGATAGTGCTTCTGAACTGTCACTAATGAGTTGATCCAATGTTTGACTTAAGAGCATTGTGTAACCTTAATATTTTACTGGGACCGATGCTTGATAACATTGTAACTACCAGGAAATGGAGCTTGTGCATAAGAATTCATTCCGGACCTTAGAAGACTTTCTGTAAAGGGTACAATTTTCTTGAATGTGTACTGATTTTTCTTGGAGATCCTCATCTTGACCTTAGCATTACAGTTATGCGACTGTCGTGTATAAGGCATGCCATTGCTTTGATAGTTAGCTGAGCAGAGAATGTCAAAGCATATGGCAGCACTTAAAGATGAAGACTGAAATGGAGAAGAGGCGCCCAAATACAAAAAAACAGCCATTTACATTCGATAGATTGGTGCCAGGGTTGAAAAAGCTTTAATTGGCAAACACTCTGAGGAAAGGTTCTTTTTAAGTCTGGCAAAGCAGTAAAACTCTGCTTTTATTTTGGTTTCTGCTCCTGGGTTGATGAACTGAGAGAGAAATAAAAATGTCTCCAGGGCTTCCTGTCCACTAGCTTGAGCAAATTTGGCCAGTTTTGTTTGTGGAGGACAAAGGGAGGTCGGATAAGAGGGGATTTCTGTGATAGAGTAGGGTAGGAGGAATTAAATGACAAAAAGAGGCAATTTCGTGAGGCTAAAGTAAATTATGGGGCAAATCAAGGAACTAATGATGGCCTCGTGGAAATGGAAGTTGCAAACTGAGAATCATCACTAGTACCTGCTGTCTAAAAAAATTGTGAAAAATCACACAACACCAGGCTATAATCCAACAGGTTTATTTGGAAGTACAAGCTTTCAGAGCACTGCTTGTTCATTGGGTAGCTAGTGGGTCAGGATCATAGACCAGCAAAGATTCCATGTAGATCCCAGGTATGGAGAGATTTTCTTATGAGCAGAGTTTGTGTAGATTGAGACTGCACTCATTGGAGGTTAGAAGAATGAGAGGAGCCTTTGTTGAAACATATAAGGCTCTTAGGGGACTTGACAGATGCAGAGGCATCGTTTCCCCATGTGATAGAATCTAGGACCAGACAGCACAAACTCAGAGTAAGAGTTGCCCAGTTGGGACTGAGATGAGGCGAAATTTTGTCTGTCGGACAGAGGTGAATCTCTGGAGTTTTTTTTATCACAGAGGCTGTCAAGGCTAAGTCACCTAAGGCTGTGATAAACAGATTTTTAATCAGTAAAGTATCAACGGTTATGGGGAAAAGGCAGAAGAGTGGAGTTGAGGATTATCAGATTGGCTATGATCTCCTTGAAAGGCGGAGCAGACTAGATGGGGTGAATGGCCTAGGTTTTTTCCTATGTCTCATGATTTTATTCTCATTATTGAGCAAAACATGGTGCAGAGGCAGAATGAGGAAAATAGTCTTGGTGGGGGGTGGGGGTGTGGGCTGGGGCTTGGTGTAGTACAGACTCGAGTCATGCAAAACAAAGACGTATTTTGTTGAGGTTTTGTGTGAAAATAAAAGCTTTAACAAAATGTGTCCTATTTTAGCAATACATAGATCAGACCCAGTTGTGATCCAACTGGTTAATACA
This sequence comes from Hemiscyllium ocellatum, assembly GCF_020745735.1. Taxonomy (NCBI): domain Eukaryota; kingdom Metazoa; phylum Chordata; class Chondrichthyes; order Orectolobiformes; family Hemiscylliidae; genus Hemiscyllium; species Hemiscyllium ocellatum. Next base: position 12,816,539 of record NC_083424.1, read on the forward strand.
CAATTAATTTGAGCAAGTAAAAGAAGCTTACTTTGTGGGCCACAAGTTATTTCAAAAACATACTTCCATTATTGGTTAGGACAGATGATAACATGAGAGTGAAAGTATGGTTTTGCTTTGAAATACTGGTGACTGGAATAGTTTGCTGCCCCAATTCTCCCTTCTACTCCTCCAAAATTTTATTGGAATCTATGTACCTAGATAGCATCCTGAACCCTGACATTCCTAGTGTAATGACAGTACCACGATTCTTCCCCTCACCAAACACTCCTCTCTAGATATTTTCTAATCTGCCTGGTCAGAGACGTTATAACACATCTCAGGAGCAGGTGAGACTTTAAGCCAGGCCTTCTTTCCCAGAGGTAAGGATACTACCAGTGCACCACAAGAGCCCTTTAAATGATCCTTTCTACTCTTTTAAAACCTGCATTAAATTAGACACGTCCTGATGGAGCATTGTTGCAAAAATGTAAACGAATAATTAATAGAAATTTACTAAAGGTGAACCAGAATAGTATCAAATCGAAATAACATATCCTGGGCATCCCCAGCCCCTGAGGGGCCCACTGGTCTCTCAAGGCCCGACAGTGAATGGAAAAGGGACAAACAGTCAAGTACGATGACCCCTATACAGTCTTCTCCCAGGATGATAATGGCCACGTTGGCCAGATGCAGGAGTAGGTCGACAAAGATGCCCTTTGACCTACCCGCCCCTCAGGTGCCCTTATGCTGATTCTACGGACCTGTCTGACCATCAGTTGTAGAGGATAGACCACTACTGAGCCCCAGCAGATGAAGAACATGCCTTCGTTAAAATGATAGTCTGTTGCATTATAGCAAAAGCCACAAATTACAATTACTAGTCAGGACTAGGTACTAGGAAAAAGTGAGGACTGCAAATGCTGGAGATCAGAGTCAAAAAGAATGGTGCTGGAAAAGCGCAGCCGGTCAGGCAGCGTCTGAGGAGCAGGAGAGTCAACATTTCGGTAAGGACTCTCATGAGCTGCATAGAAACATCTGATCTCTTCAGGTACTCACACAGAAGTCAGCTGCTCCCTCCCAAAAACTGTAACATCAGATTAAGAGCACTCAATGGATTATGAACATTAACTACTTCAGAACCATTACACATTTTCCATTCTGTACGAGGGGATGCTGATTAACAGTGCAGCCGTGAGACACATTCACTTTCTGCAAACTTGTTTCTAATTTTCAAATTATGCAGCATCCCAAAGTGCGGCTGCACACTTTGCATTGACAGTTACTAGTACATTGGGAAGTATTAATTTTAGTTTGCAGATAATAGAGAGCACATTAGAACAAATGCTACCCTTTAAAAAAAAGGAAAGAACTGCAGATACTGTAAATCACAAACACAAATAGAAATTGCTGGAAACATTCAGCAGGTCTGGCAGCATCTGTGAAGAGAAATCAGAGTTAATGTTTCGGGTCAAGTGACCCTTCCTCAGAACCATCATCATTTCAAGAAATTTCTGTTTTTGTTCCTAGCCACTAACATGGTGTGGAGCCTCGTTAAGAAGTGTAAACAGGTATTTGAAAAAGCTGGTGATCTCTTAGTAAACCTCTGGGTGACTACTCCCAGTCCAAGCTTATATAAAAAAAATAAGAAAGTAAGAAATAGAGCACAGATAGAAATCATTTGGTGTTCCCCAGGCTTCTCCATCATTCGCTAAGACAATGGCTGACCTGCTTATGGTTTTAACATGACTTTACTGCCTGTCCCTCCTCTAATCTTTGATTCCCTAATAGACCAAACGTTGATCTAATTCAGCTTTTATGGATCAGACCAAACCTCCTCAAAATATATGAAGAAGATAACCTAGACCCTAATTTTTATCTTATTTAAAGCGGGTGTAGGGCCCACTTGTGGTGCAGAGGTAGTGACCCTACCACTGAACTGTGAGACCGGGGTTCAAGTCTGACTTGCTCCAGAGGCATGTAATAACATCTCTGAACAGGCTGATTAGAAAAATAAGCTAAATATGCAATGTTCCAGAATGATTCAATTGATCACACTACTAGTCTCTAAGCAAAATGCATTGTATTTTTACCCCACAATTAAACACAAATTAAAAAGAAGAAATGGCATCACTTTAACTCCATTAATTGACTTAGCAAAATAACAATATTATTTATCTACTGCTTATCTACTGTTCCAATGCAGCAACATCTCATAAGCACAGGCTTGGCAATGGCAACTTCAGCAAAACTTACTATCTCCTCTAGTCCAGGAGAAGGAATACTGACAGAATGAATCTCGCAGCAGAGAGAAAACTCAAGCCTTTTGCAGTAGCAGAGAGAGACAGAGAGAGAGAGACAGAGAGAGAGAGAGAGAGAGAGAGATCTAGCAGCTTCAACTCCCAAACTCCAACAATTTAAACCCCGACTCCATCTACTCATGCTTCTTTTGTCTAATTTAAAAGAAAACAAAGCTTTTTATTCTGCTTTCCTGCATCAGATTTACAATACTCCTTTTTAGGAGAAACAAGACAGAACAAATATCTCTTATTATCACACAGCCTTGAATACATTCAGCCCTCACTGACCTCTGCGATAAAATATTACAACAGTTAACTATCACTAAAAGGTAAAAAAAATTCTCCTCAACTCCACCAGTGTGCTGTGGCCTCATCAATGCCCTGCATAGTGGTAACAGGACTTCCCTACATTTATACATCCTGCTTACAATAAAAAACAATGTTTCATTTGCCTTCATATTTAACTCCTTTACCAAAATGGCAACTGATGCTACGCACAGACTAAACAGGTATTACAGCTATCTCCATCTTGAACATTTCCCAGCTCTACAGGAGGTCTTTAGTACTTTGAGTATGTGTGGAAAGTAATGGCAATGGTAGAGTCACCCTCTCATTTTGGGCAATTCAATATTCTCCAGCAATTCTTCTGTTATCTCGTTTTGTAGCTGACCTGGGCTTACCTAAATGCTTTATCAAAGGTATTAGGACAGAAAAGGAAAGTCCCCAACACAGTACCATCAGTTTTTAGTTTAATAAGCCAACATGCACGCAGCAACAAAGGAAAGCAATTATTTTTGCTGAGCTCGATGTGTTGCAGCATACGCTCCCACTAGATATCATGAGCTTTTTCTGAGTCATAATTCTACTGTGCACAGCTCAAAGTCATGTTCAATGATCCAAAGACAGTCATCTCATTAATTGCCATCCCAGGGCAGGGAAATTCAATTTCTATGTAATCTAATTCAATTTACTTCTGCACAGTGCAGCCTATCTGCTGTGGTAATTATCAAAGAGTAGTCAAAAGGAAAGCAGACTTTTCCAATTGCATTAGAAAGTGTTTGAGTTGCTGGATCCTGTTATTCAAATCTGCATTTTAACTATCAGTGAACAATTACATAAAGGAAGAAGCTGATTTTTCAACAAAGAGGGAAAAAATATGACATTTGCATCCCATCTGTGTTCTCCAATAACCTTCCTGAGGCTTTTTAAATAAATGTTTGTTTCATTGAGATCAAACATCTCCAGCTCCTAAGGCTAGCTGCCATATTTATAAGTTGGGGAGATGCCAACCTCATATATACTACTTTAGAAATCACATATAAGCTTTCCTGCTTTCTGTGAACTCTACATTTGTTACACTCGGTGGCTTTTAGGGTCAATATCCTACATGACCGAAAAGACTGATAGGTCAGGTATCTACATCAGATGTTTCATTTCTGGATTTTCATCAAAAAGAACAGTTGTGTTTTGTTCTTATACAACTTTTATGCTTTCCTGCAATGAATTGAAAGATACATATATAGAAAGAAAAAAAGCTAGATTTTAAACACAACCTCAGCTGCAAACTCCATCTGGCGCATTGATTCCAATTTCAGCCTGGATCTAACTGGGCACAAGTGAAATTTGATAAAGCATTTACCAGTTAGAACAGATTGGGGAATGTTTTCTATAAGACAGTGTGAAGTGGTCCCATCGAGCATCTCCCCTTGTTCCCCCTTCAATAATGATCCCGATCCCGATCCCAATTTCTGAGGCACCCCAGGCATTATTGGCTGCAACATCAGAGATAACATATGGGGAATGAAAACAATCAGTCATGTTTGCCAACATAGCCAACTCACAAGTTCTATCGAGTTATTGAGTATACTGGGTGACTACTGTACTACTGCCCATTATATAACTCTGTCATTGGCCAAATTCATGTCGATAAGTGATATGCTTCAGCCTGTTCAACTTCCCAGCCAGCAGTAAATCATCAACGTTTACTATATACGGGGAGAATGTTGTTAATACTTACAATGCAGCCAGCTTAGAAGGCAAGTTACTCATTCAAGACAAAGGCACTTTAAGTCCTCATGATACAATTGGTCCATGCTGATAATGCCCCACTTGATTCCACACAGAGGAACACCTTCAGCATAAATGGACATATTCCGTCACACCTATTATCAACTTGGAAGATAAATGCACTTGCCCAGGATGTTGCCACAATAACACACACCTGCATTGATAATATGATGCTAGAGGTTGCTGAAAGTGTCTCAGATGAAGGTTCGATAAACACCAGAAATCTGTCATTTGACACTGAAATCAACATTGGCATCAGAAAGGCTGCAGCTGTTATATCTAAGCTGAGGGTGGAGCAACCTGACTACCTGGGGTGGCACAGTGGCACAGTGGTTAGCACTGCTGCCTCACAGTGGCAGGACCCCAGGTTTGATTCCAGCCTCAGGTGACCGTCTGTGTGGAGTTTGCACATTCTCCTTGTGTCTGTGTGGGTTTCCTCTGGGTGCTCCAGTTTCCTCCCACAATCCAAAGATGTGCAGGTCAGATGAATTGGCCATGCTAAATTGCCCATAGTGTTAAGTGCATTAGTCAGAGGGAAATGGGTCTGGGTGGGCTACTCTTCGGAGGGTCGGTGTGGATTGATTGGGCCACTGGACCACCACATTCCCAAACTCATTGGCAGCAAATATGGCAGAGACTGCCATATCAGAGTGGATATCCTGAGCTTCACCAGAACCTGACTCTTAACACAGAGTTGACCAGCATGGGTAAACCATCAACTTACACGCTGAATGGCGGGTGGGGGAAGGGGAAGGGGAAGGGGAAGGGGAAGGGGAAGGGGGAGGGGGTGGTCTTGTGTTCAAGTGGTAGTGTCCCTATCTCTAGAGCTGGGAAGCTTGTATTCAAGCCCCATGTGTTCCAGAGGCTTGTCCCTGGACAGGTTGATTAGAAAAGATCTGCAGGTTGGAGGGATATGGAGAGAACACAGTGATATCCTACTGGATGGGTCATCCAGAGTCCTGGATTGAGAATCTTGGCATATGAGTTCACAAGAGCTTGGGAGTTTACATTGTGTTATTAAGGATACAAATCTGAAGTTAAAATTAGGAATGAATAATGGTGAAATTATTGTTGTGAAAGATCCAACTGGTTCTCTCTTGGAAATAAAGAGAGTGTTGTTGTTGGTCTAGCTGATATGTGACAGCTATGTGATTGACTTTTAATCATGCTGACCATCACCATATGGATTATAATTGTTCACAACTTTAATACTCACAAAAGGAATCTGAGAGAAATAATGACCATAATATCTTAGAATTTTAACTTAAGTTTGAAAGTGATATATTTCATTCTGCTTGGATCTTAACTATGAATGAATGAGGGACAATCAGAAATCAGAAAAGATTTGATGGACAGGCAATGGCTGGTATTTAAAGAAGCATTACTTGGTCTATGGCAAATATACATTTTTCTAAGACATAAAAACCCAACAGGAAAGGTAAATTAACAATGGCTAACAGAATAATTTACAAATTTAATAAGATTAAAGTAAGCAGCTTATAAAGTTGCTAAAAATAAACAATACACCTAAGGACTGGGAGCAATTTATGATCCAGCAAAATAGTGACAAAGAAACTAATAAAGAAAGGGAAAAAAGAACATGAATGCAAGTTAATGAGAACAAAAAGGTGAACCGAGAATGTTTCTTTAGATCTCTGAAAAGAGGAAGATCAGCAGGACAACTGTGGACCCATTGCAAGAGGAGACAGGAAATTTTATGGTGGAGAACAGGAAAGTGGTAGAGAAGCTAACCATTATTTGTGTCTGTTTTCATGAAGAATGATATAGAAAATCTCCCAGAAATGCTTGGGAACCAGGAGGTTTGTGAAAATGAGGTACTGAAAGAAATTAATGTTATTAAAGATATCATATTCAAAAAGACATCTGGATTGAAATTTAGTAAATCCACTTGATCTAGTTGAATGGCACATTAGGTGTGATAGGCTGAATGGCCCACTCCTGCCATCATATTCCTAAAGCAACTTATTATTTCAACAGAATAATAAGTACTGGCCTTGACAGTGGTACCCATGCACCACAACTATGAAGATCTGTGTCAGTGCACTGGCAGTGTCCCTATCTCTGAGCCAGGATACCTGGTGCAACTCTCACTTGCTCCAGAGGAGTGTAATGACATCACTGAACAGATTAATCAGAAAATATCTGCACTACAAATGAGAAAAAAAAAGCCTTCTTAGAAATATGAAGCTACTGAGGTATACATTTTATTAATTATTCCACATTTCTACACTGCCAAATTGTAATTACTGCTTTCATAGCGAATGAACTATGTTCATGAAAGTTGGACTTTTTGCATGATGGACATGGGCTTAAAATCCACTAATTGAAGGCTGTAGTGACATGGTGGTAGTTCTCACTACCTTTGGAGCAGGAGATCTGGGTTCACATCCCACCTGCTCTAGAGGTGTGCATGACAACGCTGAGCAGGCTGTTTATCAAATGCAATAATTCAGCATAAGCCTCTTCTCTCAATTAATCCTTGACTAGTGATATATTTTGTAAATAAAGCAATACATTGCATTTCATAAAAGAGTTCCAAATTTATGAGATTTCTGATTGCAATCTCCTCAGTTTTACGAGATCCATGGCCAATCTTTTTTTCCTTTTAATGAAATAAAATACACATAGATCATGTTCTGCTGCTATGGTTTCAGCTGCAGATGACAGTAGATAGCTTACCATTCATTACTACGATAGCATGTGCAGTAAGGTATCCTGTATTCTCACAGCATGCATGTGTGATCATCTCTTAAAGTGACAAGTCATTCTAAATCCAAATGGTGAGAACTGTGCTCAATGCAGGTACCTTCTTGAGAAGTAGGACCACTCAAATCCAGAACAATCAGCAATTCCATTTTAGATTCCTTATTTTGATGATATTGTTGCCTTTCTGCCAGATGCTTCTTAATTCTGGTCAAGAACAAATACTGCAGACTAGCAAGGAATGCAATTGTTCTATCATGGAGCTGAAGAACCTCATGGTTGGTAAGAGTGACTAGTCAGGACTTACATCAACCAGCGCACAATGCAGTCGCTTTCTGATCACTCCTCCTAACATAGCCTCATGGGCTCACAGCAGGAATCTAACAGATCATGAGGTTTAAAGAGAGTACCATGGAAAAAACACTCTTGAGTTCACACAGAATCCTGTGTATGCAGGAAGTCTATGAATAAAGGAGTCGAGTTGAAATTGATACGGATTGCAATCATGTTGTTTGGAAGTCAATCAAACCCCTCACACTGCAACAAGAAGGCAATACAACTATTGCTATCAGTGCATCTTGGTGCTGGGCCTGTACAGTTTAATATTGCAGGTTTATGATGCAATATTATGCTCGATTAAAAACAAAAAAAACTGCTGTAAATCTGGAAGAAACACAGAGAATGTGGGAGTAACTCAGCTGATCTGGCAGCATCTGTGGAGAGAGAAGTAGAGTTAATGTTTTGAATTCTGTCTGATTCTTTTTCATAGTCCTCTTTTGTAATGTTTCCCAATTGATTTGGCAACAAACAGGAATCGAAGCAACCGCAGAGGAAAGGTTAGACATTTCACAAAGCAGGAAATATTACTGCACTTTCAATAGAGTTAGAAGTTGGAGCAGGGTTGGAAGAGAGGTTAGGTTGAGCCAGTATGGACTCGTTTGGACTGCATGGCCTGTTTGCATACTGGTCAATGCTCCCCAAACTCTTTTCCACTGTAACTCAGTTTTGCATATTGTCATGATCCTTCTTTGGGAATGTGAGGGTGACAGTGAGGTGATAAGTGACAGAGAGCAGGGACCTGTTATGGTGTGGGGAAACTGAGCACAGTCAGAGCTCCCCAACATCGCTACTTAGTACTTGCGGCATGGTGGCTCAGTGGTTAGCACTGCTCCCTCACAGCACCAGGGTCCCAGGTTCGCTTCCAGCCTTGGGCGACCGTCTGTGTGGAGTTTGCACGTTCTCCCCGTGTCTGCGTGGGTTTCCTCTGGGTGCTCTGGTTTCCTCCCACAGTCCAAAGATGTGCAGGTCAGGTGAATTGGCCATGCTAAATTGCCCATTGTGCTAGGTGCATTACTCAGAGGGAAATGGGTCTGGGTGGGTTACTCTACGGAGGGTCAGTATGGGCTTGTTGGGCTGAAGGGCCTGTTTCCACACTGAAGGGAATCTAATCTTAAGATTTCAGAAGGTAACCTCCACTTGAGGGTTTGGCTCCCACTTTGGGAAATTATGTTCGATGTAATTTGGTGATTTGTTCAAAATGGAATAAATATACATGGATTGAATAATGCCTGATGTCACATGAATGGACACTATCCTGTTCATTATCATTCATGTTGTGAGTCACATATGAGGCGTGGCTAAGAATCACAAACTGGGAGAGCAGGTCCCTTATGCTGAACACCACTCAGCAATTAAAAAAAGCCTCTTCAACTGAGAAGAAAACTCAAGGAAGAAGTAAATATTCAAGGGGTAAAAAGTGAGGTCTGCAGATGCTGGAGATCAGAGCTGAAAATGTGTTGCTGGTTAAAGCGCAGCAGGTCAGGCAGCATCCAAGGAACAGGAAATTCGACGTTTCGGGCAAAAGCCCTTCATCAGCCTGATGAAGGGCTTTTGCCCGACACGTCGAATTTCCTGTTCCTTGGATGCTGCCTGACCTGCTGCGCTTTAACCAGCAACACATTTTCAGCTCAGTAAATATTCAAGGGACTGCATAGGTTTGGTTCACACTGAAAAGGGTGAAAAGCACTTTCATTAATGAAGATGTAGATGAAAGTCGACAAGGTAATCTTGATTTATGAAACCTAATTCCAAACTGTTTATAACAGAACAGTTAAAGTGACAGCTCACTCAACCATTGCTTTATGAGAACATATACATTTAACTTCTTAAGGAGAAGGCTTATAGGAAAGAGAACAGCAGAGATCATGTTGAAGAGTGTAATTATCTAGTTTGGTCAAACCAGCCTATACTGACCTTTTCTAATTTTTATGTCAAACTGACTACGTTCCTTGTTTTGTTTTCTAGTCTAACCTTTCCTCTTGGTTGACTCGTTAGATCGGTACAGTCAGATAACTGGCTGTCTATGAAAAATCAAACTGAGGCTCCAACGGTTCTTGCTAAAGACCCTAAGGCATCATTTCAAAGAGGAATTCTTCACTGCCTCTTGGGAAATATTTATCCCCCAATTAGTGTCATTAAAACAGATTGGCCTGGAGATTCTGATGTTGGAGTAGGACAGACGGATGTAAGCACGAAGCCATAGTGACGGGCCAACAGCAATTACATGCTTTAGGTGGAGATAATACAATTATTATGGTCTGCAATGTGAATCAAATCAGCAAAATCTGTAACAGATATAGATGCTCGCACCTATCTAACAGTCTCCAGCATTCCCAGAAATCTATAAAGCACGTGGGACCGGGAAACATTGGCTACAATATGCATGAAATTTGGTTCCAAAGGCCAGGCAACACCCCAGAACAAAGCTGAAGGTAACACCACAACACTGGCAATGAGGAAAATGTTCTGAACATGTATAAGTGCAAGCACATCAATAAGGTTCAGAATCAAACAGGGAAACAACACATTTCAGAAGATGACCAAATGTCCCATATTGTTAACCTCACATTGACACACCATGTCGCTAGTATAACGCGACCAGCACCTTTTACACCCATTAAGCTCATACGTCCTGAAAAGGCAGCATGACAAATACTGAAAGCTAAAATTGATACAGTAACTAGAGTTAACTTATTAAAATAATGCATTGTGAAAGACAAGTACCTCAACAATTAGTTCTGCATAGTACAGTCTTCCAGAGTAGAAGGGATCCATGCACTAGCAGAATTATACTTAAGTGCCAATTGTCAAGCTCATCTTGGCATTATGAAATCTTCCACTTGGTAAACCTCAATTGCTCTGCACAGACGGAGCTATCAACATACACAGAACTCATGGAGGTACGTTAAAGGAATTCGAACCAAATCTGCTGTGGAGGATCAGGCTACACATAATGTTGTAGAATCAGTCAATGGTCTGCAAGAATATGACTTTGAAGTGAGATCTGAGCCAGGCATCAGGATAATTACATCTGATATACTGAGCTGATGACTCAATCCACACAATGACCAAGCTATTTCTCTTGATCTGCACGGTGGTGTTCTAGACTACAAAGTTAAAGACCTTCTCAAGGTTGACCTGTCACACTTTGGTCACAGTCAGCGTGAACAGTTTTGATCAGCAAACAAATACAACAGAGAACATCTATCTCCCAAATGGGCACACAATAATCATTTCAGGACAGATCGTCAAACCTCCAAAGGGTTACATGAAGCGTTGGAATTTTAAGCCTGTAAACTCTGTTTTACCTGTTTGTATAATTATTGAATTGGCAGTACTTGCCTCTGTGAAAGTGAGGACTGCAGATGCTGGAGATTAGAGTCGAGAGTGTGGTGCTGGAAAAGCACAGCAGGTCAGGCAGCATCCGAGGAGCAGGAGAGTCGATGTTTCAGCAAAAGCCCTTCATCAGGAGCCTATGTACAGCCATGTATATCTGGGATAAATTCTTATCTTTGGAAAAGGGAGATGTTGTGTTATGTCTAACAGTCAGGGTGTTAATATGATATATGCTCATGGCATTATCACTACATCATAACATATGACCTGAGGATATAAAGATCTCATCCTCTACCTCCATGACACTCAACTGGAAGAATGCTACTCAATCCTTTCTCTTGTAATCTAATAGCTTCATGTGAACCCAGATACCTATGTACCCTTGAATGTAATATTTATATGTGATAGCTAGTTGTAATAAATGTCTGTTAGATTCTTCAAAAGCACACTATCCAAGCCCAGTTTCTAATGTCACTGGAGAAAACATAATCATTGCTAAAGACAAACAGACAGCAATGCACAACAGACAGGCAGGAGGCTGGAAGAACACAGCATTAGGAGGTGTAAACGTCAGTGTTTCAGGTGTAACCCTTCTTCAGGATTGGGGTGGGCTGCAGACAAAAGGGAAGGTGGTACTGATGGGGGCTTTTGCCCGAAACGTCGATTTTGCTGCACTTTGGATGCTGGTTGAACTGCTGTGCTCTTCCAGCACCACTAATCCAGAAAGGGGAAGGTGAGGCAGGGTGGTGAAATGGGGATAGGTGAAGACGGGTAGAGGGTACGACCTGGTTGGTCAATGGGAGGAATGAATCCAATTGGTGGCAGGGAGCAGTGGCAGGGAGGGGGAGGGGCTGGGAAGGGAGTCAGGGGATGGGAGGGAGGTTATTTGAAATTGGAGCATTCAATGTTGAGTCCTCCAGGCTGCAGGGTGCCCAGGCAAAAGATATGGTGTTGTTCCTCCAATAGGCGCTGTGGTTTGATTTGGCAATGGAGGAGGCCAAGGATGGTCATGTCAGAAAGGGAGTAGTTGGTGGAATTGAAATGGGTGCTGACTGGGAGATCTGGTCAGCCCCTGCAGACCCAGCTGCAATGCTCAGTGACCCGTTCCCTACTCAACAGGTCAGGTAACCTCTTTGTGCTTACATCTTTAATAATGATGGTATTTCATTGAAATTTTTGCAGGTATGCACTTAAAATGTACAAATCCAATCGTAATTTGTAACAATAAGATTAATATTCTTAGAATTAATCAAAACAATATTAATACTAATTTATTATGAACACAATGAATGCTAGTACTTACTGAAGTGACTAATGAAGCTTCTGACGCCCAAACACTTGTCCATCATCCACAAGTCATCGAGTCATAGAGTTATTCAGTCATAGAGTCATAGAGCTGGACAGCATGGAAAAAAACCTGTCGGTCCAACTCACCCATGCCGACCAGATATTCCAACCCAATCCAGTCTCACCTGCCAGCACTTGGCCCATATCCCTCTAAACCCTTCCTATTCATGTACCCATCCAGATGCCTTTTAAGTGTTGCAATTGTACCACCTCTATCACTTTGTCTGGTAGCTCATTCCACCCTCTGCATGAAAATGATGCCTCTTAGGTCTCTTTTATATCTTTCTCATCTCACCCGAAACCTATGCCCTCCAGTTCTGGACTCCCCCACCCTAGGGAAAAGATTTTGTCTATTTATCCTATCCATGCCCCTCATGATTTTGTAAACCTCTATAAGGCCACCCCTCAGCCTCTGATGCTCCAGGGAAAACAGCCCCAGCCTGTTCAGCCTCTCCTGAAAGCTCAAACCTTCCAACCCTGGAAACATCCTTGTAAATCTTTTGTGAACCCTTCCAAGTTTCACAACATCTTTCTGATAAGTCAGGAGTGTGTTGGAAAAGAGATAGTTCTCCTGTAATGCCAGAGTTCCAGTCAAACCTCGTTTAATAGAAAATCGCTTCATATAAATAATGGAGCATGTGGGAAAAGTGGGGTTAGAGGCAGACCTGCAAAAAATATTAGTCATGATTGCTCAAAACTCACCTAAAAACACAATGCAAAGTACATCACAGCCTGAATGAAGGATTACATCATATTTACTAACAAAACAGAAGTAAATTTAACACACTCCATTTTAAAAGATTTAGGAACGCTGCTCTCTGTACAGTTCCCTCTCAAAGAAAGCTGCTCTGTCGGCAGCTGACACACATGCGCACACACACAAACACGCACAAAACCGGTGCTGACACCACGCACATGCAGAGATTTCAGCGTGGACATTCTGCATGCGCAGAATGAAGTGCGCAAACCCTTCCCGATGGAATTGCATAGTTGACAACGGAGGTAAGTGTTCTTGACAATAGCATTCCCTAATTCCTCAGTGATGTTATAGCCAAATCGCTCAGCTGAAACGTGCATTATCCCAGAGCTATATGTATCCCCCACTTGCCTGAATGAGTGCAGCTGCAGCAACATTCGAGATGCTTGACACCATCCAGGACAAAGCTTGGCCCCCCATTCTAAACATTCACTCCCTCCACCTCTGATACTCAGTAGCAGTAGTGTGTACCATTGACAAGATGCACAGCAGAAAGTCACTAAGGCTCTTTAGGAAGCACTTTTCAAACCAACAACCACTATCATCTAGAAAGATAAGGGCATAGACATGGAGAACACCACCACTTACAAGCCCCCTCCAAGCTACTCACCATCCTGACCTGGAAATAAATTCGCCATTCCTTCATCGACGCTGGGTCAATTTCCTGGAACTTGCTCTCTAATGGCTTTGAGAGTCTACCTACAGCACTGTGGTGATGCAAGAAGGTAGTTCACCACTACTTTCTAAAGGGTAACTAGCAAGGAGTGACGAATGCTGGTGCAGTTAGTAATCTCTGCATTCCTTGAATAAATTTTAAAAACCCCAACAATTATTGAATCATGAAACTACAGACATTTGTTGTTAAGTAAATGTCTACAATTTGGCTGTCTCTGAAGGATCAGCTCAGTCATGCCTATCTGCTGTGCTGTTAAACCTCCCCAATAGGCTGCTGAATCTCTTTGATGTTGCCAGTTTCACTCTCTGATAACACCTTTTGAAAGCTGGAAGATTTACAAGGGCAATTTGACAGACTGTGGTGTCAGGGCACACTGAGGGTCAAATTCAAAATGTCATCACAACAGAATCTGAGGCAAATTCTTTTTTTGTTGCTGTGCTCTCCCTTTTGTGTTATTTCCTTCTTTTTTTATGTCACTGTCAAGGTGGGAGTACTGCAGAGTAGAAAATGATTTTCCTACTCAAACCACAGCATTGAATATTTACAGGCAAGTAAATTATTGCATTTTGGCAAGTGAACACTGCCCCAGAGGAGCGCTTCGTTTTAACTCCAGAGAATTTCTCCTTTAATTCAGTAAAGCATGATTACGCTTAGCTCTACTCAAGAAAAAGAAAGGCTGAATTTTATAAGACGCCCTTGTGATTTATCCATAAAAGGAGGGGAATTTTGACCTCGTCTCTGTAGTTTTCAGTTCTTTTATCTTTAGATTCTAGATGTTGAATGATTTATTATGCACCTATGCACACACACACAAACACATGCATACACATACACAAAAACACACATGCATGCACACATACAGTCATACACGTGCACACACACCAACACATATGCGCGCACACACATGCATGCACATGCACACAAATAGGTGCACACACACTCACGCACACTTTTTTTTTCTCTTCCACACTGAAGCAGCTGGATAGATTCTGCAGCTGTCTGCTGCAGGGACAAGTGGCCATTCTTCATGCACAGCCCACAGCTGAGTGGTCATTCCACCAAGGGAGTCATCGCCATGTCACACTGATCCTGCCTTCGTCCACAGGCGTACTCTTTCCTGCAGGATTACGTTCAATAGGAACCAGTTGAAGGAAATGGGTAAATCCTTGAAAAGATTGCAAAGAAACAGGACTGCAGGAAAGTGGGACTAAGTAGATTCCACCTTCAATGCTCTAATAGAGAGATGATGAGCCAAATAGGCTCCCATTGATATTATATGGGTTTCTTTGAAGTCAAAAGGAATAGCACCCTGGGCTGATTACTCTCACCAGTCTCACAGAGGTCAACTGGGTTCAGCTAGGATGACAAAAATCAATGTTAATCCTTTTTGCTTCCTATTTTTTCAGATGCTGGCTGCTCTACAGCTTTTTGTATTTCACGTATTTGCATTTCTAAAGGAATTATTAGCTTTCCTTGTAACTGTCCTTGTTAAGATGGATTAACCAAACAGGGCTTGGACAAAGAGATTCAGACATCCCTGGGTTTGTACAGTTCCCTTATATATTACACCCTCAGATGAAGTCAAGCAGATATTTCTACACAAAACAAAAATGTTAAAAGTCCACTTTTGGATTGGGGTTGTTGATGTTATAATATGGAGACTGGTCGGTTTTCTTTATCAGATAATCATTGAATGGACAGCACAAAAGAAGGCCATTCAGCCCATCATATTAATACTGGCTCTTTGATAGTGCTATCCAATTGATCCAACTTTCCTGTCCAATCCCCACAGCCCTGTATATTCTTCCTTTTCAAATATTCGTCTGATTTCCTTTTAAAGTTATTGTTGAAATTGCTCCCACTGCCTCATCAGGAAATGCATTTCAGATCACAACAACTCACTGCATAAAAATTAAGTTCTCCCCACTTCCCCTCCAATTCTTTTGGCATTCTCATTACTAATGAGTAGACACAGTTGCTCCTGTACTAAAGGGAAAGCCGTGGATCTCAACATCAATCCCTTCAGCCTTTGTTCCATTGGAAACTGCTCTTAGAAATTATGGGTTGTATTGGTGCAGGTGCAGGAACTGTGGGTTTACAGGGATAGTACTGGGTGAGATGCTTTTCGGACAGTTTGATGTGGACTTGATGGGCTGAATGGTCTCCTTCTGTATTGTAGGGATTCTATGAAGTGAAAATACAAATCAATGTCTCCTCCAAATTCATTGATCCTTCAAACAGAATCTTCTGATGTGTTGTTGCTAGCTGATATACAGGAAAATTGTTCCTGGTTTTCCTTTGTGAATTGATTTGAATGTGAACATAGGAGGTACAGTTAGTAAATTTGAGGATGATAGCAAAATTGGAGGTGTAGTGGACAACGAAGGAGGTTACCTTAGTGTACAGTGGGATAGTGATCAGAGGGGCCAATGGGCTGAGGAGTTGCAGATGGTGTTTAATTTTGATAAACGTGAGCTGCTGCATTTTGGGAAAGCAAATCTTAGCAGAACTTATACATTTAATGGCAAGGTCCTGGGGAGTGTTGCTGAACAAAGAGACCTTGGAGTGCAGATTCATTGCTCCTTGAAAGTCGAGTCGTAGCTGGATAGGATAGTGAAGAAGGTGTTTAGTATGCTTTCCCTTATTGGTCAGAGCATTGAGTATAGGAGATGGGAGGTCATGTTGTGGCTGTACAGGACATTGGTTAGGCCACTGTTGGAATATTGTGTGCAATTCTGGTCTCCCTCCTATCAGAAAGATGATGTGAAACTTGAAAGGGTTCAGAAAAGATTTACAAGGATGTTGCCAGGGTTGGAGGATTTGATCTACAGGGAACATCTAATCAGGTGGGGCTATTTTCCCTGGAGTGTCGGAGGCTGACGGGTGACCTTATTGAGGTTTACAAAATCACGAGGGGTGTGGATAGGGTAAATAGGCAAGGTCTATTCCTTGGGGTGGGGGAGTTCAGAACTAGAGGGCATAGGTTTAGGGTGAGAGGGGAAAGATTAAAAAGGACCTAAGGGGCAACTTTTTCACGCAGAGGATGGTACGTGTATGGAATGAGCTGCCAGAGGAGGTGGAGGAGGCTGGTACAATTGCAACATTGAAAGGCAGCTGAATTAGAAGGGTTTAGAGGGATGAGGGCCAAGTGCTGGAAAATGGAACTAGATTAATTTAGGATATCTGTTCGGCATGGACAAGATGGACCAAAGGGTCTGTTTCCGTGCTGTACATCTCTATGACTCTAAGTAAAGCTCCAATTGATTACCTCACTACTCCTTCAGTCGAAAGATATTTTTCGTCTTGTCACGCACAACAAAGCTGTGAAAAGGTGGTGAGGATGACCTCAGTGTCTGTGTCTCTGATATTCCTCTACCTCTTCCAGTGCCAAGCTTCATTCATTCTTGTGCTTAGTCACAACTGAGGTTGAAGCCACAATGAGTCATGGCCGTGTTTGTACCTCCCGGTGCCTAAGTGAACTGTGTAGAAAATTGGACTGGAACATAATGCAGAGGCAGCTATGCTTCAGCTGTGCACAGTCTTTCTCAGCTTCCATCTGGAACTCAGTACTGCCTTCATATCTCGGCGTCCGAATGGATACATTGTCCTTGTGGTGGCTAAGGTGCAGATTCACCAGAATGATAGAGTCTCAAAGGGCGGTAAATGACGATAACCAGTTGTATATATGTGTTGAGAATGTGGTGCTGGAA
Source organism: Hemiscyllium ocellatum (assembly GCF_020745735.1). Lineage (NCBI taxonomy): Eukaryota > Metazoa > Chordata > Chondrichthyes > Orectolobiformes > Hemiscylliidae > Hemiscyllium > Hemiscyllium ocellatum. Next base: position 12,833,774 of record NC_083424.1, read on the forward strand.
AAGCACAGCAGGTCAGGTAGCATCCAAGGACCAGGAGAATCGACGTTTCGGGCATAACATCTTCATCAGGATGATGAAGGGCTTATGCCCGTAATGTCGATTCTCCTGCTCCTCGGATGCTGCCTGACCTGCTGTGCTTTCCCAGCACCACACTCTCAACTCTAATCTCTAGCATCTGCAGCCCTCACTTTCCCCCAGTTGTATATATGTGGCTTATATTTCTTTGAAGATTTAGTGGGTCTAAGGGGCAATCTAACTGAGAAAGGAATTCGACACAGACATTACAGAGAAACAATTTTCTCTTGGGGGAGTTCCAGGGACAAAAGGTTCAGTATCCTCAAATTAGCACTCACCCATTCTGGAGTGAAATCAGGACATTATTTTTTATGCAAGAGAAAATTAAACTCTTTCTTAAAGTCAGTGCATGCTGGTTCAATGTAACCATTGCAGCTGCATTAATCCTAATATTGGAAATCACAGGGCTGTGGGGAGTAAGGAACTGGAATAAGCTTGTTTGGAGGCAGTTCAGAGAAGTTTCACTTGATTATTTCCTGAGATGAAAGTCTTGTTTGATGAGGAGAGATGCCATATTTTCAGTGTTTTCCAGTTTTCAGATTTGATCGTGGGACGTGAACTTTGCTGGTGAGGCCAGCATTGAGTGTTGGTAAAAACAATGACTGCAGATGCTGGAAACCAGAGTCTAGATTAGAGCATTGATTGTTGGTCTCTCAGTAACTTTGAGGAAGAGTTGAGCTGCCTTCTTTGACCAATTAAATCCATTTAGCACTAATACCATACCTGCAGTGCTATTAATTGGACATTTCTAAGCCAATTGGATATGACTGAATGACATACTAGGCCATTCAGAGTTAACAATATTGCTGTGGGTCTGGAGTGACACACAAGCCACACAGTTTTCTTTCCCCAAAGGACATTTGGGAACCAGGTAGTTTAATTTTCTCTTGCATGAATAATAATATCCTGAATTCACTCTAGAATGGATGAGTGTTAATTTGAGGATTCTGACCATTTTGCCCCTAGAACTCCCCCCCTCCCTGGAGAAAATTGTTTCTCTGTAATGTCCATATCAAATTCCTTTCTCAGGTTACCCCTTGACTCACTAAATCTTGAAAGAAAAGTAAGCCACATATATACAACTGGGAGAAAGTGAGGGAAGACCCCAAGAAAGCCTTACGGAGTGGATCGTGGTCGATGTGATACCCCTCACATTTACTTCCCTGCCCTTTCCCCATAACCCTTGATTCCCCGAATGATCAAGAACCTATCTCAGTCATAAATATATACGAGGTGTCTGCCCCCACACCTCTCTGTGGCAAGGAGTTCCAAAGACTCACAACCCTCTGAGAGAAGAAATTCCTCTCATCTCAGTCTTAAATTGGTGCCCTTTTAGTCTGAGACCATGCCCTCTGCCCCTAGACTCACCCATGAGGGGAGACATCCAGTCAGCATTGACCCTGTCAAGCCCTTTGAGAATCTTATATGTCTCAATGAGATCATCTCTCATTCTTCTAAATTCCAAAGAGTCCCAATCTGTCCAAACCTTTAGTTACTCATTGAGAACCTTCCTGCACCTTATATTTTATTTCAGATTTCCAGCATATTTTCCTATTACAGCATTCAGATAATCTTGCCTGATGGGCAGGAACAGCTGCAGGAAAGCCGTGAGAAGATAAGGTGCAAGTATTTAAAGTATTAATTAGTACAAATAAGATGAAACCAGAACATTACTTCATTAGTTCAGACCAGCAAAATCAAATTATATAACTTTAAATTATTCAACAGTATATTTAAGATTGATCTTAACAAGAAGTCTTTTACTCAGTTAAGAAATGTTTAAGACAAGGCAGTGAAAGCAAAGATATTAGTGGGCTTTCAAAACGCTAGGCTGAGGGAACTGGAGATCAAAACTATTGTATAAAGTAATAGTTCTAAAACGATTAATGTTGGGTGCATTAATCTCCAATGGTTTTAGACAGACTAGAGGGGAATAAGGCAGAACATCTTAAGACCTTGTAAAATGAACACCTCTACCCCATGTCTCCCAGCATGTTTTAGTAACGATGTCTTTCTTATTAATGTAACTTGTACCTGATTGCTAACTTATAATAAACAAAATCTTGTTCAAAACAAGTGTCTCTTTATTTTTGAGACTTAATTAGTTTCAGTAAATTACCCCAAACGCAAGCTGCCAATGGGTTGTAACCCAAAACCAAACATGATAAAATAAACAAGTTCTGAATTTTTTGTATGTGTGTGTTGACTCTATATCTGCTCCTGGCTCTTGTAGAAAACAGCTGGTTAAAATCAGACGGCAATACATACTAACTCATTACCTTGCACACCTTGCCCTTAGAGTCAATGGACCCAAAACATTAACTCTACTTTCTCTACACAGATGCTGCCAGACCTGCTGAGTTTCTCCAGCTATTTCTATATTTGTGTCAGATTTCCAGCAACTGCAGTTCTTTTTTTTTTGTCTTTAGGTGATGTTTTTCTTCCCCCAATATGTTGTTTCTTCTCCAGCTCTCTGAAGGTAACTCCACTTCCATTATTAATACTATTTCCATGATCAATGCTGTCTTAATCATGTCAATAATGGCCCCATTATAGTAATACTGTCTAAAATTATCCCCTTTGCCAATACCATGCCATCAAACAATGACTGTTCATGATCACCTCCCTAATGAATATGGTCCCTATCACACCAAAAATATTCACAACAAATTCCTTCTATAGTATCCTTGCTCAGCTCATTAGATAAAAAGAAAATGAGAGTGGTGAGAATGGCTTCAATGTCTAGAGTCCAGAAAAGCAAGCGTGTAAAATAATTTGAATTATTTCATCATTATGATAAACTGTTTATACATATGGAAATATTTCCTTCTCACTTTACTTCGCAATATTCTCCCCAATAATATTCCCAACTTTCACCATTCCCTTTCCTAATATTGTAGCATTATATGGGTTAGTTAGCTTGGATGGCTGGTTCACAATGCAGAGCGATGCCAGCAGTATTTTCCACAACAATTCACCTCTGGTTGAGGTAACCATGTAGGACTTCTCTCCTCAAGCTCACCCCTTGCCTGAGCTGTGGTGACCTCTCTCTAATGAGGCAGCAGGACTATGGTGACTTTACCTTTTGATTACAATATAATTTTGGGTTTTGTAAATCCAAAATAAGTACAGGAAGTCCTGGAAATACAGATTTGGTTGGTTGGCAGCTGTAAATGGAAATAGGGACATTAATTTCTTGGGTGTATTCACATAATCAGAATGACAACTTCCCTCACAAAATCATAAAGATTGTCTGTAACATTGGCAAAATTGGTATTAAAAATTAGAAACACACGGCTTCCAAGTTTTGATCTTCAAATAATTTGCAAGACACTGAAGCCCTTTGTATTTCAATTGAAAGCACTTAAAAGGTGATATTCAACCAGACAGAATCAATCAAATTTCAGCTTTGCTCACTTGTGCACGTACCCTGTAGCACTGCACTCCAGCAGATAACAATTGGGTCACAATTAACCAAAGGCAAAAGCTCAGCACCAGAGTCAGAAGTGCAGCAGAAAAGTAAGTGTCAGCAAAATGAAAGATGCTGCAGATTTATCAGTTGAGATCTTCCCATTAACATCCACCCTCAGCAGTGACACTTCAGCTGAGGTAGTTGGAAAATATTCATTAACATGTCTCTAATGTAATTATCCATAGTTAATAATGAAACTGCACCTTACAGCTCCTGATTGGAAAATCCCATTAGTATTCACACAGGAAACAAATTGGGACATTATTTATGAATTGTCTTGGAGGAAAATGATGGGCTTTTTCTTTCCTTACCCCTTTGCAGTTTTTTCAAAATCGTCTGTTGAAGACTTGGTTGTTCAAGACTTCATTTCAATTGGTCAACAACTAAAAAGGTTTATGTATAGTGCTGGAATCAGGATTTTGCATAAGGTAGGCAACTTACTTTGGATGAATCTCTGAAGTCATATGAATTCCCATCTTAAAACTGCATTCCTGGACCCGGCAACATCTCCTTGACCTGACATGGCTCAATTAGACCAATGCTGTAAGATTTCTCACAGACAGCAATTTGATATTCCACCAACATAAAATTCAGTTTCTAAAGCCAGAGAAGTTGTTCAGCACAAATTATTATCCTTTGAAAGCTCAATTGCATATCATTCAACAAGGGTTTTTAACAGAAAGATTAATAGCATAAAAGTCAAATTTAACATCAATTTAATGATTTCTTTCCATGCAGAGTGCAATAGCGACTCCCTGCAGAGGTGAGGAGAATCTTTGAATATCTGGATTTCTGCATTTCACTGCACATGTGTGGTTGCTGGATGTTGCTATCAGTTTCGCATTGTCAAAGGCAATATAAAATGTTTGCAGTTTTACCATCATTTCAATATCTGGACCTACAAATAAAGATTGCGCAAAAACAATGCTAGTAATCTCTAATGAATATATTTAGAGCTTGTGAGTTACTTGCAGCAATATCCTGGCCCAATCCTGCGTCTATCTTCAATGTTTCTATGTAACCACCTGCTTGGCTTTATCATCAGCAAGAAGTCCTCCAACATCCAACCATGGTGGAGGATTTAGTTTGTCTCCAGTTAGTGCTTGGGAGTGGAATACAACATATTCAAACGTCGGTTCTGGTCTGCCGTAGTCATGTGACCTCTGCCATGAGGCACACAGCCAATAGACCGAAATCCAAATCTTCACTTCAATAAAGTACTCAGGTCATACACACTGCCGGTATTGTACACTGGAAGCACTTAGTCCAAAAAATAGACCCGATTGGTTAATTGCTGTTGTTGGGAGGAAGGATACCTTCAATTAGATCATCAGGAGGTGGGTATGTGTGAGGGTGGGGGTAAGTGGGGAAATTGGTTCACCAAACGATTGACAGATGCACTCCTGGCCCCACTGGGAAGATATCCCTGACTTCTCAGTCAGAAGACCATCGGTTCACAAGCCATCTCATGAGATTTGAGACCATAATCCAGGCTGACACTTCAGCTCAGAAGTGAGGGGCTACTAAACTAACAGAGGTACCTTGCCATCTTTTGGATGAGCCTTTATATGGAGACCCCATCTGCCCTCAAGAAAATGTTAAAGCTATCCTGAAGAAGCATGGGGGAGCTCTGGGAAAAACATATGAGCCAGTTTTCTGCTGGCTTTTGAATTGGTCAAGTTGGTCACCAGGCCTCACCTTTACAATAGTGGTTCAATGGGGTGCAAAGTGCTTTGGGAGATCTTGAGGAGATGAAAAATCATAATTCAACACAAACCATACCTTTGGAGCCATTGAGTCTCTCCAGCTCAGTTTAATGCATGACAGTACCTCTACTAAAGACCATCTTTCTCTGTTGCTAAGTAACCACAAGTAATGATGTCTTTCTGAGCACAAAGAATGAAAATCCAAATCTTATTAAAGCTCCAGAACAGTCAATTGGATTTTAGATGCACTTGCATGGCACAAAGAGTTTGCAGTTGTGATACATCTGTGATGTAAACCATGTAATGAGATTTAAACAACAAGGGACAGGCAGTCTTACCTGGAGTTCTACTCCATATCCATTGAAGACAGTCACATTGAAGGTACACTGAAGAGAGCCATACGCAGATAGTGGAAGAAAATCAGTGGAGTCTATGTACCCTTCTGAGTCTGAGAAACTGACACTGCATGGAACTGGAAACAGAAGATTACTTAATAAATATATTTCAAATTGGCTTGTTGTTGACTTCTTCATTTAAAAAGAATTAAAACATTATATTGTTACAGTCATGAGGTTTTTAAGATGCTTTAGGATCTTTAACTTTAGAGTAAATTAAGGGCTGGGAGGTTGGGTAGTGTTCTAGTGATCTCTTCTGAAACCTGCCCAACAGTAAGCTTGTATGATTTGCTTGTTAGAAATCAAAGGAAATTTTACATTGCTTTATTAAGGAGAAGGCACACTGTGGAGGATTATGGCAGCCTCTGAGTTTACTATAATTATAACAGACAATGAGTCTCCCAACGTCCCAGAACAGTGTTGAAGATATGAGGTTGTAAGCAGTTGTACTGTAAAATCTCCATTTGCTTCTAAGGTCTTGCTGCAGTTATATAGGGCCTTAGTGACGCCACACCTTGAGTGTTGTGTGTCGTTTTGGTCTCCTGGTCTGAGGAAGGACATTCTTGCTATAGAGGGAGTCCAGTTCACCAAACTGATTCCTGGGATGACAGGACTGACATATGAAGATAGATTGATCGATTGGGGTTGTACTCACTGGAATTTAGAAGAATGGGGTGGGGGGGTGGGGAATCTCACAGAAACATAGAAAATCCTGATGGGACTGGACAGGTCAGAATGTGGGAAAAATGTTTCCGATGTTGGGGAAGTCCAGAACTATGGGTCACAATCTATGAATAAGAGGTGAGCCATTCAGGACTGAGATGAGAATGAATTTCTTCACTCAGATAGTTGTGAACCTATAGAATTCTCTACCACAGAAAGCTGTTGGGGCCAGCACATTTGATATATTCAAGAGCTGGACATGGCCCTTGTGGCTAAAGGGATCAAGGGGTATGGGGAGAAAGCGAGGGTGGGGTACGGAAATTGCATGATCAGTCGTGATCATATTGAATGGTGGAACAGGCTTGGAAGGGCCAAATGGCCTATTCCTGCAGCTACTTTCTGTGTCTCTATGAAAGATAGTTGGGATCAAGGATAGTGATTTAACATTTCTACCTAGATACATGATTGATGTATACCAAGTTACCACGGTGAGCAGGGCACAGAGAACCATTTTTGAGATCATGTTCTGCACTTCCCTATAAATCAGTGGGTATCAGACAGCAGAGGCGTTGGGTGATCAGCAAAGAGAAGATGCTTGGCTTTGTAAAGCCGGGCATGTGAGAAAGGCGAGGTCTCTGGCTGAAGAATTGTGTCATGGGCTGGGAGAAGAAGAATAATCAAGTCAAACTTGAATGCTGGAGGTGGATTGAAGAGAGTCTCTGCAAACCAAGAGCTAAGGTGATCACTCGGGTTACTAATCAGCCAAAGGGGAGTAACTGTGACCTGTTACTAATAGGATTATAATCCCATGGCTGCGCAGTGGGTAATAACTAACATGGGAATGTCCCTTTCGGTAGTTTCAGGTATAAGTTGCCTATGAAAGTTAAAAGTGTTTTGTCAGTATTGCTTTTAGTCATTTGTTACAGCAAAAAGCTTAAAGTATGAAATCCACCTCAGTCTTCCTTCTCATCTACTTAACTAGATCAGATTTATTTTTAATGATCCAAACCCAAAGCAATGTTTTGCTGTGGTTAACATCATGGAATCTTATGACAATTGATCTTTTCTCAAGTTGCTGGCATGATATAAATTCTAGCCTTGGCTTGCAGCATTAGCAACTAACCCTAATTACACTGCAGGGTAGCATCTTCAATAGCTCAGCCAGCTATTCATTCATGTCACTGTATTCCATCAGGTAATTGAGGTAAATACAAATTGGGTGTAGTTAGTGTGAAGGGAGGGCATTTGGCCTATCAAGTTCATACCGACCCTCCAATGTGCATCCCGCCCAGCCTCAGCCCCCTTTCATATCCCATAATCCCAAATTCCCCATGGCTAATCCACCTAGCCTACACACCCTTGAACACTACGGGACAATTTAGCATGGCTAACCCATCTAACCTGCACATCTTTGAACTATGGGAGGAACCTGAAGCTACTGGAGGAAACCCACACAGAAACACACGGAGAACATGCAAACTCCACACAGACAGTTACCCAAGGGGGAAATCAAAACCGGATCCCTGGTGCTGTATTATTACCAGGCAGCTATATTAACCATTGAGCCACTGTTTAGATCAGACTGGTGCTGGAAAAGCACAGCAAGTCAGGCAGCATCCGAGGAGCAGGAAAATCTGAGCCACTGTGTCAATTGTCCAAACCTATTTCATTTAGCTGTGCAAACTGGCAATATCAGATACTGGAAGGCAATATGTGACCACTTTCACCCCACTCCCACAATGACTCCACATGCCCCACCTCCCACCTGCACTGTCTGGCACTCACACCAATCCCCTTCTCAGGATGAATCAGCTAGGACTCCCAGTTAGATGAGTGTAGGTTCACGTCCCACTACTGAGACTTGAGTTTAAAAAAAACTAGACCAAGAGCTGAACGCAGTACTGAGGGAGTGCTGTGTTGTTTAATTTGCCACCTTTTTGGGTGAGATGTTAAAGCGAGACTAGTCTACCCAATTCTGAAGGAGGGTCACTAGACCTGAAACATTAACTCTGCTTTCTCTTTACAGATGCTGCCAGATCTGCTGCATTTTTGTATGGAGTACTCCCAATACTTCACCTGTAAGCTGTGGGTCAGTACCAACCATCACGCATACCCCTGCTTCTCCCAACTGCCTCCCTCACCCCTGGGCATATCTTGGCCTCTCAGTGCCCGATGAGGTACCTTAGGGCTATGGGAGGCAGCAGCTCGCTATACTTCCCAAATCAGCCCATCCAATCAATCTAATGTGATTTGGTTGCTCGTGTCTTTAGGTGGAAGCAACAGGGCCTGAGGTGACTCCTAGATCCCTACCCCAAAAGCAAAAGGATACCTGGGGATGTGACATGCAAAACTCATCAGATAATGTGGGCCTTTGTATCATCTCTCTGAGCTGGACCCATGTCTGGATCCCACATACCAACTCTCTCTCCTTTCCAATTCCAAAGCCAAATTCCAGGGGATACAAATGCCTTTATATTCCAAGATACTAGGCTCGATGTGTATCTCTCTAAACATCACCACCTTTGTCTCTTGCTTTAAAAAATTTCCTTGAAATCGCTAACTTTCATCAATCTTTCCATGACCTTTTCTAACACCTTTTTACGTAACCCACTGTGACATTTTCTTTGACAATTGTTCCTGTGAATGCTAAACATCTGAGATCAATGATTCATTTGTCGGGGAACAGGTATACACCTTCTGAGCCAGAGTTTCATTCCAATTCACACGTGAATTATTTGTTGCCTATTTAAATAGCCAACTCTCATCCAATTATCCCTTCATTAACATGTAACCATCATCTGTTCCCTTAGGCACTTCTGCCAGATTTTATTGGATGAGAATAGTGAAGTACCTTGGGTTACTTAACGATGCAAAAGGTGCTAGCTAAAGGCAGGTTGAGTTATTTTACAATGTGAAAGATGCTAGCTAAAGGCAGGTTGTTGCTAGAGATACCTGCTGTCTGTAGCGTGGTAATGACGGTTGTTGTTACTATGGTGGTGGTGGTCGTGTCTCTGCTTTCTTGTGTCACTGCTGCCGTACTGCCCAGCTCAGAATCCTTCCGGGAAAGCTCTGTACCCATCGTTGGGGTCTGATAGGCAACTGGGGGGACAATTCTCTGATCGGGTGAGGAGTCCTTGCTGGAGCTGGGGGTTGCCTCTGGACTGGGGTGAACACCCTCAAGGTCAGGAGAAACTGTGACGTGGGCCCCAAACTGAACCGGCGGCCATGGAGTGGTACTGTCGCGCGTGGGGCTCGGTGATTTAGTGGGTGTGCCAAGACCGGCATGAGGAGATTCCGATCTGATGCCCATCTGATCTTCAGGACCTCCTGGCTTCTCCCTCACCAAATCAGGGATGGAGGAAGGAGAGGGTGAGGTTGAGTATGGAGAGATGGCCCTTGACGCTGGTGGGGCTGTGGTCACCGGGGAAGAATCGGGTTTCCCAGTCGGCACTCCTTTGGCACTCAGTCGTCTGCGTAACGCCTCCACCTGCCTCAGAGAAGGAAGCTGGCGCCTTTGCGGGGGAGGCTGGTTGGTTAGCCCAGTGGGAATGGAGGAGGGCACTAGCAATGCCCCCTGGCGCAGGAGGATATCCTCCTTCTGCATGACTGCGTTGACCAAATTGGGCTGGGTGTGGCTGGAGCCCAGAGCTTTAGTGGGGTCTTGCTCTCCGTCACTTGCATTAATGCCTTGAGCTGTTTGACCTCTTGCCAGCTGGGGGAATGGTGTTGTGGCACTGATGTCTCCTCGCAGGCCAACCTCTGAAACAGAAAGAGAAGTGGAACTGCACTCAAAATGGAGCAAACAGCCTTTCAAATACTGTCACTGGCTTAATGGCCAAAAATGGGTTTGTCACATGAACTGTTATCTAGAAATGCCTTGCCCAGCAGAACAACCTTTACCCCAACTTTACAATAAACCTCATTTACCAATAATTACATAAGTACAAAAATTGTTAAAAACACTACATTGATTTAATGCCATTCACCACCATGGACAGCATGGTGGCTCAGTGGTTAGCACTGCTACCTGACGGCACAGGAACCTGGGTTTGATTCCAGCCTCTGTGTGAAGTTTATGCATTCTCCCCTATCTGTGTGGATTTCTGCCCACAGCCCAAAGGTGCACAGGTTAGGTGGATTAGGTTCGGCAAATGCAGGGCTGTGGGGATGGGGTAGGGGTAGGAGTATGAGTCTGGGTTGCATTTCCTTTGGAGGCTGGTGCAGACTCAATGGGCCAAAAGGCCTCTCTCTCTACCCTTTAGTGATTCCATGGCCGTGAGGGATTTAGTGTCCACCCCTAACTCCAGCTAAATACCAACCACAATGCTGTGGTTCTGGCATCACTAGTAGGCGAAAGGGAGCACTGCAGATGCTGGAGTTCAGAGTCAAGGAATGATGAAGGGCTCTGGCCTGAAACGTCGATTCTCCTGCTCCTCGGATGCTGCCTCACTTGCAGGCCTGACTGGGTAAGGACAGCGCATATCCTTCTCAAAAGAGTGGCAGTGAATCAGATAGTGATTTTAAATGATGATCAGCATTAAGATAAGCTTTTAAGTCTAGATTTTTATTGAAATCAAATTTCACCACCTGTTATGACAGGATGCAAACTCACATCCGCAGAACATTGGCTTGGGGAGGGTCTGTAGCTCTAGCCCAACGATATTATACTACACCATTAACTTCCCTGCTTGTGGGTAAGTCAAGAACATAAACCTTAAGTTGTTGGAGACACCAGGCTATCCTTGGAGAACTGGCAACCCGAGATAAACACACTGTATGAGCAAGACTCCCACAAAAGTGGCTCACTGCCTCACAGCACCAGTGACCTGGGTTCAATTCCCACCTCGGGAGACTGTCTGTTGGAGTTTGCACATTCTCCCTGTGTCTGAGTGGGTTTGCTCTGGTTTCCTCTCACAATCCAAAGATGTGCAGGTTAGGTGAGTTTGCCATTCTAAATTGCCCATGGTATTAAGTACATTAGTCAGGGGTAAATGTGAGGGAATAGGTCTGGGTGGGTTGCTCTTCGGAGGGTCGGTGTCGACTTGTTGGGCTGAAGGGCCTGTTTCCATACTGTAAGAAATCTCATCTAATCTTAAAAAAAAGGAAGTAACAGATGGGAAGAATACAGAATAAAATTCTGAAGCTTTTTTTCAGTCACTTTATACATTAGATTTATTTCATGGTTATTGGTGAATCCTCCAGTACATATACTCCATTTCATCAGAACTGTCCTAAGAGTTATAATTTTGGGTTCAGGTTCCACCTCCTTTGACTTGAACACCGAAACCAAGGCTGAGACTCCAGTGCAGTACTGAGGGAGGTGATGCTTTTGGACAAGATGCTAAAGTTAGGTCCTGCTAGCCCTGCTGTTTGGATGCAAAAGATCTCAGAGTTCAATGGATAGTGAGGGAGTTCTCCCTATTGTCCTGGCCAAATCTCTCCCTCAATCAAATTCCCAAACAGCAGACGACCTGTTTATCATATTGCTGCTGGAAGGAGCTGGCTGTGTGCAAACAGTCTGCTACGTTTCCTGCAGTGACTACACCTCAGTAATGCTTCAATGGTTGTAAAATACTTTGAGACGTTGTGAGATTGTGAAAGGTGTTTCTTCTCTTCATTTCTTTCATAAATTTATTGAAGTGATAACAACAGGATGTGAGAAAGAGTCACTCTGACTCAGTAATTATGCAGCTGGAGATTTCAGTAATTGATAGATTGGTTTTGGATACATAGGCAAAAGTGAATACTGCAGATGCTGGAGATCAGAGTCAAGATTAGAGTGGTGCTGGAAAAGTACAGCTGGTCAGGCAGTATCCGAGGAGCAGGAGAATCGACGTTTCGGGCAAAAGTCCTTCATCCTGATGAAGGGCTTTTGCCCAAAATGTCGGTTTTCCTGCTCCTTAGATGCTGCCTAAACTGCTGTGCTTTTCTAGCACCACTCTAATCTTGAATCTGATCTTAGATATGTGTAAGCTATAAGTTGAGTAAACAATGGTTGCCTTTAATCAGTGTAGCATTTGAATAAATCATTATTGTGTTCAGTTGCATCCGATAGCTGATATCCTGACTGCAATGGTATATTGAAAGTGATTCAACTCACCATAACAAGCAGTAGTAAGTAGACACAGAGATTTAGATTTTATTGTCACATGTACTCAAGCACAGGAGTACAGGAGTACAGTGAAAAGTACATAATGTCACCACCCATGGTGCCATTTTAGGTACAAAGGTACCGAGGTACAAAGTAGTAAAACAAACAAAGTTAAAATGGAGTCCAGCATGACCTTCATAGAACAATTAGATAAGTAAAGAAATATGGTAATAGTTAAGATTAAAGCTCTTCTTAACATAAACTAGAAAAAAATAAAAGAATGAGTTTTACTCTTCCCCCCCAGTATGAATATATCCCATGTCTCAAACATACACTGGGTAGAGCATTTTGGGCTGTGACCACTATAATTTAAAGTCAATTGCAGACATATAAACAGACTTGCGCAATGTTCGAGGAGAGAAAGTAATCAATAAAGCATAAAAGATAAAGAAAGACAAGAATTTCAATATAAATGTGGAATTCAAAGTCTTATCCAGTCACTGGAACTGTAATAGCTTCCTTTCTTGTCTTTGAAATAAAACAATCAACTGAAGAATCTAATCAGCCTTTCAATATTAAAACTGACACTGGTTGAGTTTTGCCCAATCTATCTTTCATTCAATGTGTAATTCACTTCCACACAAATCATTTGCTGTTAAACCTTCACTCTCCCAGTGAGAAAATAGTTTGGGGTCTGGGATTAATTCGTAGGCCTAGATCTGATTTTTTTTTTTCTTACATTTATGTCTAAATTTCAGTCTGTAAGAGGCATCAGGACTGAGTACATACAGAAACATTTCCTCTTAATATGGTGGGGTGGGGTGGGGTGGGGAGGGTGAGGGTGAGGCTGCATGGGTGTTAGGTACATGTGGGAAGGTGAGGTACACCTATTACAGCTGACCCAATTGACAAACCAAAATCTTTCAATGCAACTAAATTGTGCCTTTATTTTAATACAGTTGGTTCTAATATAATGCGATAATTCCATTCTCATGCGATCTCGCTTTATAAAAAAATCATGCAGTAGCCCATGCCATTTAAGCTAATGGGGCCGGAATCATGTTCTCGCCAATACAGGTATTGAAAGCTCATGTTCTTCAAATAATGGTCTAAATTCTTCAATTGCATTAAAGCTAATTTGCATTGAAGAAACATGCATTGTAGCAGAACCAACTGTATGCAGTAACTTACTTGTACTATTAGCATCGCTTTCACCTTTGTCTGCAACAGATTACCAAAACTTCAGTGCCATTTCTAGGCTTGTAAGTTGGTCTTAAAGCTTTTAGTTTTTATTGACTCTAGACCATACCATTAGATTTGTATTCACATTGCATGTCGTGCATATAAAATATACACACACACACACACACACACACACACACACACACACACATGCAAAGAGCACAGCAAGATATATATTGCTGAATAAAGACATGTTGCTGAAGCTTTTTGTCTTATACTCATCAGGACAATTTGCAAAAAGCATCAATGTATTGAGGAAGAACATTTGATACAGAATGAGAAGACAATGCTGATTGATTGATTGATAGGCGCATTTTGATTGGTAGAAAATTGCAATGAAGAATACAGCATTTAACTGAGGACTGACAGTTAACTGCCAAGTTTTGTTTTCGGTGACTCTGATATGTCATGGCATTGCTCTGAGGAATGAACCATATAATGGCTGCCACTTATTTTGTGACATTCAAATAGGCAAATAGGATGAAATGAAAAGCTATGACAAAATTTTTTTTTCAGCAATACTCCAGTTCTATATTACCAAATGTCTCAAGATCCTTCACAGGAGTTTATTAACAAAATTTGACACCAAACCACTTTAAGAGGTAACCATCCATTTCTAAACATATTTTTGAAAGAGGAGAGATGGATAGAGAGCTGGAGAGATTTAAGGAGAAAAAAATCAGAGCTTAAGAGTAAGGTAACTGAAGCACAGCCCGCAGGGGTGGAGTGATGAAACTTAGCAATAAGTAAAAGGCCATAATTAGATGGGCGTGAAAACCTTGGAGGACTGTAAAACTGGAAGATGCTAATGAGAAAGTTGGGAGAAGGCGGAGGCTGGCAAAGTCATGGAAGAATTTGTGAAAATTTGTTAAAGTTAAGACATTGCTGGGCTGCAATGTTGAGATAGCGTTCATATATCAACAAGTGTTGGAGCCAATTGTTGCAATCAGATGAAAGAGGGGTGGTAAACTCCCCTCTTTTTAATACTATATCTCAGTCGGTTGCAAACAAATATTTTTCTTTTTTTTAAGCACACAGCTATCACATTTCAATTAAACTTAGTTAACCAAATCAAAACTGAAGCGGAGCAAAATCCAAGGTTACCTTGAGTGAGAAGAATTTTTATTACTGAATAAAACTGAGGAAAATAAGGAAACCTAACACTTGTCACACAGGCACACAGGTTAAAAAATGAGGCAGAAATGAGGGTGTCTATGCAAATTGGAAGATACAGGCAATTGTAGTTTAAAGTTGTGTGGTTTTTGAGATGTGAGAGTGCAATTTGAGGCCCAATGATTTAGCTGTTGTCCCCTGTTTCCTCAGTTCAGCTCCCCTTTTTCCAAGTTGACTTTTCATTGGGCGCTGACTTTTAAGATGGAAACTGCGTCTGTGTGTGTGTGTGTGTGTGTGTGTGTGTGTGTGTGTGTGTGTGTGTGTGTGTGTGTGTGTGTGTGTGTGTGTGTGTGTGTGTGTGAGAGAGAGAGAGCCGGCGAGGGAGTGTCTTCCAACTATTTCTTACAAGCCCATGTCTTTAATAAAAGCAACTTACTGTGGATGCTGGAATCTGAAACCAAAAAAGAGAAAATGCTGGAAAATCTCAGCAAGTCTGCCAGCCTCTGTAAGGAGAGAAAAGAGCTAACATTTCAAATCTAACTGACCCTTTGTCAAAGCCCATGTCTTGTTGCCCAGGAACAGCTGTTGATATCGGCCCAAATGTACATTCCTGAGTCTGCGCAATGTTTATTCAAGCTGAATTATCCACAATCTTTCTTTATAATACGCAGCTTTCAAAGAGGTATGAACCAAGCAGGGGATATCAATTGAATGTCAATGCTGTTGTGTAACAAAGCTAATTTAGGCTAAGGCTGATTCCTGTTTACTTACGGTTTCACAAGCTTGGCTCAACCTAGTCAGGTGACCACAGCAACCATTTCAGTATGTATCCTTTATAAGACTATTTTTAGTTTATAAAGGTCTCATTTATGAGAATCAGATGATGAAAGTTGAACATTAAAGAGGTCACGAAAGCATTGAGCATTCTTGCCTTCATTGCTCAAACCTTTGAGTGTAGGAGTGGAACGTTATCTTGAAGTTGTACAGGATGTTGGTGAGGCCTCTTGTGAAGTTTTACGTTCAGTTCTGATCACCCTGTCATAGGAAGGATATTATTAAGCTGGAAAGGGTTCAGAAGAGATTTATCCTGATGTTGCTGGAGGGTTTGAAGTAATAGGAGAGGCTGAATAGGTGTGGGACATTTTTCAATGGAGTGTAGGAGGTTGAGAGGGGATCTTATAGAGGTTGATAAAATATAATAGAGTCATAGAGTCATAGAGATGTACAGCACAGAAATAGACCCTTTGGTCCAACTTGTTCACATTGACCAGATATCCTGAATTAATCTAGTCCCATTTGCCAGCACTTGACCTATATCCCTTTAAACCCTTCCTATTCATATACCCATCCAGATGCCTTTTTAAATGCTGTAATTGTACCAGCCTCCATCACTTCCTCTGACAGCTCATTCCATACATGCACCACCCTTTGCGTGAAAAAGTTGCCCCTTAGGTCCCTTTTATATCTTTCCCCTCTCACCCTAAATCTATGCCCTCTAGTTCTGGACTCTTCCAACTCATAAGGTGAATGGCAGGTGTCTTTTCCCAAGGGTGGGGGATTTCAAGACTGGGGGCATACCTTAAGGTGAGAGAAGAAAGATTTAAAAAAGACATGAGAGGTAATTTTTTTACACACAGAGTGGTTTGCGTGTGGAATGAACTTGCAGAGAAAGTGATGGATGTGGATACAGTTATTATGTTTAAAAGACATTTGAATAAGTAAATGAGTAAGAGGGAAATAGGCCAGGTGCAGGCAGGCGGGACTAGTTTAGTTTGGAATTATGGTCAGTATGGGCTAATGGAACCAAAGGATCTGTTTCCGTGCTGTATGACTCTATGACTTTGTAATTCTATTGCTCATTATTTTTTGCCACAATTATAGCAGAGTTAGGGTGAAGGCACTTGAAATTTAGATGAGCTCAAACTTAAAGAAGAAATGGGGGGAGATAAGAAGTTTGTGTCATAGAACTGGCACTGTTTTTGAACCCTGGGCACTCAAGATAATGTATTGCAGGCAGAGTCATTAGCCTGGGTGACCACAGAATAGGTCAACTGAGTGCCATGTCAGAAATCCTCCACTGGTGCCCACGAACTCTAAGTTACCAAGATGTAGGTGTATAGATCAGGAAGCTAATATAACTTTTGAGTATTTAAATGCAGCATTAGCAATATTACACAAAGAATAAGTAAAACTCCGTGACAGGTCACTGAATTATGGCATCAGCATTTTCCCCAAAGGCTATAACTCAAGTTTTAATGCTTGCTATTAAAATTATTCAGCGTGCCAAATTTTACCGTTTAATACTACACAATGATTTTAGTTCAGAAATGCTTAAGCAGTGAAATGATTTGATGTTCATTCTGCATTGGTCAGTGTGCTGAGAGTTTGACATGTCAAGAACCTACCAGAGAATTAAAAATTATTACTTTGATGTGAGATTTGAGATACTACAACTAATTCCAGTGGGTTGAAGGGAAAGTTAATGAACTTTGATAAGGTGAGTAAGGAAAACCTACTCTGCTAGGTGACTCAGTCTTGAAAAGGGATTAACAATTTAAAATTGTCATGAACCGAGAGAAGAGGAATGCGAGTTGTAAAAATGTGGTGTGCTTTGAAAGCAGAAGAAATTTATATCATTCCTTTCACAACATCAAGACATCCCAAAGCTCTTTACAGCCAATGAAGTAGTTCATTGCCCCAGGGAGTCATTGAGGCAGAAATCACTTTGAGGGATGAATTGATAAGCAGTAAAAGTAGAGAAAATCCTGAGCTAAAGGCAGACAACAGGGTGGAGAGATTGGATTCGTCCAGCAAAAAAAGTTTCTTCTGTGGTGCAACCCATACTTTTCTGTGAATCTCATGAAAAGGCAAGACTGTCGTAAAGAATGACGGTTACCATAACATCAACAGGCTTGCCAGCTACTGTGCATGGCTGGTGAGGCAGTGGTGTTGTGGTAATGTCCTTAGGCTAACAATGTAAAATTTTAGGAACATGGGTTCAAATCCCACCCATGGTAAGGAGTGAAATTTGATCGTATTGGCATTAAGGCTTCAGTTAGCGGGAGAGCTCGTTTATAATGGAGTGTGATACTAACAGTGTGGGTTTGATTCTTGTACCAGCTACCATCACTCTGAAGGTCCTGCCTCAACTGAGATGCGTGACTCTCAGGTTAAATCACTGCTAACAAGAGAATGGGACGATAGTTGTCATTAGAAGCCCATCTGGTATACTAATGTTTTTTAGGGAATGAAATTGTCTATCCTTAACCTGATCTGGCCTACTTATGACTCTAGACCTACAGTGAGGTGGTTTGATTCTTATCTGCTGTCTGGAAAATTGAGGATGGGCAATAAATGTTGGCCATGCCAGTCATACCCACATCTCATGAAGGCATATGGACCAAACAGAGGCAAGTGGGACTAGTTTAGTTTGGGAACATGGTTGATGCAGATGAGTTGGACCAAAGGGTCTGTTTCCATGCTGTATAACACTTTGACTCGAAATCTCATTTTGTATTCAGTTACTGGCTCTTGGAGGGTAATATTTTACAGCACTAATGTAATGCCATTGATTGTGTTCACAACATATCATTTTCTGTGTGAACTTACCAGCTCGCTGCCAATTTAGACTAATTATATGGACCACTCACTCAGAATGGATAGTAAGCAGTTAAGTTAATTTCACTTGGGATTGTGAGAGCTCATAGACAGAGTAAATTCCCATTCCGAATGATTGAGGCTGAAAAGCATTCCAGACTTCCAGGATCAGGGATTTTGAGCAAATGATTCTACAGATCCATTTGAAAAAGTTTGTGATGCTAAACAATGCATGGATATTGCAATGAGTCATAGCTGGAGAGCCTGGAATTCTGGTTGTGCCAAAGTTGTCTGCCAGTCCTTCCAGCAGGATAGGAAATGCAACAGAAGGGTGCCTGTGACAGGCTAAAGGTTCGGATTAGTGACTCCGAATTTGTTGAACCTTCAAAAACCTTTTTGGCGACCATGACAACCAACCAGAGCAGAATTAGGGATGCCTCAGTCGAAATCGGGGCAAGCTATCATTCAGCTTCACAAATCTCTCTGAAAAGCCCTGCATCATAACATGTCAGAAGTATTTAGATGTGACGCCAAGGCATGAAAGTCTATGGGCCAAGAGCTGGTAAATGGTGTTAGAATACTTAGGTGGTTGTTTCTGACCAGCACACACTCACTGGGCTGAATGGCCTTTTTCTGTGCTGTAAACCTTTATGATTCTACGGTAATGAGGCTGAAGATACTGACAGCCCTGAAGAGTCTGATAAATGTCAGCCCTCGCTCACCAGCCTGTTTCGCGAACCGATGTCACAGTGGCTGTTGGGAAGCTCTAGGATTTTGCACTGCAACCCAAAGCAAGGACTACAATCATTAGACTGCATTGTCGATACAATGGACTGTTATCACACTCATCTGGAGAAAGCATATTAAGCAGAAAAAGATTGCTGAGTTTCTCTTGAGCTATTTTCCAACAGTTTTTAATGCCTTCCATTGTAGAAGAGCGTTGGAACATGTTGAAAAATAAAGACATAGAACAGTACAGCACAGAACAGGCCCTTCAGCCCACGATGTTGTGCCGACCACTGATCCTCATGTATGCACCCTCAAATTTCTGTGACCATATGTCCCCAATGACCCTGCCTCCACAACTGCTGCTGGCAACGCATTCCATGTTCTCACAACTCTCTGTGTAAAGAACCCGCCTCTGACATCCCCTCTATACTTTCCTCCAACCAGCTTAAAACTATGACCCCCACATTTTTCACATATTTACAGTGTCACTGTGTTTTCATTTTTTTTGGCATAAAATTGTGCAACTCAAGGGCTACCTCAAGTAAACTAAAACTCTGCTAAACTCAAACCTGTGAACAGTCCCCTGTGATTTAACTTCTCACAGTTTTATTGTATTTTGTTGCTTAAGTTGGGCTATTCACATGCAGAAAACTAATGACATATTGTGGAACGTCCTCTGATGTGTTTATTTGTGGTTCCATTTGAACCTTATTGGTTCTTTTGGACAACTGTTAACTTGTTCTATGTTGTGCGTTCATCTTTTGATACTTTATGTTCGATTAGTTTGTATTGTTGCTTTTATTTCCACTAATGTGGAAGATTTGAACTCCGCATTGGGTGACTGATGACTTTTTGTAAGCTGATTCTGAGATGTGAATGGCTAAATATGGGGAAAAGTCTTGGAGCAGAATCTTGTGGAGGCAATAGATGTTTCAGCCACTGGCTGGAGAGCTAGCAAAATCCCAAGTCACCAATGTGAGGCCAGGCTCATAACCTCCTATGACCCTCAGGCACTTAACATGCAGGCCCCAGTCTGGGATGAAGAACCTCATGGCTGGAAGTTCAGCCCACCAATAGCTGCCAGCCAATTAGAAACTGGAATCGGTTTGATGCTCAGCAGTGCCACAGAGGAGGAAGTGGTTGCTGCAGGTACTGCACTTATCTAAGGCCTCAATTTAAAAAGGAACAAAGGCACATGTGAGTGATGGTGGGACGGGAGTCAATCGATTGACATTGCAGGGTTAGAGTCTTGACAATAAGTGCTGGGATTGGGTACCAGGGGGCTCCTACCCCCTACTCTTTCCACTGTCAAGTGCATCGATCAGGCCATTGAACAATGGACTTGTATTGTGAAAGTCTTCTGATGTGTTGAACGATGGACACCCCCAAACAATCCACACACTAAGGTTGATTTGTTCTGCTACCTGCCTGGGCAAGATGAATACAATTCTCATAATCTCTTAATTCCCTTGCTAACCAACCATCTATCAATCTCTGTCTTGAATATTGCTCAGGTCTGAGCGTTCACAGTTCTCTAAGGTGGAGAATTCCAAAGATTCACAACACTTTGATTGAAGAAATTTTTCACAAATTAGCCCTAAATGGCTGGTCCCAACTATGGGCCCCATATTCTGCATTCCCAATCCAGCAATATACATTTTCTCATCATCTTATCCCCTGAGAAATTTAATTTCCTTCAGTTAGATCACCTGAGGTAACAAATCAGCTATGATCTTACTGGCTGACATGGCAGTCTTAAAGTGCCTGAATATTGGTTCCGATTTCCTGGATGTTTTGGTTAACTACCTAGACAGCCCTGAAATTAGGGAGGGCGTCAATGGAAAAATCAGGCAGCTTTAGTGATTCCAAGTGGGATATTGATGTGTGTATGACTATGAGCATCGGAAGACAGGGAGAAGCTGGGTGAGATACTCGTCCAAATCACTTGGCAGGGCTCACTGACTGCGGTCATTCACATTTCAACTGTGTTTGTGTCAGCAACGCAGATTGTCATATACATATCCTGCCAATACTTGAGAGTGTTCTTAACATAATAATAACCAGATAATCAATTTCTGATGTTAATTGATGGATAAATATTAGCTAGGGCAGCAGAACTAACTCCCATCCTCTACCTCAGGCCCAAGGGACCATTAATATCCACCTGCAGTTTAACATTACATCTGAGAAACAGCAGCACCACTACCAGTGTAGGGCACCCATAGTACTGCACTGCAGGACCAGCCCTGAATTTTAAACTTCAAAGCCTGAAGTGGGGTTTGAACCCAGGCTCTTGTGATTTATAGACAAGTGTGACACAAGCTGTACCACAGGAACACTGCACTCTTTAGCAAACTATAAGTCGGTATTTCAGCACTAGGGGAAATGTAGCCCAATATTGAATCAACACTTTCATGATGCAGGGTGAAAAAAATTAAAAGAGGTATAGATTAGTATTTTTGACAAAATTCCTTCCTTTGCCATTGTTCTGGTTCATAAATGGAGGATACACATGGGCCCAAACATATCTATGTAACTCCTGGAACAATCGTTATTTTACAAATATACAGGAGGTGAGCATCTGCTGCCCTTGTAGTTTGGGGAACAATCACTTTATGGAGCCCAACGGAAATGAACAAAAAATATTTGAGAAATCAAAACGTGGTTTCCAGAACAAAGGCGCTTGTGATGAATTTATTCATTCACTAGCCAAGAAAAATCATTCTCCTGCCATTATGCAGGGTTAGTAAGGAGAAAGCTACTTCTGAGTATTTTATGGCCAGTGGTGTGTTTTTTTTATTTTAGGTATTGGCAGTGATGAAAAGCCAAGTTGAAGCACAACCTTATTTATGTAGCATGCATCAGTTGTGTCTTACAATAAAACAAATAAACCACTTGAGCCATTTATCAAAGTGTTCTGTTCCATATGAATGAATCTGGTATAAGCAATGTGCTCCATCAGTGACAGTGACAGAGGACAATGTGCATTCAGCATCATGATCAAATGATTTATGATAAACAGTTCTGTCAAAGCGAACGTTATAGATTTGCCATGCCAAAACTTAGAAACAAAGGAAGGATTACAGTTACCAACTCACCTCTCATCATCTGGGCAGACTGATTTCTCTCCTCTTTAATATCCTGCTCCTGTTATCAAATTTCCAGCTGAAGTAAGTGAGATTTACTCTGTGTTGGACTGCATTATGATCTCAATTGAGACCAGTACCTTTCTCTTTATGAAAGAAGAAATCCAAAATCCTGATTAGTTACTGAAAGAATGAACCACAAGGTTCCACAGTTGAAAACAAGAGGAACTTTTTCCCTATGCAAGAGCCAAACAAAGCATATACTAAATATTATCTGGGTTTTTTTTGTGCTCGTTCATGGAATGTGGGCATCATTGGCTTGGCCAGAATCTATTGCCCATCCAAACTTCCCTGGCATCAACCTACAGAGGGATCTAGGGGTACAGGTCCACCATTCCCGGAAAGTGGTAGCACAAGTGAATATTGTGGTCAAGAAGTATACGGCATGTTTGCCTTCATCGGTCAGGGCATGGAGCATAAACATTGATATATCACATTGCAGCTGTATAGAACTTTAGTTAGGCCACATTTGGAATGTTGTGTACTGCTTTGATCATCATACTACAAGAAGGATATGGAGACTTTGGAGAGGATGTTGCTTGGTTTTGAGGATATTAGTTATGAGGAGAGATTGGACAAACTTAGTTTGTTTTCTCTTGAATGTTGAAGGAAGAGATATGATCTGATAGAATTTTACAAAATCATGAGCAGCATGGATAGAATAGTTAGTCTGAGTCATAAAGTAATAGCTACAGAGTCATAGAGTCCTACAGCATGAAAACAAACCCTTTGGGCCAACCAGCCTACGTTGACCATAATTCCAAACTAAACTAGTCTCACCTGCCTGCACTTGGTCCATATCCCTCCAAATGTTTCTTTTTCAATTATTTGTCTAAATGCCTTTTAAGCATTATAACTGTACCCACACCCACTGCTTCCTCTGCAAGTTCATCCCTCACATGAATCACTCTCTGTGTAAAATAATTGCCCCTCATATCTTTTGTAAATCTTTCTCCACTCATCTTAAAAATATGCCCCCTAATCTTGAAATCCCCCACCCTAGGGAAAAAACACCTACCATTCACCTTACTTGTGCCCCTCATGATTTTAGAAACCTCAGTAACTTCATCTCTGCAACTCCAACGGTCTAGTAAAATAAATTCCAGCCTGTACATCCTGTCCAGATAACTCAAACCCTCCATCCCCAGCAACATCTTGGTAAATCACTTCTGACCACCAATCAACCACACCGCCCCGTGGCCCAACATTTCAACTCCCCCTCCCACTCTGCCGAGGATATGGAGGTCCTGGGCCTCCTTCACCGCTGCTCCCTCACCACCAGATGCCTGGAGGAAAAACACCTCATCTTCCACCTCGGAACACTTCAACCCCAGGGCATCAATATGGACTTCAACAGTTCCCTCATTTCCCCTTCTCTCCACGTCACCTTAGTTCCAAACTTCCAGCTCAGCACTGTCCCCATGACTTGTCCGGATTTGTCCTACCTGCCTATCTCCTTTTCCACCTATCCACTCCACCCTCTCCTCCCTGACCTATCACCTTCATCTCCTCCCCCACTCACCCATTGTATTCTATGCTACTTTCTCCCCACCCCCACCCTCCTCTAGCTTATCTCTCCACGCTTCAGGCTCACTGCCTTTATTCCTGATGAAGGGCTTTTGCCCGAAACGTTGATTTCGCTGCTCCTTGGATGCTGCCTGAACTGCTGTGCTCTTCCAGCACCACTAATCCAGAATGTGGTTTCCAGCATCTGCAGTCATCGTTTTTACCTCACTTCTGAACCCTCTCCAGCGTAATCATATTAATTTTATAGTTTTATAATTAATCAGATATTAATAATAATATGAATAATGTCCTTTTCCTCAGGATAGAAAAGTCAATTATTAGGGGATGAAGGTTTAAGATAAAAGGGGGTAAGCTTAAAGGAGATGTGAGAAAATCTGGTGGAGGTAAATACAATAGCAATGTTTAAGAGGCAGCTTGACAGGTATATGAATAGGCAGGGAATACGGGGATATGGACTTGCTGGAGGCAAAAGGTTTTTAGTTTACAATGGCGCATCATGGTAGGCCGAAGGGCCTAATCCCGTGCATCCACACCTCAGGAAGGACATACCCCACACCTCAGGAAGGACATACTGGCACTGGAATTTGTCCAGCGGAGATTCATACGGATGATCCCTGGAATGGTAGGTCTAACATACGAGGAATGGCTGAGGATCCTAGGATTGTATTCATTGGAGTTTAGAAGATTAAGGGAGACTTAATAGAAACTTACAAGATAATACATGGCTTGGAAAGGGTGGATGCTGGGAAATTGTTCCGTTAGGCGAGGAGACTAGGACCCATGGACACAGCCTTAGAATTAGAGGGGGTCAATTCAGAACAGAAATGTGGAGACATTTCTTCAGCCAGAGAGTGGTGGGCCTGTGGAATTCATTGCCACGGAGTGCAGTGGAGGCCGGGACGCTAAATGTTTTCAAGGCAGAGATTCATAAATTCTTGATGTCACGAGGAATTAAGGGCTATGGGGAGAATGCGGGTAAGTGGAGTTGAAATGCCAGTCAGCCATGATTGAATGGCGGAGTGGACTCGATGGGCCGAATGGCCTTACTTCCACTCCTATGTCTTATGGTCTTATGGTCTTATTCTGTGTTCTTTGAGATGGTAGTGGTGATGTGCTGGTGGTTTTCTTGTTAGCCCACATACCTTATCCCATTGGGTTTGTATTGAGTCAGATGCTTGAAAGTTTATTAACACATAATTATGTTCACTGATATGAGACTTTTATATACAATTGTGTTATATGATTGCTTAGATTACAATAATAATAACTACGCAGTTGAGGAGATGATGAGTTGTCTACCACCTACTAACTCAGTGAACCAAGAGTAGGATGGAGACCTCCAATGCCAGAGAATCACACGTTGTGGGGTCATCCAGTTGTCTAAAATGTATAGTACAGTTCTGAGATCTCTGCAACAATGCCAAAGGTAGTGAAATGTCTTCTAGAAGCCCTGCTGTCTTTAGGTTGTAGGTACACTGACAGGAAGGAATTTCCAGGCTCAGTGAAGGAATAATAAAAACTTTCAAGTTAGCATGGTGCCTGCCTCGAAGTGGACCTTGTAAGAGGCGTTTCTCCCATTCATTTGCTCTCCTTGTCTTTCTAGGTCATGATGTAGCAGATTTGGAAGGTGCTATCTGGGAGACTGGCTGAGTTGCTGCAGTGAATCTTCTAGATGGTACACAATACTGAGCATCTAAACTGTGAAACCCAGAACGAATATCAGTTTAATGTGAATTAACAGGCAACGAGCGATAGATTCTAGATTATTAATTACACATTAATTGGCAAATACTTCTGAAATACTCATGGATTGGTTTGCAAGTCCACTCAGCATGTGTATCATTTACTCAATCGCAAAGTCCTAAAGTTTTGTCTTCCTCACACAGAATTTCAACTCCTCCCCTGGACTTTAACCTGATTAGGTGATAGCAATGCACAACCAGTTTGAGTTTTGTGTGCACTATCTTCACCAAAAATGACATGCAAGCCTCCCCTACTCAGTCTGGTTGGCATAAATCCATAAATGGTAACTTTAAGTAATAAAACCAGATGCAGTAACTGTATATTTGTCTATTCCTAATTTCTGTATTGCGCCTCCATCTTCTTTAGCCTGCTTGAACTGCATCAGCTTCATCAACATTGGAGTTCCGATGACTCTGTGTCCTTTCATGTGCTTTTAAGTTGTTTTTTTTCGTTCGTGGGATGTGGGCACCACTGACCAGGTTATCATTTATTATCCATCCATCCTTAATTGTCTGGAGGGCAGTTAAGTGACAACCATATTGCATGTAGGCCAGGCCAGATAAGGCTGGCAGTTTCCTTCTCTAAAGGACATTATGGTGAACTAGATGGGATTTTCCAACAATTGACAATGGTTTCGTGATCTTTATTAGACTAATTCCAGACATTTACTGAATTCAAATTCCACCATCTGCCATGGAAAGTTTCCATTCCAAGCTTTCATTTTTCATTTAGGGGTTGTCTCAGTGTTAGATTAGATTACTTACAGTGTGGAAACAGGCCCTTCGGCCCAACAAGTCCACACCGACCCGCCGAAGCGCAACCCTTACCTAACACTACGGGCAATTTAGCATGGCCAATTCACCTGACCCGCACATCTTTGGACTGTGGGAGGAAACCGGAGCACCCGGAGGAAACCCACGCAGACACGGGGAGAACGTGCAAACTCCACACAGTCAGTCGCTGGGTCTCAGGCGCTGTGAGGCAGCAGTGCTAACCACTGTGCCACCGTGCCGCCCACCAGCTCTGATTTCAAGAAACTTTGTACTGCTGTCGGGGGAGGCTTGTGAATAAATTGATGTCATGCATAAAGTCACCAGGCTATGGGGCAACTCTCTCATTAAACAGAGTCAACCACTAGTGGTTTAACCTGAGGGTCACCACTCCTCAGGCAAGGGGAGAGGTTGGCAAGGAGAGTCCTTCGTGGTAACCTCTGCCAGTGCAGGAACTGAACCCACACTGTTGGCATCACTCTGCATCACAAACCAGCTGTCCAGCCAACTAAACTTTCAACAACAATGGAAAACAAAACTAGTAGGTAGTAGCAATTATACTATTGACACAGCTGGTAAGTGCCTGTGTGCGCAGTCTTACATATGCTCAAGTTGGGCAGCAACTATCATCTATTAGAAAGAGTTTTCTGAAATATCCCTCATGACGGAATGTTTATAGAATATTGATGGAATCCCTTCAGTGTGGAAAGAGGCCATTCAGCCCATCTACTCTGTGCTGAACATCCAAAGAACACCTCAGACCCCTATCCTATCCCCATAACTTTATATTTACCATGGCTAATCCACCTAGCCTACACTTTCCTGGACACTAGGGACCATTTAGCATGGCCAGTTCACCTAGCCTGCACATCTTTGGACTGTAAGAGGAAACCAGAGCACTCAGTGGAAACTCACTAAGCCACAATAATTCAATAAACTTTTACTGTCTAACATTTATCGAATATGTTACTAAATGTTCATCCTTTGTGGTGTTTGCTGATAGAAACACAATGACAGTAACACCAGATAAGACAGCTGATTCAATGTCATCCAATAATGGTTGCTTTGAAAAGAAAACTTGAGCCTTCTCTCTGCATATTGCCCCAGAATTCTCTAATCATTATTCTGCATATATTTTCATGTCTATGTAACCTTCTCACTGAAAAAGCCTAAAGATGCATGCATCACAAACACCTTTTTCTGAGCGTTGGAAAATCTTTCTTGGCCTCAAAGCAGGAATTATTATTAAGTTCTCACCATTAGCCAGTTCTCTGTTATTAGTGTTGGTCTCAGCTCAGTGGATAACGTCTCACCTCTGAGTCAGATGGTTGTCAGTGCAAGCACCACTCCAGGGAATATAGCCTGTCATTTAGGCTGGTGTCCCAGTGTGGCACTGAGGGAATGTTTCACTATTGGAAGTGTCATCTTTCAGAGGAGATGTTAAACCAAGTTCCTGCGGGCCCTCTCAGTAGAAAGTTAAAAAAAAACCATGCCATTACTTGAAGAAAATTAAAAATCACACAACACCAGGTTATAGTCCAACAGGTTTAATTGGAAGCACACTAGCTTTCGGAGCGACGCTCCTTCATCAGGTGATTCACCTGATGAAGGAGCGTCGCTCCGACAGCTAGTGTGCTTTCAATTAAACCTGTTGAACCATAACCTGGTGTTGTGTGATTTTTAACTTTGTACACTGCAGTCCAACGCCGGCATCTCCAAATCTTGAAGAAAATTAGTTGGGAGTGTCCTAGCAAATATGTGTTTGTCAGCCAGGATCACAAATTTAATTCTTATCCCACTTCTAATTGTGGGATCTTGCTGTGTACAAATTGGCTGCTGCTTTTCTGACATTGCTCATTTGCTGCTGTAATAACAAGTTAAGAAATTCTGGCATTTATATAGCACCTTTCACAATAATTAGACTCAAAGTGCTTTATTGCTGATGAAGTACTTTTGAAGTATTGTCACTAACTGGAAACACAATAGTCAATTCCCACTGACAAACAACAATGTGGTAATGAGTAGATCATGTACATTTGCTGCCCTGATTGAGAGATAAATATTGGTTGGAATCCTGCCCTTCACTGGAATAATGCCAAGGGATCTTTTACCTCCACTCAAGCAGACAGCTGAGGACTCGGTTTAACTTCGCAACTAAATGCCAACTCTGGGTGACACGGTGGCTCAGTGGTTAGTGCTACTGCTCCACAGTGCCAGGGAGCTGGGTTCAATTTCAGCCTCGGGCATCTGTCTATGTGGAGTTTGCACATTCTCCTGTGCGGATTTCCTCCAGGTGCTCCGGTTCTCTCCCATAGTCCAAAGGAAAGGTTAGGGCGAATTGGCCATACTAAATCACCCATAGTGTTCAGGGATGTGTAGGCTAAGTGCATTAGTCAGGGGAATTGTGGAGTAATAGGATAGGGGAATGGGTCTGGTTGAGATACTCTTCAGAGGGCCAGTGTGGATTTGTTGGGCCAAATGGCCTGTTTCCACATTGTAGGGATTCTATGAAACCTGACAGTGCTGCACTGCATCAGTACTAGCCTGGAGGATCAGCTTTGATTTTAGCACATATATCCTGGAGTGGGACTTGGCACTTTGCATTGGATGCTGAATTTAACGGGGCATTGGAAGAGGGTGGGGGTGGACTGCTCAGTCTCCCTGGAAGGAAGGTTGACAGGCACTTGGAGGTGAAGCCTACCCTACAGACAGAGCAGGCTGCGATGAGGCTAATCCAGGTGAAAGTGGGACATCTTCCTCCAAGGGGGGATGATGTTGCACCATCAAGAGCTGCTCGCGAGACTAAAGTCCTGACAGATTCAAAACTTGATTCTATGGCGTGAGATTTGAACTCACAATCTTCAAATGCTGTAGCAAAGTAGCTGTCCACTCAGTGATGGCTGACTCCATTTATAGCATTGAGCAGTGATATGGCATGGTTGTAGGGCTGGAAGAGGTTATTTGGAAAAGGAGAGGAAAGACTTTAGAGCCATTTCAGAGCAGAACCAGTCAAGAAGGTTTTGAAAACCCCGTAAAGATTCTTGGTGCTGCACTATAACCAACCAAGTCGTGCTGTTGTGAAAGGGTCATGTTCAGTAGCAATTGGTTGACAGATGCAGAGACAGGACGCATACTGACGGTGTGTTCACATAATATTTGATTGCCATTTTGTATATGGCCATCTTGATATCACCACAGCCTAATCAGCCTTTACAATTGCAAAGATTGATAAGGCAACAAACAGGGTAGCATTAACAATGGAAACCTAGGTACAATTATCAATTCAGCATCGAGAAAAATGGACCAGAATATAAAGTCAATGTAAAGACACAGCATTGTCAATGCTGTCACTGGCGTAATAATTACCAGGACTCTAAAACCAAGAACACACTCCCCAAAAACTCCCCACTTCATCACCTCTCTCTCCCCTTGTAAAACAGCCCTGAAAACCTACCTCTCTGACTGAACATTTGTCCTAATTTCTCCGCATATGACCCGCTGCTAAATTTTGTCAGCTTGTCCTCCAGAGTAAATCACATCGGGGGACCATACAAATCACTGGTATATCTGGTAAACAGTGATCTGGGGCTTTACAAGTTATAAATTACTCCTGACTCAGGTACACAATGTATCATGGTGAAGAGATTTTAGTAGGCGGATATAAATTCAACTAGAAGATAAGCAATCATCCTGACAGGGAAGAAATGAATACGGGTTGACAGAACGTGCAAAAGAAAAGAAATTATTTTCCAGACTGAGGCAGTTCTTCTCTGACATCTTACAGATACTTTGGCTGGCAGGTTAGCTGCGTGTGAAGATCAGACATGTTTCCATCCCTGATCTGAGCTGAGTTATCTGATCTCAGAGCAAGGAGTGCCACAGTAAGCCTGTGTGTCACGGTTGGTAAAGGTAGCTGGGATTTCTGTTCATTCATTCTGGGAGTTGTATTCCGCAATATATTCTATTTAACTTCAAGCCAACCAGGGTGAAAGTTTGCATTGCTTTATGATTCCAATATCTTTTTAAGTATCTGTACTTATCTTTGCGACCTGTGTTAAATTTGTTTTGTATTAATTTGAAAGCTGCTTCATTTCTGCAGCATCACAGTTTAATTGTACATTGTATTCTTTCACTCAGACATTATACCCTTGTTGACTGGTGTTTGGCTGAATGTCAGACATTAATATTGGTGACATAGATAGATGAGTGCTTAAAGTGATTGGATAGCGTTTGCTAAATAATCCTGAGTGTATGAATAATTACTGTGACAATCAATTTGAAATTATCATTTGGGTTCACAATGTATAAACATTTACGGACTGAAAGCTCAATATACAAATACGTAAGACCCTGTTGTTTGCAGACAGAAAGAACATCTAAACTCACAGTGCCTGTTTCAACTCAATAACATAGGTGACAACCATTGCCGAGTTCATTTCTCAGAATAATCCTTCATTAATTAAAGTCAACTTGACTGGCTAAAAATTTAAACAAAGCTTGGCAATTAACTGTCAGTCATCATCAACTAGTGCACTATTCATGGGCAACCCCTCTATCAATCAGAGTTCACTTGCCAATAAATCAGCATTCTCTTCTTGTACAGAATAAATGTAGTTTTCCCTTTACATTGATAATTTTTTTTATTTGGCTTGGCGCTTAAAAGATGAAGAACTATGTCTTTTTTCAGCAATGCACATAGGTTTAAAGTTTTTAATGATTATTTAAACTCAGGTATTAATTAAGTTATTGGCACCTCTGCTGTATAAGAATGCACAGGTCTGAGGGGGTTAATGCTGAGGACAATGTCCAATACGATGAAGTCCTATGGACTCAATGGGAGACCAGGTTTGGACTCCTAAGGAGAATGGCAGAAGTGGGTACTGCAAATGCTGGAGATTAGAGTTAAGACTAGAGTGGTGCTGGAAAAGCACAGCAGGTCAGGCAGCATCTGAGGAGCAGGAAAATGGATGTTTCGGGCAAAAGCCCTTCATCAGGAATGAGGATGAAGGGCTTTTGTCCAAAACATCGACCCCTAAGGAGTATGGCCTAACATTGAGGCCTCCCTCATATTCTCAGTAATAATGCCAATCATATCAATGTAAATTGTATAATTATTATTATGCAAAAAACTGCATCATGGTTAAGACAAAAGTCTCTTCTCATTTGACTACCAAATGACGTTCCTCCACTATATGCGACAAACATTCCTTCTCATATTTTCTGCCTCTGTATGGACCTTTGAGGTCCACATGTGGTATTGGGAACTCATTGCATCTGCATGTTGATTGGTGTGTGAGGACTCTCTGAACTGCTCTTGAAGGGAAGATTGCCAAAAAAAAGCCTTATAGATCCCCTTCAGGAGAAAATATAATGGCAGTAAATCTACCATTGGTACCTTACATCAAGAATCCATCATACAACTATCTCCCCTAACAAAAAAAACAACCGAAAAGTGTTAGGATTTCAATAATCACCACACATATTTCCAGGCAATTCTACTACACAGGAGAGAAAACTAACAATGTTGAGGCAGTGCCACTCCAAGAGAAGACTTTGAACAGTTCAACTGAGAAAGAATCAGAAAAAGACGTTACATTTCTTCTTATGTTTAATGTGCTGCCTGCCTCTTTTGATTTAATTATGGGTTTGGTCAATAAAGAGGAATTCTCTAGCCTTGTTGAAAGGGACCGCATTAATTTCATAAGAAATCCAAAATGTTTATCAGAAAAGCAACAATTCAAATTGAGATGTAATTCCTGGGATTGATGATGGTTGAAGGAATCAGTTGTACCTTATATTCCCTCATCGGGGACACACAGACACAGACACGGATTGGGAAGCAATCAAGCTAAAAAAATCCCCTGGATCACTTGCTAGCTTTAATTATTGCTCACCAGCTTGGTCAGGACCAGGAGCAATCATGCCTGAAGGTGTTCTGAGCATTAAATGGCTGAATGTTTGTTTCCCCCTCTGCTTTCCTATCCATTCAAATTCTAATCCAGTACTTAAACCCTGTGTCCATGAAATCCAGTGTAAGAGATGAATATTGCAACTGCTTCACAAAACAAAATGTCTAGTGGTCAATGGTTCAGTAGTTTGGTGTTGGACTTTTATAAATCTGCTTACTATTGATGCTTACTATTGGGCTGCATGGAGGCTCAGTGGTTAGCACAGCAGCCTCACAGCACCAGGGACCCGGGTTTGGTTCCAGTCTCAGGTGACTGTCTGTGTGGAGTCTGCATATTCTCCCTGTGTCTGCGTGCGTTTGCTCTGGTTTCCAGTCCAAAGATGTGCAGGTCAGATGGATTGGCCATGCTAAATTGCTCGTAGTGTTAGGTGCATTAGTCAGAAGGAGATGGGTCTAGGTGGGTTACTCTTCAGAGGGTCGGTGTGGACTTGTTGGGCCGAAGGGCTTGTTTCCACACTGTAGGTAATCTAATCTAATTAATCACTGTGCTTGATTGACTGGGCCTGAGTGTGGATTCAAAAGAAGAGTGAAACAAATTGCAGTAGGAGGTGGGTGTCAAAGCTGAAGCATGGAGCAGATATTCTAAAACACTAAATAAAACCTGTTATACACATCGAAACTAGTGCCATTCTACCTTGCTCCAAGATATAAAATATGCTGCTCATATGAAAATAACAGAGGAGAAAGGCCATCTGATCCATCTTGGTGCATCCAACCAGAGAGTTCCTAACAGTGTACCTCCAACAATTCTCTCACCATGGACCTCAAATGCTTCCAAATGTCTTGCCCTCACTACACGGTCTACAAGTTGACTCTATATAATAGCCTCTCTTTGAAAATAAATTCTCTGATACCTGCTTTAAAAACTATCTCTTGCTAACTTGTTCTTGTGTCTTTTTGTCCGCTGGTTAATTTACAGCAATATTTCAGGTAAACCTGATCTCAGAATGCTAATACATTTGTACATCATTTTGACACACTCTTGTTCCAGCATCATCAGATAGCTTACTGAACTAGCTAAGTCTGTTTTTCACAAGTTTGTTCCTCACTGAAATAAGGCAGTCTTCCAGCAATGATGAAATTCGTCACTTTGTGCATGTTATAAGCAAGATCCAAAATGTTGATAGAAATGTGTTGATCTTCCAGCACATTGTTGAGGGGAAAGAAATGTTATTATTCTTCCTGTAATCAGTTCATGTTCAGTCACTCATTAATTTCTCTCTCCTTCTCTCTCTCTCTCTCTCTCTCTCTCTCTATATACCATGCTTTCTGTCTCTTTCTCTCACTGAATTACTTGGGCACATCTTTTAACATTATCAACTTCATTCTCTGTTTCTATTGCAAGGATGTTTCTTTCTGCCTTCAAAGGCTAAGATCAGTGACAGAGTGAGCTACACATACAGACAGTGGATGCAGCACACAGTGAAAAGCTCAAAGCTCATTAGGAAAATTACAATGGCTTAATTTATAATCACATAGATCAGTGCAAGTGAAAAACACATTGACATCTGCTAATTACTTTCAATTTACAGAACAGAAACAGACCATTTGGCTCAACTGGTCTGAGCTAATGTTTATGCCCCTCATGAGGTCCCTTGCATTCCTCTCACTTCAACTAACTCTGTTATCAGATCCTTCTATTTAATTCTTCTATTTATCTAACTTCCCCTTAAAATGCATCTATAGCCTTCACCCCAACCCTTTCATATTGTAGCAGTTTCAACATTCTCATCACGCTTTAGGTAAAGATTTCCAAAGTGGATTTACTACTTACTGTCTTATATTAATTGTTCCTAAATTTGCACTCTTTACACAATGTTATTTATTGATATTGGATAAAAAGATTCATTTCCCTCACTATGTATCCCTGCTAATTTGTAGTCACAGAGCATTGTAAAGGAGGCAGAAGAAATGTCTGGCAGCTGCACCCTGGCTCCCTTCCAGCTCCACTATAACCTCTCCAAGGGCGAGCTCACAATTCACACCATTTCTCATTTGAGGTAAAGCACCTAGCATAAACCATAGGCATTCAGCGCACAGTGAAACAGATTGAATCCTCTTTCATGTCAGGCTGTCGATATTGGAATCATCTGTTTCACATATGTTCCTGGAAGAATTTAAAGCATCAGAAGCACACATACATCTTATTTCCCTTGCATTCTTATTTTAGTTTACAGCACAGCACTGAAATGGGCATGAGTGAGGACTGCAGATGCTGGAGGTCAGAGTCAAGATTAGAGTGGTGCTGGAAAAGCACAGCAGACCGGGCTGCCTGAGTTGCTGTGCGTTTCCAGCACCACTCTAACCCAGCACTGAAATGGATTGGGTCAAGTTCAGTAAGTGCGGCCATGGACTGGGGAGGTGATGGATCGCTTCATAAACAATGTTGGAGTTAATTGCCAACGAGTGATGAGATTGTACATGGGATGTTACATTGGAATTCTTGCAGTCTAAAGAGGACCCCATGTTAGCTGAAGCAGTGGAGTTCATGACACAGGCTGAACTGAAACAAAACAGGCCACTCATCTGGGGCATGGGGGATGGGGCGGTTTTTGTGTGGCCATGGATTTGGCCTCAATCTAGGTCATCGATCAGAAGGCTCCTAAAATGCCAGTAAGGAGACAGATTCCATGGAAAAAGGCCTCAGTCATTGTCATTGTTCCATTTCCAGGTGGTGGTGGGTAGAAACCTCACTATAGCCAAGGCTGTCCAACCATTAGTGCCAATGCTATGCATTACCATAAGAGAGGCCATTTTAACATGTTTTTTAAGATGTGTCGGTGGACATCATTTGGATGATTGTTTGAGCTCTCTGATTACAAAGTCTGCGTGTGGGTGCTCTCTTCACCTGGCAAAGACGCAGCGCTCCAAAAGCTTGTGATTTCAAATAAACCTGTTCAACTATAACCTGGTTAGAGTTAGAGACCACACTGGGGCTGTTGTCTGAACTTCTTCATCTTCCGTCCAACTTCATGGCACAGGAGGTATTCCGCTCAGGGTGTGAGGGCAGTCGCTTGGTATATTTCAACATACAAGTGAGAGAGAAATCACTGATTCTCTGTCATTTCTAATCAGCACTGTTCTTTACCAAGTCAAGGGTCTTCTCTGACTTTGAATCTTCAGTTGTGGAAGAAATTCAAGTTAACTCAATACACTGTTAATCAGTCTTCATTGAAGAAACATTATTCTCAGGACCCAGGAGAATATCTTAAGTCTTTCAGTTGTCTTCGAGGACTGGCTAGAAGATTTGGGGAAGAAGTGCACTAAAGATGAAGGTGTCCAGCTGCAAGATGACATTCTAATAACATAATTTGCTCTTTTGGAGAGAGATGGAATCAAGAAGCAAGATTAGACCATTCAGCCCCTTTAGCATGCTGCCCCATTCAACAAGATCATGGCAGATCAGATGGTAACCTCAAATCCTGTGTACTCCTGATAACCTTTCACCTCTTGCTTAATTAGAACATAGCTACCTTACCCTTAAAAAGTATTCAAGGTCATTGCTTCCACCATGTTTTCAAGAAAAGAATTCCCAAGATTCATGGCCCTCTGGGAGAAAAAGCTTCATCTCATTTCTGATTTAAATTGGTCACCCCTGATTTTTAAACAGTGACTCCCTGGTTTTTGATTCACCTACACAGAAGGGGAAGCAGCTTCTCTATATCTACCCCTTTAGCGTGACTGACAATCAGAATGTCACTGATAGTGATGATTTAACATACAAAGAGATTCTGAACCTGCTTTCCTGTTTAAAACCAGACCTGAAAAACTCAGTCGCGATGCCTTTACAGAGCGTGTTCAGCACCTTTTTTCAGGAAAGTGACAGAGATGCAAATCAGTCAGTTCATTCTGCTGATGGCAGCAATGTCATGCACCATCAGCAACCTTTCGCTGAGGCCCGAGTTCTTTCTGCCAAAGTGAACTGGGGTTTCGTTCAGTTACCAGACCCTCCTAGTGCAAAAGAATGTCAATATCATCTGGTTCAAGTAAGAGATGCTTTTGGTTTGTTTGGGTAAAGTCAAACTTCAATGTTTCCTTGTTTCCTTGGTACAGAACAAAACTTTATGTTTGTGACTATGTATATATAAAGATTTATGTTATGAATAAAGTATATTTTTGGAATAAAAATGACTCCCTTAGGTGAAGTGCCAACATCAGCATTTCTTCCTATTGCCAAGATAGATGTTATAGATATTGCTCAAGCAGCAATCAATTCTTGAAAACAGAAAACTACTAAGGAGCTTATTATAGATACTAACAGTGCCGTAGATACTCAAAGGATCCAATTCTCTGATTCTGCAATTTTCCTTCACTGCTGACGTTGGTGACAGCCAAAATTTAATCGATGTTGAGGAGCAGACTCACACTGAAGACTGTGTGCAAGATGGACTATTATCTGTAAAAAGAGAGCTTCCTACAACTTTAGCAGTCTTTCTTCAGGATGCTCTTCGTCCACTTCCAAATGCATGACCTTAGCCAGCTTGAAGGACAAGGACATCAGAAACATGGGACTACTACCACATGCAAGCTCCACTCCAAGCCATTCAACCCCCCCTAGGTTGGAAATATATTGCCACTCCTTCATTAGCACTGGGTCAAAACCCTGGAACTCCCTTCCTAACAACACTGTGCTTACATCTCACAGACTGCAGCAGTTCAAGATGAGAGCAAGGAGGACATACAATCACAGGATTCTTCATAGGAGCTGATTGAGCTTCATTCTTCCAAGCAGCAATCAGCTTACCTTTTCCTCAGTGTGTTAGGAAGAGTTGACTGAGAAGCTGGGAGAAGAATGTAGAAAGCATAACTCTTTCACCATCTTTGAGAGAGTGAGACTACATCTTCTGGAGCAAGAGTCTGTGAAGAGGTAGTGGGGAGGGGTGTGGTGGGAGTAGGAATAGGATAAAAATATAAATAGCTTATGTGTAAACCTGGAAGGAGCTGTAGCGTAAGTGTTCAATAGCTGTTACGTAAATACTTAGAGTGTATTATCAGTGAAACCAGATTCTGTCAGGCTTCAGGAAACTGCGAGTTGATGGGTGAGGATTCTAATGGAGTCTCGCTGAAACAATTCCCCATAAATTGTGAATAAATGTTTAATGTTTTACACTATCATTGTTTCCTGCTGTCATCACCCAGAACCCAATTTTGATATTTATCCAAGAGTAAGGTCTCCAAATATTGACTGCATTCTAAATCCAACTCCATTGTTGGGTGTAAGGCATTTTTACTGTAATGTTAGACTGGAACGTAAAGGCTAAAAAATAGAGATGATACATTGCCTGAAGGCAGCGTGTAATATTTGGACTGACAAACTGAGCGAATCATTGACAAGGTGCAGTATCAATCTCGTGCTCTTCAGGTTTTGAATGTTTGCTTCCAATGGAAGAAGAAACGCTGTGTTGCTCTCCATCACTAATTAACATTGAGCAGCTCTGATTATAGAGTCTCTCACCTCCATTTTGTCATCATTTAACCCAATCTGTTTGTATAAGTGACCTTCAACTCAATCTAGGACTAATTGGTTAAAAAATACAATTAATCACTGTCTAGAGCCTAAGGGATTTTAATTCCATAGTCATTAACACTGGAATTTTCAAAAGAATGACAGACATCGATGTGGATCTCAGTCTTTGAATTCCATTTGATAGACAAATGCGAGCAGAACGCAATTCATTTTGCTATTCTATTCTCTCTGGCACCCATCTCTTGAACCAACAGTAACTTGCACCTTAAACATGGCGAAATATCTTAAGGTGCTTCATAGGAATGGTTCTCAAACAAAATTTGGCAAAGAGCTACATAAGGTGATGCCGGAATAAATGATTCTTTATGGAGCGGTTATACCCCAAAATAAATCTAGGATACATTGGGTAGATTCACTGTGGTCAATTGTTCTTACTGATATTAGCCTACATTATTGATGGAAAATGGGGGGTGGGGGGGGGGGGAGATGGTGGGGGGTGGTGGAAGGGGAGGGGGCACATAGACGCTTCAGCAGATAAAC
The DNA here is from genome assembly GCF_020745735.1 of Hemiscyllium ocellatum. Lineage (NCBI taxonomy): Eukaryota > Metazoa > Chordata > Chondrichthyes > Orectolobiformes > Hemiscylliidae > Hemiscyllium > Hemiscyllium ocellatum. The sequence goes on from NC_083424.1 coordinate 12,872,018, forward strand.
AGACCAGGTTTATTACATATAACTAGTTACACTACATCTGAGGTACATGAGAGTCCTTTGTAAGATGAGGTCACATTATTGCTGCTGAAGCATTCTGATTCAAAGCTTTGAGATAACTGAGGAATGCATACAGAATTAATCAGTTCCTCTGACTAACTGTCCTTTATTTCCCAATGGATGGAGCTTATGGTATGTTATCAGTCAATCCTTTCAGGTACTATGTGTCTCACACAACAGTGATAAGAGTGTAGTCAAATAGGGAACATGTGAGCAGGGAGACAGTGAGGCAGAGAGTTTTAGGGAGGAAATGCTTGTGCTAGAGTCTAGGCAGCTGTAAGTAACGTGATTACTGAGCAAAAATATGAATGGAGAACAGGAGTAAGCCATTCAGCCCTTCAAGTCTGCCCTGCTACTTAGTATGGTCATGGACGGGTACAATCTTATAGACATTACAGAGACATGGTTACAAGGAGATCAAATCTGGGAAGCGAGCATTCACCTTGCAAAACGGCAGACAGGTAGGGAAGGGTGATGGGGTGGTCTTGTTAGTATAAGATGGAGTTAGTATGTTAATAAGAAATTATCTTGGATCAGATTATACAGAACCTGTATTGGTGGAGATAAGAAATAACAATGGTCAGAAGACATTGATGGGGTAGTCTATAGGTTAACTAACAACAGCTGTCTGGTAGGACAGAGAATGTATATGAAGATGTGTTTAAAAAACAGTAAACTTTTTTTATGAATAGCCTACTCCAGTTCCCATTTTCTACATTTCTATGTTCCTCAGCAAAAACGAGTGAAAGGTAATGAGTGTTGGCATGTATGAATCTAGATATGTCAGTGTTTGTCTGAGCACATTTGTACCTGTGTGTGCATGTATGTGTTTATGTGTGCATTTAGAGTCAGAGTCATAGAGATGTACAGCACAGAAACAGATCCTTTGGTCCAACTCGTCCATGCCAACCAGATATCCCAACCTAATCTAGTCCCATTTGCCAGCACTTGGCCCATATCCCTCTAAACTCTTTCTATTCATATACCCATCAAGATAACTGTTAAACGTTGCAACTGTACTAGCCTCCTATATTTCATCTGGCAGCTCATTCCATAGACGCACAACCCTCTGCATGAAAAAGTTGCTCCTTAGGTCCCTTTTATATCTTTTCCCTTTCACCCTAAACCTATGCCATCTAGTTCTGGACTAGGAGCAAATAAGGAGCAGCTTTTACAGCCAGAACATTTTCACCATCCTCCATCTTGGATTATCCAGAATCCTTTTCGCATGTGTGAGCATTTTTGTGTGTGTATTTGTGCGCACCGATGTGTGTGTGTGTGTGTCTGTGTCTGTGTGTGTGTGTGTGTGTGTGTGTGTGTGTCTGTGTGTATGTGTGTGTGTGTGTGTGTGTGTGTGTGTGTTTGTCTGAATGTTAATGTATTTATGTCTGGAGAAGGACTGTCTATATTCCAAATCCCACTGACACACACTGTCTCGACTTCACATGGTGGAACACCAGTAAAAAAGCACAATCTATTCAATAAATGGCTCAGGGCAGACTAACACCTTAACACGATGTTGTCGAAGGAGGTAGGGTTTTGGGGTAGGAGATTGATAATTTTTGGCCAACAGAAAAATCATTAGTTTGGAGACAACTCCTTGTAATGTACATTGGACGATGAAACATTTCAATACAAAGTGGAATTCTGAATTTACATTTTTTTAAAAATGTGAATTTCCATTTCACACAATGAGATTGTTTGAACTTGCAAACTACAAATAGGCAGCTGTAGGAGGCAGCAAGAAACTTCAGGCAGCTCTTCATGGTACAGGGTCAATTGCAAGACATCAATGTTGAAAAGTGGAATAGCACAGCCGGTCAGGCAGCATCTGAGGAACAGGAGAGGCGACATTTCGAGTGTGACCTCTTCATCAGGAATGACAGAGTGGCCCAAGGGGGCTGAGAGATAAATGGGATGGGAGTGGTGCTGGCGGGAAGGTTGCTGGGAATGTGATAGGTAGATGAAGGTGGGGGAGATGATAGTAATAGGTCAGAGAGGAGGGTGGAGTAGATAGGTAGGAAGAAAGATGGACAGGGAGGACAGTACAAGAGAGCAGTGTTGAGTTGGAAGGTTAGATCTGTGATAAGGCGGGGGGAGGGGAAATGAGGAAACTGGTGAAATCCACATTCATCCTGTGTGGTTAGAGGGTCCTCCAGGTGTTGGGTGGCTCGAGTTTAGCTGTGGAAGAGGGCCAGGACTTGGATGTCCTTGGCAGAGTGGGAGGGGTAGTTGACATGTTCGGCCACAGGATGGTGGGGTTGTTTAGTGTGTGTGTCCCAGGGATGTTCTCTGGAACATTTCACAAGTTGTCATCCTGTCTTCCCAATGCAGAAGAGACCACATCAGGAGCAATGGACACAGTAGATGATGTGTGGAAATAGAGGTAAATCTCTGTCGGATGTGGAAGGATCCTTCGTGGCCTTGGACGAAAGTGGGGAGGGAGGTGTGGGTGCAGGTTTGGCACCTGTACTTCCAAACATGTCAAGAACTGTGTCAGTTGCTCTCGATGTGGTTTCCTCTACATTAGGGAGACTGGATGCCAATTTGCAAAGCATATCAGTGAACATCCCTAGAACACACGTACCAATCAATCCTACTGCACTATAGCTGAACACTTCAACTCAGCCAAGGACGTGCAAGTCCTGGCCCTCTTCTGCCACCTCTGGCCATCCGACGTCTGGTGGAAGACCACCTCATCTTCCACCTTGGGACCTTCCAATCACACGGGATCAGTGTTGATTTCACTAGTTTCCAAATCTCCCTTCCTCCCTACCTTATCCCAGATCCAACCCTCCAACTCAGCACCGCCCTCTTGAACTGTCCATTTTCCTTCCCAATTGCCCTCTGTACCCTCTCTTCTGAGCTATTACCATTACCCCCCCCACCTTTATCTACCCATTGCATTTCCAGCTACCTTTCCCCCAGCTCCACACCCCTGCCCCTCCCCTCCCATTTATCTTTCAGCCCCTTGGGCCCCCATCCCCATTCCTGATGAAGAGCTCGAAACGTCAACTCTCCTGCTCCTCAGATGCTGCCTGACTGGCTGTGCTTTTCCAGCACCACACCTTTCGATTCTAATCTTCAGCGTCTGCAGTGCTCACTTTCTCCTAATTGCAAGACATCAGCCTACTACACAGTGTCTCTAATACCATCCCCCAAATGCACCGTTTCTGATCTTGATCTGCAATGAAAATGAATAACTGGATTCAACGCTCAACGTTGCAATTACATTTTGATTGTTGCCTTTTACAGATATGGACATAATAGGGATATTTTCAAGCCTGTCACTTTATTATGATGCATCATTAATAATTTACCAGCTGTATAAGCTGGTTTCCACAAAAAACAAAATAATTCCTTTAATATCGACTCAGTCAATGCGTGAAGCTCCCTTTAACTCCAGACCAGTAGCCTGATGTTTTTTTAAGCAACTTTCAGGAAAGCAAACCTGAACATCTGGACTATTGAGGTAATTCAATAATTGAAAATTTGGCCATGGTATGTTTCTGTACACCTGATGAAGGTGCTTTTGCCCAAAATGTCAATTTTCCTGCTCCTTGGATGCTGTCTGATCTGCTGTGCTTTTCCAGCACCACTCTAATCTTGACTCTAATCTCCAGCAGTTGCAGTACCCTCTTTCACTTGTTTCTGTACACTGGCTATCCCAGAGTCTGCTTTCTTTCTCATTAGACATAGGAACAGAATGAGGCCATGTGGCCCATCAAGTTTGCTGCGCCATTCGATCATGGCTGATATTGTACATACTGTAGGTTCTAACTGCTTACAGCTCCAAGAATGGCCTCCATCATCTCCATTGGCAGCCCCTCCCAGATGAGGATGACTCTCTTCCACTCTCATGGTGAGTCCATAGGTAGCCTTGCAGACCGATGAGGGTTCTGTAGGCTCTGTCACATTTAAGCCAGGAGGTGGTCTTTGGAAAGAGTGGGTGAGGTGTTGGTTTGGCAGTGTGCTTCTCACACTGTTTTCACTTGGCTTCCGCTTTTTCTGACAGCATGTCTCGAGGCGCTCACGTCTTCCTGAGTGCCTCTTCTCCACTTTGGACGGTCTTGACCAGTGATTCCCAGGGGTCTGTGGGAATGCCACAGCCAGTGAGGCCTTGAGGATATCCCTGAAGAATTTCCTCCACTGCCTTTATCACCCAATCCCAGACTGCGGTGAGCTATTTGACTTTGGGGGATCTCACAGTGGTGCCCTATCTGGCCCTCATCTAATGTTCTTTGACATGTGCCATTTAGAATGATAGGACAAAGCAGTGTTATTAGTTGATGACTGTCAGCAAGAGAATGTGTGATTTGTTCTCTCCGAACCCCTCATCTCTCTAATGCAGGGCACCCTCCAATTCCTTTGACCTGCGGTTGCTGAGGCCAAGTGTACTGTCCACTCCAACAAGTAATTCGGCATTTTCAGGAAAAGAGGAAGACAGTTAAAAGGTAGAATAACGGCAAAACACAAGAGATCCCTTCCAGGGATCCATTGTGACTTAAATTCTTTCATGCATCAACAAAGCAAATGCTTGCAATTGTAAGGCTTCTGTCTTCATTAAAGGGGGAGAGCAAAACAGGAAATGCAGAGCTTCTGCATTCTTTCTCCCTGCTTCCATGTTTGAAATCTCTTTGAGCATCAAGGTGATCAATAACATGCCACGTCATGACATTTCAATACAATTGATTACTATGACAACTCAAGCTTTTAACAATGAGTAAAGAAAATGCCGGTTACAATCGTCAATGTGTGGGCGTCTGTCCTTGAGTCTGGTTAACAATGAAGCTGTAAAAGTAGATTGACGTACAACTAAAACAAAATGAGGGACAGATTACCGTCTTAGATTACTTACAGTGTGGAAACAAGCCCTTCGGCCCAACAAGTCCACACCGACCCGCCGAAGCACAACCCACCCAGACCCATTCTCCTACATTACGGGCAATTTAGCATGGCCAATTCACATAACCTGCATATTTTTGGACTGTGGGGGGAAACTGGAGCACCTGGAGGAAACCCACGCAGTCACTGGGAGAATGTGCAAACTCCACATAGACAGTCACCTGAGATGGGAATTGAACCTGGGTCTCTAGCGCTGTGAGGCAGCAGTGCTAACCACTGTGCCACCATGCCACCCTTCTTGCTGCTATTTCTGATTCAGTCAGCTGTATTGTTGCAATATGCTGGAGTCTTCACTAGCGTGGAATGGTCCACATTTATAATGGGTGGGCTACTGAGGCATGCATTCCACCTCTGAGGACCACGGCAAAGAATGATACAGTATTTCAACTTGCTATCATCAGGAAAGCTACTTCCTGAGGTGAATGGACAACAAGAATATGATACTGTCTTTTCGATCACATTGCTGACTTGTAGATGGTATAGGTACTTTTAGACATCAACAGGTGAGCTCTTGTCACTGAAGAGATAGCCTCTCCAGACACGTTTCCTTAAGGCAGAGAAGGTTACGATGGGAATTAGTAAAGGCAATCAAAATCAAGAAGGCTTTGACAGAATTAAATAAGGAGGAACTGTTTCCAATGGGTGACGGATCAGTCTTGAACAGGGAACAACAATTTTGTGAAGACAAACCAGGGCAGTACTTGCATAGGTAATGGTAGGGCCCTGGGGAGTGTTGGCGAACAAACACATCAAGGGGTGTAGGTTGTGGAAGTAGTGTCACAGGTAGACAGAGTGCTGAAGAAGGCATTCGGCACACTTGCCTTCATTGATCAGAGTATAAGACACCATGCTGCAGCTGTACAAGACATTGGTGTATTGCATTCATTTCTGTTCACCTTGCTATAGGAAGGGTGTTGTTGAACTAGAAAAAGTACAGAAAAAAATTGCAAGAATGTTGTCAGGAATGCAGGTTTAAGTTATGAACAGAGGCTGGATAGGCTGAGATTTCTTTTCTTTCTGGAGTGTCAAAGGCTGAGAGGTGATCTTATAGAGGTTGATAAAATCATGAGGGGTATGGAGAAGATGTATAGCCAAAGTCTTTTCCCCAGGGTGAGGGAGTACAAACTAGAGGGTGCGGGTTTAAGGTAAGATTGGAAAGATTTAAAAGAGACCTGAGGGAGAACCTTTTTACACAGAGGGTGGTGTATATATGGAATGAGCTGGCAGAGGAAGTGGTAGTGGCAAGTACAATTACAACATTTAATAGACATTTGGACAGGTCCGTGAATAGGAAAGGTTTAGAGGAATATGGGCTAAGCGCAGGCAAATAAGACTGGTTCAATTTAGGGTATCTGGTTGGCATGGAAGAGTTGGATGGAAGGATTTGTTTCTGTTCTGTATGACTCTATAACTCAGATGGAAAATTGGCCATTTGTCTCATACTTGATTCACACCTCTTCCTATAAGGAGCCACTTCAAGGCAGTTACAGATGGCGCTAGATACCAGTGATCTGTAGGAATAGTTCCAAGTAGTTCATCCGGAAAGGGAAGTGATATTAGAGGCTCTGTGGGTAAAGTTGAATCCAAGTGGGTAAGGGAAATCTTTAAAACAAATTGCACAGTTTACAGGTTTCAAACCCCTGAACTAAGGGAAGAACGTACAGCTCAGATTGAGGAGCACTGCTGCAGTGAAATCATGGGAGGTATAGGGGAATCAAGAAGCAATTTAAAACAATGTCACAGAGCGTGGAAAGTTGCAGGGGTGTAATTTAAGCAATAAAAGGCAATTTGGAAGTCTAAGCAGGCAAAGTTTTACAATATAGGAATGTTAGGAGACTGTTGAAGCCCCATACAGTGGTGGGTGACCCATTGCTTAAACTACGGGAAGCATCTGTTTAAACTCATTCATAGAGTCATAGAGATGCACAGCGTGGAAACAGACCCTTTGGGCCAACTTGTCCATGCCGACCAGATATCCAAAACTAATCCAGTTCCATTTGCTAGTATTTGGCCCACATCCCTCTAAACACTAAATTCATATACCCATCCAGATGCCTTTTATATGTTGCAATTGTACCAGCCTCCACCACTTCCTCTGGCAGATCATTCCATACATACACCATCCTCTGCATGAAAAAGTTGCCCCTTTGATCCCTTTCCCCTCTCACCCTATGCCCTCTAGTTCTGGACTCCCCCACCCCAGGACAAAGACCTTGTCTATTTACCCTATCCACGTCCCACATGATTTTATGAACTTCTATAAGGTCGCCTCTCACCACCCAAAGCTCCAGGGAAAACAGCCCTAACCTATTCAACCTTACCCTACAGCTTAACTCCTCCAACCCTGGCAACATCCTTGTAAATCTTTTCTGAACCCTTTCAAGTTCCACAACATCCTTCTGATAGGAAGGAGACCAGAACAGTGAAAATATATTCAGTTGAAGAGAAGGTCAAAGAGGGAACTGTTATTTCAGGCTGAAGAGAAAGGGATTCTTCATTTTAGGCAGCAAAGATTGGAATTAATTCAGCAAAGCCATGTAGAGAAGAGAATTTGGCATTAAAGCCATAGACCATAAAACCATAAGACATAGGAGCAGAAATTAGGCCATTCAGCCCACCGAATCTGGTCCGCCACACAATCGTGACTGATAAGTTTCTCAACCCCATTCTCCTGCTTTCCCCCCATAACCTTTGATTCCACGTAATACTCAAGAACCTATCTATCTCCATCTTAAATATACTCAACAACCTGGCCTCCATAGCCTTCTGTGGCAGTGAATTCTATAGGCTGAAGAAGTTTCTCCTTTTCTTCATTCCAAAAGATCTTCCATTTACTCTAAGGCTGTGCCCTTGGGTCATAGTCTCTCTTACATCTTCCCAGCATCTACTCTGTCCAGGGCATTCAGTATTCTGCATGTTGCAATTAGATCCTCCCCTCTCATCCTTCTAAATTCCAGTGAGTATAAACCCAGAGTCCTCAAACATTCCTCATAAGTTAAGCTTTTCATTCTTGGGACCACTCTCATGAATCTCCTCTGAACGTGCTCCAGGGCCAGTATATCCTTCTGGAGATATGGAGTTCAAAGCTGCACACAATACTCCAAATGTGGTCTGAAAAGAGCCTTACAGAGCCTCAGAAGACCATGCTTGCTTTTATATTCAAATCCTCTCAAAATAAATACCATCATTCCATCTGTCTTCCTAACTACTGATTACGTTTACCTTGAGACAATTCTGAACTAGAACTCCCAAGTCTCTTTGCACTTCAAACTTCTGAATTTTCTGCCCATTTAGAAAATAGTCCATATCTCTATTCTTCTTACTAAAGTGCATGACCTCACACTTTCCCACACTGTACTCCAGCTGCCACTTCTTTGCCTTCTAACCTATTCAAGTCCTTCTGCAGCCTCCCTGCCTCCTCAATGCTACTTGTCCCTCTACCTATCTTTCTATCATCGGCAAACTTAGCCAGAATGCCCTCAATTCCTTCATCTGGATCGTTAATATATAAAGTGAAAAGTTGTGGTCCCAACACTGAGTCTTGTGGAATACCACTTATCACTGGCTGCCATCCTGAGAAGGATCCTTTTATCCCCACTCTCTGCTTTCTGTCAGACAGCCAAGCCTCTATCCATGTTAGCACCTTGCCTCTAACACCATGGGCTCTTATCTTACTCAGTAGCCTCCTGTGCGGCGTCTTGTCAAAGGCCTTCTTGAAGTCCGTGTAGATAACATCCATTGGCTCTCCTTGGTCTAGCCTGCTCATTATTTCCTCAAAGAATTCTAGCAGCTTTGTCAGGCATGACCTCCCCTTGCTGAAACCATGTTGGCTTTACCCTATTTTGCCATACACTTCCAAGTATTCAGAAATCTCATCCTTCACATTGGATTCCAGGATCTTACTCACAGCCGAGGTTAGGTTAATCAGTTTGTAATATTCTGCCTTTTCCCTTTTTTCCTTTTTAAACAGGAGTGTCACATTAGCAATTTTCCAGTCTTCCAAGACCATCCCTGATTCCTGAAAGATCATCACTAATGCCTCCGCTATCTCTTCAGCTATTCCCCTTAGAACTCTGAGGGTAGTCCATCTGGTCCACGTGATCTATCCACCTTCAGGCCATTCAGTTTCTCTAGCACCTTCTCCCAGATGATTACCACCATACTCTGCTCTGCCCCCTCTTTAAATTTTAGGGCATTACTTCTGTCTTCCACCGTGAAGACTAATACAAAGCAATTATTCAGTTCCTCAGCCACTTGGCTGCATTCAGTAAAACTATTAAGGAAGTGGGGAATGTTTATTTGGTTTGCAACTAGCAAAATTAATCTTGAGCAACTGTGAAAAAGATGGGAAAATCTGAAGTGTGGGAAAAGTTTTCAGTGCAGCAGTACACATCAACAACATTCCTATAACACAGGATTGAAAGGCTTTGAAGCAATGAAAATAATCATATCAGTAAGACATGCGGTAGAAATAATATAGCCAGGACAGTTTAATTTCAAGGACAGGGCTAATAAAACACAGAATTGGAAATCTTGGAGAAAACAATTCTTAAGATACAGAACTGTTTGAAAATTTGAGACTAAATCAGAAGCTGAACAAGAGAGTATGCTTTCATATGCAATTGGGTATGTAGACGATGATGTTATAGCATACCAAGGTATAAAAGAAGCAACACATACCTTTGATGATATTCTGTGAGACTTTGAGAATTATTTTAACTACAGACCAAAAAGAAAACTTGAAACAGCAAGATTTATTGAAGAACTCAGCATTGCGGGAATCAAATGTTGTTTATTGTTACAGATAATTTGATTTAAGATAGATGTTGTGATCTCAACTGTGGATGACAACTCAGAATCATCCAAAATGTAAAGGTGAAGGAGTCTCTCTTTTTATCCCACCTGTCTTGTGACTGAGTTAATTCATGGAACAAGACCGTCTGTTTTGTAGGTAGTTGCATTTGAATAGTGATGGAGTTAATTAATGTAAAGGGAGTCTTATTCCAAGTGAGATTAAGTGGTTTAGATTAAGTGATTAAGAGATAAATGGGTTAAGACTTAGTCAACAAGATTTATTTATGTCACCAGTGAGATGGAAGGAAGGGGTTAGTGAGATAAATATATCTGCATCCAGATCAAATATTGGCAGAGATAATGATTCTTTCCAAAGGAACAGGTGCTACATTGATTTATTTCAAGTTGGCTCCAATGCATCTTTTAACAACAGCGAGAGGAAGTTATGTAAATGTCCTGTTGCTTGGTACTTAGGAAAGAAATGATCCTATAACAGGACTAGAGGATGAATGTGCAGTGCTATTGCCTTATCCGTGCTGTAATCAATACTTGCCACTCTGCCACTAGACCAGCACATTCACTAATAGAGAAAATAGTGAGAGTTTGTGGAGATTCTGATCAGCCAGTTCAACTCAGACAATCCTGAAATGTTCAACAGGGTTGAAGACTAAGAGGTTGTTTTCCCTGCCTGGGGAGCATAGAACATGGAGGCAGAGTCTAGAACATGGGGCTGATCACACGTCAAGGTAAAGAAGAAATTTCTTAACTCAGATGGTTAAGAATCTTTGGTATTTCTGATCACCGAGTGCTGTGTATGGGTCTTCAATTAATACACTTAAGGCTTTGAGAGACAGAGATTTGGTTTCCTATAGTCTAGGGTAAGTGGCGTCAAGGCAGTAGATCAGCCATTATTCTATCAAGTGGGCTTAAGGGTGAAAATGACCCACTCTGATTTTCTGTGTTTTATGGGGACAATTTTACCTAGCTGTTAATGGGGTAGATTAGATTAGATTAGATTCCCTACAGTATGAAAACAGGCCTTTCGGCCCAACAAGTCCACACCGACCCACCAAAGAGTAACCCACCCAGACCCATTCCCCATATTTACCCCTGACTAATGCACATAACACTATGGACAATTTAGCACGGCCAATTCACCTAACCTGCACATCTTTGGATTGTCGAAGGAAACCGGAGCACCCGGAGGAACCCCACGCAGACACGGGGAGAATGTGCAAACTCCACACAGTTTCTTTAGAGTGAACTTAGTGGATATATGGCTAATACTCTGGTCACTATTTTGAAAGAGCCCTTTACTTTGATGGCTTAAGCATTGGACCTCTTAATTATTGCATGGTTCCCAATAGAAAGGACTGTGGACATGACAGCACAGTGCATGTAGTGGTGAAGGTCTGTGCAGAAAACCACGCACACAGCTTACCAGAAGGAAAAACATTGTGGATATTGGAATTCTGAAATGCATCTGAAATTCCTTCACTTAGCTAATCTACTCTAGTACTGCTAAAACACGTGCACTCAGACAGTATGGTCAAAGATTGTCCTGTTCTGTCCCAACTGCAAGAACTAAGATAAATGTAACACAGTTATCAATTCTCCTTTCGATCATCAGTAACCTGATAGAAAGAGTCATCAAACAATGTCTGTTGACTCATGTTTAGTTAATGTTGAACCAGAAGTTCAAGGCTGCAGATCACATCAAAGCATCAAACATTAGTGCGAGTGTTGAATGCAAAAGGAAAGAAATTATTTGGCATCTTTGCCATTAAGGCAGCGTCTGACCGATCTGATCAAGAAACCCAAACAAAACTGAGGTCAGTGGGAGCTCAGAAGGATTCACCTTCCCCACCCCAAGCCCCACAACTTTAACCCTGATACAAACGATGTTGGCTCCGGTTGTCAGATATGAAATAATAGATATAGCATTCTCTCCCCGTGTTTAAGAATTGGGCTGTTTATTGATACTTTCAATGCTCCATTCAAGACACCTGTATTCATGCAGCAGCCTATGTGTCCCTACACTAGGCCTGGATAACATCTAGATTTGAGATGATAAATTTCAGAAAAAAAGCAAGGTCATGTCGACTATCTCCGTGGAACTTTCGACAGCAGTATTGACTGAAAAAGGGAAGTGAAACTGTCACAATAGCACAGTCATGTTCCATTTTTCAGTGCTTCATTACACGTGTCCGGCACTTGGTCTATGTTTACTGCATATAATTGGTTAAGCCTGCATGATAATTCAGAGAAAAATCGACATGTGGAAAGCCTGAAAGATGCAAATAGAGAAGGAATTTTCAATCGCTGAGCTCCAGCACACGGAGAGACGAGTAACATCTCCCCACTGGCTGGAGAAATAAAATACACAATAGACGTGTCTGAATGTTACTTTGTATCTAGCCACGCTATAATGACTGCATTTGTATAGCACTTTTCACAATTTCAAGATCTTCGAAGGGATTTTGCAGCCAATGACATACTTTTAAAATGTAGATATTGTTTAATGCAAAAAATGCTGACATGCACAAAATTTGCAAGAATGTAAGGGGAAAAAAAAACAAATGAATCTGTTTTGACACAGCAGTACTTGTTCATGATAAATTATGCTTTTAGCCTTCAGCCCTGCTGCATTAAGTCTTCTGCTGTGTCACTGGTTTAAAATGTTGACATTTGCAGCTTCAATGTTTGTAGCCCTTGTCTCAACTGTTTAACTTGGAAGCTATTTTTCCCTTGGCTTTCAATAAAAAAAAATGCAGTTGTAGCTTTTTCATCTATTTACAGTCTGAGTTGATATCCTTTCCTCAGGATGACTGAAGTCAAGTCATGACACTGTCAAAAAGCATTCAGGGTGTCGCACAATGTGTAAACCCACTTCAGACTTTCAGCTGTCATCACAGTTAACCTTCACCCAGCTGGGCAGGGTTGTTAAAGTTAACAACGCAGCAACTTTGCATCCAATTACTTTCTCATTCTGATGTACCTCCAAAAAACAGAGCTGACTGTGTGATTACAGATGATGTGGAAAGCAACTGTCTTTCATCTTTCAAGGGATGGAGAAAATGAGGATTGAAGATGCTGGAGATCGAACTCAAAACGAGTGGCACTGGAAAACACAGCCGATCAGCCAGCATCCGAAGGGCAGGAGAGTCGACGTTTCCAGCATAAGCTTTTCATCAGGAATGAGATTAGGCTTGAAACATCAACTCCCCTGCTCCTCAGATGCTGCCTGACCTTTGTGAGTTACTGCAGTGCATCTTGTATGTGGTATAAGTCCATAAAACCATAAGACATAAGAACAGGAATAGGCCATTCAGCCCCTTGAGTCTGCTCCCCCACTCAACAGGATCATGGCTGACAACACTCCTCATGTCCTCTTTTCTGTGTTTTCACCACAATCTTTGAATCCTCTACTGATCAAAAATCTATTGATTTCACCCTTAAATTTTCACAAGGACCCTGCCTTCACCTACACATTGCTGCCAATGTGTGTTCGTGATGAAGAGAGTGAACGGTGAAGGTGGTGAATGTGCTCCCAGTCAAGTGGGCTGCTTTATCCTGGATGATATCAAGCCTCTTGAGTATTGCTGGAGCTACACCCATCTAGGAAAATGGCAGAATTTCCATCACACTTCTAACATGTGTCTTCTAGATAATGTAGAGATTTTGGGGAGTCAGGAAGTGAGTTACTCAGTGCTGGATTCCTAGCCTCTGACCAGCTTTTGTAGCCAAGTATTCATATGGCCAATCTAGTTCAGTTCCTGGCCATTGGGAACCCCCAAGGATGACAATAGCAGGTAGCGGAGCTAGGGAAGTGTGAAATTTAAGCACTTTTGATTACAAGAGCTTGGGGGGAGGGACGACACCCAAATTGGTGCAATACTGGTGTTGAAAGGAGGGAATAAGAGGATGAGGTCTTTATCCATTCATTCATGGGATGTGGGCATTGCTGACAAAGTCAACATTGTTTGCAAACCTTTCAGATGATGAACCAGCACCATGAGACTAATATAACTATAACTAATCTTAAAGGCTCTCAAAGTAACAAGTTTCAGCAGCATTACTCAGTGGCAATGAATAAACAATTCGATTTTCATCAACTCGAGCAACAGTTAAAAGATGCCGACTTTATGTTTGGAACATATGTGGATTGCAGGAAGAAGGAAAGACCAATGGAGATTAAAGAACTCCAAAACTTCTGAATGGATCACGAAAATTTGAAGTGAGTTTTGATTTACACGCAGCAAGAAAGTTTGTCATCACAGTTATGTACGGACACACAGATATATAAAAACCTTCTCAAGGTCAGATTTATTGACGTCTGCATTCAAAAGGTACAGTGAGGATATCACAGTCTGGAATATACAGGGTAAAACTCAACAACTATGGCAAGTTGATGTTTTGTTTTTATCAAGGTGTACAGATCAGCAGTGTCTTTTAGTAAGCCCTGCTTTTTATACGTTGTGTTATTCATTTCTTCATATCTTGTATACAGTTAATCCATCCCAGTGGTATCAAGGAACGGTTGCCAAGAAGCTAATTACAAGTATAATGATAAGGATTGTAGAAGTCTACACCGAGCTCAATTCCAGTTTGTAATACAAGTGAAACCATTGAAGAAATACATAACAACGCAATGCAACAATCAGATTTTAAATTAGAACCAGAACCCATTCCCACATAGAGACGTACTCTGGTGAGACGCCAGATAGCAACAGTCTGGTAGGAATCCCTACGAGGTGAGAAGTAAATGAACTAATCTGATCCGAAGTACAATAAATTATTTCAGCAAGTCCCTTGATGCTCTATCAATTTGCATAACAACCCTGCTGAACCAAACTGTAAGACACTCTATGCTGTACTCTGTGACATTGAGGGACTGTCAGCAATAATTACAAATCATGGCACATACATCCTGAAAGCTAGTGTTTCCAACAGGAATACTCAAATCAAAGTATGTGGCTCCACCTCTTAAATTAACTCATTTTTCCCTCTCTTGTATATCCTTCCTTTCCACTCAGTTAATTTTCATTAACATGATGATTTTCATTAACCTTTCTTGCCTTGCCTCATTGCACCATGTCTTAAACCAATTCATGTGTTCTGGAGACTTTAAAAGTGTGAAACTCCTGACCTTGCTAATGGGTCTATCCTTCACCATCTAACGAACAGCATCTAACTTTCACCTCTAACTTTAATTTTCCTCTGTCCCGATGCCAGTAGATTGGGGGTTTGGGTGGGAGATAATCAATTCTGAGGAGGACTGCAACAAATTAAAAAAAGGGTGATAATAAACTTGTAAAATAGGCAAATGAATGTTCAGATTAGAGTGGTGCTGGAAAAGTACAACAGTTCAGGAGCATCTGAGGAGCAGTAAAATTGACATTTCGGGCAAAAGGCCTTCATCAGGACCTGTATTCCTGATGAAGGACTTTTGCCCGAAATGTTGATTTTACTGCTCCTTGAATGCTGCCTGAACTGCTGTGCTTTTCCAGCACCACTCTAATTTAGACTCTGGTTTCCAGCATCTGCAGTCATTGTATTTACCTAAATGAATGTTCAGCATAGGTCAATGTGAGGTTCTGCGCTTTGGTCAGAAGAAGAGGCCATTTATTATTTGAAAAATGCAAATATACAGCAGCATAGATATTTCCATGCCCAAATACACCAATCAATAAAAGTTGCAAATTAGCAAGGTCTCTTCAAAGTAAAGCAAGCACTGGGCCTTATTCCAAGAAGGATAGATTTGAGTACGACAGTGACACTTAACTGTATCAAACCTTACTAGTCCACACTTGGAGTACTGTGTGTGGTTGTGGATCAGATATGGACACCCTACTGGAGAGGGTGCAGCAGGGATTTATTAGAATGGTACGAGAAACTAGAATAGAAACTAGATACATACCACAAGATGAATGACAGGTTGGGTACCTTTTTCTCTTGAGATTAAATGTCTGACAGGTGACTTAATTAAAGTCTTTAGAAATATGTTGATAAAAATAGTTACAAACGGAGGGTTACCACTTGTAGAGAACAGAATAACTTGAGGCCTTCAAGATAAAACAGTCACCAAGAAATCCAAGAGGAAGTTCAGAAGAACACTCCTTATCCAAAGAGTTTTAAAAAGTGGAGCTTTGCTAGTGAATATGCACTTAAGGAAAAATTGGACTGGCATTCGAGGGAGAAGGGAATAGATAGTTACGATGATGGATTTAAATGAGAAAATATAGGCCTGAATGGAATATAAACGCTGGTATGGACAGGTTAGGCTGAATGGCCTGTTTCTATTCAGTTTCTCCTAAATAAAAAGTAGACTGAATGATAAAAACACATTGACATTTAGTATTATTATTTAATCCATTTCTCATTTATTCCTAAGATCTGAAAAGACATTTGCTAACCACCCTTTGGCATTCTGTTAAGTTTTCATTGCTTGTTGCCTGTTTACAGCAACCCCACTGGTTCAGATGAAACATGGCCTTTTCCATGGTGTCTACTGCTGGACTCCATTGGTTTCAGTGAAACGTAAAGTCTGGCGGAGGGTGTAAGATCAGTTTTGCAGTTAACCTCATCAGTTTTCTGATGGAAGCTTTGGATTAAAATTGTGCCCCATTGATTCTTCATGTTAAATCTGATCAATTTGAAACACAGCTACAAACCTATAAAGCAGCACTAGCATTCAGGGCCCTCTCATGCCAACCCTTTGTACTACAACTCCCCATTAACACACTCAACTCAGAAAGGCTCATGCTCAGAGTAAACAGCAAGTCAATAAATTGCCATTGTGTTGCTAACTGAACATCAAATAGTAAACCCTGCCTCTTGAAGGGCTTGTGTGATGCATTGGTAGTGACCCTACCTCTGAGGCAAGAGGCCTGACCTCAAGTCCTACCTGCTTTGGAGATATGTAATAACATCTCTGAGCAGGTTGTATCGAAAATATCTAAGATCTCTGTCTTCTTGCTCATAAGAGGTGACTGGAGCAGCCATGGAGCCTCCTTACCCAACCAAGATGTCAAAAAATTGTCCAACTTCATGTCCTAGTGTAATAACACTGAACTGCTCAGAGTTGTTTACATAGCTCTTTGTGTGTTCTGACAGTGGTCGGAGTATAAGAATTTCTTTAGATTTCCCTGTAGCATCGGAGGCTGAGAGGTGACCTTATAGAGGTTTACAAAATCATGAGGGGTGTGGATAGGGTAAATAGAGAAAGTCTTTTCCCTGGGGCCAGGGAGTCCAGAACTAGAGGGCATAAGTTTTGGGTGAGAGGGGAAAGATATAAAAGAGACCTAAGGGGCAACTTTTTCACACGGAGGGTGGTACGTGTATGGAATGTGCTGCCAGAGGAAGTGGTGGAGGCTGGTACAATTGCAACATTTAAAAGGCATTTAGATGGGTATATGAATAGGAAGGGTTTGAAGGGATATGAGCCGGGTGCTGGCAGGTGGAACTAGATTGGGTTGGGATATCTGGTCGGCATGGATAGATTGGACTGAAGGGTCTATTTCCATGCTGTACATCTCTATGACTCTATATCAGGAAGTGATATATCAGTTTATAGTTAAATCCAAGAATGACTCAGTGTAGAGTGAACCAGTCTGCACAATACAGGAGGCAACTTGAATTTGCCTGCTGCCCCATTCAAGTCCATAAGCAGTTTGCCAGGTCAGGAAAAGTTTGCTTTAAAATCTACTGCACATGGGCTGCCCAAGGCCGAGTGGGCTCAGTTTTGGAGCAGATTGTAAAATGGGCATTCAGCATGCCCACCTGAAACTTGCAACAATATTTCAATTAAACAAACCCACTTGATTGGCACCACATCCACAAACATTCACTCCCTTCTCCATCACCAATGCTCAGGAGCAGCACTGTGTACCATCTAGAAGATGCACTGCAGAAATTCACCAAAGGTCTTTGGACGGTGCCTTCCAAACCATGACCACTACCAACTAGAAGGACGAGGGCAGCAGATACATGGAACACCACCACTTCAAGTTCCTCTCCAAATCAATCACAGTCTTGACTTGGAAACATTAAAAAAATCCTCCACTGTTACTGGGTCAAAATCCTGAAACTCCCTCACTGATGGTCTTGTTGGCCCACCATACCAAATGGACTGCAACAGTTCAAGAAAACAGCTTACCACCACCTTCTCAAAGCCAACTGGGGACTGGCAATAAACGTTGGCCCAGCCAGCAATACCTACATCCCGCAAATGAACTAAAAAAAATGTTGGTTGCAGGACCTGAAGCCATATTCAGCTACCAATGGTTCGAAAATAGCTTCTCCCCAAAATCTTTCCACTTGCAGCCAATTGGTTCCTTGCTGTGAGAATTGCCTTCTCCTTTAAGGCTGACCATCTGCTTTGCCTTTGCAGGGAAATAGCTGCATTTCCTAATCAGCCACTGCATAAGCTGCCCTCCTCACTCCACCCAGTCCCTACTCTCCCCTGAACAGCCTGTTATAAAGCACTGGTCCTTGACTGTTCAGATGAAGACCTGATCTTTCAAGTGGCTCAGTGCCTTTGAAGTGGTGTTGGTCATCGCCACCAACTCAATATGTTGCCTGTGACTCTCACACCCAGCGCTGCTAAGCCAGCAGTGACTTGCTGAAGGCTGAATACGAAATGCAGATCATAATAGCATTAGTTGCTGCTTTGCTTATCTGTTGGCAGACTGGTAATTGAAACCAGCAAACATAGGAAAAGGACATCAATGCCTGACTCAGCCATGATACAAACAATTTGGAGATTTTAAAACAACACAGCAGATATTATTCTGTGAAGTGAAGTAATATTTAGCAGACTGTGGAGATAAATCTGCACTTTCATTTCCATGACCTAGATTTCTCTGCTCAAAGTGAATGGGCAGGACAGCCTTTGCAGCACTCATTCTGCACAGCATCCTTTCATATTTGAATCAATTCCTGTTAGATAACATCTGCAAAATTGGATATTTTAATTATCTGCTGAAGAAGCTAGGAGAAAAAAAAATAAAGAACAAGGGAAGTAAAATAAACCAATACATTTTTTTTGGATAAATAAGCCTCAACTGATCAGTCTCTACTGTTTTTACAAGAAAATTAATCAGGTTAGACAGACAGTGTAACAAAAACCAATTGATCAATGGAAATGTGCAGAAGTGGAGCAGAAACATATCAGAACCAAATAAAGATAATGCTACTTGGGGGCCCAGAAATTGCTGAGGACAATCTGATTTCCCTTCATAGCCCTGTTGAGGTTTTCCAGCAATTTCTGTTTTTGTTTCTGATTTCCAGCATCCACACTTTCTTTGGTTTTCTTAATCCTTTTCCTTTGAAATAATGCTAACATGACCCAGAAATTCCGACATTCAGGCAGCTGCTGGAAATAATGCAGACTGAAGTTGCTCACCCTGCCAGAACCAATAACGCTCCTGGAACCAGCCGAACCCATATCCCTGGAGCCAAAACCCCTCAGACCTGAGTGAGACAGTCCTCACTCCTAGCCACTCCCTAATGCAACCCAATAACCCACTCTCTGACCCACACCGATTTCCCCTCAGTGGACCAAACAAGCCCCAACCCTCAACACCATCCCACCCCATGCCCCTCTTGTTGGCTTGAATCCCCAGTACTCAGCATCCTGAACTGTCACACCTATACCTTCAACCTACACTAAGCATCCATTTATTTACATGGTGCCTCACCCACCTGACACACTACCAAGCTCACCCACTTGGCAAATACTCCCCTTACCCACCTGACACACTACCCTCCAGTCCAGCAGGTCCTTAAACCCACAATCAACCGTCACTCTAATCACACACTTTCCTCAAATAACTCATCCTTTCATGACAACTGTCATGGTGTCTGGCTGAGTTGCTAATCTCTGGCCACTGCTAAGCAGAGGCATAGTTTCCACACTAATTCTCCCTGCTGCTGAATTTGTGGATTGCTGGACAGGTTCGTAACATAAGGCCCTTATCCAGGAATCCACAGCACAGAAGTTGTTCAAAGACAAGTGGGTAATTTTTAATCTGGTCAGGGTGAGTAATCTTTCCTGACCATGATCACAGTATCTAAGATGATATATCTTATTTCATCCCAAATCCACTCACAATATTGATAGTTACAAAACTGATCTAGCCAAATTCAACACTACACTAAATAACACGAGACATAGGTTTCACAAATGAATGTGTGATCATGAGCAGTAATCAGGTATAGCCTGTTATATGATGTCACTAAGTGTTGGTCTTGCCTTACCAGTAGCACTCTAACCTCTAGTGGATTTCATCTCCACTCAGAAGAGTTGATTGTCCCATCCAGACTGGCACTTAAGTGCCCATTTTGCTACATCCTTTGAACTTTGACTCTTAAGGGACCTTTGGCTATTTTTAAAAGAAAGCTTGTGTGCGGTATGGACAAGGAACCAGAAGCAAGTGTTCTATCTTCACCTATATTTGGAGGATTGCCTGTGTGGAGAAATATGACCCCGTGCAAAGTTGTACAGAAAAAGGAAAGGATGGTGGGTTTAGAGATGGACAGGCGAGTCAATAAAGGAGAAGTCACTGCAGATTATTTTTTATGACTTACTGAGGAATCTATGATCCAAAACATTTTTGACAGCTACAAAGAACCATCTGTTCATTAAATATCTGGAATAAAAGGAATGAAAATTTAATGATGTATCTCTGCACTTTAATTCCTAACCTGTGCCTTTCTTTCTGAGTATTAGCTGTGTTTGTTTCCTGTACATCAATTGGTTACACAACCCCGTTGGACTCCAGCCCTAGCCCATCACCAGCCTCTTACCATCATCTTTTTGTTATGTTTCACCAGTTTCCCATTTTAAAGGTAACTAAACTGGTTAAATACTAACTCTTGGGCGTTGTACATCCTTGGAACTCTGACAATACACTTCTAAGTGTAGATAGCGCAACCACACCAACAAACTGCACTCATCCCACTGTGACTTGATGACAAAGCCAGGGTTTGTATGACAACAACATGGACAGCAAATCATCCAGCCAGCACTAGGATTAGCCAGGACAAGCACAATGGACTGAATTGTCTCCCTCTGCTCTGTAACACTTCTGTGATTAACTGTCTTTGGCGTGACCTCTTTCTATTTGCCCTTTATTTTTTTCTTGGGATGTGATCATCGCTGGCAAGGCCAACAGTTGCTGCCCATCTCTATTTGCCCTTGAATTGAATGGCCCATTTCAAAGGGCAGTTAACTGTCAACCACGGGACTGAGTGTTTGGAGTCTGACCAGGGAAGCATGGCAGATTTCCTTTCCTGAAGAACATGAGCGAATCAAATGATTTATGTAATCACCGTTAAATCAGCTTTTTAATTCCACATTTTGTTTTAGGAAATAGGATTAACATTTGACCATCTGCTCAGGTGGGATTTAAACTCCTGATCCCAGAACATCAGCCAGGGCCTCTGAGTCCAGTGCCCTCCCCACGACACTACCACCACCTTTATGAACAGAAATCTCTTGAATTTGATAAAGGATTTAGTACTTGAGGGAGATTTTTTTCAAGTTTTGAAAGGGTTTTCATGATTGGGAGTTTAAAAAATATATATTTTTAGACTTAGACACAGAGTCATACAGCATGGAGACAGGTCCTTTAGTCCAACTTGTCCATACCAACTAAGTTTCACAAACTGAATTAGTTCCATTTGTTTGCATTTAGCCCGTATCCCTTTTTACCTTTCCTATTCAAATATTTGTCCAAATGCCTTTTCAATATTGTAACTGTATCAGCCTCCAACACTTCCTCTGGCAGCTCATCCATATAAGCACCATCCTTTGTGTGAAAAATGGGGCCCCTTGGGTCCCTTCAAAATCTTTCCCTTCTCACCTTAGTTTGCTTAGAGTCACACAGCATGGAAACTGACCCTTCGGTCCAACCAGTCCATGCTGACCATAATCACAAACTAAACTAGTCCCATCTGCCTGCACTTGGTCCATATCCCTCCAAACATTTCTTATTCATGAACCCATCTTAGTGCCTTTTAAAAATTGTCAGTGCACCTGCGTCTGCCAATTCCTCCAGCAGTTCATTCTATACCTGAACCACTCTCTGTAAAAGAATTACCCTTCATATCTTTTTTAAGTATTTCTCTCTCACCTTAACAATATGCCTCCCAGTCTTAAAATCCGCCATTCAACTTATGTAAACCCCTCATGATTTTATAAACCTCTACAAGGTCATCCCTCAACTTCCTGCACACCTGTGAAAAAAGGTCCCAGCCTATCCAGCCTCTCTTTATAACTCAAAGCCTCCATTCCCGGCAACATCCTGGTAAATCTCTGCTGAACTCTCTCCAGTTTAATAATATCCTTCCTTTAAGAGGGCAATCAGAACTGGACACTATTTTCCAGAAGAGGCCTCACCAAAGTCCTGTACAAATTCAACATAACGTCCCAACTCCGATACAGTGTACTTAAAGTATGAGCAATGAAGGTAAACGTGTTAAACGCCTTCTTCTCAACATGGTTGTCAGTCTGAACCCATTGTGCATAGGGATGTGATTGCAAGTAGGGTGTGAGGGCAAATGATGATCAGTTGGCATTGAGCTGGCAGGGAGGCTATACAAGGCCATGGAGGTATATTGGAGTGAGAGTTGAACTGGATAGGGCAAAGCACTGTGTGGGTGAGAGGTGGTAAGCACAACGGGCAGAGGATCTGATATTTAATGAAGAAACTTGGACAAACTGCCCAAGAATTAAGCTGGGCCTGTTGACTATGGCACTTGACAGTCTCTACAGCCATCTCCAATCTGAATCCGGGGTTGATGGGTGCAAGTCCACCCCACAACCCCAACCTTGGAGCTGAAGGGGCAGCACAGTAACTCAGTGGTTAGCACTGCTGCCTCACAGCTCCAGGGACCCAGGTTTGATTCCAGCCTTGGGCAACTGTCTGTGTGGAGTTTGCACATTCTCCCCGTGTCTCCTCCAGGATTTTCCTCCAGGTGCTCCGGTTTCCTCCCACATTCCAAAGGTGTGCAGGGTAGGTGAATTGGCCATGCTAAATTGCCCATAGTGTTAGGTGCATTAGTCAGAGGGAAATGCATCTGGGTGGGTTACTCTTTGGAGGGTGGGTGTGGACTTGTTGGGCCGAAGGGCCTGTTTCTGCACTATGGAGGAATCTAATCTAACGACACATTTTCCTGAGCGGGATGAGAAATTTCATCTTTGGGGGTAAAAATGGAAAGCAATATGTCTTTAAGTGATCTTAGTGTCAAATCCTCTTTAACCACCAAGTTAACCGGGATGCAAAGAAACTATATAAATGCAGAACATTGTTGTTTTTTGATAATTCCATCATTACTTGGCTCAGCATTTATTGCCTGTCCCTTGTTACCCTTCAGGGGATTATTGTGACTCCTGCAGTCTTAACACAGCAGGAAGCAAAATCATTGCATAAAGGTCTCCATTTGTCTTGACTGGAGCCATGATCAGTGCCTTATCTACATTGAAACACAGTGTGCACAAATACTGATGTTAATGGTTCGAATGTACATTATGTTAAACCTGACTGTTAGCCCCAATACTCTAAATCCCACAGCAATTCCACCTGTACAAATACATTTGGTCATGACATCACAGTCTTATCAATGGACCCAAGTTAATGCTCTGGATCATGGATTTGAATCCTGCTGTGGCAGATGGTGAAAATAAAATTCAATAATAAATAATCTGGAATTATAACAAAGCTACCTTTTACACCATGCAGCAGGTTCACTAATATCATTCAGAGATGGGAAATCTGCCAAAGTTAGTCAGCCTGACCTATACTTGACTCCAGATCCACAGCAAGAGGATTGACTTATTTGTCCTCGGAAAAGGAAATAAAAATAAAGTAATGCCCATGCTGCATGAACAAATACAAATAAGATGCGAATGTAAGATATCTGCTATAACAAAGGACCACAAGCCTTCACATCTTACTTTGGTGCTAGAGAAGCTGATAATTATTTACTGAGCAGCCAGGCAGTGGCTGATTCCTTCGGCATGGATATGATAAGCTGCTGCATAATTCATAAAGATACTTTTATAAGGCGTGGAATGCTGAGTTGTCTTCATGCAGATATCTGACATGAGCCGTGCAGTAGGAAACTGTGTATTTTCTTGTCAATAAATTGGGTGGGTGTTCCTAAAAAGGCTCCTTTTAAAAACGATAAAATCAATTGGTTCTAACTGCAGCATTTTCTGTCACATTTCTTTTAGCTCAATCTTCCTTCTCTGCACCACAGATAATTTTCCCAAGGCGATAAACGTTTCGTTCTAAACATTGTCAATTATCTCTCCTGCCCTGCAGACCTCTCCTGTCCTTCCACCAACATCAGACATGATAGTGGAATTCTTCAGCGGTGAGAATTTGTGAAATAATTGGGTGGCTGAGTTTAAACTTCTACACTGGAGCAGATAAAGGCCATTCAGCCCCACGAGCCTGGTCTGTCATTCAGTCTGGTCATGGCTGAGCTGATGTCATTTCTGCTTTCCCTGTCTGGGTTCTATGTCCTATTCCCGATCCGTTTTATGGCCAGACAAGGAAAAGGAGGACTCGGCTCCCACTATTTAACCCCTTCTTGGGCATTTGTACCAAATATTTTTGCACCTTATTTTAGCATACAGCTATTGCACTTCAATTAAAATCAAAATGAACTCAATAAGAATTGGAGGAGCCAACTTCAAAAAGTGTTGGAGAAACTCAGCAGGTCTGGCAGCATCTGTTGAGAAAAAAACATGTTTTAAGAATATTTCTGATGAAGAGTCAATGGCCTCAGATCCTGTTTTTCTCTCTAAAGATGCCGGTACACCTGCTGAGTTTCTCCAGCAATTCCTGTTTTGGTTTTCGATTTCCAGCATTCACAGCTCTTTTGTTTTAGAGAAGGATCCATATTACCAGGTTTTCTTGAGTGAAAGAAAGAGGAATGTTATTACCTACTGATCCCCCAAAATAACAAAACCACAACATCAAAAACACACCATGCAAACACAGGTAATGAATTTAAAATGAAATGCAGAGACTGTCTCGTGCAATCAAAAAGTTAAAAGCAATTATAATTTAAATTCCTTGAGTTGTGAGAGTGACCTGAGTCCTGGATGTTTAGTTGTGGTCTTGTTTCTTTAACAGCAGCAACGTTTGCAGATATCCTTGAGCTCTTGTTTGACAAAGCTTTGACAAGGGGTCAGTTAGACTCAAAACGTCAGCTCTTTTCTCTCCTAACAGATGCTGCCAGACCTGCTGAGATTTTCCAGCATTTTCTCTTTTGGTTTCAGATTCCCGCATCCTCAGTAATTTGCTTTTATCCAGTGTTTAACCCACTGCCACCTCTCTTCCAGGAATGCCTACCCTGAAGAATTACTGCTCTTCTCTCCGACAGGATTTTCGTTTGTCTCTCTCCCCCATCCACCTTCACTGCTTTCCTTTTCTCTCTCAGTGTTAGACAACATATTTACTAAGACTCACTTCCACAGTCATATTTCCTTCCTCAGTGACTGTCTTCACTTCCGACTTACTCCACGTGGATTTCAACTCAAATTCCACCCTGCATGCAGCCTCCAGGATTACAGGTATTTGCATGATATACAACATCTTTCCAACTGCTGTTCTCACCGCATCCTAAAAGCCACATTCAGGACCATGCGCCGCCACATGTAAGCACTCGACACCTCTCTCCAGCAGCACCGACTTACTCTCTCTAAAAGCTGTCCGGGTCCACAGTTTCATTTCATCCTTCGTATTATTCAACGCCTTAACTCCAAACTTTTCCTGTTTCTTGCAGATGTTAAGGAACGCAAGCTTCAACTTCTCATCCACACCCCTGCCCACCCTCCACCTTCCAACAGTCTCAATCTCTCCAATCCCATCTCTTCCAGCCCCAGCCCTTGCCTTGTCATACCCTCTGACCTTCCCCTATCTGAGGCTGAGCGTGCTGGTCTCAGCAAAGAACTCAGCTTTGTTTCCTTACTTCAATGAATTCGGGCTCGACATGATGCTGAGCTCTTTTTCCGTCGCCTTCGCCTTCATGCTCACTTCTTTGGGCAAGAGTCCTCCCCCCACTCCACAGATCCTTTCACATCCCTCCAATATTCCACCTCTAATTGGACACCCCCGCCAGGACAACTGCCTGCCTTACATTGACAATTGTCGACGGGACATTGGCCGCCTTAATTTCTCTGCCTCCTTACCCATTCCAACCTCTCTCCATCCGAACTTCCTGCCCTTCGCTCCCTTAGGTCCAACCCCAACCTTGTCATCAAACCTGCTGACAAAGGGGGTGCTGTTGTCCTCTGGCGTACTGACCTCTACCTCGCAGAGGTTGAGCGCCAACTCTCAGATTCCTCCTCCTACCTCCCCATGACCACACCACTGAGCATCAAGCCATTGTCTCCAACATCGTGACTGACCTCATTTCTTCTGGATGCCTCCCTCCCACAGCTTCCAACCTCATAGTCTCCCAACCCCGAACAGCCTGTTTCTACCTACTCCCCAAAATCCACAAGAACGACTGTCCCGGCAGGCCCATTGTGTCAGCATGCTCCTGCTCCACTGAACTTATTTCCTTGACTCCATCGTCATTTCCTCCCCACCTACATCCAGGATTCCTCTGGTGCCTTGCGACACATTGACAGCTTTCAATTCACAGGCCCTAACCACCTTCTATTCATCATGGATGTGCAATCTCTTTACACCTCCATCCCACACCAAGACGGCTTGAAAGCTCATCGATTCTTTCTCGAAAAGAGGCCCGAACAATCTCCATCCACCAGCACTCTCCTCCGCCTGGCTGAACTTGTTCTCTCTCTCAACAATTTCTCCTTCAACTCATCCCATAGGGCTTTGACAAGGGTCAGTTAGACTCAAACCATCAGCTCTTTTCTCTCCTTACAGATGCTGCCAGACCTGCTGAGATTTTCCAGCATTTTTGCTTTTGGTTACAGTACAGAACAGGCCCTTCGGTCCACAAAGTTGTGCCGAGGATTATTCCTAACCTAAAATAAAATAACTTAACCTACTCACCCCTCAATTCCCTGCTGTCCATGTGCATGTCCAGCAGTCGCTTAAATGTCCCTAATGACTCTGCTTCCACCACCACCACTGACAACACATTCCACGCATTCACAACTCTCTGCGTAAAGAATCCACCTCTGACATCCCCTCTCTACCTTTCTCCTAATGTCTTTAAACTATGACCCCTCATGCCAGTCAATCCTGCCCTGGGGAAAAGTCTCTGGCTATTGACTCTATCCATGCCTCTCATTACCTTGTACACCTCAATCAGGTCACCTCTCTTCCTCCTTTTCTCTAGAGAGAAAAGTCCGAGCTTAGTCAACCTCTCTTCATAAGCCAAGCCCTCCAGTCCAGGCAGCATCCTGGTAAACCTTTTTTGCACTCTCTCCAAAGCCTCTGTGTCTTTCCAATAATAGGACAACCAGAACTGGACACAATATGCCAAGAGTGATCTCACCAGGGTCTTGTAGAGCTGCAGCAAAACTTCATGGTTCTTAAACTCAATCCCCCTCTTATTGAAAGCCAGAACACCATATGCTTTCTTAATAACCTGATCCACTTGGATGGCAACTGTGAGGGATCTATGCACTTGAACACCAAGATCCCTCTGTTCCTCCACACTGCCAAGAATCCTGTCTTTAATTCAGCATTCAAGTTTGACTTTCCAAAATGCATCACTTCACATTTATCCAGGTTGAACTCCATCTGCCATTTCTCAGCCCAACTCTGCATCCTGTCTATGTAGTGTTGCAGCCTGCAATTGCTCTCGATACTATCAATAGCACTTCCAACCTTTGTTGGCAAATTTACTAACTCATTCCACAATCTCCTCATCCAAGTCATTTATAAAATTGTACGCAGAGCAGAGGCCCAAGAACAGATCCTTGTGGGATACTACTCATCATTGACCTCCAGGCAGAATACTTTCCATCTACAACCTCTCTCTCCCTTCTGTCAGCCAACCAATTCTGAATCCAGAGAGCCAAATCTCCCTGCATCCCATACCTCCTGACTTTATAAATGAGCCTACATGGAGAACCCTGTCAAATGCCTTGCTGAAATCCATATACACTGCATCCACTTCTCGACCTTCATCAACCTGTCTTGTCACCTCCTCAAAGAACACAATAAGATTTGTGAGGCATGACCTGCCATTCACAAAGCCATGTTGACTGCCTTTAATCACTCTATACTTTTCCAAATAGTCATAAATTCTATCCCTCAGAATTCTTTACAAAACCTTGCTGACCACAGACGTAAGACTGACTGGTGTGCAATTGCCCAGAATTTCCCCATTCCCCTTCTTTACAATTTCCTGTAACACTCACCTCCCTCCAATCCTCTGGTACGACTCCCATGGAGAGTGAGGAAGCAACGATCTCCACCAGCGGCTTAGCAACCTCCTTTCTCACTTCCTGGAGCAACTTAGGATAAACCTGGTCTGGCCCTGGGGACTTACCAATCTTAATGTTTGCCAGAATTTCCAGTGCATCAACTTCATCAATGTTGATCTGTTCAAGCCTGTTTTCCAGCTCTTCAAAATTCTCATTCTCAACAAGGTCCCTTTCCTTAGTGAAAACCAAAGCAAAAACACTCATTTCGGGCTTTCCCTATCTGCTCAGACTCCACGCACAAGTTCCCTACGCTATCCCTGACCGGCCCTACCTTCTCCCTGATCATTCTCTTATTCCTGATGTATGAGTAAAATGCCTTTGGGTTCTCACTAATCCCACCTGTCAAGCCATTTTCCTGCCCCCTCCTGGCTCTCCTCAATCCATTTCTGAGCTCCTTTCTAGTAAGCCTGTAATCTTCTAAAGCTGTGCTAGATCCTTGCTTCCTCTGCCTTGCGTAAGCCTCCTTCTTCCTTTTGATGAGAAGCTCCCCTGTTCTCGTCATCCAAGGTTCCTTAATTTTACCCTTTCTTGCCTGTCTCAGAGGAATAAATTTGCGCATCACTCACAACAACTGCTCCTTAAACAGTCTCCACATGTTTGCTGTGCTCATTCTGTGGAACAACCACTCCCAATCTGTACTTCCCAACTCCTGTCTGATAGTGTCATAATTTCCTTTTCCCTAATTAAATATCGTCCCTTGGTAGCTACTAGTTTCCTTCTACAAAGCTATGGAAAATGTGAGGCAGTTATGGTCACCGTCACCAAAGTGTTCTCCCACTGTGAGGTCTGACACCTGTACTGGCTCATTGCTGAGCACCAAATCCAAAATGGCCGCTCCCCTCTACGGTATGTTTACATACTGAGTGAGGAAACCCTCCTGAACACACCTGACAAAAAAGGCTCCATCCAAACCATCTGCATTAAGGATTTCCAGTCAACATTGGGAAAGTTGAAGTCACCCATAACAACAACCCTGCCACATCTGAATTTTTCCAAAATCTGCCAGCCTATGAGTTCTTCAATCTCCCTACAGCTATTAGGGGGCCTGTAGAAAACCTCCAGTGAGGTGGCTGTTCCCTTGCTGTTCTTAACTTCCACCCATGGTAACATGGAAATCACAATTTAGTCAGGTTTTACTTATTCTATTTGTGTTCCCTGGATCTGCCTCAGTCTGTGGTCAGGTGATTACTACATGCAGTAAAAAATGAGGTCTGCAGATGCTGGAGATCACAGCTGCAAATGTGTTGCTGGTCAAAGCACAGCAGGCCAGGCAGCATCTCAGGAATAGAGAATTCGATGTTTCGAGCATAAGCCCACGCATTTTACATCAGTATTTGGAGAGACTCACATCATTCAGACAGATAACAGAACTTGAATATTGAAAGTCTACTTTTACAAGTAGCACTTTTATTGGTATGATTACTAGACAGCAGCTGACTGGAATGATATTTGAGCCCTGCCTTCCCTCCCTGACTTCTTCAATAATAATTACAAATGTACTAATAGAGTCCTTTCATCCCTGTTGCTTGTGGAATTAATAGGAGAATGCACAGCTCACGTTCCAAACCATTGGCTCTCCAGAACGTCACTTGGGGAGTGTTGAAACAACTTGTCCATTAAACAGGGGCTACCAACTGCAACGAGTGTTGTGTCAGCCCCATTTCTAAATTAGCCAGAACACAAGTGTGAGTATTCCACAAAGCATGGCATCATTGTCCTTGGTGATTTGGAGTTGCTGAGTAACAGGACCTAGACACCAATTAAAGTGTTGACAGGGTGGTCTCTATGACTGACACAGACTTTTAAGTATATTCCTGATCGAAGGCATAATCTTGTCTCTGTTTAAATCGTGACTAAGTACTTTTCACATCCAGGATTCTTTGGCAACTCAGCTAATTGCACTGCAGGACTGGCAGTAATGAGTTGACCCTGTTGTATCAACTCTCTGTTGAAATAACTTCTGAAATAACAACAATTCTAGCTTTCACCTCTGTCTGCTATGTTCATGCCTTCCTTTTTGAGATACATTGCCCTATTTTATTAGAAATGTACACTGTAATATTGCAATGCTGGCATTGTCATGATGGGTCAAGTGGCTTTATTTTATGCTGTATCATTCTGGGACATTTATCATCACACAGTCAAGTAGATACCTATGCAACTGCTCGTCTTGAAAGGGGAGAACTATTTGCTTCCCATGTTACTTTTGGAGAAAGGAATTCTTACTAATTTAACAAGGATTGAACATTAATTTGTATTGCTGCCTTATCAGTTCTGAAAATATTTTGCACAAAGCTTAAGAAACAGGTCTAGGCCATCCATCCCCTCCAGCCTGCTTTACTGATCAATTACATCATGCTTAATCTTTGATCTGGACTGTATTTTCCAGTCAGATCTCCACACCCTCTGACTCCCCCAGAATCCCAGGCTGTAGGGTATTGGAACTCACTGGAGTGAGCCATGTTGTAGGAGGGGGCCCTCTGGTCTATTCTTGGCAGCAGGAAAACACTGGAAAGGAGAACCCACCTGTTAGCTCATTAGGCCTTGCCGTTGAGCCAAATAAAAGCCATTAACCTTGAGCCCTCTGGGATTTTGTGCTCTGGCGTTCTCCCAGCTTGCATAGGCTCCCCTCGCCCGCCACCCCGCTCCTGCCCCCCACCTGACCCTGCTCTGCGAACCCTGTTGTGTCCCAGGGCTAGAACTCCCAAACATATGGCAACATCTGAATGAAGGCTCTCACACTTGACGGACAACTTGACCTGACAATATTTTTCATTTTTCCAGATTTTCCATCTGGGGAATAAAATCTCTGGTTTTTTTTCATTTATGGGATATGGGCATTACTGGCTAGGTTTGTCAGCTTTTATTACCCATCCATTACTGCTTCGGAGGAGATGGTAGTCAGCAGCTTTCATAAACCTCTTCGGTTCGTGTCACGTATGTCACAGCGCTGTGAGGGAAAGAGTGAGATCCAGGACTTTGACAGTGATAGAGCAGTGATATAGTTCAAAGTCAGGATGGTATGTGGCTAGGGGGGGATTTTGCATATGGCAATGATGTCTCTGCTGTCTTTATTCTTCGACTTGATCAAGGCTGAAGGATTACGTAGGGTTAAGAGGTGACATCACAGGACCCTGACAAGCACTTCATATCATTCTATTAGGTCACCTCTCATTATTCTGAGGCTGGAGATGCCTTCTTTCAGAAGCAGGTAGCCCACTGCACTATTTCCAGAGAGTACAAGCTTGTTCTGTCTGAAGAATAGCTTAAGGAAAACAAAAATAGAAATTGCTGGAAAAGCTCAGCAGGTTGGGCAGCATCTATGGACTGAAATCAGAGTTAGCATTTAGAGTCAAGTGATCCTTTCTCAGAACTGCCAGACCCGCTGAGCTTTTCCAGCAATTTCTGTTTTTGTTTGTGATTTACAGCATCTCCAGTTATTTTTGGCTTCCATTCAGAAAACAAAACAATCCCTGTCACTTGGGGAGAAATGGCAGCCAATTTGCACACAGCAGGTTCACATAAACAACAAAGGAGGTGACTACCCCCATCAATGTGATTTTGGTCACATTTGTTGAGGGTGGAATGTCTGTTAGAGCACAGTGTGAACGCCCTGTTCCCTCTGGAAACAGTGCAGTGGGATGTCCGATTCAGAAAGAAGGCTTTCCCCATAGTGCAATGCTAATGAGGAAAGGCTGGAATAGGTGTCAATCCGGATCACACATTCCACCTCTGGAGTGGATTTGGAAACTGCACATGAGAGGTGAGAACCTGTTAAACTGAGCAATAAGTAAGTATCACACCCATCTGATTAAGGCCAAAATCATAGGAAATACAGAATAAATATTGATCAAGAAGGCACAAGTGATGGCAAATGTTTTCTGCCATGTTTTCAGACTTCCAAAGATGCGTGAAGGATGTGCGATTTTCCTGAGCAAAAAGCAGCTACCATTCTCGTTACATCCCTAGAGAGCATCCCTACAATACCCTACAATAACTCATATTCCCTGCACTAAACCGCTCTGTAGCCTCAGAGAATTTAATCATCCCAAGTTTTCCAATATTGAAGGGTGCTTTCGGTATGTTAGCTCAGACCCAGATATAAGGGTATAAAAGCTGCACATGAATTGATTTCAAGCAAGATCCTTGGAGATCACAGGTCAGAAATTTCTCAAACAATGCATTTCTACTGAAGTAACACAATACATTTCTTCTGTTGTGATGCAGTGTACTGTGTAAAAGTAATTATTTGCCATATTGGAGCTTCCAGTACCAAGCCATTCAGTCTGGATAATGAAATTACTATTTTACTGAAGGACGATTGCTAACTCAATTGAAGCCCTACGTTTAAAAATAACATCTGAAGATAATAAACCTAATGATTAATTGACTATTGTGATTGAGATCATCTTCAATGTTGAAACTTGCCTATCCCGTCTTGGTGTTTCTGCGATTTAAATTAGAGTGCAAATTTTGAGTTTCACCAAGGTTTCTCAGGTGGGTTCTCCATTCCAGTGTTTTCCTGCTGCCAGGATTAGGCCTGAGGGGCCCCTCCACAACATGGCTCACTGCAGTGAGCTCCAATACCTCACAGCCTGGGATTCTGGGTCAGTCAGAGGATGTGGAGATCTGGCTGGAAGATACAGTCCAGGTCAAAGATTAACTATTTCAGGAAATCCTGAAGTGCTCATCTGGAACTAATTCTTTCTCACAGATTCTGATTCTGATTTGCAGTGTCACCAAATAATTACAGTTAGGCAAAGCCATTCAGCTGATTCTGGAAATCACGCCATCTGGACAGAACCTCAGTCAGCCAATTGCAGCACTGGATCACTTTCAGACAATTTCACAATGCGAAAAAATATGCATTAATCTAGCACTTTTCATGGATTCAGGATGTTCCATAGTGCATTACAGCTGAGTGCACTGTTACATTGTGCAACACATAGGAGCCAATTTGCACACAGCAAGCTCCCACAAATAACAACAGCAGTGACTAGATAGCCATTTCTTAGTGACATCAGTTGAGGGAGACTGGGTATGATGTTTTCCCAGATGACCACTGTTGGCAGCTTGTGGTACCTTCTACCAGTCTGTGGTACTGTGTAACAGGAACTCTCACCAATCCTCCTTTGTCTTCACTTTGTCCTGGACTTATCCAGTAATTTGTGGTAGAGGTACACCACCAGAAACTAACTACAGCTGAGGTACTGTTCATAGATCCTAAGGAGATTTATTGTATGTTGGTAATAAGTAAAACGTTATTTGAACAGGAATAGTTACTAGGAGTTTGGGGAGCTGATACAGATACATCTCCTCCCTCTAAAAGTGAGAGTGGAACTCCCTGTTTCCACCCAGAGCCTGTGTTTGACTGTTATAGATTGGGTGAGACCAATATAGCATAACATTAACCCCTTCAGAGTCATTATCTTACTCAACATTATAGAGAACTCCTCACTCTTCATCAAATCCTTTCAAACCCATCAAGGTTCCTGAGGAAGCACCTTCTAAACTCACAACCTCTAACGTCTAGAAAGATATGGATAGCAGGTACATACGAACACCATCACCTGCAGGTTCCCCTCCAAGCCACTCATTGCCCTGACTTAGAAATATATCGCTGTTCCTTCAGTGTCACTCGGTCAAATCCTGTATCTCCCTACCTAGCGCCCTACACCCCAAGGATTGCAGCAGTTACTGAAGGTACTCACCAACTCCTTCTCCAAGGCAATTAGAGATGGGCAATAAATGTTGACCTGGTCAATGAGGCGTGAGGAAATAAATCCATCAAGCTCCAGTAATAGTGGAATAATGATTGAAGCAGCCCCTTTACTCTGCCTGTGGTCCTGCATTGAGGTGGGATGCACCGGTGTCAACAGATGGAGGACATTTTCAACTCCCTGGGTAGGCACAGCCACCCAGATGTTGCTCCAACTGAATTCCTCATCTTGTTAGCTGAAGATGATCAGATCACCTCAAAACAGGAATATAATTCTTCCAATCCATTACACCTACTTATGTTGTTGCTCTGTCTTCACCTTGTCAACATCCACGCAGTATTGCATATCATTGTCATTTTAAAATAGAATTCCTGAAAGCCCAAGCCGTGAAGATTTTTGAAGCTCACGGTTTTTAAACTAAGCTTTCCTTTTTTAGGCAAAAGTGAGGACTGCAGATGCTGGAGACTAGAGTCGAGAGTGTGGTGCTGGAAAAGCGCAGCAGGTCGGGCAGCATCTGAGGAGCAGGAGAGTCGACGTTTTGGGCAAAAGCCCTTCATCAGGAAGGAGGCCTGTGAGCCGAGGGAGTGGTGAGATAAATGGGAGGGGGTGGGGCTGGGAGGAAGGTAGCTGAGAGCGTGACAGGTGGATGAAGCGGGTCTAAAGGTGATAGGTCAGAAAGGAGGGTGAAGCCGATAGGTGGGAAGGAAAATGGACAGGTAGGACAGGTCATGAGGGCGGTGCAGAGTTGGAAGGTTGGAACTGGGATAAGATGGGGGGAGGGGAAATGAGGAAACAGGTGAAATCCACATTGATGCCATTTGGTTGGAGAGTCCCAAGGCGGAAGATGAGGCGTTCTTTCTCCAGGCGTTGGGGGGTTGGGGAGTGGCGATGATGACGGCTTTCCTTTTTTAGTCCAAGTAACCTAGTAGGGTAGATTGATGATCTTTGAATTCTGCTCAGGAAAGTGTTAGACACTGCTGAACCTATCACCAGCTCATGTTCAGAACTGTTCGCAATTATTATTCTCTTGGGAGAAATCAATCCCCATTCTACTCCCTCTTTACTAAAACTGTCTCATTCAACCTTGCGGTGACAAGAAAGGGGAATCTTAAATGTGCTGTGTGTGTGTTTTTGTTTTTGAAGGAGTAGCTTTTGTCTGTGTCAGGGAACAATTTCTATTCAGCAATACGTATATTTTTCAAGACACATGCCGGAACTCTTGTACACGATTCTTGGCACTGCTCCATGCACTCATTGGGCATTTAATGATGAAGACCTTTAAAAATATCGAACCACTTATTTGAAGTTTGATTCATTCTATAAATCAACACATCTTGGTGAAGGGCCATAGTC
Source organism: Hemiscyllium ocellatum (assembly GCF_020745735.1). NCBI lineage: Eukaryota > Metazoa > Chordata > Chondrichthyes > Orectolobiformes > Hemiscylliidae > Hemiscyllium > Hemiscyllium ocellatum. The sequence continues at coordinate 12,907,271 of NC_083424.1, forward strand.
TTAACTACAGGGCAACAGCAGCACTGAGAAAGAATGAGGCTAAGTTAAATCAAGAAGTAGTGATTTCAGCTGACAAAAATAGAAACTGCTGGAAAAGCTCAGCAGCTCTCGCAGTATCTGTGCAGAAAAATCCAAGTTAACATTTCAGGTCGAGTGACCCTTCTGAGAAACTTGCTGAGATTTTCCAGCAATTTCTAATCTCGTCTTTGATTTACAGCATCTACAGTCCTTTCGGTTTGCATCAGGTGATTTCAGCTTGCGATTTAACAACATTGTAGGAAATAAGAGTCAATCCACGAGGTCAGGAGTTCCAGTTTTGCGATGTTGTTAAAGATTGCATGTAATAGCTGCGACACAATGCAGGAAGTGAAAATGTTGTCATCCAAAAGCACAGGTTTCCTAGAGGTCATGGATTTTTTTAACTGCGTGACATATGTTTGTGTTTTTTTAAATCAATTTAGCCTTCTACAAGTTGGCTCTATTGAAAGGCTGAGCTTCCTGTCTGGAGAATAAGGAGCTAGCAAAGGTAACAGTGGCTGTTGGAGATAGAGGTCACATACATGAAGGTTTTGGATAGGTGGAGGCTGGTTGATCTGAATATCATGGTTTGTGGAGGTCTGCCCAAGTGTCAAGAACTTCAATCTTATTCAAGCCATAGAGTCATACAGCACAGAAACAGACCCTTCAGTCCAACCAGTCCATATCGATCACTAAACTAATACCGCCTGCCTGAGCATGGTCCATATCCCTCTAAATCTATCCTCTTCATGGACTTATCCAAATGATTTTTAAACATTTTAACTGGACCTGCATCCACCATTTTCTTTGGCAGTGCATTCCACACACAAACCACTCTCTGAGTAAACGAGTGACCTCTAATATCCTTTTAAAATCTTCCTTCTCTCACTTACAAAATATGACCACTAGTTTTGATCTCCCCCACCCTAGGGAAAAAGATTCTTGTCATTCACCTTATCTATGCCCCTCATAATTTAGTAATCCTCTAAAAGGTCATCCCTCAAACTCAGATGCTCTCGTGAAAAATGTCGTAGACTTTCCAGTCTATTTTTATATTTCAAATCCTCTATTCCCGGCAACATCCTGGTAAATCTTTTCTGAACCCTTTCCAGTTTAATAATATCCTTTATATAACAGGGTGATCAGAAATGGACACAGTATTCCAGAATAGGCCTCACCAATGTCATGTAGAGCCTAACATAATGTCCCAACTCCTATATTCCAGGGTCTGATTATTCTTGAATATGATATCTCCCAACCATCAGCAGAGCTTTATAGTGGAAAATTTGAAAGATTTTGAACGCTTTGAGTCCAGGGTCATCCTAATTCTAAATGGCCAATCTCTTATCCAGAGAATATCCCTTCTAATTCTAGATTCCCAAGCCAGGGAACATAGAAGTGTCTCAGTAAAATCATTTCAACAATTGATATGATTCTTCTTATTATTCAGAGAATGAAGGCCTATTTTACTCAATCTCCCCTGACAGAACAATACTGTCATTTCATTGCTCAATCCAGCAAACCATTATTCACACCACCTCCAAAGCAAGTATATCTTTCCTTAGGCCAGGAGACCATATCTGTGCACATTACTTCACCAAAGGTCAGAAAATACAGCATCGAAAAAATATCACCTGCTCATCTGCACATATAAAATAATCCATATGAAATATGTCATAGTTAAAAAAATCACTGACTACAAAAGTGACTGATCCAGCAGTGAGAGTAAGAAAACCATATGTGACCAGAAAAGACAATTTAACCATTTAGCCAATTTCTTGTCCAAATTATTTGGAATGTGTCTTCACTGGCCCTTATTCAAATTATTTAGGCCTGCAGGTCACCAGTCTTCAAAGGTCTCTATATGATGACCTCTCTGAAGGTATTGACAAGATCCCAAGTCTGTCTGAACTTCCAATGGGTCAATGTTGATGAAGCAAATATTTCTACTCATTCAGAAAAGTGTTTCTTGTTTTAATATTGAAGACGTGATCATTATAGAATCCCTAAAATGTGGAAACAGACATTCAGCCTATCAAGTTTGTACTGAGTCTCTGAAGTTATGGAGGCTTTTGGGTCCAATTTGAAAGCCATCATCATATTCTAGGAGTCTTGATAGATTTGACATCAATCATATCCAACTAATATAGAGTGGCAATCAACAAAGCCAGTAAGGTGTTGAACTACATGACCAAAGCAATAACTTACAAGTCAGGTGTAATCCTCATAATATTTTATATTTCCATCAGTAGGTAGCACTCTCACACCTGAGTTAGAAAGATATGGTTCAGATCCCAATCAGCATTTGATAAGGACACTCCAATGCACTGATGCCAACATGCTGCACTGTATTATTTTTTGGACGAAATATTATTTAGAGTTTTGACTTGTCCTGTCAGGTGGACATCAAAGATCTCAAGGCACTAATAAGAACAGGGTCCTTGCCAATACTTATTTCTCATTCATCATCAAAATACATCAACTGATCATTAACACACTGCTATTCAAGAGTTTCCTGTGTGTAAATTGGCTGCTGCTTTTAACAGAATTCAACAGTGGATGGACATCAAAAGTAAAGCCACCATAGTCCCACTCTCTCCCTAGAAAGAGATGACTGGTGATGAGTTTAACCTGAGGGTCACCAAATCTCAGACAAGGGGCAGGGTTGAGAAGGCAACACCTACATATTAACTTCACCTGGTAAAAGAATTACATCCATTTTGTTGGTAACATTCAGTGCCACAAACCATCCAGTGTTCTGAGCTAACCAAAGTACTTCATTGGCTGAGAAAGAGTTTGTCCTGTTTCTTGTATGCTGCAACCAGTTTTGTTTGAGAAGAAGCTATGGAAACTTTCAGGCATTGGAGTCATTGCAGGAAGGGCACACAAACTGAATCCTCCTGTCAATTGATTTATCTCCATTGCAGGTGAGACTTGAGCCTGGCTGTTCTGGTACTGCAAGAGATGGAGGTAGTAGCAGTGCACCATAAGAGCTTACCACTTGCGAGCTGTAAACTGAAGCATTAACTATAAACTTAATAGAAACTTAAAAGCAAAAGTTTTAAAATGGGTGTCATTCACTCAATTTTCGGCTTCAACTACAGTTTGGTGGCTGATCTTTTATTCAATCAGGATATCTTGTAAAAGTACTGTTGGCATATATTAAAAGTCGTCTCAGGATTAGTTTACCAAACCTGGATAGGTCTCTTCACTTTGCCTTCAATTATAGGTACAATGGTGTATGGTTAGTTGGAAGGGCAGTTGGTGCTGTATCTTCAAAGTGAGCCTTGTCAGGCATGGTGCTGATAAGTCACTCTTTTTATGTATGCAAGGAGTGGTATTGATAGCTAGAATCAAAATCTGCCTGGTTTGAATTGGACAATCTACATGTCAAATATCTAATTGCTAGAATACCACGTTTCCACCTCTGTGTATGTCTTATAAAATGTGGGGATCAATTGTTACAATTACTAAAGTTTTCACTGAATTCCTGTGTCATTACAGCACAGGTCATTATCACACTACCTGCCACTATCCTGTCCTGTGGGCATTGTAAAAAATGACAAGCTTATTTGTAAGCAGCTGTGGCGATATTCGTGGACTAGACTTTGGTGAGGACTTTGCCAATGATGAAAGTTCAGTGCGAGCTAAATAAATCAATGAAAAGCTCAAATAAGTGCAACAACCAGAAAATACTTTGAAAAACAAGAGAGAATGAATGGAAGCAAAGATCACTACCGGCGGAATGTACCTTTAGATCATGACCAAAGTTGGAAAGCGTCAATTGAAAGATTAAGACAAATGACTGCTTATTTCATAAGAGCCATCAGCAGTGAAATAACCTCTAGTGAATCATTGCTCAGCATCTTTAACTGATTCCCTTTAGAAAAATATATCCAAGTGAAATTGGTCGATGTTATATATAGAAACAAGGAACACACTATCATTGACCTCTTAGAAAGATCAAAATCACTGCCATCTGTCATTGGAATGAATTACAAGTAAGCAATGATAATATTGAAGCCACTTTTATAAAGAATTGTATTTCAGATGCTCAATAATCACATTGCAGATTACAAATCCTGTTATTTTTGTCAAACCAAAGTATTATTTAATATGTATCTTGTGCCCCATTTATAGTTGTCACAAGAAGCATAAATTTTTACAGGAACTATAAATTCTAGTAGACCTGTTGCTGCAAGGATGAGTTCAAAACTTCTGTAATTATACAGTTAGGAAAGTAGACTAAGAATGTACTTGGGCTACTTTGACTTTGTACTTCACACGTACACACTGTTACCTTGGAAACAGAATATTACCAGACTGTTGGGTTAATCCTGACTAATGTTGTCATATTGTGCGATTTAGATGTATTAAACTATAAGATGCTTCTACTATCATTGTTTATACTGAATCTTCTCAGGTGTCAACCTAGACTTATAGATTTTGTTAAATTGTATGGTCATCAGGAGATAAATAAGAGTTGAGCCAAGTTCTTGTGGCTTTCCATAGGTGTTGAGTTAATCGAGCTAACCGTGACCACAAGATCATTTAATTTAAAGGAACAATGGAAAGAAAACAGAAAATACGTAATGAAGTTAAAAATGCTCAACTGGGGAACAACTAATTTCCATGATTTAAGAAGGGACGTAGAACATGCAAATTAGAAACAGCGATTACAGAATACAGTGACAGAACAATGGAAGGCAAGCCATGATTATTCATCTACAAAAAAGGCACATTCATTTAAAAGGAAAAGATAGAACATCTAAAGTCAATGCATCACTGGGTAATTGTGGGGACCAAATAGATTCTATCTCAGAATATGAAAAGAAATAAATGAGGTTATTACAGATCTATATAACATATTGTACCAATTACAAGTTTCCAATATCTTCGCAGTTTGAGAACTGTTCCATTGCACCAGAATATTTGGTATGTCCCTCTGCTATTTAAGATGACGGAGGAAATTATAGAGCCGTTAGAGTTATATTCCTTGTTGGCAAATTACTCGAGATCATAATTAGTAATAAGGAGACTTAACAACTTGAAAATTCTCAGCAGATCAGAAAGAATAGCATGAATTTGTAGATCATGCAAGTCGAATAGATTGAATTGTTTGAAGACGTGACTAAAATACTTGGCAAGAGAATCCATGGGTGTTATTTATACTAACTTCCAAAAAGTATTTGATAAGTTTTTGCAAAAGAGGTCGTTAGCTAAAGTTGAAACATAGGGCATTGATGGTCAATTATTGATCTGGTTATGAAACTTGCTGAACGAGAAAAGATATAGAATAAGTATAATGGTCAAGTAGGAGTGACAGGATGCAACTAGTGATGTCCTGCAAGGATCGATGGTGAGCTCTCAAAGTTTCATTCTATATTTAAATTTGGCAATGATACAAAGAGAGGTCAATTGTAGGAGGTGTAGATGGAATCAAAAAGTCAAGCTGGGATATTGATAGATCAATGGAATGTGTGAAAGTGTTGGAAATGGGGGCAGATATGATGTTGTGGATTTTGTATCTAAAAGGCACAGAGAAAGATACTTTTCAAGGTAAAGAGGTAGAAACAATGAAGGTCCAAAAAGGGTGCGAAGCTAGGTACATTGTTAAAATGTGCGTTCTGTAAAAGAGTCACACCAGACTCGAAACATTAACTCTGTTTCTCTCTCCACAGATGCTACCAGATCCATTGTTCACCAGCATTGTTTGTATTTGCATCAGATTTCCAGCATCCAGTGTATTTGGTTTTGATTAAAATATTATGACTTGGCAGAGAACATAATCATAACAGTTAATAGAATAATGGTCTTTATATCGAGGGATCCTTGCCACAGAGGGCTGTTGGGGTAGAATCCTTGTGTATATTTAAGGATGAGTTAGAGAGATTCTTGATTAGTTGGGGAATCAGGATTCTGGGAAAAAAACATGGGGAAGTGGATGTGAGGTATGTCAGATCCTGTTGAATGGCAGGATAGGTTCAAGGGGCTGAATAGCCTACTCCTGTTCCAATGCTTATGGTCTTCTTTATTCCTGGAAGTCCCTCTCTGAGGCTATTGTGGGTCACCCTGACTGCAGCGGTTCTGGAAGGCAACTCACCACTACCTCCTCAAGGGCAACTTGAGACGGGCAATAAACACTGGTCAGCCAGCGACGCCCACATCCCAAGAATGAAATCATTTAAAAACAAAAAAAATTATGGACTTGGAATACATTGGATAGAAGTTACACGTTAGTCATAAAAAGCATCAATTAGATTGCATCCTGGAGATACTATTAACAGTTCTGGGAAGATGATGAGGACCTTGGATAGAGTGTAGTATAGATTCACCACAGTAATACCTGAATTTTCAAGGTCAAACAATGAGGAATGTTTAACCAAACTAAGGTTGTATTCTCTGGAATTTAGAAGGTTAAGGGATGGTTTGATTAAAGCTTTTAAGATTTGGAGGTCATGTTGCGGCTGTACAGGACATTGGTTAGGCCACTGTTGGAATATTGCATGCAATTCTGGTCTCCATGCTATGGGAAGGATGTTGTGAAACTTGAAATGCTTCAGAAAAGATTTACAAGGATGTTGCCAGGGTTGGAGGGTTTGAGCTGCAGGGAGAGGCTGAACACACTGGGGCTATTTTTCCTGGAGCATTGGAGGCTGAGGGGTGACCTTATAGAGCTTTATAAAACCATGAGGAGCATGGATGGGTAAATAGACAAGGTCTCTTCCTCAGTGGGGGAGGGAGGAGGGAGGAGGCCTCCAAAATAAGAGGGCGTAGGTTAAAGGTGAGAGGGGAAAGCTTTAAAAGGGACCTAAGGGGCAGGTTTTTCACACAGAGATGCCAGAAGAAGTGGTAGAGACTGGTACAATTACAACATTTAAAAAGCATGTGAATGGATATATGAATAGTAAGGATTTAGAGGGATATGGGCCAAATACAGGGAAATGCAACTACATTTATTTAGGATATCTTATCGACATGGATGAATTGTACATCTCTCTGACTCTATGACATTTTAAGAAGAAGTTAGGTTGGATATGAAAAAAAATTTCCACTCATTGAGGTATCTAAGAGTAGGGAGGTACAGTTAACAATTAGAGCCTGACCTTTCAGGAATCAAGTTAGAAATAACTTCATACATGACTAGTAGAAACATCGAATTCTCTTTCACAATCAGCCATTAATTCCAAAACTTGGCTTGATACATTTTATTAATTAAAGATATTAAGGGACACACAGCAAAGGCAGGTATATGAAGTTAGGTCACACAGGGGCTGATGTACTCTGACTGAATAGTGGAACAGACTTGAACAGACTGTTTCTATATTTTTATGCTCCTCTGTTCCAATAATAGCAAAAGAAATAAAAGTTACAATAAAACATGAACCAGAAGCTTGTGATAAATGTCACAAGCAAGTTAATAACCAGGAAGATTATAGAAAGTAAGAGAAAATTGAAGAAGTTGATATGGGAAACAAAAAAAATTAATGAGAAAAGATCAGTGGGATACGTTAAATTTAATCCTGAAACGTTTGATAAGGTATTGTTTATCTGAAGAAACAGAAGTAGAAATAGCAGAGACATTGGTTACGATCTTTCAATCTTCCTTGGATAAAGGAGTAATACTGGAGGACTTGAGGGTTATATTACTTTTTGAGTAAAAGAAGGAGACAAACCAGGAAACTACAGGCTAGAAGGAGTTGGAGAAATTACTGAAAAAGGTTATCATTGACAAAGTAAGCTCTCATTTTGAGATACTTGGGTTACTTATAATGTGTCTATTTAACCTGTTTGAATATTTTCATGAGGATTGAAAAGTGTGATCATTGTTTCAACCCCAGGGCATCAATGTGGACTTCAACAGTTTCCTCATTTACCCTTCCCCCACCTCACCCCAGTTCTAAACTTCCAGCTCAGCACAGTCCCCATGACTTGTCCTACCTGCCTATCTTCTTTTCCACCTATCCACTCCACCCTCCTCCCTGACCTATCATCTTCACCCCCTCCTCCACTCATCTATTGTACTGTATGCTACTTTCTCCCTACCCCCACCCTCCTCTCACTTATCTCTCCACCCTTAAGGCTCTCTGCCTGTATTCCTGATGAAGGGCTTTTGCCTTAAATGTAGATTTTACTGCTCCTCGGATGCTGCCTGAACTGCTGTGCTTTTCCAGCACCACTAATCCAGAATCTGGTTTCCAGCATCTGCAGTCTTTGTTTTTACCCATTGTGATATAGTGAAGGCTTTCAGAAGGTATTTAAAAAAGTACCACATGAAAGACTTTTTAAGTAGATATGGAAGTCAATTCAGTATAATTAGAGGAAAAATGGTGGTATGGATGTGAAATGGTTTAATGACAGGAAGTAAAGGCTGGTAGTACATTAATGCATCATTATTGGGAAGGTGATGGCATAGTGGTACTTTGTTAAGCTAGAGACCATGGTCATGTTCTGGGGACCCACGTTGGAATCCTGCCATGGCAGAAGATGGAATTTGAATTCAATAAAATTTGAAATTAAGAGCCTACTGATGATCATGAATCTGTTGTCACTTGTTGGAAAAACCCATCTGGTTCACTAATGTCCTTTAGGGAAGGAAACTTCCATCCTTACCTGGTCTGGCCTACATGTGACTCCAGACCCACAGCAATGTGGTTGACTTTTAACTGCCCTCTGGACAATTAGGGATGGGTAATAAATGCTGGCCTAGCCAGCGACACCCTCGTCCTGTGAATGAATAAAGAACCGATGTCTTGCAAACTGGGAAACAGCTTGTGGTGCTATTTACCAAGTAGTTTTTCATTGTTTACTCTTTTTATAAATGGCCGAATCTCAGCTATAAGATTTGCATGATAAAGTTTACAGATGATATCAAACCTGACAAAATATAGGTAATGAAGAGAATACATACTGGCGTCAGGATATCAAAGATTAGAAGGTGAAATGGGTAAAAGCATGGCAGAGTGATTCAGATTGGGAAGAACAATCCAACTAGAGTTCCAGGAGTAGGTTAATTTGCAGCTGCTTCTGTAGCCTTCCCTGACAGTTAGTCCCAAAGGTCTATGACCTTTCTGATAGAAGTGCTACCCAGGGCAAGTAAGGGGATCAAGGGTTACAGGCAAAGGGCAAGAAAGTGGACATATGAATTTCGGATCAGCCATGATCCTACTGAATGGCGTAGCAGGCTCGAGGGGTCCAACAGCCTCCTTCTATTTCTAATGGTCTTACGGTATAATTTCCCTTTTTTTTTCCCTAATGATCATAACAATTTCAAATTGTTGGCTATGCTGATAGTCTTCCTGGGTTATATTGATTGATTGCCTTCATAATCAAGCAAACATGAAGTAGATTTGCTCACAATTTTCTTTTTACCAAAGAAAAACAACATTCCCTGAGGACTAAATTCTGTATATCTAGGGTAAATTCCATTCATCTAGAATTATTTTCATACATTTGGGATTATTTTGATTGCCTCTGTCTGTATGTTTATAAGGATAAAATGTTTAACTACCTCCGAAGCAATATTGGCCATTAAAGATTTAAAAATAATGAAGAAAATATCTAAAGGCGGGTGTCAGTTTAATAATCTACATCCAGTTGATGAAACTATGGATGATTTGCTCTTCAGTGATGATGGCGTCAATCATGAACTTCACAGTGTTATGCTTGTTTGACAGTACCTTCAAAACCCATGATTCACACTTAGAGTCATAAAGTCATAGAGATGTACAACATGGAAACAGACCCTCGTTCCAACCTGTCCATGCCGACCAGATATCCCAACTCAATCTAGTCCCACCTGCCCAGCACCCGGCCCATATCCCTGCAAACCCTTCCTATTCATATACCCATCCAAATGCCTCCTAAATGTTGCAATTGTACCAGCCTCCATCACTTCCTCTGGCAACTTATTCCATACACGTACCACCCTCTGTATGAAAAGGTTGCCCCTTAGGTCTCTTTTATATCTTTCCCCTTTCACCCTAAACCTATGCCTTCTAGTTCTGGACTCCCCCACCTCAGGGAAAATACTTTGTCTACTTACCCTATCCATGCCCCTCAAAGTGTTGTAAACCTCTATAAAGTCACCCCTCAGCCTCCGACACTCCAGGGAAAACAGCCCCAGCCTGTTCAACCTCTCCCTGTAGCTCAAATCCTCCAATCCTGGCAACATCCTTGTAAATCTTTTCTGAGCCCTTTCAACTTTTACAGCATCTTTCCGATAGGAAGGAGACCAGAATTGCACGCAATATTCCAACAATGGCCTAACCAATGTCCTGTAAAGCTGCAACATGACCTCCCAACTCCTGTACACAATACTCTGACCAACAAAAGAAAGCATACCAAACGCCTTCTTCACTATCCTATCAACCTGCATTCCAAGGTCTCTTTGTTCAGCAACACTTTCTAGGACCTTACCATTAAGTGTATAAGTCCTGCTAAGATTTGCTTTCCCAAAATGCAGCACCTCACATTTATCTGAATTAAACTTCATCTGCCACTTCTCAGCCCATTGGCCCATCTGGTCAAGATCCTGTTGTAATCTGAGGCAACCCACTTCGCTGTCCACTACACCTCCAATTTTGGTGTCATCTGCAAACTTACTAACTGTATCTCTCATGCTCGCATCCAAATCATTTATGTAAATGACAAAAAGTAGAGGACCCAGCACCGATCCTTGTGGCACTCCACTGGTCACAAGCCTCCAGTCTGAAAAACAACCCTCCACCACCGCCCTCTGTTTTCTACCTTTGAGCCAGTTCTGTATCCAAATGGCTAGTTCTCCCTGTATTCCGTGACATCTAACCTTGCTAATCAGTCTCTCATGGGGAACCTTGTCAAGCGCCTTAGTGAAGTCCATTTAGATCAAATCTATCGCTCTGCGCTCATCAATCCTCTTTGTTACTAAAGTTACCCTGTAAGCCACATCATAGGTTCCCTCCATTATGAAGGCAGGCCATTCAGCCCAATGATTCCAGGGTGATCCTCCAAAATGCATCCCATTGAGACCTACCACCTCTGCATTCCCCACAGCCAACCCACCTAATCTGCACACTTTTGCACTGTGGGAGGAATCTAGGGCAAACCTACAGTGATATGGGGAGAATAGGCAAACTGCACACAGACAGTCACCTGGAATTGAACCTGGGCCCCTGCTACTGTGATACAGCAATGCTAACCACTAAGCCACCATACCACACCTTTCCTGAGTTAGAACTTACTTTTGTCACTGTTCCTGGGTCAAAGTCCTAGAACTATCTTCACGGCACCGTTGTAGGTGTACCTACACCACACAGACTTTAGTGCTTCACAAAGGCAGTTCACCAGTGCAGTTAAGGATAAACAATAAAAACAGAAAGTACTGGAGAGACTCAAATGGTCTGACTGTGGAGAGAGAAACAAGAGTTAACATTTTGAATGAAAAACTACACTTCTTAATTCAGAAGCATGAATGTTTCTCCAACATTTTCTGCTTTCATTTCAGACCTCCAATATCCGCAGTATTTTGTTTTCATCGGAATAGAAAATGGCACCTTCTCAAGGGCAGTTTGAGCTGGGCAATGAATGTTGGCGCAACAGCAAAGTTCATGACCAATGATTGAATAAAGACACGGTAGTCTTGTCTTTGACTCTCACATCCCAGGAATGAATATGCAATCTCTGGCAAGCAAAATAAAAGCTGAAAACAAAATTAATTGCCCTTTTATAAACTATACCATTTATACCACAGAACAATACTGGCATTTGGAAATGATTATAAGCTTGTTGTAACATGATGGTTATAATCTCTTCTGAGTTCATTCACAGTTTGTAAGCCAGCTAAACTCCTTATAGAATTACTGCTAAGTAAGAGTTCCTGAATATACATTGTTCTCAAGCCAACTTTGCTGAATTATAGTAACTCACAATAGTTTAACCTGACGACAGAAATATTCCTTTCAGAAAATCCAATTAGACAATTATATTTGGCTTCCTGGAGTAAAGTTATCTAAACAGATGGCTCAAATTCCTGAACCCTGCTGTCGAGTTAACTTTTTTATTGTCAAGAAGACAGCTATAAATTAAACACTTACAATCATTATCAAAAGTGTGGTGTGCTCATGCAGCCTTACATGTCTGGTCTGACCATGTAAGGAAATAAAATTGTACATTCATACTGGAAGAGTGATCTTCTTTAAGGGATGAACTTGCGCTATTTATACTCATGATGTTGAGTTTCCAAAGGTTGATATCACCAGTACCTTTTACATCACTGTAATTACAGTCCCTTCAGGATTATGTCTTTACATCAGTCATTATTTGTCAACCACGTTTTCAGGCTCAAAGGATTGCTATGCAACAGACTCAAACTAGACACCTATTTGCTATAAGACATCTATATAATGAATCAAAACATAAAGCCTTTATTGGAGTCTTGACTGCTGGAGACATGCTGTAAAGGGAAAGTAAAATCTTACCAGACCATAGGCCTGTTCTCAAATCAGTGAGAGGTAATCGGCGCTCATTTAACCCGAGAGTCACCACACCTCAGTCAAGGTGTGAGAGAAGCAGAATCCATCTTGGTAACTTCAGCCAGTGCAAGAATTAACCCCACGCTATTAGCATCAGTCTGCATTATGAACCAGCCATCCAGCTGGCTAGGCTAACCAGGAAGGGCTGTTTACTTGGATGAAGGATCTTTGCACAGATTGTACAGCAGCATCTGTCTGGACATCCCATTGAAGCCAATCATTTGGTTGGATTTTTTGCAGAGATAGAAGGCTAAAAGAACCCTCCAATATTTAATAAAGTAACAAACACCTCTCGCAATAATGGACCACTCCAATATGTTTTCAGCCAATCGAGTGCTTTTTTTTAATGTGTAATCTATGTGGAAACAAACCTGGAAACCAATTTGAATATCGTAAAATCCCAGAAACAGTGATATGACATTACACTTTGCTTCAGTGCCATTAGCTGGTGGACAAATGTTGGCAAGGACACAATATCTGTTCTGAAAGATGGCAACTTTGACATTGCAGTAATCCAATCTGAGTTAAAGCCTAGTTGTGACATGATATCATATCAGTGGACCAGCTACCAGAAACTCAGGTTAATGTTTGGGTGGAGCATAGGTTCAACTGTTATTAATTCCCATGGTGAAATTTGACTTCAATAGAAAAAATTCTGGAATTAACTGGCCTAATGGTAATCATGGGCAGTAGGTCCATCCAGAGCTGGAACAATACCAATGGCATGGGCATGACACCCTGAGGTATTCTTTAGTTGTCCCCTAAGGCTGGCAAATGGCTGTTGGAGGGGTGAAGGTTGACCTGGAGCCTTTCTTAATTGGGGTGAAGGAGGAAGGCAGCACTTTCCTCTGCCATGCTCATTCCTGATTAAATGCCAATGTGTCATTAGAACGAGTAACAGAGACTACCCCCAGGTTTAGGTATCAATTGGCTCTTTCAAAACCTCTTGTCAAAAATGCCAGTATCTGATGTCAGGTGATGGTGTGTGTGGGAAGTCATTGTGAGGTTATCCAACCTCAGCTGTGAAAGATCTGAATGAAGGACAAGCACGAAGGAACATGTCTGGATCCATCGCAACGAGCTAGTTTTGTGATATCCAGGCATTTAATTTCTTTTCATTAGATGCATGACATAAACAGCATTCATTGTAATGGATGTTCGATCTAAAAGCTCAGTGAAAAAACCGCACAGAGGCCAGGTCCCATCCCCAAACATTCACTAGTGCACAGTACACTGGCTGTGTCCAGTCATTTAAATCTTTTTAAAATTTATGAAACATAACAAAGTACAAACAGTTAACAATAAACAATAAGCAGCAGGTCACAAGATACAGCAATTTACAGGGGAAAGGGACAGCAAGGCCAAACCCAAACCCCACCGTGCAATCAGTTCGCAGGAAAATGAGGACGAGCCTCAAATCCCACCTTATCTTATCAAAAAGGAAACAGTAACACAAACTCACACAAGACAGTTCAATCAAACAAACAATAAAACAGTGCATAGAACACAGCCCTGGTAACCCAGCAAACCACCCCTCCCACCTTCCAGCCACATGCAGCCTGCCCTCTGCCATGTCCAGCTCTCAGTCCAGCCTATACCCCTTCCGGCTCTTGGTCCACTCTGACATCCAGGCATTTAATTACTTTTTATTTATAGTTACGCAAAATACAATGCAATAATAACAATACACAAGAGAAATAGGGACACGACTATAAGGTTCCCAAAATTTCACAAACCAAACAGCACTGCATAAAACACATGCAGAATTTTCACACAAGTCACAAATCACACAGTGACAGAAATCCAGCAAAGAGTCCATTTCAGCCCCCAAGGACAAAGTTTACAGCAGGCAAAGCCCACAATATACAATCGCAAGCATTTTACACATTGCCTGCAACCAGGCATTTCATTGGGGAGCACCAAATGAAAATTCCCACCCTCCTTCCCTAAAATTAAAGAAACAACTAACTAATCGATGCTTCATTTGGGTTTCTTGGAACTTTGGGAATATTGTGTGCAATTCTGGTCTCCTTCCTATCGGAAAGATGTTGTGAAACTTGAAAGGGTTCAGAAAAGAAATCCAAGGATGTTGCCAGGGCTGGAGGGTTTGAGCTATAGGGAGAGGCTGAACAGGCTGGGGCTGTTTTCCCAGGAGCATCAGGGGCTGAGGGGTGACCTTGTAAAGCATTATAAAATCATGAGGGTCGTGGATAGGGTAAATAGGCAGTCTTGTCCCTGGGGTGGGGGACTCCAGAACTAGAGGGCATTGGTTTACGGTGAGAGTGGAAAGATATAAAAGGGACCTAAGGGGCAACTTTTCTCAATCAGAGGGTGGTGTGTGTATGGAATGAGCTGCCAGAGGAAGTGGTGGAGGCTGGTACAATTGCAACATTTAAAAGGCATCTGTAGGGTATATGAATAGGAAGGGCCTCAAGGCATATGGCCAAATGCTGGCAAATGGAACTAGATTGGGTTGGGATATCTGGTCGGCATGGACATGTTGGACTGAAGAGTCTTTTTCCATGCTGTGCATCTCTATGATTATGACTAAACATACAATAACTTCAATATAAGGTCACTAAGTCACCAAAAGCTTGCCAACTTAGTAGAACCACAGTGAATCTTTCTGTAAAGTATCAAATACTGCTACCATCACAGTCCCATTATTATCAATGGGAATAATTCTAATGCTGTATAAACATCTCTGCCTGGTGAGTGTATCAGTTCTGGCTAATGTTTAAAATATCAACATTTATTGACTTTCTTTGAACCACATTTTTTTGCCACAGGAAAACTCAACAGGCCTGCATTTCTGCCCCCATCCCAAATTGCCCAAAGGGCAGTTAAGGAACATTAATTGACATTAGTGATCCAGATTGTGTTTTCCTGACAACCAGTTGAACCTTAATTCTAGATTTAAATAAAAATGAATTCAAATTCAACCCTAATGGATTTGAACCCAGGTTCCCACAACATTATTTAGGGCTCTGGATTAAGAATGCAGTGATAATATCACTAGTCATTCACCTCCCACATGTCTCTATTCTGTTTCTTCTATTGTCTCCTGAAGGTGCTGTTGCTGTTGCTACATTATCAAAGTTACAGTTGGCCAACAGAAGTCAGTTCAAAAGGGAGAGTGTGTAACAGACCAACAGCTCAATTAGCTCGCAGAAATGAAATAAAACAGGGCAGTAAAATTTACATGATTTGCTGGTAATATTATATTATTGCTGACAATATAATACAAAAAAGCCATTTTCATGGCTAGATTGCAAAAAAACAAAAGATGTATGCATGTGGTTAGGCAATGGCCAAACACTTAAAGAGCTCCTTGCAGAGTTACAGTACAGCTCGCTTTGCTATTACACGCGTTTCGTTCACACAAATTTGCTGTAACACAATTGATGAATTGGGGACACTGTTTCTAAAGCACAAGCTTTTAACATGATTACATCGTCACCACTTTAAGCTCTGCTTCTAAAGCGCAATTTTTCTATAACGTGGTGTTGCACAAGAACATAACCAATTTGTTATAGAAGAACTACCTGTACAATTTTTATCCACTGAGAGGCACAACAGATAGGATCGTCACTGTGGGGGTGAAAAATGCTAGAAATAGCACCAACTTCTGTACATAGCCTTTTCTGACCTCATGAAACTCCCTATTTATGTCAAGCAACATCACTAACACATCGATCCTAGTTATTTAATTCATTTTTATCTGTGGAACCTTGCTGTGTGTAAATTGGCTGCAACAGTTTGTCACGTTTCATCGCCCATAAAACCCTTTGAGACATCCTGAGGCCATACAAGGTGTTGTAAAAATGCAAGCTTGTGATATACAGGTGGATGGTGATGTAATGGTAATGTCACCAGACTAATAACAGGGTCGACAACCTGGGCGCGTGGGTTTGCCACCATGGTGAATGGTGAAACTGAAATTCAATAAGTATAAAAAAGAAAAGCAAAATGACAATTTCTGTCAATCATTGCAAAACTCCAAATGGTTCACTAATGCACTTTAGGGAAGGAAATCTGCCATCCTTACCTTCCTTAACTGCCCTCTCAACAATTAGGGACGGGCAATAAATACTGGCTTAGCTAACAATGCCCATATCCTGTGAACAAATAGAAACATCTTCCACCCCATATTTGGTAACTCTTTGTTGCTGTACTTTCATCCTAAGTTCATCCCAAAGTCATTACTAATTCACATTTTTACTCCATGCATAATCTACCTGGAGATGCTCATTTCCATAACACATATTTTGTAATATCCTACAATCCCCTCCTATCCATAATTTTGTTTCATTATAAAACATAGAAACAGAAATAGGAGCAGGAGTAGGCCAGTTGGTCCTGCCATTCAATGTGATCCCCGTTGCTCTTCCAGCTCAGTTCCCTGTTCCCACTTTCTCCTTATACCCTTTGATCCCTTTAGTCCTTAGAACTATATCTAAATCCTCTGTGAAAACATTCAATATTTTGACCTGAACCACTTTCTATGGCAGAGAATTCCATAGGCTCACCACTTTCTGGGTGAAGAACCCATTCCTCATCTCAGAACTAAATGGCCAAACCCGTCTTCTGAGACTGTGACCCTGGTTGTGGACTCCCTAGTTATGGAGTTCTAGTTACCCTTGTTAACTGTTACAACACTGACCAGGCTGAGACAGCTCTCTGGAGTTTTTCTCCAGACCAGTCAACCACCAAGGGCACGGTAAGTTATAAAACCAGCAACACTGTGAATATGCAGCGTGCCTCGGCTTTATCCAGTTGAAAAGGATTTTTTAAAGAGTTGACAGCACCCCATTCAATGTTTTCAGGTCAAATTCCTTCACCTGCTGTTTCGACCAACTGTCTGCTAAAAATAAATGTTTTAACATGACGCATAAAGAAACTTTACACGATGCATTGCTGGAGGTAATTAAACTCTTTAAGGCCATTTGCTCTCAATGTTTTTAAAAGCTTTATTATCTAGATTTGCAAAAGTATCTCAATGTCATCGAAAGACTTGCAGTTATGATGATATTCCAAGTACCAATGAGGTAATTTGAAGAGTAAAGTCACCATAATCCTACTGGACCATAAGGTTGCTCTTTTATTAGAGAAATGCCTGATAATGGTTTAACTTGAGGGTCACCATGCCTCAGGCGAGGGGAGATGTTGTCAAGGTGACCTCAGCCAGTACGAGAATTGAGACCCATGCTGTTGGCATCAAGTTGTATCAGAGACCAGATGATCCAACCAGCTGAGCTAACCAACCCCCAAATTGGAGTGTAACCACCATTATAACGTAGGAGGTACATTAGGTAGAATGTGCACAGCAACAGCCACACTTGGCAATATCAAAACCATGGGCAAACATGTTTCAGTGGGAATTTGGGTGAAGGATAGACAATAGACAAGTCATCTGGAGAACTGTGCGGCTATACTTTGAAATTGTGCCCAAAATCTTTTATATCCACCTGGGAGTGCAAATGAGTCGACAGACAACACCCCAAGTCAAAGAGCGTATTCCTTCAGGGCTGTACAGAAGTGTCGGTTTAACTATCTGCTCAAATCACTGGAGTGGGACTTGAATCCACTGATGTCTAACTCTGAGGCAAGAAGGGACTCGTGTTCATGAGCCAGACCCCAGTCAATTACAACATTTTATTTCAACTTTGCACTTCAGTATAGGCTGGGCAATAAAATCTCAGATGCTCAATCAGTTGGGAGCTAAAAAAAGAAAGGCCCTCGACTCCCAAAGCAACACACAGCATGTTCAAGTCACCACCAGAAATGATACTTTCATTGGCATAGAAAGATCTCAAGAATTTGTCTTGGGGATGTGCAATGCTGCAGGCATCATCAACACAACCTCTTAATTAATTGCTCATTCTCAGATTGTAGGCGTTGTTGGCAATGCTACCATTAATTGCCAATCCCCGTGAAAATATGGCAGTGAGCCACTTCAGACCCTAGTTAGGGGTCAGCCGCATTGATGTGGGACTGATCAGATAGAAGGCTCTATTTTTTTTTCAAGGGTCTATGAGCTTATTACAGGGATTTGGAAGTGTAAACATTACAAAATTGTCTGGCAGATAACGATCTTCCAAAATTCAGACAAAGATGGGAACAATTTGAAGGAAATTGCATCTATGTAGCACCGTTTAACAATCACAAAATGCAATTAAATATATTTCAAAGCGTAGGCATGGTTATTATGGGGACAAGCATCTGCATCAAGGTGCCATAAAAAGCGATGAGATAATGGCATGGTATGTGTTTTGCGTTTAGTTGAGGTCAATGTTAAACATTATGAGCCATGGGGTAATTAAGATGAACAGAACAAATTCACATAAGAGTAACACACGAGGGATAAAGAAATTTGAGTTACGCTGATTGGGTCAGATGAAAGAGGGATGGCAGAAGTTTTGAGTGGTGCTAGAAAAGCACAGCAGATCAGGCAGCATCCAAGGAGCAGGAAAATTGACATTTCGGGCCAAAGCCCTTTATCACGAATGAGGCTGGGAGCCTCAGGGATGGAGAAATAAATGGGAGGGGGGTTGGGCTGGGGAGAAGGTAGCTGAGAATACAATAGAGGGATGGAGGTGGGGTTAATAGTGATAGGTCAGAGAGGAGGGTGGATCGGATAGGAAGATTGACCGGTGGGACAGGTCATGGGGATGGTGCTGAGCTGGAAGGTTAGAACTGGGGTAAGATGGGGGATGGGGAAATGATGCCATGGGGTTGAAGGGTCCCGAGGCAGAAGGTAAGGCATTCTTCCTCCAGGCATTGGGTGGTGAGGGAGTGGCGGTGGAGGAGGCCCAGGACCTGCATGTCCTCGGTAGAGTGGGAGGGGGAGTTGAAATGGTCGGCCATGGGGCAGTAGGGTTGATTGGTGCGGGTGTCCCAGAGGTGTTCTCTGAAGAGCTCTGCGACTAGGCATCCAGTCTCCAAGTGTAGAGGAGACTGCATCGGGAACAACGGATACAGTAAATGAAATGTGTGGATGTGCAGCTGAAACTTTGATGGATGTGGAAGTCTCCTTTGGGGCCTTGGACAGAGGTGAGGGGGGAGGTGTGAGCACAGGTTTTGAATTCCTGCAGTGGCAGGGGAAGATACCAGGACGGGAGGGCGGACATTAGGGTGTGGACCTGACCAGGTAATCGGGGAGGGAATGGTCTTTACGGAAAGCAGATAGGGGTGGGGGGGAGAGGGATATATCTCAGCACTACTCTAATCTTGACTCTAATCTCCAGCATCTGCAGTACCCACTTTCGCATGGTAGAAGGTTTGCCGGAAACACAAACATGGCATGGACATGTTGAGCAGAAAGGCCTGTTTCTATATTCTATGTAAATGCTAGCCAGGAACTTAAAAAATGACTTTCTTCTGGCGTGCCACAGAGTTCTTAATCCAATGTGAATACGTAGACAAGGGGATTAGTGTACCACCTCATCTAACAAAAGGCGACTTTGATAGTGCAATATTGCTTCAATGCCGCACTGGAGTTTTGATCAAGTTTAGATTCTCAAGTTCTATGGCAAGCAGCCTTCTGAATTAGAGCTAAGAATGATACTATGGAAGTGCTATGGAGCCTCAATTACAACTGAGTAAAAAATACACCAGATCAGTTTGATTTGAGAAAGCAGAGTGTTCTGATAAGCAGAGATGATAGGCAAAATCTTTCACTAAGTCAAACTTTCTGTAAACTGGTCAAGTGATCATGGGCCCAAGAATTGGCATTATAAATTGACCCAGAGGCTGACAGAAAATTAGCCAAATTAAATTAAACAGGAGCCAGCAGCTGTTAGCCAACAGAAACAAGGTCAAAGAGCTTGCAATGGTTCAAGAGGAACCAGTTACAACTGGCCTAAGGGTTGCCAGTTGGAGAAGTGTTGACCAGATGCTCTGGCATTTTGACTGCCTCAGTATATACACTTTACAGCTCCCGGCATGGCAACAGTGAATGGTGTTATGTGTGACCCAGAGGCCACAGAACATTCTAGAAGGTCAGGGAAAAGGGGAATAATACTCTCACCTGGACACCACCCCCTCAGCAAAGACTCAACCTGGCCCAGCATTAGGTCCTTGATCTTTGATCATTTGGAGAGAGAGACAGACAGACAGACAAAGAGAGAAGATCTCTCCTGATCCCTCTGAGAGCCACCTTTGTGGTAGGGAGTCAGCCCTATGTCAGAGAGGAAGGAGATTCCAATGGCCCAGCTCAAACATGTGGATCATTATGGATAATATCCTTTCTCAGACAGAGAGAGCTAGATAGGGAGTAAATACTGTGGAAATTTGGGAAATACTCACATGACGAATAAGGATTATTTTCTTAAGAAAATCAGTACTGAACTTCAAACCAAATTCTGTGTCCCTTTGTCCACCTTACCAACAAGAGAAATTGGTTAAGGGGTTTTTAATACATACACTGGCCAGAGTATCCAAAGGAGAGAGTGAGGACTGCAGATGCTGGAGATCAGAGTCGAGAGTGTGGTGCTGGAAAAGCACAGCAGGTCAGGCAGCACCCGAAGAGCAAGAGAATAAGCCCTTCATCAGGAATCCAAAGCAGAGATAACAATACATTTGGTATAAGCTTCAAATATCTGTTCTTAGCTGCCCTCTTAACCAAGGTATGACGACCACAAGAGTGAAATAAGGCAGCATGTTGGGCAAATAGCTCTCCCTCATTGGCCTGGAACATTAGTAATATCTTTTGATCACTTGTGCTTTAGTATGCAACTGACTGTGGGCTTAGATAATTGACATCAAAATGGTAACTGTCAGAGGGAATTAACCAGCCTGCAAATAACACGCTATTTGCGTTAACCTTCATAGATTACGGAGTAAAACATTGAGAGAAAAAAACTGGTGTCAGGGAAAGTGACCTGAAATTGTTAGATTGCTGTTAAAAGAAAACAACCTTTTTTGACTGATATTCTTAAGAAGTGCATCTGGTGCAATTATCAGATCTGAGCCTGTGGCGTCAGTCTCACATCCATGTAGCCGACTCCTTACTGGACTCTGAAGTCACTGAGTGTATCAAACTGCAGCAGCTCTTTGTGCCTATAGCATATTTTCATGGGAATTGGCAATTAATGGCAGCATTGCCAACAACACCCGCATCCTGAGAAGGAGCAGCTAATTAAGGGTTTGTTTGGGTGGTGCATGTGCCATTTCACATCACTGAGACAAATGCATGCGGTTTTTACCTGCCAGTGAAAGTATCAGATCTGGTCGCAATATGAACATACTATGGTTTGCTGTGGGAAATGGGGACCATAACTTTTAGATGTCAATTGATCAAATATCTGAATTTCTTTTGCTTAGTCTATGATGGAGTGCAAGGTTGTTTCACTTGTGCAGGCTGCATTAACCATCCACAGCCGTTTGTGGGAAACAGCAGCTCCCAGGGATATAATGGCAGTTTGCAACTTTAAAATAGCAGTTGTTCATTTGTCATTCTACCACGCAGTCTAAGTAGGTCAGTTTCAGCAGCACGAGTAAATGTATACATAGCATTTAAACGTTTATATAACCAAATGAGTTAAAGGCTAGGCCATAACTCATAGACCTCCCATTAGAACGCCCATAACCATGTATGAAATTTCAAACTGGGATTAGTCTGCATTTAATTGGGCGGCCTCTTCTTTGTATAGATGGCAGGTATTGCTGGGGCAAGTGATAGATTCTCAAGACAATGAGAGCAAAAAATAGGTCACTTAACACAACTGTGGGAGAATGAATAACTGTTGCCTCACAGTTCCAACGGCCCAGGTTTGATTCCAGCCTCGGGTGACTGGGTGGGGTTTACATGTACACCGTGTTTATGTGGGTTTCCTCCCACATCCTAAATGTTCAGGGGTGTGTAGGTTAGCTGCATTAGTCAGGGGTAAATATAGGGGAATGAGTCTGGGTGGGATACTCTTCGGAGGGTCAGTGTGGACTTGCTGGGTGGAAGGACCTGCTCCAATACTGGAGGGATTCTATTCTATAAAATGGAGATGAGAACAAGTTTGATCGCTGGAAACATGAAAACAAATTTCAACAGCATGGCGGCTCATTGATTAGCACTGGTGCCTCAAAGCGCCAGGGACCCCAGTTTGATTCCAGCCTCAGGGGACTGTCTGTGTGGAGTTTGCATATTCTCTGTGGGTTTCCTCCCAGTCCAAAGATGTGCAGGTTAGGTGAGTTGGCCCCACTAAATTGCCATAATGCTCAGGGACGTGTAAGTTAGGTGCATTAGTCAGGGGTAAATGCAAGGGAATGGGTTTGGGTGGAAAACTGTTCAAAGGGTCAGTGTGGACTTGTTGGGCCAAAGGGCCTGTTTCCTCACTGAAAGGATTCTAAGAATTTGTTAAGGTGTGTTCTACCCAGAATTAATCATCTTCCAGTTCTTTCTTTCATGCGCACACTATCCCATGAGGAGGGACCTTCTAATCTTGCTTGAAGCTGGTGAGTTTGATTATTCTATTCTCTACTCAAGCATGCTGACCCCTGTATATTAGAACATAGAACATAGAACATAGAAAGCTACAGCACAGTACAGGCCCTTCGGCCCTCAATGTTGCGCCGACCGAATCCTACCTAACCTACACTAGCCCAATAACTTCCAAATGCCTATCCAATGCCCGCTTAAATGACCATAAAGAAGGAGAGTTCACCACTGCTACTGGCAGGGCATTCCATGAACTCACAACCCGCTGTGTAAAGAATCTACCCCCAACATCTGTCCTATACCTACCACCCCTTAATTTAAAGCTGTGTCCCCTAATAACACCTGACTCCATTAGCGGTAAAAGGTTCTCAGTGTCTACCCTATCTAAACCCCTAATCATCTTATACACCTCTATCAAATCTCCCCTAAACCTTCTCTTCTTCAATGAGAACAGCCCCAAGTGCCTCAGCCTTTCCTCATAAGATTTTCCTACCATTCCAGGCAACATCCTGGTAAACCTCCTCTGCACTCGTTCCAATGCCTCCACATCCTTCCTATAGTATGGCGACCAAAACTGCACACAATACTCCAGATGAGGCCGCACCAGAGTCTTATACAGTTGCAACATGACCTCAGGACTCCGGAACTCAATTCCTCTACCAATAAAGCCCAGTACACCATATGCCTTCCTCACAGCACTATTTACCTGGGTGGCAACTTTCAGAGATCTGTGTACATGGACACCAAGATCCCTCTGCTCATCCACACTACCAAGTAGCCTACCATTAGCCCAGTAATCCATTAGTGACCTGTATTGTACTTCCTCTGTCTTTTCACTAGCAGAGGTTTTATTTAGCAAATTTTGTGGGGTCATGGTGAAATAGAAAGGTAGTGGGACCATTTGGATGGAACTTTCAAAGTGCCGAGATACGCTCAATGGGCCGAATAGCCTGAATCAGAGTCATATGGTTTTAAGGTTGACATAGAAAATAAGGCTGACACCACAATATTTAACAGTGGTAGAAAACTAATTGATTGATATTAGAGAGGCGATAGACACAGATGAGTTAAGATATTTAATGAAACTTGGGGTTGATGGTTTTAACGTGTATAAAATATGCCTTTGCAAAATACAACCAGAAGGGGTTTGTGACATTAATGGGCCTCTATTAATATCATACACAACCAGGCTTTCAGCGTGGATTGAAGACAGATTTTTGTGACTGAATTCCGTTCTAAGTTCTGCTGTCCCGCCACCACTTGTTATGATGATGGTGAATAATTAAACAATGGTGGTCTTCTTTGGCAGAGGCTACTGGCTCAGTGTTCCAGCAGTCAGGCATGGTGGTCTCATCCTGGAATGGCAGTCTCATCCCAGGTAGATAGACTCATCTCAGCTATGACTTCAGGGTATTCCATCATTCTTAAATCGGATTTCCCTGAGCCCAGAAGCTGTTAACTGAATTTTGGTGATCAATGTCTTAATTTTACTTTTTTTATTGTTATCTATGACTTCTGTCATTGATGTAGGCACCGTGGTAGAGTGACTTATAACATTCTGTTCTATTCTAACCTGCTGAAGGAGGAGGGTCCCTCCACCAATAATGCTCAGTAATAGCAGTGTATATCATCTACAAGATGCAGTGCAGAAATTCATCAAGATTCCATAGATAGCACCTTCCAAACCCATGACCACTCCCACCTTGACGGACAAGGGCAGTGGATGCATGGGAACATCACCTACAGCTTCCCCTCTAAGCTACTCAATATCCCGACACGGAAATATGTGCTGTTTCTTCACTGTTATCGAGTCAAAATCCTGGAATTCCCTCCCCAATGGCATTGTGGGTCTGTCTGCAGCACATGGACTGCAGCGGCTCAAGAAGGCAGCTCACCCCCACCTTCTCAGTAGCAACTGCATGTGGGCAATCAATGTTGACCCAGCCAGCAATGCCCACATCACATGAATTAATTTTTAAAATGCTTCTCTCATTCTATGATTATTGGTCCCTTGTTCAGTTTACATACTCATTACAGTTTTTGTGAACGTCTATGCATTTATGCCAAATTTTCAGGATAACACTGGCAGCTCTGTGACATATTTCTGGAGCTGCTATTACCTGTTGTGCCATTAGTGAGTTGTGGAATTGACCTGGAATTAGCTATGGCTGATTTGTTATTTCCTTTGATTATGGTGCAAGCAACAATCTAGCAACCTCTATGATGATCTAACCGAGGACAGATACCCTATCATTTCTCAACACTTCACAGTCTTGTACTTTCCCTTCAGTTGCTTGTAGGAGGCTTCCATTTTCAATGTGAATGAGGAATAATCCTGAGGAAAAGAATACATGAGGTAATTTCCTGTTGTCTTCCCCATGTTCGTTTGAGGAAATACAAGGCCTCTACCAGAAGGATCCATTGCCTGTAAGCAGACATTGTCCCTCCAGGTTCTAAGTTGTCTGCTATCACCACTGAATATTCTGCTTGTTAGACACGACACATAACCTGAGCATGGGACCCTGAGCTGGGTCTTGGACAACTGTTTAAAGACTAGGGTCAGCTATCATTTGATTTCTCTAATAACATTCTAGAATATCTATGTGATCTGTAATGGATAACTGTTCTGCAAGGTTAGTTTTATGTAGAATCATCAAATCCCTACAGTGTTGAAAGAGGCCATTAGGCACATCAAGTCTGCACCAACCCTCTGAACAGCATCCCATCCAAACTCCCACCCTAACCCCATAACCTCGTATTTCCCATGGTGAACCCACCTAGCCTGCACATCCCTGGATACTATGGGATGATTAAGCAAGGCCAATCCACTTAACTTGCTCATCTTGGACTGTGGGAGGAAACCCGGCAATCGCAACACACTTGCCCAAGGCTGGAATCGAACCTGGGGCTCTGAGACAGAAGTGCTAACCACCATGCCACTCCTTGAGCTTCTCGGCAGTAAGTTGGAAACCTATCTAACAAGTAGTGAGAGAATCATATGAAGAATATTAGGTGGATTTTCCATTGATCAATATGTGATAATTACATCTCAAATGCCATTGGATTATTTTTGTCCAGTATCCAACAATTAGATGTGATGGCTTTACTTCCAATTCCACTCAAATTGACAATTGGACATATTAGTATAGGTAGGTGGAGTTGTTCTTTTGAGAAAGGGTCAAACTTGAGCAAATGGCCTGTGCCAGTTGGTACAACAAAGAGCACAGTGCTATTCTCAAAGATTTTCATTTCGGTATCAAGCCCCATAACTGGATAGAGAGTAGATGTAGGCTGGATGAGGGGAAAATGTTCGCATGAGTTCTGAGTCATGCCAAATGATTAATATAGGCGTTCACAAAAAGACGGAAGATTCCTTCAATTTCTATAAATTTGGTTAAAGTTAAATTAGAATTATTCAATAGAATTTCTTCTTACTTCCAGCAGAGAGCAACTTGGCTTTTTTACAATAACTGGCCACAATCTCTGATTGAGTTCAAGACAACACAACAGTAGAATATATAACCCTTGGGAATAACACTGCTTGAAGCACAAGGTGTGCCTGGCAGTTCAGTGGTTATACGTCAAGTGAAAAAGACAGCCAAATATATATTGCAGCAATTTCTTCATTTCCATTATTGTGAATTGCACCTTGTGAACTCCAATTTTTCATACTGAAATTTATTCTGGAGTTTTTGTACAGAAAGTACAAAGTAATAGAGCTGAGTGTTGGAAACCATCATGATCTATGCACAAATGGCATTCATTCATTTCAGTTGGAAAGAAATTGAGTTTTGACAGAGAAAGGCAAAGCAAAATGATGCTTTTATATCTAACTGATCTAAATACTTGAAATGATAAACAAGAAGAGACTGAAATTCTGATGATACAACAGGTCATTCAACATCTGAAAGAAAAAATACCAGTTAATGTTTTGGCCATCAATTATAAACAATGGCCTGAAATATTAACGGGCATTTCTGAGATTTCAAAGACTCAATGTGCACTTTGAGTATTTATTTAGATTTAGGGGACTTCCCATACCTAAACATGTGTGATGCAGACATGCATTTTCCATATCCTATGATTCCTGGAATAAGAAACTATAGATTGAAGGACATAACTCCACACTAAGCATGTTGACCAGATAGCCCATTTGCTCTTAATAGTTGCCAAGCACATTGAACTGATTTACAGGTTGATATGAGCGGCATGGTGGCTCAGTGGTTAGCACTGCTGCCTTACAGCGCCAGGCACCTGGGTTTGATTCCAACCTCAGGTGACTGTCAGTGTGGAGTTCGCACATTCTCCCCGTGTCTGCGTGGGTTTCCTCCAGGTGCTCTGGTTTCCTCCCACAGTCCAAAGATATGTAGGTTAGGTGAATTGGCCGTGCTAAATTGCATCATAGTGCCGAGGGATGTGTAGGTTAAGTGCATTAGTTAGAGGTAAATGTAGAG
Organism: Hemiscyllium ocellatum; assembly: GCF_020745735.1. Classification (NCBI taxonomy): domain Eukaryota; kingdom Metazoa; phylum Chordata; class Chondrichthyes; order Orectolobiformes; family Hemiscylliidae; genus Hemiscyllium; species Hemiscyllium ocellatum. The sequence goes on from NC_083424.1 coordinate 12,934,687, forward strand.
TAATTGGGGAGTAAAATAGGTCTTGGTGGGTTACTCTTTGGAGGGTCAGTGTGGATTTGTTGGGCCAAATGGCCTGTTTCCCCACTACAGGGATTCTACGATACTGTGATATTCAATCTGTTTGACAGTATATTGAATGCACCTTCTGTAACTGTCAGTTCCTGGAATGGGACTCAAAGCCAGAGCTTCTGACCCGGAGGTAAGGGCAGTACTATGGCTCCACAGGACCTTACTCTTCTACCTGAAGCATCTTTTACCCATTCCGCATTCTTGTTGAGATAGGAAATCTCAAATGTACACGCAGGAGGACAGGAATTTTTTTAAAAACGGATAGATATTGTATCCTTGTATATCAGCAGATCTGTTGAGTTTCTCCAGCAATTTCTGTTTTTGTTTCAGATTCTCAGCACCCACAGATTTTGGCTTTTATTTGTGGATATTCAATCCTGTTCAATTTGACTGACAAAGGATGGAAACCCAACTATTTAAATTACTTTTTTTCTTGCATCTAATTACGGAGGGAACATTGATAAAGAAGAAATTATATTCTGGCTGTACATCATTTTTAGTAAACTGCAATTATAAACAAGACTTCTAAAAACATTTCTCAGGTTTTCAGACTGGAAACTGACAATCTTGACTGTGTGTGATTCAGCAACAACGATATTTTTAGGACTCAGGGTCTAATTTACACATTATCTTGTCTCGATATCAAAACAGCTCCAAACGCTTTGGAATTACTTTTGGGGGCATTAAAACTGTCGCTCATTGAGGGCAGGATGGTAGGTTTGAGTTTTAAGAACTCAGTTTAAATCCGTTTCACCAGCCGTGCCCCAGAAACTGAAATGGAATAAATCATCAAAACAGCTACTGGGGGAAAGTACCAAATCTCCCTAACCTTGAAAATGTTAACATCAACTGGACAGAATCTCAAAATTGATCACTTAACTGAAGGGCAGAACCTTTGACAAGGTAACAATTCTGAGAACAGCCACTGAACTCAAAAGTTAACTCTGTTTCTCACTCCGCAGATGTTGCCAAACCTTTTGAGTATTCTAGCATTTTTTTTTGCGTATGATTTCAGATACATGCGGTGTTTTACTGTCAATGCAAAGGGTTTCAGCCCAGATTAGGTGCTGAACTTCTGTTATTAGGCTTGATCCTGGCTGGAAAGAATGCTAGAAACTGAGACATATCACTTTGAAGCATTAGAAGAGATGATGATAATTCTGAGGCAGCAATTTTAAGTTTAAGCATTGTCTCCCTTGATAGGAATATTATTTTAAGTGTTTTTTTCTGTCTTCTGTAATGGCAATGCACTGCTGATAAATGTAAGTAGACAGTGATAGATGCTTCCAATCATTGAATGATTCAGCACATAAGGCAGCCATTCTACCCATCATGCTGGTGCTGGCTCACTGGTAAAGTGATCCAAGTGGCACTATGTACTTGATTGTTCCCCTCAGCTGGTAAGTTCTTTCACTTCATGTATTCACCTACTTGCCATCTGAAAGTTTCTCCTGAATCTGCTTCCACTATTGGGCAGTGCATTCCACATCATACCAACTTGTTGTGCAAGACAGAGGTTTACTATGTCACATCCAATTCATGTTTTAAACCCCTTTAAATCCGTTAACTTTGATCACCCACCCCTCTGACATTAGAAATACTTCCTTCTTATTCACACTGTCAAATGCATTTATGATTTTCAAAACGTCTATCAAATCTTTTGGCATTTCTACTGGAGCTGTTTGACTGTAAACACCATATCAATGGTTCCTTGATCTTTACTGAAAGTGTACTGACCCTCTGGAAGTGATTCCTGATTGAAATGTTGCATTAAATATTTCAGAAAGATGCTCGCAAAGACTTTGCCAATGATGGAGAGGAGTGCGGTTCTTCTGAATGTCACAAGTTTAGCAATTTCCTTTCTGCTGGTGCAAGTGAACAATGGAGATATCCTTATATTATTGTGGTTCTGTTCGCCGAGCTGGGAATTTGTGTTGCAGACATTTCGTCCCCTGTCTAGGTGACATCCTCAGTGCTTGGGAGCCTCCTGTGAAGTGCTTCTGTGATGTTTCCTCTGACATTTATAGTGATTTGTATCTGCCGCTTCCGGTTGTCAGTTCTAGCTGTCCGCTGCAGTGGCCGGTATATTGGGTCCAGGCCGATGTGCTTATTGATTGAATCTGTAGATGAATGCCATGCCTCTAGGAATTCCCTGGCTGTTCTCTATTTGGTTTGTCCTATAATAGTAGTGTTGTCCCAGTCGAATTCTTGTTGCTTGTCATCTGAGTGTGTGGCTACTAAGGACACCAACGACACAACCAGCTACCCTTATAGCCACACACTCAGATGACAAGCAACATGACTTCGTCTGGGACAACACTACTATTATAGGACAAGCCAAACAGAGAACAGCCAGGGAATTCAATCAATAAGCACATCGACCTGGCTCCCAAGCACTGAGGATGTCACCTAGACAGGGGACGAAACATCTGCAACACAAATTCCCAGCTTGGCGAACAGAACCACAACAACGAGCACCCGAGCTACAAATCTTCTCACAAACTTTGAATATCTTTATATCCTTATAGAACAGTTTCTTATTCCTACATAGTCCAGTCATTTGTAACCTTTCTTATTCTAAGGAGAACATTCCCAGCTTCTATTGTCTCTTCATGCTACTGCAATTCCTCATCACTGGTACCAATCCAAACAATATATACCTTCTCCAAGGCTTTTATCTTCTTCTTAGAGTGTGGTACCCAGGATTGAACTCTGCTTGATTGGCATCTAACTAGTCTCATCCTATTATTGTGGCTCTCAGTTTGTTCTAATTACAGATAGCTACATGTCTCAGTGCATCTGTACCTGCCAGCTCTTGGGATAATTCCATGACATGTGTGTAAAATGACTTGAGAATAAGTTTAGCTGTGCTGTGGCTCTGGTGTTGCTTTCTGTCACAAAATCCATTCTGTAATTTAAGCCAGGTTTATTCGGAACACAAGACACGTTATCATATAGAACTGGGTCCTCTAGGACACTGATCGCAAGTTACGATACGAAGTTCAGATGGAAAAAACACCCAATATTGGACTATTAGTCAGCATTCCAGTCAAGATCATGATAGCCTTGTGGTGTAGTAGGTAGCATTCTGCCTGAAAACCAGAAGCTTTAAGTCAAGTCCCTCTCTGGGATCTGATGGCCAAGAAAAGTACATCCATATTGTGGGTGAACAAGTTGAAATCAAATCCTGATGCCAATGGCAGGTGGTAAGAGTGAGAGAAAGCAGTGATTAGCCACCTGCTGATAGTGACAGGAAACCATTGAAGTCCAAGTAAAGCCATGGACCAACGTTGAAGTCCATGGTTACCAACACTTCTGAGGGCATGGTACATGGAGAGAGTTCTGAGCAGGCATTTTCACTGGAGCAAAGAGATTCAATGAAGATTTATTTTTGTAAGTTATGGGTGGCCGTTTTCTCGCAGATAGGGAAAGAATATTTCCTCTGGTTGGACCTTGTTCTCAACTTGAAGTTGTTTTTAGGTGGGTGGGAGCAAAGAGTAGGAAGCACGTTTTTGCTGAGGGAGCTCTGAAAATATGAAATGTCCTCTCACAAGGGAAGGCTGAGGCACTTTTACATTTAAAGTAAAAGAATATACAGAGCTACAAGAATAGAGCTTAGCAAGAGTTTCTTAACAAGCTCAGCAGGTTTACAATTGGTTGCTGCCCAAGGCAGATGTTTCAGAAAGCAAAATGCAAACTCCTTTTTGGCTCCAGCTCAATTCTGGTGCCCCATACGTTAGGGAGGGTGTCATGGTTCAGACAGGAGACTTATTCAAATTACAGCAGTGATGAGATCAGAGCAAAGGTTTCGAGGTAATGCTATTGTAGAAGAGATCTTCAAAGCTGAAGGTCAATGTGAGGTCAATGGTTTACCAGGCTGTTTCAGTCCATGTGACAGCAAGGAACCATCTTGAAAGAATACAAAGATGTTTCCATTGTCCACCTGTATAAGCATGAAATGGACTCAAAAATCTCATTCCTCACCATCACTGCAAAATCTTTGCCAGAATCCATCAGAACTGCTTAATGCGAAATGTTGACTAGGATCTGCTACCATCGAACCAGTATGGTTTCAAAAGCTCAAGGAACACATTGATTTAGTGTATGCAGTTAGATAGCTTCAGGAGAAATATGGCAAATAGATCATGTTAGTTAAACAGTTCAAAGCCTTTGATGCAGTCCGCCATGATGCACTTTGGAAAGTAATGGAGCAATTCAAACGCCCTGAGAAATTCATCACAATGGTTCAACAGTTCATGTCTTGGATATGGTGAGTTTTCTGATCTATTCCCATTGACCAATGGAGTTAAACATGGCTGAGTACTGTTGCCAATCCTTTTCATCACATTTTCCTTTGACATGCTCTCTGATGCCTTGCAGAGTGATGATTCTAGCATCAGAATCAGATACCGCATGGAGAGGAGAGAAAATTGTTCAATTTGGAATGACTTCCCACAAGTTTCCAGGTCTCCAAGGACATCCTTTGCAAATTCCCATTCACTGATGACTTTCCACTATCTGCTGATTCAGAGCTATTCCTGCAACAGTGATAATGGCATAGTGGACATCCAGAATCCCAGCTTAATGCTTTACAGACCTGGATTCGAATCCCATGATGGTGAAATTTCAATTCAGTTCTAAAAAATCGAGTTGAAAAAGAAAACTAATTTAATGATGACCATGTAACTATTGTCCATTTTCATTAAAAACTCATTTGGTTTACTTTTGCCTTCAAAGGAGGGAAATCCCCACTGTCCTTGCCTTGTCTGGTTTACATCTGACTCCAGAGCCATTGGAATGTAGTTGACTTTTCACTGCCCTCTGGAATGGCCCAGACAGATAATCAGTTCAACAGTAATTAAGAATGGGCAGCAAACACTTGCCTCGCCAGTAATGCTGACATCCTATGCAAGGCTTTTTAAAAAAGAAATTAAAGCTGGAGCAGTCAGTGTTGTAAAAATGAAGCCAGCACAGTCTGGATGATAGCAGCCAGTGAATTATGAGGCATTCAACAAACTCATTTAGATGAGCAGGAAAAATTGGAAAATCTCAGTGAGTCTGGCAGCACCTGTGGAGAGATTAATCATCACAGCCCCTGACAAAAAGCCAACAGCAATGCTACATTAAGTCGGCTTCTCTCTCCACGGATACTGCCAGACCTGCTGAATATTTCCACCACTGTGTCTGTTATTTCAGATTCACGGTCTTCTGTTTTAGTTTAGATGAACAACAGATTACCATTTACGTAGGAGGGCTTTGATGCCATTAAACCAATGAAGTGTAATCCTCACCCACTACCTACACACACCATCAGAAACTATTTGTTTCGCTATTACGTTCATTACCAACCTGTTGCTGCGAAGACAATGACATCAATAGTAGTTTTGCACTGGGAATACGGTGATGTTCCTAATAGAACTATTGCCACCCATCATGTTTTGCCACATCCTCATCTGTTATTACTGTTGTTAAAGCCACCCTATAGCACAACCAGTCACTGGGAAGTGGAAGGTAACTGCCTTCTCCCTTGTTCCCTGCTGGCCTGTCCTGTCTGTTCCATATTCAGCTTCAAAGATTAAGGACAAATTGTTAGAGTGCAACCAGAGGCCATGGAACTGTGCAGCAACAAGAAGAAGCATTCTCCAGCCAGTACAAGAGTAAAAGGGGACACTAGCTGCACACACATCGACAATGCTCAGCAGATTTTAATTGCAAGCGCAGTTAACTTCCGATATGTATGTCCTTTATACAAAGGGGTATCAAATAAACCTAAACATGCCCAAAATGCTAGGGCAAAAATATTTCTGAGTGTGCAAAGGCAATGGATATTTTCACATTCAAGATGTGGCATGTCACCAAATATATAAACCTGATGGCATTAAAAGGTGGGATCCACACTGATTTTCAAAAAATCATGCTGTGCCTCCATGACAAAAAAAACAATCACGTACCATTTGCAAAATGAAAGGCAATTCAGTCCATTTCATTAAACAAATGCTGTGATGGGAATGCAGGAATTAATAGCATTTTCTTCTTGAGGCAAAGCACCAGAATGATGAAGGTCAGCTTTTGTTGGCCCACTATCCTCCTTCTTTGTGCCTCAGCTGAAGGTGGTGTGATGACCTGTAGCATAACTGTGAAAATCCAGTAATTGTGCAACATGTTTTCTTTTAAACTACAACCACTACTTGTTTAACATATTGCCCAGGAGACAGGATCTTCAGTAATAAAGACCATACTTCATGCATTGTGACTGTGCACATTAGAGAAGCTCCCTACTAACAATCAGTATCTGGCAATATTATAATTGGGTCTTTTGCAAATTACAATTACCGTGTGTCTGAATGCAAGCAACGCACACACCGTGTTTGATGTTTGGTAAATCTTATGATTTTTCATTGTAATTTGATTTCAGGAAAACTGAGGATTGTTGTATTCATCAATTCATCAAAGTCTTGTGTGGTTGCTTCCTAGTGGGAGGGAATGATTAGTCTATGAGTTTGTTTGCCAGGAGGAATGCGAAAGTTAGAAAGATCACAAAAGCATAAGTCTGTACTGTGTCTAACCTTCTTTGTACTGTTCCTATTTGAAGTTGTTTTAAAGTTCATTGTATACCATGACTAAATGAGAAAGGCAATTATTAAGCTAATAACCATATATACAGCTGTTTGACCTTTGCTGGCATTATTTTGTAGAAGAGCAGCAGGGCACCCTCACTTCCCAAATCTTAGAAAATAATTATTCCTTAATCAACGTTACAAAATCAAAATTATTTGATCATTATCTCATTATTGTTTGTGAGAATTTGCTATCTGCAACTTGGGTGCCATATTTCCTACAACAGTGACTAAACATCACGAGTGTGTAATTGACTGTAAAGTGTTTTGGGACATCTGGAGTTAGTCTGGAAAATGCATTATTTATTTGCGTTTATTTTCACGGCAAGTTTCAAAAGGACTATCTGATGTATTGTATTTATACCAATAAAATAGCCAAACCAAATAATTGATCCCATATTTCACTTATTGTGCGAAATTCATTTATCCTTTGCACAGTATGATTGTTAGGATTGGCTTTGTGTGAAGGAATCTGATGCTGGATAACTACAAGAGAGAGACTGGGCTTGCTGGGACAATTAGCTCTCTCTCAATGGTGGACTTTTCTCCTTACAATAGGCTTGTTGCATTTCAAAATGTTCAAGAGGTTTCCGAGAGATGCAAGAAATTGGTATGCAGGACCTTAAAATGTTATTGTTAAATTCAGGAGTCAGGGATGAGAGTTAGCTATTAAACTCCCAAAAGGTATTCTGTCTTTCAATTAGTTTGTGGTCTCTCAACTCCATTTACTCTCATTAACTCTGGTTAGCTTCACCTAACAAAAATCTATAGATCTCAGTCAGGAAAGCTCCAGTTGTTCCTCAGCATCTACAATTTTTCACCTAGAAGGTTCCAGGACAAAACATATTACCTGCCATCTAAATGACCAACCTCTAAATTTAATATTAAGTTCCCTCCTGGCTCCAAGTCCTGGTCAACAACAAAATGACTACAGATTGCACTGATAAATGGGATTGTGCCTTTGAAAATAAAGTAAAACGTGTTTGACCTGAAGCAGTTACATTTCTTACTTATCAAATCTTTACTGCTGGCATCACATTCTCTATAAATGAGTGCAGTGGACATCAGGAATTGCAAAATCTGCGCCCACACCTCCTCCCTCACCTCCTCCAAGTCCCCAAGGAACCTTCCACATCCATCAAAATTTCACTTGTACATCCACCAGTGTCATTTATTGTATCCATTGCTCTTGATGCGGTCTCCTCTACACTGAGAAGACTGGACGCCTTCTTGCAGAGCACTTTAGGGAACATCTCCAGGACAGCCGCACCAAACAACCCTACCGCCCTGTGGCCCAACTCTTCAACTCCCCTTCCCACTCTGCCAAGGACAGGCAGGTCCTGGGCCTCCTTCACCGCCGCTCTCTCACCACCCGACACCTGGAGGAAGAAGGCCTCATCTTCTGCCTCAGAACACTTCAACCCCAGGGCATCAACGTGGACTTCACCAGTTTCCTCATTTTCCCTCCCTTTACCTTACCCCAGTTCCAACCTTCCAGCTCAGCTCCATCCTCATGACCTGTCCTAGCTGCCAATGTTCTTTCCCACCCATCCACTCCACCCTCCTTTCTGACCTATCATCTTCATCCCCACCACCATCCACCTATTGTACTCTTTGTTGCCTTCCCCCCAGCCCCATTCCCCCTTCCCATTTATCTCTCTAACCCGGAGGCTTCATTCCTGATGAAAGGCATTTGCTCGAAACATCGATTTTCCTGCTCCTCTGATGCTGCCTGACCTGCTGTGCTTTTCCAGCACCACTCTAATCTAGACTCTAATTTCCAACATCTGCAGTCCTCACTTTTGCCTAGTTTGAATACTCACCCAACATCATTCATTACCAATTCCAAACACGAGACTTAATCCAGTCAATATCTGCAGTAAATAATTTTATCATTTGACCTGGTTTCCTGTTGCTTTCTTCAGACATTGCTGACCTGAATTGGGGCGTAGTTCCACTGGCAATAAGTCTGTTACCCATCATCTCTTCACATGCACCTTCCTTAGTGAGTTTGAGCATTACATTCAATGACAGGATGCATCGTGATAGAGTCTGATATATTTTGAACCCAAGATGTTAGGCTTGATAAATAAATCAGCTCGGGGCAAATATCAGCATAGATGTACATACATATGACTCCAAACCTTTACGCCACTGGGTGATAATTAGAAACACTAAAGACTTTGAAAATTCTGGCCATCTCAGATGATGTTGCACTTGAGATTCTAAACAAAGTCTTCAAATGCAGGATCCTGTTTTAAAGTAGCACTGTACAGACACTAAGTGTCCAGGCCATAAATGGAACAAGAACAGATTTTTTTTTATTTCAAATAAAATCTTTGGCATATGGACAGCTGGTGAATCTACTCAGATCTATACTCTTTTTACTTACAGATGACAAATTCAGTCTTTGATGTCCACCATACTCTACATTTACTGATAACCTCTTGGCCTGTAGCTGAGGCAACAACGGGATTCAATTACTGAATGGGCACCCCCTCCCCCCCATTCTTTGGCAGGCAGACGTTACACAGTGGTCTTTCCCCACCGCGTCTTGGCAGCAGCTGCCCCAAGCTTCAGTGCGTCCCTCAGCATATCATCCTGGACCTTGGAATGTGCCAGTCAGTTGGGGATACCTGCCTCAATTGGAAGACCAGCAAGTTTCGAGCAGACCAAAGAGTTGATGATCCTCCAGGTGCAGTTGATGTTCACCTCGGTGTGCGTCCCGGGGAACAGACTGTAGAGCACAGAGTCCCGCACCACAGAGCAGCTCAGGATGAACCTCGACAAATGCCACTGCATTCCTCTCCAGCCTTCCTTTGCATAGGTCCATTTCAGAAGGAGGTGTGTGACAGTCTTGTCCCCTCCTCAGCCACTTCGAGGGCAGCGTGTGGTGCAGCAGAGAGTCTGGATGTGCATAAAGGATCTCACAGGCAGAGCCCTTCTCACCACCAGCCAAGCCATGTCTTGGTGCTTGTTGGAAAGTTCTGGCGATGAGGCATTCTGCCAAATGGCTTTGACAGTCTGCCCAGAGAACCGCTCAATAGGATCCGCCCTCTCCTTTTCCCGAAGGGTCTCAAGGACACTATGTGCTGACCACTTCTTGATAGACTTACGGTCAAAGGTGTTTTTCTTCACAAATTTCTCCATGAAGGACAGGTGATATGGAATGGTCCAACTACGTGGAACAGCAAGGTCAGGCCTATCCTTCGCAACACCGGGGATAGGTAGAACCTATAGGTAGAATGTAGTGGCACTTGGTGTTTGCGTACTGGGGATCCACGCATAGCTTGATGCAGCCACGCACAAAGGTGGCCTTCAGGATGAGGGTAGCATTGGGTGTGGTTTTTTTCCCCTTTTCTCCAGATCTTTATACATGATGTCTCTTCGGACCCGGTCCATCTTTGATCTCCATGTGAAGTGTAAGATGGCCCGGGTAACTGCGGTAGCACTGGTTCAGGAATAGGCCAAACCTGTGTTACGTACAACAACACTGAGTGTACCTCACACTGGATGATCAGGTCTTTACCCGCAATGGAAAGCAACCGTTGCTCCCATCTGCCCAGTTTCTGCCTCACTTTAGTGACATGCTCCTCCCACGTCTTTGTGCATGCCCCAGTCTCTCCAAGTCAACTAGCCAGCACCTTCAGGTGGTCAGTCCTGACAGTGAAGGGGATAGAGGATTGGTCGACCCAGTTTCCGAAGAGCATGGGCTCGCTCTTTCCTTGGTTTACCTTGGCCCCCAAGGCCTGTTCGAACTGGTCACAGATGCACATAAGTCTATGGCCTTATGGGGAGAGCCTGAACAGGCTGGGGCTGTTTTCCCTGGAGCGTCGGAGGCTGAGGGGTGACCTTATAGAGGTTTACAAAATTATGAGGGCATGGATAGGGTAAATAGGCAAAGTCTTTTCCCTGGGGTAGGGGAGTCCAGAACTAGAGGGCATAGGTTTATGGTGCGAGGGGAAGGATAATGAAAGGGACCTAAGGGGCAACTTTTTCACACAGAGGGTGGCATGTGTATAGAATGGACTGTATGATTCTATGACTGACAGCGGATCAGAACAGAAAATGGCGACATCATCTATGTACAGGGAGGCCTTAACCTGTAGGCCCCTACTGCCAGGAATAGTCACCTCTCAGGCTCGCATCCTTCCTGATGCAATCGGCAAATGGCTCTATGCAGCACACAAACAAGGCAGGAGAGACAGGGCAGCCCTGCCTGACTCCAAATCTGATCAGGAAGCTTTCTAATTCCCCCCTGTTGATTGAGACTGCACTGACAATGTTGGTATAGAGCAGTCGGATCCAACTGCAGATTCCTTCCCCAGAGCCCACTTTGGAGAGAACATCTCTCATGTGCGTGTGTGAATATCCTGTCAAAGGCTTTCTCCTGGTCCAGGCTGATGAGACAAGCGTCTACCTGCCCCCCCCACCCCAATGCTGCATGTACGCGAACATATCCTTGCGGAATGCGAGACTCTCAGCGATCTTCCTGCCCAGTACAGCACAGGTTTGGTCAGGGTGAATCACTGAGCCCAGAGCAGACCTGACCCGGTTGGCAATGACCTTTGACAAGATTTTGTAGCCTGTGTTTAACAGTGAGATTGGTCCCTGATTTCTACTTTCTTCCCTCTCTCCCTTCTGCTTATAGATAAGGGTGATGATGCCTTTGCTCATGGATTCACTCATTGTAACATAAATTGCTGGAGAAAACTCAACAGGTATGGCAGCAGTTGTGAAGAGAAAGCAGAGTCATGTGTTGGGTCCAGTAACCCTTCTTCAGGTCATAATGGAAGTGATTAGATAACACTCATCATTGATTTTACTCATTCGGAATTGCATATCTTTTATGTTCACTGAAGAAATCATTTTGTTTTTGCGAGGGGATTCTTGTAGTTTCAGTCACATGTTGTATTTGCTATAGATCAGAAAGACTCTTTCTTAAGTATACACTGATGATGCTATCATGCCTGATGTTATCAGTTCTAATCTGTTTTCAACTCATTTACTCGATCGCCCTCCAAAATCCTAGGCATCCTTCTGGCTCAGTTGGTGATCTCCTCACCAGCAATTAATCATTTTGAAGTTTACTGACCATTAAGCCAGCAGCTCTGGGCTTCAGTTTATATTCATTAAAATTCTACAAAGGATACTGTGGAAATGCTGAATAATATTCTACGCCAGAGAAACAGAGTGCCAGGCTCTGCTGAACTCTGCGTGTGTAGTAACAGGGGCTGCTGTAAATGGCTTAGGGCCAGTAAGGTCAAGACAGAGAGACAAGTTCAAGACTGGGCATCCATGAGGTGCTGTGGGCCATCAACAACTGCAGAATTGTGCTCCAGCACAGTCTGTAACCTCATGGCCCAGCATATCCCCCACTCAAACCAGGGGATCAACTCCAGTTCACTGAAGAGTCCAGGAGGGCATGCCAAGAGCTGCACTAGGTATAGTTAAAAATGCAGTGATAACCTGGCGAAGCTACCAAACAGGATTACCTGCGTGAAAACAGCGTAGACAGCAAGTGATAGAGCTAGGTGATCCCACAGCTCACAAATCAGATGTGAACTCTGTCAAAAGTACTTGTGAGCGTTGGTGGACAATTGAATAACTCACTGGAGGAGGAGGCTTCACAAATATCCCCATCTTCAATTATGAAAGAGCCCAGCACATCAATGCGAAAAAAAAAGGCTGAAAACATCCACTGCAATCTTCAGTCACAAGTGCTGAGTGGATGATCCATCTCGGTCTCCTCCAGTGGTCCTCAGGATTACAGATACCAGACGTCAGCCAATTCAATTCTCTCCACATTATATCAAGAAATGGTTGGAGGCACTGGGTCCTGCAATGGCTATGGACCCTGATAACATTCTGCCAATAGCTTTGAAAACTTGTGCTCCTGAACTTGCCGTTCCCCTAGCCAAGCTATTCTAGTACAGTTACAACACTGCCATCTACCCGACAATCTGATAAGTTGCCCAGGCATGACCTATTCACAAAAAGCAGAACAAATCCAACCCAACCACCAACTACCCTATCAGAGTCTAGATTGGAGTGGTGCTGGAAAAGCACAGCAGGTTGGGCAGCATCCGAGGAGCAGAAAAATTGACGTTTTGGGCAAAAGCCCTTCTTCTATTCCTGATGAAGGGCTTTTGCCCGAAATGTCGATTTTCCTGCTTCTCGGATGCTGCCGACTTACAGTGCTTTTCCAGCACCACTCTAATCTAGACTCTAGTTTCCAGCATCTGCAGCCTTTATTTTTACCTACTTGAACTACCCTATCAGTCTACCATTGATCTTCAGTAAAGTGATGGCAGGTGTCATCAATAGTGCTATCAGCAGCACCTACTCAGTGACACCCAGGTTGGGTTCCACCAGGGTCACTCAGCTTCTGACCTCATTACAGCCTTAATTCAAACATGGACCAAAGAGCTGAGTTCCAGAGGGAAGGTGACAGTCCTTGACATCAATGCTGCATTTGACTGAGTGTGGCATCAAGCAACCTGAGCAAAACTGGAATCTTAGAATCCCTGCAGTACAGAAAGAGGCCATTCAAGTCTGCACTGACCCTCTGCACAGCATCCCACCCAGATCCACCTCCCTATCCTATCCCTGTGACCCATATATACCATGGGCAATCCAACTAACATCTTTGGACTGTGGGAAGAAACAAGACCACCCAGAGGAAACGCATGCAGACACACAAAGAATGTGCAATCTTCACACAGACAGTCACCCACGGCTGGAATCGAAGCCAGGTCTCTGGTGATGAGAGGCAGCAGTGCCACCCTAGTCAGGGGTCATCAGGAGGCAAATTCTTTGCTGATTGGAGTCGTACCTATCACATAGAGAGATGATTGTGGTTACTGGAGGTCTTACATGCTCCCAGGCATCTCTGCAGAGGTTCCTCAGAGTAGGGTCCTAGGCCCAACCATGTTCAGCAGCTTCATCAATGACTTTCCTTCCATCATATGAGGGTATGCCCACCGATGACTGCACAATCTTCAGCACCATTTGTGACTCCTCAGATACGGAAGCAGTCCATGTTCAAGATTTGGACAACATCCAGGCTTGGAATGATAAGTGGCAAGTAACATTTGCGGTCACACAAAATCACCACCCCTTGACATTCAGTTGTGTTACCATCACTGAACCCCCCACTAACAACCTTCTGGGTATTGCCATTGACTGGAAATGCAACTGGACTCACCACATAAAAACAGTGGCTACAAAGGCAGGTCAGAGGCTCAGAATACTGTGATGAGTAATTCACCTCCTGGCTCCCCAAAGCCTGTCCATCATCGATGAGGTAGAAGTCAGGAGTGTGATGGAATATTCCCCCCTTTCCTGGATGGGTGCAACTCCAATAACACTTCAGAAGCTAGACACCATCCAGGATAAAGTAGCCTGCTTGATAAGCACGATATCCACAAACATTCACTTCCTCCACCCACCGACACTCAGTAGCAGCAGTGCATACTATGTATGAGATGCACTTCAGAAATTCACCAAAGCTCCTTAGACAGCACCTTCCAGAGCCACAAACATTTCCATCTAGAAGAATGAGGGCAGATACATGGGAACGTCGCCACCTTCAGATTCTGCTATAAACCATTCTTGGAGGCCTGACTTGGAAATATAACGCTGTATCTTCACTGTCCCTTGGTCAAAATCCTGGTATTTCCTTCCATTGTGAATCAGTCTTCAGCAGGTGGACTGCAGCAGTACAAGAAGGCAGCTCACCACCACCTTCTCAAGGGGCAACTAGGAACAGGCATTAAATGCTGGTCCAGGCGGCGATCTGCACATCCCATGAGTAAATAAAAAGAAAGGACAGTGAAATGCCTCGACCTTGGGTGCAGGCAGGCTCAGAGTTGACTGTAATGCAGCAAGGAATCCTACAGCTCTCCTGCAGCAGGAGGAAGAGAGCTTTTAGAGATTTAATTTGTTGCAACATTCTGCTTGATCTTATCCATCCAGCTTGTCAAACATACGCCAGGCTTCAGGCTAAAGCTTCGCAGCCAAACAGTCTGACAACGCTGCTGCTGTAGATTCAGTCCTGAAGGATGTTCACTTCACTGCATTACAGGAGGGAAGCACATGAACCATGCTTTTCATGAAATGAAAATGTGGCCCAAACAAGGGCATGTACTCGTGGCTGAGAACAAAATGGAGTTGGAGGCAGGGATGAGAAGGAGCTTCTCCATTACTTATTGAATTATCTTTGTTCAAAACCTGGCAATGATAAGCCTGGTGGAGTTACAACGGTTGTAAGTAGGCATTCCACAGCTACTGCAGTACCAAGAATGCATCATTGATTTCATTGAACACACAAGCTGAATACAGAGAAATGCGTGATATCATTGGTGTTCTCTCTGGACTCATGTCAATTAACGAGACATCACGGCGAGAATTCTTTTGTGCTAATATCTTGTTCCTGGTTGTTTTTTTGATACATGTCAGCTCTGCTTGGCTGCATATTGAGTGCAAGTTGAAAGTAGTTTTAGACTTAGTGAAGGCCACTGTAACAGCTTGATTGAATTCATCAGGATTAAACCTTTTTGAATGATACTCAGAGTGATACCACACAGATGGAAGCTACTCAAATCAATATGCATGTCCTGCCAAATGTGTTCACTATTTCTGTCTATTAGCACAGCACAGATGACTGCTCCACTCTATTAAATATATATTTTCTGTTCATTTACTGTGAACTTCTTGTGGATGTTTCAGTGTGTGATCAAGGTCTTGAATTAGACATTGCAATGAACTGTCCTGACATGGTACAGAATTATTTTCCTTTTTATGTGGCCGGGAGGCTCAGTGGTCAGCACTGCTACCTCACAGCGCCAAGGACCCGGGTTCAATTGCAGCCTCAGGTGACTGCCTATCTGGAGTTCGCACATTCTCTCCATGTCTGCATGGGTTTGCTCTGATTCTCTCCCACAATCCAAAGATGTGCAGGATAGGTGAATTGGCCATGCTAAATTGTCCATAGTGTTCAGGGATGTGTAGGTTAGATGCATAGGTGAGGGATAAATATAGAGTAGGGTAGGTGAATGGGTCTGGGTGAGTTACTCTTTGGAGGGTCAGTGTGGACTTGTTGGGCTGAAGGGCCTGTTTCCACACTATAGGGATTCTATGATATCTAATGGGCCTAAATGTCTTCCATTCACTCCTTTAATATCTTAAAGTATGGAACTGAAAAGTTGACTGAGCCACTGCTGTTGTATTTATTAACAATGGAGGATCACTGAGCATTGGTACCAGGTGACTATGTTGTTAGAACATCAACATGGTGAATTGAATAATATCTTTGTACAATCTAATATCCTGCTCATCTTCATAACAGTTTTACAGAAAGAAGTAGCAACAGAGAATGGCGATGTGGAAATGAAAGGAAATAGAATTTATATCTGACAAAGTGTAGCCTTGGGTATCCAATCAGGGATATCCCACGGTCAGTACAGCATTGCCTCATTCCTGAAGAAGGGCTCATGCCCGAAACGTCGATTCTCCTGCTCCTTGGATGCTGACTGACCTGCTGCGCTTTTCCAGCAACACATTTTCAGCACAGCATTGACTAAGGACAATCCTTTAACTACAGCCACCACATAGGCTCGAGAGAGAGGGCATTGAATGCAGGTACTGTGTTCCTGTTCTATGAACTAGAACAAATGCACTCTCTTCATTTGGCAGTGCTGCTAATAAAGTCATTAGGAAAAGTGGCTGTTGTGAGCTTGACTGCCTGTCGTCGGAAATCAGAAGACTCCCTATCGTTAGATTCAACGCATTTCAGTAATCAGGTAAGGAAATGTTTCATAATCATACACAAAATATATCATCAGCTCACTGTTTTAATTTCCCTGAAAGCAGCAGGATATTCACAAATCTAATTTGGTTTGTGTAAAGAGTGCCTCTTGTTGAACATTGTTCTGTTTCTCCTTTACCCTACAGTCAATTCCCATGATTAGTTTGGTGGATTAAGTGCCATGGATCATGTTGTCATGATACTGAACTATTCTGATTTTCTTACCCCACATTCAACTCATGCTTTGTGCTGGACTGATGCTGTTAACCAATGTTGTAATGCAAGGCTACATTGTAAACTCTTGAACTGGGGTCCAGCCACTAATTCCCCCACTGTTGACTCCTGTTCAGGCTTTGGATGAGAAAGGGGTTGAGTTATATGGTGATGCCCACGACAGTGGAACACTCCTTCAGCGCTGAATGAATGGACACACATTTGAAACATGATCAGTTTAATGGGCTTCCAGTGAAATTGGAGCAAAGTCTTGAATAGAGCTCTCGCTCGTAGCATTTATGTCTGAATCATATAACTTTGGGTTTGATTCCAACCGCAGTCTTGAGCATGGTAGATATTACTAACACTTCAGTGCAGTACTGAGGGTGTGCTGCATTGTTGCAGGTGACATCAAACTAAAGTATTGAATGTGAAGGCAAGTGGTCGCAAATACCTCAAAACACAATTTGAAATGGTTTGAGGAGCTGTCTTTGTGCCCTGGATAATATACTGCCTTCAACTAACGCCATCAGAGAGTTACTTGGTGAGACATTGCTGGGTGTAAATTTGCTAACCAATTGCCTGGGTAGCAATCATGGTGACTGTCCGAATGTAATCCATTGGTTGTAAATCATTTTGGAATCTCTTAAGGATATGCAACAATACGAAAAAAAACCCCACAAATTCAAGAGGCTGCAGATGCTGGAAACTAAAACAAAAACAGAAAAAACAGGAAATACTCAGCAGGTCAGCAGCATCTGTGCAGAGAGAAACAAGGTTAAACTGTCAGGTTGATAACAATGAACTGCAAGTCCATTCTCCTTTATCTTTTGTAAAGACACAGATATTGTGGGGGTGGGAGGAGTTCTGCAGTGGTTAGGGCCAACCTCAATTTAGAAAGGATTAATTGTTCCAAGGTTTAAGTTGAAAGTTGTGTTTCAATTATTTTGTTCTGCAATCCTGAACTGAACTGGGTCGAGCACAACACATTTTAATGATGTCCATTTATTGGTGTTCGATTGTAATCACATATTCAGAATACCCAATAAAAAGCAACATCAACATGCTACTTAAGTGAATTTTGTAAACTGAAATCAACCCTATCCAGAAATGTTAAGTTAATGCGATTAGCAGGACTTATGTCTTTCAACATTGCAATCTTTCTTTAAAATGGCACCCAAAGTAAAGCCTCAGTAATGCAATGCGGTAGTCCAAAGAGCCTAAGGCATGCCAATTATTTTGATTGAATTGTTTGGTTGAATTCCACATGAATTTGAATGTGAAGGCCTCGGAGTATAGTTGGGATGATGCAGGCCCTGCCACTTACCATGTCCTGATTTGCAGAAGAAAATGGACAGATTGCATATTTTTTTAATAGGGGCTCTCTTTAACCCTAGCCTCAACCTCACTGTTTTCCTGTGACCTCTTCTTTGGTCAGACTTGCTCTCTCTTCTCAGATTCAAGTCCACATCTCAACACTGATTTTCACATCTCTGTTGTGTGTGATAGAGTTAAGAAATAAAGGCAATTTGGAGAGGGTGACTTGAATTTAAAGAGAAGATTTTATATCTTTTTTGTAAAACATCACTGTGCGATTATCCTGTCATAGTCATCGAGTCATAGAGTCATACAGCACGGAAACAGATTCCTTCAGTCCAACCAATCCATGCTGAACATAATCCCAAACTGACCTAATCCCACCTGCCTGCTCCTGACCCAGATCCCTCCAAACCTCTCCTATTCATGCACTTACCCAAATGTCTTTTAAATCTTGTAATTGTGGCCACATCCACTTCCTGAGGAAGTTTATTCCACATGCGAACCACCCTCTGTGTAAAACATTTGCCCCCATACCTTTTTTAAATCTGCCTCTGCTCTCTCCTTAAAAATGTGCCCCTAGTCTTGAAATCCCCAATCCTAAATGTTAACCCTATCTTTACCCCTCATGATTTTGGAAACTTCTACAAGGTTATTTCTCAACCTCCTGCGCTCCAGTGAAAATAGTCTCAGTCTTTCCAATCTTTCTTTATAACTCAAACCTCGGATTTCTCAGGATTTCCTGGATTCCATTAAGAAATGCAGTTCTCAGGAAACCTGAAAAGTTATCCCCAGTTTCTCTCTCTACTGACTCATGTGTATTCCCAGTGTGTTCTTGTTTAATTTTAGATTTTCTGTATCTGCAATATTTTGCCTTAGTTTGTTGACCAGTTTCTGCTTGGATTGATACCTGGACTGGTGTAATATCACCCCTCTTGGACACAAATGTGGTCACCGCAATCTTACTGAACCATGGGGCTGCTCATTAGAAAGACAGACAACTGGTGGTAGTTTAACCTGAAGGTCTGCGGGTCTCATGAGAGGTTGAGAACGAGAGTCCTTTATGGTAACTTCACATGGTGTGAGAATTGAACCCATACTATTGGTATCACTCTGTTTTACAAGCCAGCTGAGCTAACCAAAGCTCCTTCCTTAAATAAAGTCATCACCAGCCAAATCTGAAATTAGTGACAGCCTTCTTTATTTGCTCTTCTGACTTTCTCACATGATGCTATTGATGTGAGAGAGTACAATGCAGTGCACACAACCAGCCTGAGTTAACCATGCTTCACACATGATGATCATGTGTGACACAGTGGCTCGGTGGTTAGCTCTGCTGCCTCGTAGCGCCAGGGATCCAGGTTTGATTCCAGCCTTGGGTGACTGTCTGTGTGGAGGTTGCACATTCTCCCCGTGTCTGCGTGGGCTTCCTCCTGGTGCTCCGGTTTCCTCCCACAGTCCAAAGATGTGCAGGGCAGGTGAATTGGTCATGCTAAATTGCCCATCGTGTTAGGTGCATTAGTCAGAGCAAAATGGGTCTGAGTGGGTTACTCTTTGGAGGGTCAGTGTGGACTTGTTAGGCCAAAGGGCCTGTTTCCACACTGTAGGGAATCTAATCTAATCTATCATTGTGTTCAACAGTTGTTCTCCAGGTGAAGTCATTAAACAACAAATAGAAGTAGAATTTTAACCATCTGTTGCAACATCACCTACTACTGTCAGCCTGAGGTCCATTCGCAAAGCAAAGATGATGGAATAGACTGAGATGTTCCTGGTCTAGAAATTAGCAATCATTTTCTGAAGACAATCTGTAAGTAGTGCTTTATATTAGTGATTGTCTCACTCTTCAGTGATTGGGATCCCATGCAAGTATTATATATTGTGGACACCTCTGATCTGGCATTATCTCTGATGGTATTCAACCCAAACAGCATCCCATTTAGTGTCTGAATACCAATCAATAAAGAAATGAACTTGTGCTGCCAATTGTGTCCAGCCCAGTTGGCTGGATGGCTGGTTTGTGGTGTAAGGTTGTGCCAATAGTGCAGGTTCAATTTCTGTACTGGCTGTACAACATGAAGGTCTCACTTTCTCAATCTTGCCCCCATTGGTTGAGGCGTGGTGATTATTAGATTAAACTCACCACTAGTTGTCTCTCTCCAATGAGGGACTGGGATGATGGTAACTTCACCTTTCTGCCCAATGTTGGCTGAACCAAAATCTAAGACCCTTGAGAACCCACATAAGTTTTTCACTGTCTCCAATTTAAAAAAAACATTTTATCCAGTTGCCTGGGACTGAAATTAGCGAAGAGAAAACAATAAAACTGATAGCATTAGTGTTAGAGAGATGGAGAGGAAAGAGATTATTGAGTCTGTAGATGAACTGGAAATAAAAAAAAACACAAAACACATCAGAGACTAGGAAGACCGTGTTTGGAAACAGGTGATTTATTTCAGTTTAAAGTTTGTCAAAGCAGTTAGATATTAGTTTGTGACTGAATTGCCTCATGGAAATATCAAATCCTTCTTTACGCTGATCTTTTACATTCAGAAAGCCTATCTAATTCTTGTCTAAATTTTCTTCCCTTACTGTTTTCCTGTTCGTATTGGCCCCTAATTGTCTCTTTGTGTTATCTCGAGAAACCAGCCCCCAAGGTTCCTTTAAATACATCTGATCAGTAGAACATCATTATACAGCTCCCTCTACCATTTTAATCTTTTGTTCTTTATCATAATCTTTGGTTTTCTACTTTATCAAAGCCTCAATAATACCACCAATTGAATTCATTCTCCTGACAGTAAACTTACCTCCCTTTGATCAGTTCCAAATTCACCTCCAAGCACTGATCTCCTTCTCTCTGCTATATGTGACCTCCAGTGACTGATTGCATGACAACCTGCTTTCTAAAAACAATGCCTATAAACTCCTGGGTAATTAACCACCACAGTACAATAAGGTTGGATTACTGCGCCATCTGGAGTGATTGTAATCAGTCAGCCAGGTGGACCTCATAGAATATGCCCTGGCTGACAGATATAAACAGGAGTGTCAGAGATTCTGTTCACTCTGAGAGCTGGCTCTGAGGACATTGGATCTGTGTCAAGGTTTTGCCACATGCAAATAAAGGTGATAGGACGGTCAATTCTGTGGAGTTATTTCACCAAACACTCACCTTTTGGCCTGAACTAGAAGGGGATTTCAATGCAGGAGTGAAAAAATCTCACTATAATTGTGTGGCTTGAACAGCACCTGGAGGAATGTGGGCAGCTTTGATCCCTGTACCTAAGCTAGGATATGTATGCCATAGAGTGAGCACAATGAAGACACATCAGATTGCTCCATGGAATGCTGGTGGTGATGGAGGTTTGGGAGTCAGAGGGGCAGGAGGTTGGGTTGGGGGGTGCCGGTTGGATGGGACTTGTCTGATCAGAGGACTTTTGAGGAAACTGTCTTCTCTAAGTTTGGAAGAATATGAAGTAATCTCATTGAGGGATTACAAAATTCTTACGTAATTTGATCGAATATATAGAAGAGGTATGATTTCACTAATTGGAGAGTTGGAGTGGGGATGAGGTGGAGATAAAGAGGATACATCTCAGAAAGGATATTTGGCTGAGAGGAGGTAGAATTTCTTCACTCCAAAAGTGCTACAGCATTATAATTCTCCAGCCCAGAGGGCTGTGCAGACTGAGCCATTCGATTCAGAAATTGATCAAATTCTGGATATTAAAGATATCAAGGGATAAAGGGATAATGTGGGAAAATGGCATTGAGGTAGCAGCTCAACAATGGCCGAGTTGAATGGCAAAGCAAGCTTGAGGGGCAGAATAGTCTGCTCATGCTCCTGTCTTATTTAATTGTATGTTCCTTTCCCCCCTGTTGTATGCCTACTTCCGACGATGCCTCAAAATATTGTGCCCTTGGCAAAACATGGCCCTCTGCCAAAACCAGCTGCATTGATTTAACTTATACACATCCATCACATTGCCATTTCAAATATCGTAGTAGTTATAAATATTAAACAGACTCTGTGGAATATGGATGACAGTGTGTACAACAAAAACTTACATTTGTATTACCCCTTTTCCCATTTTAAAATATCCCAAACAGCCACACTGGAATGACTTCCAATGCTCAATGTGCATATGGGCGACAAACAAAAGGAAATGGCGAAAGCTGGTAAAATTGCAACATTTAAAAAATATCTGGATGGGTATATGAATAAGAAGGGTTCAGAGAGATATGAGCCAAGAAGGATATGGCAGGTGGGACTAGATTAGGTTGGCATATGTGGTCAGCATGGACGGTTTGGACCAAAGGGTCTGTTTTGCGCTGTACATCTCTATGACTGGTTGGACTCTCTATGACTGTGGACAGTCCTGTTGTTCTCAAGTCCAGGAGAATTCAACTCCAGTTCACCTCATGTTGGTGTTAGTGAGGATGAAAATGCAGCCTTGAAAGTGAAAAAGAAGTCCCCAAAAATAAAAAAAAAGCCCTTGAGAAATCCCAAAAAGGGTCCATGAAAACTTTGATCCCCAGTATTCCTCTTGCAAACAATTGACACTGGACCACATATGAGAGCCAAAAACATGGTCAAAGAGTTCAGTTTCATGCTCTCGCTCCAGGGAGGCACAAGCTTTATGGAGAGCATTCCAGAACATAGGCACTCGAAGTATGGCTGACAACAGTGGAATGATCCAAACTGAGGATGTACAGAAGGCCAGAATTGAGGGACCACAAATCTGGAAGGAGTGTTGTGTCAGATTGGGTTTCAAAAATAGGAAGGTTAGGCCACGGAAGGTTTAAAATCATGAAAAGTGTCTTCAAATTGAGGCCCTGCTTAATTAGGAGCCATTGTAGGCCAGCATATTGCAGTAAGATGATGAACAAGCAGATTTTATGTGAGCTAGGATAGAGACAGCAGATTCTGGATGCGTTTATAGTTTAGAAAGTGCATGTATTGGAAGGCTTGTCAGGAGAATATTGGAATAATTGAGTCTAATGGTAATAACCGCATGTTGGGGAAAACTACAAGATACATTACTTGTGAAATAAATCTGTCTCTTTAAATTAATGAACTGTGATAAGAATATTGTCCTTCCATGAGTTGATATCTTAGTTCAGTCATGTCCTTGGAATTGATCAAAATACTATCATTGACTGGTGCCTGTGGGAATCTCACTTCTTTCACAATAAGGCTGAACAATATAGAAGCAAACATCTAAGGCAGGCATCTGAAGATAAACATATTAGCAAAAGAATTTGAATCATCAACTCCCTATTAAGCAAAAAGAATAAATATTCTGGGAAAGTTATTTTAAAAATATGGAATCTTTGGAACAAGCAACATTTGTTCAGCTCCTTGCACAAAGAGGAACAAAATAATGAGTTACATAAGATTGGATAGAGAGAAATTTTGACCCAATCAAAAGGAAAATGTCCGCAGCCTGAACATCAAGCTCCTGACTCCTCAACATCGGTCCACTATCTACAAGGCACTAATCAGGAGTGTGATGGAATACTCCCCACTTGCATGGATGGATGCAGCTTCAACAATACCAAAGAAACTTCACAACATCCAGGACAAAGCAGCTTTCTTGATTGGCATCACATCCACAAATATTCTCTGCCACTACCACTGATGCTTTGCACTGCAAAAAATCACCAGGACCCCTTAGACAGTATCTTCCAAACTTGAAATCACTACCATCAAAAGGTTGAGAGCAGCAGGTACAAAAGAACACTACTGACTGCAAGATCCCCCTCCAAGCTACTAACTGTCCTGACATGGAACTGTATTGTAATTCCTTCATGTGTCATTGGGTTGACTCCTAACAGCACTGTGGGAGCACTGTGGTTCAAGAAGGCAGCTCACCTTCATACTCTTCCAGAGAAACTAGGGATAGGCGATAAACCAGCACCATTCTAATCTTGACTCTAATCTCCAGCATCTGCAGTACCCACTTCTGCCTGGTTTTCTCAGCTACCTTCTCCCCAGCCCCACCACCTCCTTTGTCTGTCCAACCCCGACGCTCCCAGCCTCATTCCCAATGAAGGGCTTTTGCCAGAAACGTCGTATTCCCTGCTCCTCAGATGCCGCCTGACCTGCTGTGCTTTTCCAGCAGCACTCTAATCTTGACTCCTTCTCCAGCATCTGCAGTACCCACTTCTGCCATTGGCAATAAATGCCATGCCAATTAAAGTAAATCAGTAATTGAAGATTATGATAAAAATTGCTTTTCATACCCAATCAGAATTTGCTTTTCAATAGGATAGTTTAGACACGGTGGCTCAGTGGTTAGCACTGCTGCCTCCCACTGCCTGAGACCTGAGTTTGATTCCAGCCTCAGGTAGCTGTCTATGTGGAGTTTGCACATTCTCCCCGTGTCTGTGTGGGTTTCCTCCCACAGTCCAAAGATGTGCAGGACAGGTGAATTGGCCATGCTAAATTACCCTAGTGTTAGCTGCATTAGTTAGACGGAAATGGATTTGAGTGGGTTACTCTTTTCAGGATTGGTGTGGACTTGTTGGGCTGAAGGGCCTGTTTCCACACTATAGGGAATCCAATCTTTAGTCACAAGGTATAAAAGAGACAAATTAACAATAACTTGATTTGTGTAGCATGTTTTTTGAAGTTATATCCTGAGGTGTTTCATTGGAGTGTTATGAACAATTAAGAAGTTAATTAAAGCTTGATCAAACAGATAGTTCCAATGACGATCATTGGACCTGAAACATTAACTCTTTTTCTCTCTTCACGGATGTGACCAGACCTGTCAAATTTCTCCAGCACTTGCTGTTTTTATTTAAGGTGGGCCATAAAGTAGGAGAGAGGTAGTAAGGCAGGGAGATTCAGCAAGGGATTGGACAGCCAGCTAAGGTGGGTTGATCAAAATAGACAATTCATGTGACGTCAAAATTAAGATAAACATCTTATCCCAATCCAATGGAACACACAGCTGAGATACCAAATCTAAATCATTGTAGAAGTGGAATATCTGTTATTCATCATCAGTTCTGGACAAAACTAAATCAAAGCTTGTATTTCTACGCGTGAACTGTGTAGCTGTTCACTTATTGATGACACAATAAATTTTGCACTGGCAATTCCTTACTGCAGTTAAGGAAATGGCTGTTCATGCGGTTACAGCCCTTGTCATCCCAATTGTGTCAACAAATAATTAAAGGCTTCATAGGGTTTTTTAAAGCAATTATTCATGTAGTAATTGTGTGTTAATGACTACAAATCAGTGTCGATCTTAACTGACAGCTTCATAATGAAGTCACATTTGAAAGGCTGCGATGTCTATATTTTTGACCTACTTTGTTCTGAAGACTTCTGAAATTGAACCTGTAAGTGCAAATTTAGTGTTTGACATGACCTTTAAGCACTCACTTGTTTCATTTCTTAAAATACTTCTTTCATGAATTAGTTCTGTTCTTCGTCTGTATCTATTCCTGAGATGCTGCCTAACCTGCTGTGCTTTGACCAGCAACACATTTGCAGCTGTGATCTCCAGCATCTGCAGACCTCATTTTTTACTCGAAGATAACTCCCCATCTGACATAGTTCTGCCAATATCACTTTCTATGCAGATTCCAGTGTCTGGAGCCCAAGAAAATTAGCTTCTCCCCTTTCCTAGCAGAAAAACATTCATTTTCTACCGAGTATGTTAGCTGAAATCATTCATTCAGAATCTGAGGGTAAGTAAAGATATACAACATCAGAAAAAAACCTGAACTCTGACTGGCCTGTTCCAAAATTGAATGCTTCAGAATTTTTTCACGTTTGTGATCAGCTGTTCAACTTTCTGATTGTCTCTTTGGTCCAGATCTGAAATATTGCCTTGTCTACAAATGCTGTCTGACCTGTTTCCAGCAATTTTCTTTCTCATTATTGGAATATGAGTAAGATTTGCATTTATTATGCATTCATTAATGCCCTTGGAAGGTGATGGTGTTGGTCAACTTCTAGGCCTCTATAAGGTCACTCCTCAGTTGCCTAGGCTCCAGGGAAAATTGTCCTTGCCCATCCAACTTCTCCTTATAACTCAACTTCTTAAACCATCTGCTGTGGTTATACCCACATTGATTTTTCTCTCATGGCTTGAGACCACTGAATGGCTTGCTAGACCATTTCAAAGGGGCAATTAAGAATCAATCACATTGCTGTGGACTGAAGTCACGTTTGGGCCTGACTGATTAAGGATGGCAGATCTCCTCCCCTCAAAGATATTAGCAATCACATGGCTTTTTATGCCCATCCAGTGATTCCACACTCATTTTTAATGAGCTGCTTATTCAAGATTAATTAATTGACTTGTTGTCAGAGCATTATCCTGACTTAGTCATAGAGATCTACAGCAAGGAATCAGGCCCTTCCACCCAGTTTTCACAATTAAACCAGTCCCATTTGCCCGCACTTGGTCCATATCCCTCCATATCCAGTGTGGTGCTGGAAAAGCACAGCAGGCCAGGTAGCATCTGAGGAGCAGGAGAATTGACATTTCGGGCATAAGCCCTTTAACAGGAATGGCTTATGCCTGAAATGCCAATTCTCCTGTTCCTCGGATGCTGCCTGACCTGCTGCGCTTTTCTAGCACCACACTATTGACTCTGATCTCCAGCATCTGCAGTCCTCACTTTCTCCCTCCATACCCATTTCATTCGTGTATTTGTTAAATGTTTCTTAAAGGACAAAATTGTACTCACTTCCACTACTACCTCTGGCACCCTGTTCCAGACACTCACCACCTTCTGTGTGAAAATAATTGCCCCTTTGGATCCTTTTGTATCTCTCTCCCCTCACCTTAAACCAGTGCCCTCTAGTTTTAGACTTCCCTACCATGGGGAAAAACTGTTGTCTGCCATCCTTATCTGTGCCTTTCATGACTTTATAGACCTCTATAAGTCACTCCTCAGTCTCCTGCGCTCTAGGGAAAAATGTCGCAGCTCATCCAACCTCTCCTCATAACTCAAATCTTCCAGTCCAGGTCCATCCTAGCAAATATTTTCTGCTTTCTTTCTAATTTAATAATGTCCTTTCTACAGTAGGGTGACCAGAACTGCATGTGGTTACTCCAAATGTGGCATCACCAATGTCTTGTATAGCTGCAACAAGATGGCCCAATTCCTATACTCAATGTTCTGACTGATGAAAGCATGCTGAAAGCTTCCTTCACCACCTTGTCTACTTGTGACTCCACTTTGAAGGAGCTATGAACCTATACTCCTAGGTCTCTTTTCTCCATAACACTCCCCAGGGAATTTATTTAACTTAATCTCAGTCTGCCATTCCTCAGCCCATTGACCCAGTTGATTTAAGATCTCACTGCGTTATTATTACCCTAACAATGTTCACATTGTCCTACCATTTCCCTGGACCCACTTTCTTCCCATACTATTTCCCCTCTACTTGTGGATCAGATGCTGTAAACTGGGTGTTAGTATGCATACCATTCTCTGCATTGCAGCCAAAGCTTATTGATCATAACATATTATTATTACGAGAAATCTTGGAGGAAAATAGATCGAGTTTTTCAGTTCTGTAAAGGTCTCACCTTTTTTTGAGCATTAAGTTCATTGAAACATTTTCAAGATGTTATGTGATTTCAGTTAAGTGACCAGCAAGTCACCTGAGGAGATAATAGCAAATATATTTACTGACCTGAGTTTTACAACTGCCAGAGAGAGAAGGGAGCCACAGTCAGGTTCATGCAGTAGTGGGGGATGGTTGGCGGAGGCCATTTGGAAGAGATCAATAAAGCAGAGGTGTTGTTTCCAAACAGGACAGAGGAGATGTTCTGAGATGTGTAGAAATCAGTAGGGGGAATAAAGGAGCCCCAGAAGCAGAAGACTGTGTGTGTGTGTGTGTGTGTGTGTCTGTGTGTCTGTGTGTGTTTGTGTGTGTGTGTGTGTCTGTGTGAGTGTGTGTGTGTGTCTGTGTCTGTGTGTGTGTGTGTGTGTCTGTGTGTCTGTGTGTGTGTTTATGTATCAGAGAGGAAAACAAGGCTGTTGAAGACACGTGTTTTGGGAATCTGTGTGAAGTAATAATGTCCTGAGTTAACAGTTTGCTTGAAGAGTCTCATGGAGCGACATTAACTGAATAAAATAGCATCAAGGGAGTGCACAGCGACTTTGAAAGAGGATAGATTACAGCCATGCCAGTTCAACAAGTTTCAGAATGGAGACTGGGGGTACTCTTCACTGAGATTTGAATATCTGTAGGGGTATTGTTGGGATAAAATGGACTAATTTTTTCTCTCTGCTTGTCATGAGACTGGGCAAGAACTATTGGAATAATATAAAATATTATGTTTTTCTTTTGTGTAGTAAACACTTATGTTCTTTGTTAAGTGTACAGTGGCGGCCTCTTGTGAATATGTTCAGTGACTGACTCCCATGATGAACGTAAACTAAAACTTAAAGTCTCTCAAGCTGCTGCACAAGGATGTGACTTTTTCACTATTACATTCAACTGGAATTATGGCAGGGTACGTCAATGCAGCAATCAAAATGACATACTGGATAAGGTCATAGCAATATCTTTTACAAATATGTTATTAACTCCTGGGTTTTGCACTCTATCTCTTTGCACAACCCAACATCCATTTCCCTTTCATTACTGATGCCATAATGTGCTGTTCAGTGAACAATTCGCAAATATCTTCTGATCCATCTCCTATATTGGGTCCTGTAGCCTGTCTGATTTATTATTTCTTTTTCTTTCTCTTATTTCATTAAGCATTTCTTGTCATTCTAAATGTTATTTCCTAATCAACTGTCCTCCTATCCTCAATTCTTGTGATTTGTTGATTTGTCTCTTCCCATGTTTCCTTTTTGATGAGATCACCAATTCAGCATATTTGTTTCTACCCTGAGCTTCAACTCATTTTTACTGAGAGCAAAGAAAGGAGAAAAACCATGTATTTATATAGCATCTTACATGACCCCTAAGCACATTAAAGGTTGAAAGGGTTCAGAAAAGATTTACAAGGATGTTGCCAGGGTTGGAGGATTTGAGCTATAGGGAGAGGCTGAACAGGCTGAAGCTGTTTTCCCTGGAGCGTTGGCGGCTGAGGGGTGACCTCATAGAGGTTTATAAAATCATGAGGGACTTGGGTAAGGTAAATAGACAAGGCCCTTTCCCTGGGGTGGGGGAGTCCAGAACTAGAGGGCATAGGTTTAGGGTGAGAGGGGAAAAAATTAAAAGGGATACTTCTTTCACACAGAGGGTAGTACATGTATGGTTTGAGCTCTGATTGGGAGTGGTGGAGGCTGGTACAATTGCAGCATTTAAGACGCATCAGGATGGGTATATGAATAGGAAGGGTTTAGAGGGACATGGGCCAAGTGCTGGCAAATGGGACTAGATTAGGTTAGATATCTGGTCAGCATGGATGCGTTGGACCAAAGGGTCTGTTTCTGTGCTGTACACCTCTATGACACTATGACTCTACACACCTCACCAGCTATCTGAGTACCTTTGCAGTATAGTCACTGTAAGAAATACAGCAGTATCAAAGAATGTAGAAAATATGTGATAATTTCAACTTGTCATCAGATCTGAAACTGGTCTTGTTGGTCAACTACTTTCTTTTTCTCATTAAAGAATTTCATTGGAAACAGATACACCTTTAAATAATTCCTTGAAAGTAGCAATAGGATATGATCAAGCTTGCAAATAGTTTCTGTAAGAATGTTTGCGTGAAAGGTTCAGAAAAGATTTACAAGGATGTTGCCAAGGTTAGAGGGGTTGCATGAGAGAGAGAGAGACTGAATTGGCTGGGGCTATTTTCCCTGGAGTGTTGGAGGCTGAGTTGTGACCATATAGAGGTTTTTAACACCATGAATAGGGTGAATAGACAAGGACTTTTCCCCAGGGTGGGAAAGTCCAAAACTAGAAGACATAGGTTTAAGGTGAGAAGGGGAACAATTTAAAAGGGACCTAAGGGACAATCCTTTCATGCAGAGGGTGGTGTGTATATGGAATGAACTGCCAGAGTAAGTGATGGAGGCTGTGACAATTGCAACATTTAAAAGGCATCTGGATAGGTATATGAATAGGAAGGGTTTAGAGGGATTTGGGCAAAATGCTGGTAAATGGGGCTAGGTTTATTATCAGTATGGACAAGTTGGATTGATGGGTCTGTTTCCATGCTGTACAACTCTATGACTCAGACTAACTCCCTCCAACCCAGTACATATGGTGAGAGGACATGATATTTAAATCTGATTGAAGATTTGTAGCTCGGGTATCCGTTGTTGTGGTTCTGCTCGCCGAGCTGGAAGTTTTTGCTGCAAACGTTTCGTTCCCTGGCTAGGGAACATCATCAGTGCCGTTGGAGCCTCGTGTGAAGCGCTGCTTTGATGTTTCTTCCGGTATTTATATTGGTTTGTTCTTGCCGCTTCCGGGTGTCAGTTTCAGCTGCAGTGATTTGTATGTGGGGTCCAGGTCGATGTGTCTGTTGATGGATGTTCTTGCCGCTTCCGGGTGTCAGTTTCAGCTGTAGTGGTCAGTTTCAGTTTCACTCAGACAACCAGCAACATGAATTTGACTGGGAAAACACCACTATCATAGGACAAGCCAGACAGAGAACAGCCAGAGAATTCCTAGAAGCATGGCATTCATCCCCAAACTCCATCAACAGACACATTGACCTGGACACCATATACAAACCACTACAGCTGAAATTGACACCCAGAAGCGGCAAGAACATCCATCAACAGACACATCGACCTGGACCCCACATACAAATCACTGCAGCTGAAACTGACACCCGGAAACGGCAAGAACAAACCAATATAAATACCGGAAGAAACATCAAAGCAGCGCTTCACACGAGGCTCCAACAGCACTGATGATGTTCCCTAGCCAGGGAACGAAACGTTTGCAGCAAAAACTTCCAGCTCGGCGAGCAGAACCACAACAATAATA
This sequence comes from Hemiscyllium ocellatum, assembly GCF_020745735.1. NCBI lineage: Eukaryota > Metazoa > Chordata > Chondrichthyes > Orectolobiformes > Hemiscylliidae > Hemiscyllium > Hemiscyllium ocellatum. The sequence continues at coordinate 12,965,651 of NC_083424.1, forward strand.
TTTAAATATAACTGAATAAGTTCTACCTTAACTTCCTAGGTCTATCAGTAACTGAAATGCCTATTTCCTACATTACAAGCTTTGTCCACTGTAGAAATTCAATTTATGCGCTGGACAGGCTGCTCACTGAACACAGAAAATCATTTGTTTACAGAGTTTGCTGTTCCCTGGATACTTAACATATTACTTCTGGGGTCTTTTCATCCCTGTTACGTTTTCATCTGTTTGAAGAATTACTTATAGGAATGATTGTTGGTACCTTTAATGTTCTTTAACTTAATTTAATTGAAAAAACTCCCCTAATCATTTAATGGCTCCTTTGCCTTACTTTTTATATTTTTCTTTATCCAATACTTTAATACTTTGGGAAATGTTTCCTTTTTGTTCTCATTATCTTGAAGGTTAATAGCACAGGCCAAAAAATTTACAATTTAGAGCTCTGTTACAGAGTATTGCAGTTTCAGCATTCTGTCTTAGATCATGCAAATCTTTTTTTTTCCAAATTAGTTTAATGGCATTTGGGCTTTTAATATTTAAATGCACAAGTAAAGAAATAAATAACATTTTGATGTTAGTTGTGTCGTGTGTGCTATGTGACAGATTTTTAATAGATTGTAAAATGAGAGTCGTGAAGATGAGTTTAAAAGCGATACCAGAAGATTACAGTGTCCCTGATCCAAAGACTGCCTCCAAACAAGTGGAGTCATGTTGTGACAAATGTAGTAATGATTTCCATTCAGGGTGGATGATCATCATTTTACAGTCATAGCTTACTTATGACAAACACCCTTTTCACATCAATTTATCCAGTACCTGAACATTTGAATTTCTGCTTTCTCCTCTTGACTGTAAGAAACAGAGTATATTTCCATGATCAAAACTGGTGCCAACATCATGGTTCACTTGTGGCAGAGATGGAGGACGCTTTGGCACTTCTTGGGATTAATGCACTGCAAAATGCCAACCCCCAGTTTTAAAATGGCTCCTCCAAGGGTATTTTGGGCAATTGCAGGAGCTTATGTGATACTGACCCCTTCAAAGCAGGTAATGACTGGGCAGGCCTTGTCTGTCCTCATCCTGGCAAACTGCAAACCCTTTCACAAACCCAACGCTTACAAAGGAACTGCCGAGTGCAGATGACTATTCGATGATTCTCATCATGTGTAAGGAACCGGTGAAGCCAAGATTGAGGGCATTACTGATTCACATCGTGTCCACGTTTAACCGTCTCCCCTTACCGAAAAAGAACGTCACTTGGGCAGGCGTATGTTCCAGCTACTGGGGTTCATGTACCCCAGTAGATGCAATGGGAGTGAGGTGAGTTGAAATGCCCTCACAAAATGAAGAAATGACCTAGCTTTCTCACAGCGAGCCTTAGTAAATCTGAGGACGGATCATTTGAGCTGTTCGAGTGAATATCAGGCAGGACTAGTTGTACCGTTGGGAGATATTCATTTGGAAAACAACTCATCACAGGAATAGGGTGAGTCAAACCCTATCATCCACAAGCATTTTCTGCCTCAGACAGGATTGTGACATTTGAATCACGCTTTACACTGCGCTCTGTAGCGTTTTATTACAAGACACTTAAACAGGAATGTAAATCTATGAGACAAGCTCCGCGTAACATTTTTTTTAGAAAGAGCTGCATTACAGGGGCGTGTCTGCCACAACATTGCTCCCTGTGTCATTCACAGGGACACTGCTGGAGCTTCTCGTTCAAGGCTCAGGGAAGCGCTTGGAGCTGTCCGCGCCTCTGGTGCTGAAACCCATTCCGCGAACTCCAATCACGTTTTGACTTTGCTAAATCAACAAACTTCCACATTTTGCTCCTTTTGTGTGTGTGCGTGTGCTTCGATCATAGTATTTGAATGAACAATGACTCATTCACAATTAAGGGCATTCCTGTTCGTTCTCTGAATGGGGAAAGGGTATTCCGTTGCAAAACAGAAAGCACAGTTCCATCCCACAGCTCTTTGACAGCGGTCAAAACGGTAAATTGTTGAATCGAACGGTTCTGTTTTACCGATATTAATGACGCCCCGCAGACAGCGCTAATGCCGCTGTTAAATTCCCCGAGTGAGCAATGACGGGAAAGTAAAGCGGAATAATTTAGTTTCTGACAGTAGGTGCTTCAAATCGTTGGATTATGGAACGATGCAAACTTTACCACTTTTATCATAGAGTGTACTGCTGCGGTGACCCTGCTGCATTGGGACTGCGAACTGAATTTTACACCGTTTATTTTCTTTTGCAGGGCATTCGGCAGAAGGGGGAAGGCTAAGTTGGTCGGCAGCCAAACAGGGTACACCTTGTCACTTGCAGATATCTCCCAGAGACATCTCCCGATACTGCATTCCAACATAAGGTGCTGAAAGTCCCGAAATAGAACCAACCAACTGGAGCTTACCAAATGACTGGACAGTCAATGAGGGAAGGGAGTCTCACAGGGTCCCGCGTGTTAGTTTTGTGTGTAAACTCGTCACTGCTCGGATCAGTCATTAGATGTTGGGGAGATCAAGTAGGGAATCAATTCTTTCCCAAATCAGGATTATCTTACTCCCCACAAAAGTACTAGCACCTCCTGGATTTACTAATGCTGTGCAGTGAGTATCATCCAGCACTATCTATAGCGGTCGGACCGTCATATGCCATCTCTTTCGAGTCAGTAAGGTTTAGACAAGAACAACCAGATACACATCTGCATTTTGTAACCAGGATCAAGAGTGTTTAAACGCAATGTTTTTTTTTAAAAAAGCATACATAAAGGGAGTTGCATGTCAGCCTATTAAAAAGGCTAGCATTTGTTCTGAGAGAGGTTAGGGGGGAGAGAATATCCCCGAGAGTCGGAGCAGTACATGGGCGGCTGTCTTTGTCTCTTTAAATCTCTTTTCAGTGAAATGTAGGAATCCCAAGGAATGGAGGGAGTGAGAGGTTTGTTTTTGGGCGGGGGGAGTTTTAAAGCAAGGAAAGGGGGGATAAACAAGAGAAGGAGAACAGAGCGCAAAACCAGACAGCAGTAGAAGTAAGCTCAACTGGGGAACAAAACCCGAGGCGAGACTAGAGAGAAACTCATACCCACATTGGCACATCCATAAAGACGGGATAGCTCTCCCCGACAGGGCAAGGCAAACGATGCACTGCCATCCCACCCACCCCCCCCAAAAAACAGTGCATTGAAAGAATTTGAGTAAAGGATCACAAAGAGTACATTCCCAAAGCTGATTTGAAGTCTGCAGTTCGGAAATGTCTTACCTTGCGCCCGGGTTTGGATTCCTATCAGTAAGAAAGCGTGGAGCACCCACAGAAAGCCGGAGTTCCCCCGGCCGAGAGGCAACATCCTCGCTCCCTGATTTCCAAGCGGCCCTTGGTTGTATTTTAGAGAAAGGGGAAGCTTCCCTCCTCTGGTAAGGTCTCCCACGGCGACAGTAGCCGATCGTCGACTGCAGCCTCTTCCTTCTGTGTGTGTGTGTGTGTGTGTGTGTCCGTGCCTCTCACTCCTTACTCAGCGCCTGGCTGTCACAGCGTGGTTTTGGGAGGAGTGGACCAGGCTGCCGAGACCTGAGCCACTGTTCGCATTCTGAGGCGCTCCGGATCGATTCTATGCGTCACCGCGTTTTTTTTTATTTTGGATGTCAGCGAGAAATTGGGCAGATCGCAGGTTGGGGGGGAGGGGGGTGAGGGGTGGGGGGGAAGCAGTGAGGGAGCCGCAACTGCCTAATCCCGCTGGGGCTCATTATTCCTGTCTAACGCTGCGTAGAGGCGGTGGGGGGATGCGGAACGGTGGTAAATGTGGGTCTAATGCTGGAAGGGATCTAGTATTACTGCTGCTGGGACTGTGTATTGCTGCTGGGATCTAACTGTCAATGTGGATTGCTGCTGGGATCTAGCTGGGATTGTGCATTGCTACTGGGATCTAACTGTGACTATCTGTTGCTGCTGGGATCTAGCTGTCAATGTGGATTGCTGCTGGGATCTCGTTGGAATCTAGCTGGGACTGTGTATCGTTGCTGGGATCGAATTGGGACTGTATCTTGCTGCTAGAATCGAACTGTAACTGTCTAGTACTGGGATTTAGCAGTGACTAATGCTGTTGGCATCTAATCGTGATTATGTTACTGGGATCTATAAGTGACTCATTCACCATGGGATCTAATTGTGACTAATGCTGCTGGTATCTAACTATGACTGTCTAACACTGCTAGAGTCTAACTGTGAGTTAAAAGTAGCACACCTTCACAAATACACTCAATGACTTGCCTCCAAAGTGACTATGCCTGTCTAATCCAGCTGGGATCTAGCTGTGATGATCTAATCCAGCTGGGATCTGGCTGTGACCAGCCACCCTCAGGAATTCGGCAATGAAGGGGGTGGTTCCCCCAGCTGCTGGCTTTACTTACGGAAAGCCTCAGATAGCTCGGAGATGGTGTCTGCACGTTCTGCATTCCACCAAAGGGAAACCAATTGGATCCCAGCTCCTTAGTGCACCCTTTGCCCTTGTGGTGTGCTCCGAACCCCATTTCTCTGTTTCCTTGTGAACATGCTGCACAATGGGCTATGCAGTAAAACCTACCATTGAGCGTGATATTAGTTAGAACTTTCTCATTCTCAAATAATTCTTGAAATAGTATTTTGTTTTGTCGAGGAAGGTGTCCATTTAAATATATGTCTCGCAACAGAAACTGGAACTGGGATAATGGCAATTGCAAATCTCTATCACCCTACCATATATATCACTGAGAGCGGTTTCTCAGTGTCTGGCTTGTTATCAAATGCACGTTCAGAATGTGAAGTAAAGTGTATTGAAAGTGTCAAAGGCCCTAGGTTAGGGCAGGTAACAAGTACAATGACTCTATTAGACTTTTAATGAAGGACAGAAGCAAGGTTTTGATTTTTTACTACTACCCGCTCCTCCCCAAACCTTGATTTTTTGAGATTCTAAATCTCCTTTTTCTTTTAATTTTATTAAACAATACACAGTTTACAAACAATTAACATTAACAGCTATATACAGAGAAACAGCAGTTTTACAAGGGAGAGGAGCAGCAAAGCCAGGCCCCAAACCCCACCATTCCCCCAGTTTTCATGGAAAGCAGAACAAACCTCAAATCCCAGTTTCAATCATTACAAAACAGAAACAATGACATTTGTACATACAATTACATAAGAAACAGTGCATACAATACAGACCCCCAGAAACCCAGCAAGCCCACCCCCATCCCTCCCACCTTCCGGCCACTCTAAGGCAACCTGCCCCTTCTGGCTCCCCCACCTTGTTATCTACTTGTTTGACCAGTTCTTAATTGATTTCCATCAACTCCCTAAAATTAACTGACTAATTACAAGGTCAAGAATCGGCCCTGACCACCTGCTGCTGCGTAGCCCTCACCCACCACTCAATGAGCTGGTGCCTTTACTTCTGGTATCACAGTACAGCGCTATTTAGGTTTGGAGACATTGAACAGTTGTCTGACAAACAGTTGCAAACCTGCACTGATCTTGTAATGGGTAATATTGAAAACCATGAAACATTTTCAATGACATCCCAAATTCCAGCAGGGTCCCTCCAAGCCAATCATGTTCAGATTCAGCGAGAGACAGAGACAGTTCTCCCAGATGTGTTCGGTTTTGTTTTAATTTTGTTTCAATCTCTCCAAGGTGCTCTCATTTCCCTTTCCCCCGAGATTATTTCCCTTTATTTATCTCAATACCTCCCTTTCAGATGGAACAAGGGGCCCACAAAAATTAATTTCTGTTGCTCTTGTTGGTCACATGTTCACAATTCTGGGTACTGAGGAGAGACTATCAATGGGCCATCACTATTTAACAAACACATTGCTCGGTTGCCTTCAAAGTGTATTGCAGCTTATTAAAAACAGCCTTGAGGTGCAATCACTGCTACCTTTTAAGACACACAACAACTAATTTGAGTTTATCAGAAACAGCGTTGCAATATTAATCAGATATTTTTTCACTAAGAGCTATTAGTAAATGCATAAATATTGCCGAGGACAGCAGGGATAATTGACTCCACTTCTTTGAATCTTGCCCTGAGGTCCACCAAAGAGGAACGTCGGGGCTTCAGTGAAGCATTCAATTCAAAAGGCTGCACCTTCAGCATTGCCAGCCCGACCCTTGGTGCACCAGAGTGCCAGCTTGGAGTTGTATTCATTGCTGGAGTCAGGCACATACTGGATGTTTGGCCTAATAATACTGTGTTCTATGTAACAATGAACCTTCCCCAGAATTATCCAGAATTAAATTGTGGTGCTGTATTGTTAGAGATATGACCTATGAGGACAAGATGCTAACTTTTCAATTTACTACCTCAATGTCAGTAAAACATCTAATCCCTTATTTCAAAGCTGTTTTGGCCAACCTTCATCCCTGAACCAAAATAAGGTTCACTCATCACTTACTGTGCACAAACCGGTTGTGTCCCTAACTTACACAACAACTGCAATTATGTGTGCAAAAAAAATGTAGCAGCTGGAGAATACTTTGGATCAGCGCAGTGAGGACTGGAAACGGCAGAAAATGGTACTTGTTTCTGAAAGCTTACAGAAGCTGGAAGCTGCTTTAGAAACCGTGCATCTAGAAGTTTGTTCCAAATCTCATCAAGATGTTTAGGAATGCTCAAATAGAATGGCTCTATAGGTGATGTGAGACATACAATCCATGCTCTGCATAGAAAACAATGGAACTGAAGGGGTTCACTGAAACACTGTGATCCTCCTTTCAGAATCAGCTTCACTAATGTATACAAATGAGCTGGTTTATTTCTAAGTGAGTGGCTTGCAGATGTATTCTAATACTTCTAAAATTAATTGAATCTCTTGCTAAAGCTATAAGGATCAGCAGCTTCAGCAACTGGAGAAAAAGAAATATGTTTCTGACTTTAGAATAAATTGTACTCATTTCCAATACATAGTTCGCCCTATTAAACACAAACTGAAGATAAAAATCACATCTCTCTAGTTGCAATCTAAAACTGATTCTTCAAAAGGGTGGATGATCTTCACCCCATCTACTATGATGAAACTTCACTGGTTTAAATTCTAAATTAAGAAAATAAAGTTTAGGAACCACTCATACATCTGATATCAATCCACACTAGTACTTATGCAGGGGAGTCAGAGCTGAATTTTTTCATCAGCTCCCACTTTGATTTTTATCCAGTGACTCTTGACTCATCAGTGCATGCATGAATCCCAGTCACCAGACCTCATATCTTGTTTACATTTTAATACCTCTATAAAAAGGAGAAAGTTAGCTGGCTCATCACCGCCAATATTAAAAGACAGGTTCCTCAACAACTTTTAAACTTAGCTTTGCATTAGCTACCGTTTTACTTGGAGGAAGTAAATTATTCAGGCGATGGCCCAAACTAGTAAGACTGAAAACTGTGCATTTAATGGAAAATATTACACAGTTCATGTGAGTAACTATTTTGAGTTATCAGCTTTTGTTCAGTGTTTTTTGCCATAGCCCACATCACTAGTCAAGACACTTCATGCAGACAATGGATGATATATCCCTTTGCTGAATTCAATCATTTATATAATGAGAATTGGAAGATTGCGGTGCTACCATGGACTACAATTTGAATTTGTGTAAAGTCTCCTTCTGGGAGAGTTGAGCAAGTGACTAATTTTATAATAGTTGTCGCTGCTCAGTAGCAGTTAGTTTCATTGTAGCAATATACCTGCTCAGTTCATGTTATTAGGAAGATATGCAAAAAAAGTTATAACAATTAACCAGACATAGGTACACAATGCTTTAAACCTTTTGAAAAGGACACTTTGCAAAAAAAGAAAAATGGCTTAAACAGTAACAATGTTTCCTTGTTTGAAAAATTCACTGACAGGATATGGATGTCACTGGCTGACCAGCATTTATCACCCATCCCGAGTTGCCCTTGAGCAGGTGATGCTGAGCTGCCTTCTTAAACTGGTACAGTCCATATGGAATATTTAAGGAACAAACTACTTGTATGAGGAAACCAAAATCTACAACATTTTCAGAGAGAGACCGTCTCAATTTGTGCAGTGAAAACAAGATATTGGACTTATAGACAAACAGCCTGTCATAACCTTGCAAGTTGTAAACCCACCAAAAGGCCTTATAACCTCAAGTGGAGAATTCAACATTTGCACCACTGTGTCCCCAGGAAAAAAAATTCAGTCAGGCACAACAGATCCATGAAGACACAGGGTGAAAACAGCTTGTATGCAAAGTAATCAGCTACAGACCATCATTTGATGATTCTATGAATTAATATTATTTTCTGAATTTAGCTGTTGCTTGGATGAAGTTTTTCCAAAAGTAGTGCTCTGCAAAGTTTACATTTTTATCTCAGATTTGGAAGTGTTGTTTCCCCCCCCGCCCCCCGCCCAAGAAGGGTAGTTGTAAGTGCCTGCATAGTTTACACCTTGGAGGAAGTGAGGACTGCAGACACTGGAGATCAGAGCTAAAAAATGTGTTGCTGGAAAAGCACAACAGGTCAGGCAGCATCCAAGGAGCAGGAGAATCGACGTTTCGGTCATAAGGGCTTATCCCCGAAACGTCGAATCTCCTGCTCCTTGGATGCTGCCTGACCTGTTGTGCTTTTCCAGCAACACATTTTTTAGCTAGTTTACACCTTTGCTAGAGTAAACTGTTTGCAGCAAACTTGCTCTTTATTTGTTACTGAAGAAGCCTGGTTGACTTGTTTCTGATATTCAGCTATATATCAGTTTATATATAAATATTATATACATAAATAAAATTAGCAATATCATCCCCCTGCCTTTTAAAATTCAAACAATGTTTTGTCAAATGGAGATTTGGAACAGAAAAAAGTCAGTCCTTTTCCAATTTGTTCCAATTCTAACAGAGGCTTGAAATGATGTTATTGTACTACCTTCTTTACATAAAAGTAAACACAGATTTGGGAATTGAATTTTAATGTCAGAGGTATTGCAATGCCTTAGCTTTTTCGGAGGGGTGGAGTTGAACCCAGAGGACAGAGTGTCTCTGTGCTAATAGTGTGACTGAAAATGGCCCACTGCCCATGGAAACTCACTCCAATGGTGCACAAGATTTGTTAAGGTCCCAAAACTTTAATTCAGTTGAAGGCTCTTAATTTGATTGCAATAGCTGTGCAAAGCTATGGATGGTCAATGCCAGTTATCAGAAACTGAAGGGGGGCCTGATTTTTAAATTAACATTATTCTCCTCTGACTTTCTCCCAGTGATAGAGCCACTCTGTTTATGCCTCTACAATTAATTGGATCCAGTGCCAATTCTTTCAGTGGATCTTCTTACAAGATGGAATTACACAAAAAAACAGTACTTCGGAAAGCTGGCAAACAATTGGAGTCACTGGCACCTGATGCCTTAATTCATTAAGGGCTGGAGAGATACACTGGTATTCGCATGCTCATATGATAATGCCAGTCTGGTTCACTGGTGCAAAAAATCTCAGGAGCAGGGCAGTGCCAGTTCAGCATTCCGTCAGTGTAATCTTTGCTGCTATATCACCTTGTAAATAGATTATGGGTTGTACTCTTCACCTTTGAACTCAGCTTGAATATTTGGTCTCTTTGAAACCAAACTGGAGCCCAGTGCCTTAATGTTCATACTTCATTCATTCACCTTCAAACACTTGAGACTTAACCAACCATTTATCTTTGACAAGGAAAAAATACACTGGCTGAAGTGAATAATGAAAAGGAAGAACCTCAAAACAACTAGTAGTTAAAAAAGCAAAAATACTGATATTTACATCAGTTAACAAAAACATCCACAAATTTGCTGCAAAAAGAAAACACTGGAAAACAAAGAAAATCTGTTGAATGTTAGCAGAATCTCACAGTAAAGGTAGGCCTCTTTAGATCCATTAATTAAACCAAAAAAGAAGAAATCATAAACAATAAGAACAAATGAGTAAATATGGTTGACATGCATTCAATCCTGGGGAATCCAATATTCTCAAAGGAATGAAAGAATGAATTAGGATTAGAAAATTAGTGAGGGAATTAGAATTAGGTTTATTGTCACATACGCTGAAGTTACAAGAACAGGCGTAGTGAAACATGTACAATGTCACCCACACATGGTGCCATTTTAGGTGCATGGTACCTCAACAGAAACCATAGTTACAAAGAAAGAAAATAAAAGAAAAATAGTCACATTGCATTACAGATATCATAGTATAATTTAAGAGAATAAGAAATAAAGCTAACAAAATAGACATTACAGTCCTTTTTTTTAAAATCAGGGATTCCACAAGATGTGAGCCAGCTCCACTGGTTCCCAACCAGTCACCATCCTCACTCTTGGTCACTGGTCACTCACCCTGCTTTGGGTCATAGTTTACCATTTCTACTTCAGGTAACTGTCCCCACTCCACTTTGAGTCGCAGGTCACTGTCCCTGGTACAGGTCACTCCCAGGGGTCACTGCCCCTGCTCCAGGCCATTGGCTGCTGTCCCTGCTTCTCTCCAGGCTGCTTACTGATACTAATCAGAGCTGCTACTTTCATTGCTTTGGACATCATGCTTTAAATTTTACTTTCTTACAAGTTCCATGTTAATTATTAAAAAAAACACAAATTATCAGTGAAAAGTGATACCATTCTGACCTCTACAAACCAATCACATTGCTGAGAATTAAACACCCCAACAACTTTCCATTATGCAGTATCTAACATGGTAAAATACTCCAAAGTATTTCACAAGAACAACATCGTGGATAAAGAGTATTATATAGTTGAAACAATAGTTGAGGAATAACCCAGCTGGTTCACTAATGTCTTTAAGGGAAGGAAAATGGACTCCTTACTTGATCTGGTCTACACGTGACTCCAGACCCACACCCTTTGGGCAGGTAGGGATGGACAATAACAGCCAGTCTAGCCGGCAATGACCACATCCTGTGAATGACTCAATAAAAGTGGGCAATGCTTTGCCAACTTAAATGACTAAATATGAGCACTTTGGGACATTTTACTGTATTTAAGGTGCTAGATAAGTAGAAATGTTCATTTGTATTTCTGTTGCAAAGTGTCTTCATCATTTTGTAGCACACACAAGGATTGATTTCTCAGGCAATCTAAACTTCGAGACAAATAGAAGCAGAATGTGTTTTTCTCAGTGACCCAATTAACTAATGAATGTAACGATTGAACTGGGAAGCCCAAAGCCAAATCTCTGAAGGCAGATGGTTCATCAACTGTTTCACATTTATTTGTATTTAAAAATAGAGTCATTGCTCACCTAATCCATATACCGTGAGATTTAATTTGGTGGCATTTTCAAATATATATTCTTCAAAGAAGAAAGAACAATACAGCACAGGAACAGGCCCTTCGGTGCTCCATACCTGTGCTGACACATTTTGCCCTTCCATACTAAAATTATATTCTCTTACAGGATCTGAATCCCTCTATTCCTGTCCTATTCATGTATCCACCAGGCGCTACTTGAATGCTGTTATTGTGTCTGCTTCCACCATCTCCTCTGGCAGTGTGTTCCAGGCACTCACCACCCTTTGTGTGAAAAACCTGCCTCTCACAGCTCTTTTAAAGGTCCCACCTCCGCGCAGCCCCCCCCCACCCAACACCTAAATCTGTGTACCCCAGTAATTGACCCTCCACCCTGGGAAAAAGCCTCACACTTTCCACTCAATCCAAGCCATTCACAATCTTATAAACTTCTATCAGGTCACACTTCTCAGCCTCCTGTGTTCTGGTGAAAACAAACCCAGTCTATCCAAACTTTCTTCCCCCATACCAGGCAACATCCTGGTAAACCTTTTCTGTACCCTCTCTAAAACACCTATGTCCTTCTGGTACAATCATACCCAGTAGAGTTCTCCCATTGAAATGTTGCAAGTAATTACATCCTTTTGAAACAAAAGAATAATGAATTTATGAAGCACCTTTGGAACATTTGGAAACACTTTGCAGCTCACAAACTACTTTTGAAGTGCAGTCACTGGCACAGTTTCTTGGCTCATACACCACTCTCTTTATGATATAGTCTGAGTCCTTTCCTGTATGATAGCTCATGGAATATATGCACAGCATATGTTTCAGCTGAGAGAGAAGTCTTGAAATTTATTATCGCCACAAATGATATACACTGCTGTGAGATCTCAGGCTTAAACATCGTCTGGATTCAGTACAGGCTGACAACTTATAGAGTGAAAAAAACAGTAACTGCAAACAAGCTAATTTCATACTGCTGAAGTTGAGGTGGGTACCATTAAACTTGGAGATCACATGTTGTGATGCTATCTCGCTGTCTTAAATGTACACTGATTGATCTGGTACCTGTGCAATAATACAACAGTCACCAACCTAGTGTTGAAATAGTGGCAGCTAATTTGCACACAGCATGTTTCTAGAGACATTAATGCAATAAACAGATAATCTGTTACAGTGAAGGTAGCATCAACAAGATAGCACTCCTATATATGACAACATAGATTTTGTGTTTCAGCTCCCTGAAGTGGAACCTGAAATCACCAAGCTCTCAGTCCAAGGTGGGAATGCTTGAAAGGAGCCACAGATGGCATTGAGCAAGTAATATAGCTAGGGTGAGGTAAATTGAATGATGCAACAAACTAACTTCCAAGCATATGTGACTGCATGTTAAGCTGCCAGTGCAATGGGTAATGAGCTGAGAGGCTGTGCAGGCTGGAGAGACCACATCTGTTTATTTTTGTGCACTCAGTACTGGCTGTGGAGGCGAGGAGTCATCCAAGTGCCCACAATTCTTTGATTGGCTCCTAGGCAGGTGAACAGAATGTATGTGAATCATATAGGGGCGAAAGCCTCCAGATAGTAGCTGAGTAAGGGTCCCTCTGTTTGTTTGTTTGTTTCCTTTCTTCCTTTCTCTTCCTTCCTTTCTCTTCCTCTTTTTCCTTTCTCTCTCTCTCTCTCTTTCTTCCTCTCTTTCCTTTCTCTCTCTCTCTCTTTCTTCCTTCCTTCCTTTCTCTCTCTCTCTCTCTCTTTCTACCTTTCTCTCTCTCTTTCTTTCTCTCTCTCTCTCTCTCTCTTTCTTCCTTCCTTCCTTTCTCTCTCTCTCTTTCTTCCTCTCTTTCCTTTCTCTTTCTCTCTTCCTTCCTTCCTTCTTCCTTCCATCCTTTCTCTCTCTCTTTCTTCCTTCCTTTCTCTCTCTCTCTCTCTCTTTCTTCCTTTCTCTCTCTCTTTCTTTCTCTCTCTTTCTTTCTTTTCTCTCATAGGCTGAAAGATCACTAGTTATTTTCTCCCAACCTGTTGCTCTAATCAATGAATGGAAAATTAAATAAATATCGTGTTAACCGCCCTTGTCTTTGACAAAGAACTGAAAGAATCTGGAAATACAGAAGTCACAGAACAGATCTTAGAAGTAGCAAAAGAAACATGTAATTATATCTTGTGGGCTGGTACTATTAAACTCTGCTTCCCCAGTACTTTATTCTCCACCTGTAACATCCATGTTTGTTTGTTTTTGTGCACTCAGTACTGGCTGTGGAGGAGAGGAGTCATCCGAGTGCCCACAATTCTCTGATTGGCTCCTAGGCAGGTGAACAGAGTATATGTGAATCATAGAGGGGCAGAAGCCTCCAGACAGTAGCTGAGTAAGGGTTCCTCTGTCTTTTTTCTTTCTGTCTCTCTCTTTCTTTCTCTCTTTTTTCTTTCTCTCTTTTTTTCTTTCTCTTTCTATCTATCTTTCTCTCTCTCTCTCTCTCTCTCGTCGGCTGAAAGATCATTAGTTATTCTCTCCCAACCTGTTGCTCTAATCAATGATTGGAAAATCAAATAATTAATGTGTTAACCACCCTTGTCTTTGACAAAGAACTGGAAATACAGAGGTCACAGATCAGATCTTAGAAGTAGCAAAAGAAATGAAATTATATCTTGTGGGCTGGTACTATTAAACTCTGCTTCCCCAGTACTTTATTCTCCACCTGTAACATCCATTCTGTTTGTTTGTCTGTGTCTATCTGTATGTGTGTGCAGAGAGTTAACAAGGGGTTTAAATGTTCAGCTGTTAGAATTGAAGATTGAGAGTTCAGAGTTTCATTTGCCTGCAGTTAGAATTGATTTATTTGTAATAAATACCCACTCTTGTTAAATACAGAAACCCAAATGGTGTTTTCTGTTAACCTGAGTGCATTGGGCAGTTACTTTTGGGACTTTGAATGATTTGACTAAATTTTTAAATCTTTTGTGACAACCTAGGAGAAATGAGTCTGGAGTATTTGCACGCTTTCCCAAATTGGCTGTGATGAGGCCGATAGCACAATGAAAGCCCAGCAGTAAATGCAACATGTCTGTCAGTGGCTTTTTAATTTGACTGTTGTAATGCCATTTCATGTCTGTGTTTCCTAATTAATTGGCACAAGTTGATATGCTGCATGACAAGTGGGCTTTGCAAATCTGCTGAATGTTAAGGTGTAAATTCTTACTGATCAATGTGGGCCGTGTAAGGGATGGCTTCATTGTGTTCAGCACAGGAGTAGTGGTGAGATAAGGTTCCTGGGTCACTGAACAGTCTCACTGAACCTCACACAATAAAAGCAGCAATATGCATTACTTTGGTGTCAGTTTGAAATTCTGGCTTGTAAATGGATGCTGCAAGTTCATTTCCTAGCTGCACATCATCCTGACTTGGAATTATATTGTTGTTCCTCCATTGTCACTGGATCAAAATCCTGGAGTGCCCTTCCTATCAACTCTGTCCCACACTTAGACGATCTTTGACCCATAAGTAGTTTGCTAAGGTAGGTTTGTAAGCTCTTTACAATGTCTGTGAAATCTGTAATTGGTTGTAAGAATGTTTGAAAGGGACCTACAAGAGAGCATCAATTATAAGGGGATCAAAAATGATACAAAATATTGTTCCATGTTACCTGTTGACACTTGACCTGGAAGCAGTGTCAACAGGAACAAAATTAAGATATGACACAGGGAAGAGTTTCTGACAAACACGGGAGAAGAAGAGCAAAGATTTGTAGTTGCACAAGATAAAGACATAAGTGTGGTCGACATTGTTAGATTATTCGGTTTCTCTCATTGCTGTGCTAAATAATTATTTCATCTCAACATTTTCTGTTTTGGCCATGTTTCATTGCTGCATTCCAAGTGGACTTTTCAATTCTGGTGAATGCTAAGGTATAAATTCTTACTGATCAATGTGGACTGTGAAAGGGATGGCTTCATTGTGTTCAGAACAGGAGTAGTGCTGAGATAAGGTTGCTGGGTCACTGAACAGTCTCGCTGAACCTCACATTATAAAAGCAGCAATATACATTATTTTGGCGTGTTGTCTGTCTCCTCTTCCCCCTCCTGAAGAGACTCCACACTTTGCATTTTGTTCTTCTTGTAATTGCTAACTTGGCTGCTGTGCAGTGTTGTGGAGTGTGTATCTAATAAAGTTTAAAGGGATGCGTGAGATCCAACAGGACAAAAGCCAGCTGATGGATATATTTATTGGGGGTTAAATGGGTGGGAATTGGTTCTATATATATGGGAAGGTTGTAATAGGATGTGTGTATTATGGAATGTGGTTAACTGAAATAAAACTCTCACTGAAATGTGTGACTTTACTGTCTCACAATATTAAAAAAAATTAAAATAGCCACAGGTGATTTGAGGTTTAAATAAAAACACATGAAAAGGATGCCCTCTTGTGAAAATAAAACCGGCTTAGGGTGCAGTGGTGGCATTGAGAGTGTGGTGCTGGAAAAGCGCAACAGGTCAGGCAGCATCCGAGGAGCAGGTGAATTGACGTTTCGGGCAAAAACCTGTTTCCTGATGAAGGACTTTTGCCCAAAATGTCGATTCTCCTGCTCCTCGGGTGCTGCCTGACCTGCTGTGCTTTTCCAGCACCACAATCTCGACTCTAATCTCCAGCATCTGCAGTCCTCACTTTCACCTTCTTGCAGTGATAGTGTCCCTACCCCTAGACCGGGAGGCTTGGATTCATGCCCTTAAAAAAAAGAAAACTGGCTTTGGACTCTGTTAAGAAGCATTTATCTTCCAGTGTGTAACATAACACGCCAAGTCTATGTTGAAGATCCGATCTGGTGCCTACAGATCTGTCGAAGCATTGGTAACCAAGCTTTAAGTAGGCTGACGCCTGGTTATCATATAACTTTCATTGAGTCACTCCTGGGCCTCATTGTTTGGCTTTCCGACAAGTTACCACGAGTATCCGTGTTCTCTGAGCCGCCAGTCATTCACTCTGTTTCAATGATGGAAGAAATGGGGGAGGGGGTGGTCTTCTAGAATTAAACTATCATGGCAGCTGGCCAGAACTCTACTGATCAATCTCATTGCGATTATACACCACCTGTATTTTGCTGGAATGGAAGCACTTGTATTTGATGATTACTCTGGGTAATCTGCGTGCCAACATTGTCACTTGCACTACCCTAATCATAGCCCTAAACTACCAAGTGCGTTTCTGCGCACTACATCTAAATTATTACATGTATTATTCTTCGTCCTTACTCTAAACTACAGTATGCATTACCCCAACCCAAACTCTGAATTACTGAATGGATTATCCACCATCCTAACCCTAAATCAATGCATATATTACCTCTACCGAAGATCTAACTTAACAAATGTATTATCCCAGAAATTACTGTAAACTGTTTATTAACCAGTACAAATGGGACCAAAGGTGTACCAGTTGATCAAGTGTTCCCCATAATTAATGTAAAAACGTATATTAAGTAATAGAAACATAATGCAGGAGATATATACACCATGTCGCAGTTGTAATGGACCCAGGCTAAATCCTTTTCAAATATAACAAGGAGATAGCCTAGACCCTAACGTTTTCTTATTTAAAGGAAAAGTGTAAAGTGCTGTGTTCCAGATGTAAATCATTTGGTTACATTACTCAGCGTTAAGCAAAATGCACTTTATTCTTACTCTACAGTTAAAATTTCTTTTTAAAGAAATAAGAATTAGTCTGACTTTAGCTCGATTGGAAAACTTAACAGAATAATAGGTTATTTAACTAATAAAGTAAATGCTCTATTATAGCAATATCTCATAAACACACCCTTGGCAAAGGCAAACTCAGTAAAATAGATCATGTGCAATGTTTGTCCAGTTCACGAGCTTGCATCCTCAGCTGACGACAGAGGAATCGCCATTATCCAAAAGACATGGATGGGGAGTATTTCATTTGGTTAATTGAATTCAGGATAATCGAATGTCAGATAGCCCTTGTTTAGCCAAGCATCGGGACCTCGCGATCTTGCCGGATAATCCGAGATTCGGATATTTGAATGCAGGATAATTGAGGTTTCTCTGTACTCAGAAATTGTGGAGGTTGTGATAATACACTATACTTTGCAGTACATACTTTTTGTCAGTTGATTGAGAGTGTTGGTTCATGAGTTGCCAGTTAAAACAAAGTTTGCTGTACTACATACATTGCCCCTAACTTTTACCCCAAATGCCCAGTCACATGCAGTCAATGATGTCTTGTGCCCATGGGAGAGCAGTTGGAGCCACTAACCGAAAGGCCTTATCGTTCTGGTTGGTCTCATTGCAGGTAAATGGTATATAACATCCAGCCCTGGCAACGAGTCACCAGGCAGTTGCCATTTGCAGACTTCCACTGCCAACTACGAGATGTTGGAAATTCCTCTGGTAGAGCCCTGGAAGGATTCAGAGGCAAAGTGATTAGGGTGTTGATGACTTTACCAGTCACTGATAAAGTATGGTCACCAGGTGTGTTTGACAGCAGTCTCCAGTGACATTGGTTTCTGACATTGTGACAATGTTGTCACTTTAAAAAAGTCATTTTGCCCGGGGTTGTTTTGAAGAGAGGTTGGGAAGCTACCAAAGCGGCTATTGGAAATGGCCTAAGCCAACAGTTTAGGGTGCCTTTATGTTTTTTTGTAAATCAGTTGTAACAATGGAAGGGGAATGGCCAGTTCCCACAGACTGGCCTTTCTAGTTTTTTTTTAGCTGTAGCAGTCAAAAACAGTTGGCAAACACCCTTGGCAAAGACAAATTCAGTAAAATAGATCAAATGCAATGTTTCTCCAGTCCACAAGTAAAGAACACCTAGAGATAATTGGAGAAGAATTAGAGCTTCAGTGAATAATTGCCAGCTGCTACGTGCTCTGAAATCTCTCTTGATGTTGTTTCCTCCTGGATTGGAGACCTGCATGTAAGAATGTCTGTCTGAATTTACCTTTTTGTCAGGGAGAGTGCTTATGGGATGTTACTGTGTTGGAACAGTTAATTAGTAATAGACTTAGTATCTATCATAGAACAAAGAACATTAGAGTATAGTACAGGCCCTTCTGCCCTCTATGCTGCGCTGACTTGTGAAACCAATCTGAAGCTCACCTTACCTACACTATTCCATTCTCATCCACATATTTATCCAATGACCATTTAAATGCTCTTAAAGTTGGCGAGTCCACTACTGTTGCAGGCAGTGCATTTCACACCCTTACTACTCTCTGAGTAAAGAAACTACCTCTGACATCTGTCCTATATCTATCACCCCTTAATTTAAAGCTATGTCCCCTCATGCTAGCCATCACCATATGAGAAAAAGGCTCTCACTGTCCACCCTATCTAACCCTCTGATTATCTTATATGTCTCTATTATGTCACCTCTCAACCTTCTTCTCTCTAATGAAAACAGCCTCAAGTCCCTCAGCCTTTCCTTATAAGACCTTCCCTCCATACCAGGTAACATCCTAATCAATCTCCTCTGAATCCTTTCCAAAGCTTCCACACCATTCCGATAATGCAGTGACCAGAACTGTATGCTATTCTCCAAGTGTGGCTGCACCAGAGTTTTGTACAGCTGCAGCATGACCTCGTGGCTTGAAACTCAACCCCTCTATCAATAAAAGCTAACACACTGTATGCCTTCTTAACAACTCTATCAATCTGGGTGGCAACTTTCAGGGATCTATATACATGGATACTGAGATATCTCTGCTTATTTACACTACCAAGAATCGTACCATTAGCCCAGTACTCTGCATTCATGTTGCTCCTACCAAAGTGTATCACCTCACACTTTTCCACATTAAACTCCATTTGCCACCTCTCAGCCCAGCTCTGCAACTTATCCGTGTCCCTCTGTAACCTGGAACATTCTCCCACATTGTATACAACTCCACTGACCTTAGTGTCATCCTCAAATTTACTAACCCATCCTTCTACGTCCTCATCCAGGCAATTTATAAAAATAACAAACAGCAGTAGCCCCAAAACAGGTTCTTGCGTTATATCCCTAGTAACTGAACTCCAGGATGAACATTTCCCATCAACCACCATCCTCTGTCTTTTTTCAGCTAACCAGTTTCTGAAGCAAACCACTAAATCACCCTCAATCCCATGTCTCCATATTTTGTGCAATAGCCTACCATCGGGAACTTTATCAAATGCTTTACTGAAATCCATATACCCCACATCAACCATTTTACCCTCATCCACCTGTTTGGTTACCAACTCAAAGAACTCAATAAAGTATCATTCAGTTAAGTTTTCCAATAATTAAGTTATTCTGAATTCCTCTTTCTTTTGTTTGTATTTTAACTACAAAAAATTGAGTTTTGCTTAATGTAAGTAGTTTGTCCAGTCACATCTCAACCAGCACCACTAATCCAGAATCTGGTATCCAGCATCTGCAGTCATTGTTTTTACCTCGTTGATTTTAACCCTACTGCAAATCCTCTTGCAAGGATGCCTTCCTTGAAAAAGTTTTCCTCCTCTCTCTACAAGAATCTCAGGGAGTCCCTCTCCCACTGCAACTCCCAGGTCATTTCCTCTTCCCTGAAGCTCTTCAACCATGTCGTGAAACAAACTCACTACCACAGCCACATTTGCTTCCTTAGTGCCTGCCTCCATAACCAACTCATCCCATACGGACTCCGGACCACCTTTAAACCAGCAGAGTTCGGACCCGAACAGGACAAACAGTACAGACTACAGATTCAAAAACACCAGCAACAGTTCTCCTTCAAGATCCTCCATTCCACGCTTGCAGCAATGCGCCAGCACCTAACCTCTCTACAGTCAGCCCTGCCTCAGCTGAGGGCCACACTCTCTCAGAATTGCAAAGGACCCACTCTGTACTGCATCCTCAGGAGAATTTATACTCTCAAAAAACAGTATTTCAATTCCATCTCAAACATCAAAAACTAAGTACAGCAAACTTTAATCTACCCACCTTCATAACCAGCGCTCCTCAAACATTCCAGAAGATTCCCCTGGCCTCGGAAACTACTCAGACGTCATTAGCCATGCGGCTGATGCAGCTGCCACCCCTACGCTGATTGATTATGTCACTTCCGCCCCCATCATGGCCACTCCCACAACCACTTCCGTCCCTCACAATTCCTCACGCATCAGATGTGACATCACTTCCGCCCCTCACATCATCGCTGATGCCACACGCTCAGTGACTTCCGCCACCCCTACTGCCGTGGTCACCACCACTTCTGCCCCCACTAGCACCACTCACCTGCATTCTGCTGACATGTCCCCCACAGACCCCACTGTCACTATCCCCACCCCCCAGAACCCCGAGGGGAACACTACCCTTGATCATGACTCCACCCCCATTCCCCCCCACCATCACACCCACTCCAGTTACAGGTTCTGCCCCACTACCAGCTCCACACCCACACCAAATCCCAGCTCCAAGCCCTGCCGAGTTTTCACCATCCCTCCAGACCTCCCCCTCACTGAGGACGACTGATCAGTCCTCAGCAAAAGACTCACCTTCATCCACACATCAATGAATTTAATTCACGCCGTGACGTCGAACAATTCTTCCGTCGTCTCCGCCTCCGAGCTTACTTTCACAATCAGGATTCCCGCCCACCTTCCAAGGACCCCTTCACCCACCTCCAACACACTGCATCCACCTGGACACCCCGCGCTGGCCTATTACCTGCCCTCGACCTATTCATTTCCAACTGCTGCCGGGACATTAATCGCCTCAACCTGTCTACCCCCCTCCCCCACTCTAACCTCTCACCCTCACAACGCACAGCCCTCCAATCCCTCTGCTCCAATCCTGACCTCACCATCAAGCGAGCAGATAAAGGGGGTGCAGTGGTAGTGTGGCGCTCTACACCGCTGAAGCCAAACGCCAACTCGAGGACACCTCTTCCTACTGTCCCCTGGACCATGACCCCACCCCCCATCACCAAACCATCATCTCCCAGACCATACAGAACCTCATCGCCTCAGGAGATCTCCCACCCACAGCTTCCAATCTCACAGTCCGGGAACGCCGCACTGCCCGGTTCTACCTCCTTCCCAAGATCCACAAGCCTGACCACCCTGGCCGACCCATTGTCTCAGCACGCTTCTGCCCCACTGAACTCATCTCTATCTACCTCAACACTGTCCTATCCCCCCTTGTCCAGGAACTCCCCACATACATTTGAGACACCACCCATGCTCTCCACCTCCTCCAAGACTTCCGTTTCCCCGGCCCCCAACGTCTCATCTTCACCATGGATATCCAATCCCACTACACCTCCATCCGCCATAACCAGGGCCTCCAAACCCTCCGTTTTTTTCCTCACCAGACGTTCCCAACAGTACCCTTCCACCGACACTCTCATTCGTTTGGCCGAACTGGTCCTCACCCTTAACAATTTCTCCTTCGAATCCTCCCACTTCCTCCAGACCAAAGGGGTAGCCACGGGCACACTTATGGGCCCCAGCTATGCCTGTCTCTTTGTTGGCTACGTAGAACAGTTGATCTTCCATAATTACACTGGCACCACTCCCCACCTCTTCCTCCGCTACATTGATGACTGCATTGGCGCCACCTCGTGCTCCTGCGAGGAGGTTGAGCAATTCATCAACTTCACCAACACATTCCACCCTGACCTTAAATTTACCTGGACCATCTCTGACACCTCCCTCCCCTTCCTGGACCTCTCCATCTCCATTAATGACAACCAACTTGACACTGACATTTTTTACAAACCCACCGACTCCCACAGCTACCTGGATTACACCTCTTCCCACCCTAAATCTTGCAAAAATGCCATCCCGTATTCCCAAATTCTCCGCCTCCGCCGTATCTGCTCCCAGGAGGACCAGTTCCAACATAGAACACACCAGATGGCCTCCTTCTTTAGAGACCGCAATTTCCCTTCCCACATGGTTAAAGATGCCCTCCAACGCATCTCGTCCACATCCCGCACCTCCGCCCTCTGACCCCACCCCTCCAACCATAACAAGGACAGAATGCCCTGGTGCTCACCTCCCACCCTACAAACCTTTGCATAAACCAAATCATCCGCCAACATTTCCACCACCTCCAAAAAGACCCCACCACTAGGGATATATTTCCCTCCCCACCCCTTTCCACTTTCCGCAAAGACCGTTCCCTCCGTGACTACCTGGTCAGGTCCACGCCCCCCTACAACCCACCCTCCCATCCTGGCACCTTCCCCTGCCACCGCAGGAACTGTAAAACCTGCGCCCACACTTCTTCCCTCACCTCTGTCCAAGACCCTAAAGGAGCTTTCCACATCCATCAACGTTTTACCTGCACATCCACTAATATCATTGATTGCATCCGTTGCTCCCGATGCGGTCTCCTCTACATTGGGGAGACTGGGCGCCTCCTAGCAGAGCACTTTAGAGAACATCTCTGGGGCACCTGCAGCAATCAACCACACCGCCCTGTGGCCCAACATTTCAACTCCCCCTCCCACTCTACCGAGGACATGGAGGTCCTGGGCCTCCTTCACTGCTGTTCCCTCACCACCAGATGCCTGGTGGAAGAACGCCTCATCTTCCGCCTCGGAACACTTCAACCCCAGGGCATCAATGTGGACTTCAACAGTTTCCTCATTTCCCCTTCCCCCACTTCACCCTAGTTCCAAACTACCAGCTCAGCACAGTCCCCATGACTTGTCCGGACTTGTCCTACCTTCCTATCTCCTTTTCCACCTATCCACTCCACCCTCTCCTCCCTGACCTATCACCTTCTTCCCCTCCCCCACTCACCTATTGCACTCTATGCTACTTTGTCCCCACCCCCACCCTCCTCTAGCTTATCTCTCCACACTTCAGGCTCACTGCCTTTATTCCTGATGAAGGGCTTTTGCCCGAAACGTCAATTTCGCTGCACCTTAGATGCTGCCTGAACTGCTGTGCTCTTCCAGCACCGCTAATCCAGAATATGGTTTTCAGCATCTGCAGTCATTGTTTTTACCACAGCACTTCACATCTACCTTTAAAATAAGAAAAGTTTAGGGTCTAGGCTACCTTCTTAAAATATTTTGTGGAGGTCTGGTCTGAGCCATAACAACATATATAAGAAGCTAATCCTTTCCATTACAAATCCACCAACTCCCATAGTTACCTTGACTATACATACTTGCTGTAAAGTCTAAATTCCATTTGCTCAGTCCCTCTGTCTCTGTCCCACCGGTTCTGATAATGCCAACTTCAACAAGGGAGCCTCTAAAATGTCCATTTTCTTCCACAACTGAGGATTCCCCTGCACTGTAGTTGACAGGGCTACCCAGCTGAGTGCGACCCATCTCCTGCACTCCAGCCCTCACCCCTGTCTCCCCTCTCAGAAAAGCATTAGGGTTCTCCCTGTCCCCACCTACCACCTTGCCAGCATCTACATCTGGAGGATCACTAACCACCATTTCTTCCATCTCCAGCAGGATACCACCACCAGATGCATATGTCCCTCCCCTTCCTCATCAGCCTTCTGCAAGGATTGTTTCCTCCAGGACACCCTGGTCCACTCCTCTTTCACTCCCAACACCACTCCACGGCACCTTCCCCTGCAACTGCAGAAGGTGTAACACCTGCCCATTTACCCCCTCCCTCCTCAGTATCCAAGGGCCCAGGTGAAGCAGCGTTTTACCTGCACTTTGCTCAATTTAGTCTACTGCATTCACCACTTACAATGTGGTCTTGTCTACCTTGGGCACCATTTCATTCTGTCTGCAAAGAAGACCGAGGTTCCAATTGCCTGCCACTTCAACACACTGCCATGTTCCCTGGCCAACATCTCTGTCTCAGGCGTGCTGCAGTGTTCCAGCAAAGCTTAGCATGTTCTGGAAGAACAGCATATCATTTTCCAACTCTACGGCCTTCTGGACTCAATATCGCATTCAATACTTGTAGGGCTTGAGGCACCTTCTCCCCCATCCTTATCCCAACCCCCACACACTAGGCCTTGTTGTCACATGGTCTGCTTTTCCAAACAACCTATTGTTAGCCACTAATAGTTCCAATTAACAGCTATTCATTCACCCAGGCTGACCAATACCAACTCCTTTGATGTCAACTGTTCTCTCTCTTTGGGCTCTATCTCCAGCTATTGTTTACTCCTTACCTCCCTCTCCCGCCAACCTCCCCCACCACCAACCTTGTCTTCTGCATAAAAAAAAATTTTTCCTAGCTACCATCAGTTCTGAAGAAAGGTCACTGGACCCAAAACGTTAACTCTGATTTCTCTCCACAGATGCTGCCAGACCTGCTGAGAATTTCTGTTTTTGTTTGATTTCCAGCATCTGCAGTTCTTTTGATTTTGTAACCTTTGCCCTATTAGATTTGGATGAGGCCTTCTCTGAGGTGCATCTCCCGATTGATTCCCTGCCACTCATGGAGACTGGAGTCCATCAGGATCTAAGGCTTAGGTTCCACATGGTAGACTGGTTAGTAAAGTTAGGTAACCTGGGATCTAACTAGCCAACTGGATACAAAATTGGCTTGATGGTAGGAGACAGAGGATGGTGGTAGATGGTTGTTTTGCAGAGCTGGAGGCCTGTGACTAGCTGTGTCCCACAAGGATTGGTGCTGGGTCCACTGTTGTTCATTATTTATGTGAATGATTTGGATTAGAATATAGGAAGCATGTTAGTAACTTTGCAGCTGACACTACAATTGGTACTATAGTGGACTGTAAAGATGGTAACCTAAGAGCACAACAGGACCTTGATCAGCTAGGCCAATAGGCCAAGGAGTGGCAGATACAGTTTAATTTAGATAAATGCGAGGTACTGCATTTTGGTAAGACAAACCAGGGCAGGACTTATACAAAATTAAAAATCACACAACACCAGGTTATAATCCAACAGGTTTAATTGGAAGCACACTAGCTTTCGGAGTGACGCTCCTTCATCAGGTGAACCTGATGAAGGAGCATCGCTCTGAAAGCTAGTGTGCTTCCAATTAAACCTGTTGGACTATAACCTGGTGTTGTGTGATTTTTAACTTTGTACATCCCAGACCAACACCGGCATCTCCAAATCAGGACTTATACAGTTAGTGTAGGGTCCTGGGGAGGGTTGTTAAACAGAGACACCTAGAGGTGCAGGTGCATAGTTCCTTAAAATGTTGTTACAGGTAGACAGGGTGGTTAAGAAGGCATTTGGCTTGCATTCAATAGTCAGAGAATTGAATATAGGAGTTGGGACATCATGTTGTAGCTGTACATGACACTGATGAGGCCACTTTTGGAGTACTGTGTACAATTCCGGTCGCTCTGCTATAGGAAGGATATTATTAAATTGGAAAGGGTGCAGAAAAGATTTATAAGGATATTACTGAGATTGGAGTATTTGAGTTATAAGGGGAGGCCGGATAGGCCGAGATGTTTTTCCCATCGAGTGTAGGAGGTTGAGGGGTGACCTTTATAGAGGTTTATAAAATCATGACAGGCATAGATAAGCTGAATGACAGAGGTCCTTTCCCTACAGTGGGGGAGTTCAGAAATAGAGAGCATAGGTTTAAAATGAGAGGGGCAAGATTGAAAAGGGACTTGAGGAGCAACTTTTTCACACAGAGGGTGGTGCATTATGGAATGAGTAGCCAGCGGAAGTGGTAAATGCAGGTACAGTTACAACATTTGGACAAGTAGAGGGATGGGGGGCAAATACAGGCAATTGGTCCTAGTTCACTTTGAGAAACCTGGTCGACATGTACAAATTGGAGTATATTTCCCTACCGTACGACTCTGTGACACTATGGTTCAGCACCCCTGCCAGTTTGACAGACCAAACTTTCAAAGTATAGATATTCGAATTGCCAGAATTGTCAACATTACCTTCATGGCTGTCAAAGCTACCTTTCAAAAGCAGAGTTGTGAACAAAGCCTTTTCATACAAGACAGCAGCTGTAAAGCTTCAGTATCTATTGCTGTAATTCCTTGTCATATCTTCTGCTGTCACAATGATACCTGCACTGCAATCAAATCGCAGAATCCCCAGTGCAGAAAGAGGCCATTCAGCCCATTGGGTCTGCACCATATCTCTGAAGAGCATCCAACCCAAACCCAGATCCCCCTCCCAAACCTTGCATTTACCATGGCCAATAACCCTAACCTGCACATCTTAGGACTGTGGGAAGAAACCAACGCAGACACTGGGAGAACGTGCAAACTCCACATTGACAGTCACCTGAGACTGGAATCGAACCTGGGTCCCTGATGCTGTGAGGCAGCAGTGCTAACCACTGAGTTGCCATGCCAGAAAGTTCCACGAAGCTAGGGAAAATTTGTAGAGGCACAGTAACACTGCAAATAAAAATAGAAGTATCGCAGTAATTGACCCTAGTTAATACATTGAAATTGACAGCCCACCTCATTCTCGAGGTAATCACTTATGGGATATTCATAGAATCCTTAGAGTATGAAAGCAGGCCAGGCGGCCCATCAAGTGCACACCAACCCTCCAATCAGCAACCCACCCAAACCTAGCCCTGGAAACCTGCATTTACCATGGTTAATCCACTCTAACCTGCAAATCTTTGGACTATGGGAATAAACCAGAGCTAACTCACACAGGCACAAGGAGATTATGCAAACTCGGCATCGGCAATTGCCAGAGACTGGAATCGAATCCAGGTCCCTGGGCCTGTGAGGCAACAGTCCTAACCTGATGAAGGGCTTTTGCCCAATTTTCCTGCTCCTCGGATGCTGCCTGAACTGCTGTGCTTTTCCAGCACCACTCTAATCTAGACTATTGTAGTACAGTGAAGTGCAGATGTTGGTGGGTTAGAGCCAACTTCCTCAACCACAGTTAATTTCTCTGGTTTTAACCCCACATCCACAATCGATATCACACGCTTCCACATATTAAAATTCAACCCTGTGTGCTTGTGCAGGAATGTGCAGAGAGGCTGGGGATGTTCTATTTTTATGATGGATGAGCTGTTGAATTGGGAACGACGTATTTATGTATTGTTTTTCACAAGTGACTTTAAGATCTGTAGGTTGTAAAGGATCCTTAACCAGAGCCAAAGAAAAGGAAAGATATTTCCTTTGAATTTGTAATGAATAATACATTAACACATTGGAATTTAATGCTCTCATCCTTAACAATTTTTTCCATTTTGCTTTGACCGAGATGCAAAATACCTATTCTCTAGTCTCTTTAATGATTTTATGTAAGAAACAAATCTAATGGGTTAGCCTTCATTAAACTTTGTGAACAAGCCAGTGCATTACTGAATCTCCTGCATTGACAGAACTTCAGACGTCTCTCTTTTATTTGCAGCTTCGATTCTCTGAGCGTTTCCCTTCTTCTGAATCTCTCTGGATTCCTTTGTTGCCACCGACATGCTGCGCTGTCAGATCCCTGTTGATGAGGCAGTATTTCCAATGTCAAAGAAGCTGCACTGTCAGAGGGACTTTCATTTCCTTGTTTGCTTACAGGCAACACAGGTAAGGCAGTAATTGGTGACATTCCCAGTTGGAAAGAGGGCATTAGGCATCAATCACATTGAGCAGAAGATTAAGATTTGTCCCTTTCCCTGGTAGAGAGTTGGCATGAATCAACAGGGCCACACCACGTTCCTACCGTTGCCCAGATTACTGAGGTGGGATAGCATGTTTTCCATCTTCTTCCATTGTCAGATGGAGGCCATTCAGGACCTAATAATGCTCACTTTCATCTAAAAGGACAAAAGCAGCAGATACATGGGACCACCGCCATCTGTAAGTTCCCCTCCAAGCCACTCACCATCTTGACTTGGAAATATACTACCATTCTTTCACTGTCACTGGGTCAAAATTCTGGAATTCCATCTCCAAGGGCACTTTGGATGTACCTATGCCAAATAGACTGTAACAGTTCAAGAAGACAGCTACAGGGCAACTAGGGAGGGTCCCAGCCTCTCCAGCCTCTCCTTATCACTGAAATCCTCTATTCCTGGCAACATCCTGGTTAGTCTTTTCTGAAACCTCTAAAATTCAACACTATCCTTCCTGTAACAGGTGACCAGAATTGCACGTAACCAATGATGCCCAAATCCCATTAATTAATTAATTAAAATAAAATACTTAACGGTCTTTTACTTGCAATGTTTGAATTGATACAAGGGTGGGCAAGGGAATCAAAATACAAGGAGAACAACAAACAGCCCCTGGTGGGCTTTTTTGTGTAGGTGAAGATATATCAAATGGTTTAGAATTCCTTACTCAAAATCACTCAGTTCCTGATTAATAGACATGACATTGGAAGCTGGTGGGAGGTCATGAAGGAGAACACTGAGACCCACATCTCTGCCAACCATCTCCCTCCTCTTCCTGCCATTATTCATCTTTGCCTGGGCTCCATCTCAAAAAGAAGACCCAAGTGGGTTTAGAATTGGTAGATGCCAACTCTTCCCCATTGGCACCGCTGGGTACACCAGATCTGCTTACCATTCAGATACCACCCGCAGTGGGCAAGGCTCCCCTACCACCACACCCCAGGGTCCTTGATCCCAGGCAAACCTATCCACTGAGTAGCACAGGATGTAATGGGCTGTGAAGCAGAGAGTCAATGGGCTGGCTCTCATCAACCCTCCAGCCACTGGTGAAGCCTCCAAACCCTCCAGTCGCTTCCTTCCAATGTGGTGGGCAAGATCCAAATGTAGATGAGATTTCAATCACTGCATGACATGAGGGCGGCACGAGGGCTCAGTTGGGGTGGCATGGTGGCTCAGTGATTAGCACTGCTGTCTCACAGCGCCAAGGACTGGGTTCAATTCCACCTTTGGGCATCTGTGTGGTGTTTTCACATTCTCCCTGTGCCTGTGTGCTCTGGGTGCTCTGGTTTCCTCCCACAGTTCAAAGATGTGCAGGATAGGTGAATTGGCCATGCTAAATTGCCTGTAGTGTTCAAGGATGTGTAGGTTAGATGCATTAATCAGGGGTAAATGTAGTGTAATAGAGTATGGGAATGGGTCTGGGTGGGTTACACTTCAGAGGTTCAGTGTGGACTTGTTGGGCCAAATGGCCTGTTTCCACACTGTAGGGACTCTATGAGGAAATCAATTGAGCTTTCACAGAAAATGAGAAGCTTTCAGGATCGCTGCTTTGATGTCAGCTGGTTAATTTATCTTCCTGATTCCTGCAGGAGAACATGAACTTGGATCATCTGTGTTAATGCCAAAAGCCTTACCCCTAACTCTAACTCTAACCCTAACCCGACATTACCAGTTGCATGTTGTTTAAAATGCCCTACACTTATGGATCTACTTGGATTGCTAGTCCTGGTTGCAGCTTCAAAGTAACTGAAAAAATAAACGCAGGATATGTGAAAGTGGTCACGATTCTGCAGTTGGCATGATGAACCTACAATAATGAATGCTGGGAGTCAATGGAATGTATTATATGGAAAGCAAATAGAGTTGTCAGGACATCCCAATGCACCTCAATGAATTACTTTTGAAATGTAACCATGGCAATGTAATAATTCAAAATAATAATGCAGTGAGACTTCTTTTATTAACGTGACATGTACTTCACATTGAACGGATGCAGAAAATGCCATATAACCAACAATCAAAGTCCCAACCAGGCTCAGTTAGATCACCTCAAGGAGAGAGTATTACATTGCCTGAACTTTGTGTTCTCTCTGTACATTGTCACCTGATGCAGGGTTAAATTTTGTTGAATAATTGAAGCAGGGGGCAGGCAATACTGGTCAGACTTGGTGCATCAGTCACTTTAAAGATTTGATGAATATTTTTGACCAGGTCATTTAGCTTTGTAATTGAATGGAGAGTAAGGAGGTACAGGCTAGGAAAGGAAAGGAAGATTGTCTCCACCTGAATTAACAGGATTTTAGACAAGCTCCATAGAGACATGGAATCATACAGCATTGTGACAGATACTTGGGTCCAACCAATCCATGCCAACCATGTTCCCAAACTAAACCAGTCCCACATGCATTTATTTGGCCCACATCCCTCCACCCTTCCTATTCATATATTTATCCAAATGTCATAGAGTCATAGAGATGTCAGTCAAGAGTGTGGTGCTGGGAAAGCACAGCAGGTCAGGCAGCATCTGAGGAGTAGGAGAATTGACATTTCAGGCATAAGCCCTTCATCAGGTACCTGAAACGTTGATTTGCCTGACCCACTATGCTTTTCCGGCACCACGTTCTCGACTCTGATCTCTAGCATCTGCAGTCCTCACTTTCCCCTGGTCATAAGATGTTTTCAGCATGGTAACAGACCTGTTGGTCCAAATCATCCATGCTGATCAGATATCCTGAATAAATTTAGTCCCATTTGCCAGCATTTGGCCCATATACCTCTAAACCCTTCCTATTCACACACCCATCCCAATATCTGTTAAATTGTATAATTGTACCAACCTCTGTC
This sequence comes from Hemiscyllium ocellatum, assembly GCF_020745735.1. Taxonomy (NCBI): domain Eukaryota; kingdom Metazoa; phylum Chordata; class Chondrichthyes; order Orectolobiformes; family Hemiscylliidae; genus Hemiscyllium; species Hemiscyllium ocellatum. Next base: position 12,996,269 of record NC_083424.1, read on the forward strand.
TTTTATATGTTGTAACTAAACCTGTAGCCACCATTTTCTCTGGCAATTCATTCCACACATAAACCACTCTCAGTTTAAAAATGTTGTCCCTCATGTCCTTTTTAAAACTTTCTCCTCTCGCCTTAAAAATATGTCCCCTCATTTTGAACTCACTCACCACAGGGAAAAGACTCTTGTTATTCACCTTATCTATGGCCCTCACGATTTTATAAACCTCTGTAAGATCATTCCTCAGCCTCCTACACTCTAGTGGAAACATGTCCCAGTCTATCCAGCCTTTCTTTATAACTCAAACCCTCCATTCCTGGCAATATCCTGGTAAATCTTTTCTGAACCCTCTCCCGTTTAATAATACCTTTCCGATAACAGGACGACAGAGTACTCCAGTAGATGCCTCACCAACACAACCTGGACAGTATAGACAAAGGAGCAGAATGGGAAGAGGGAAAGACGATTGAATTTATGTACCATTTTAACAATCCTCTCATGGAGAGTGTGTCTTCCAAAAATCCAGTGGATTCTGTATAAGTTAATGATTGTGATCAGTGAGAAACAGCCACAATCTCTGAGATCTCTTCATTTAGCACAGGATTCAGACTGACTCCAGTAAAGGTGATTGCACCATACAGAGTGCTAGGAATGAATAATATCCAAAATAAAACTGAAATCTTTGATCACGTACAGCCTCCTTCAGACTCAGCTGTTGCCTGGAGCGTGTGGCTAATGGGGAGGTTCGATCATTGCAGGTAACTTCCTTTCAGATCAGCAGCGAGTAACGTTCCTTCAAGACTGACCGCCAGATCTGGGCCATTTCATTGAAAACAAGTTCTCCCAAGAGAATCAGTAACCTTGTTAATCATCCAATTGGAACAACCCTCCTTTTAGAACAGATTTGTGCTACATTTTTCTCACATCTGTCTTTTTGTTTTCTATAAACAGTGGTCAGATAAACGTGGTGGTAGTGTACAAGGACTTCAGAGCCTGGTATCATAAGGGAATTAACTTCTATCGAAATCGATTTCATTAGTTTTAATTTTAACCGTAGCTGTTAATCTCAACTGCTCCCTCTCTACAGGATCTATAAATCCAAGGCTACCAACAGAAATGACACTCGAAAGGAAACCCCAAAGTTGTTTCTGGGTGCAAGTCATGACATGACAGCGGGTTCGGGATGGTCTTTAAGTTCTGGTACAACCTACCTTTTGTCTTAATTACTCAGTGTTAGCCATCCTGTAACTGCACCAAGCTAATTTCCCTAGTGTCATCATCCACTTCTGTAAACAAACAGAATTCACAAGTAAAGCATTCCAAAGTCTTGAGTACATAATTCAGGTTGATTTTGTGCTACACTACTAAAGGAATGCAGCACTTTTAGAGTCATAGAAAAGATGTTAAATCCAGTTGTTGGTTATCAACTCAGGGTGATGTAAAGGACCAATGGTATTATTTAAAGAATAGCAAGGCAGTTCACCTCAGATCTTTATTTTTCCCTCAACCCTTATCACTGAGTCATATATCTCAAGACTGCTTGTGGGACTTTGCTGTGTACAATGCGTATCTCGCATTTCATATGTTGTTACAGTGACCGGATATCACAGCAGCTATAAAATGCTTTGTGATATTATGAAGTTATGAAAGCACATGCTCCTTGATTATAATTGAACTGGAATCCTCTAAAGCTGTACCAATAACTAAATGATTGATCATTTGACGATGTTTCGATTGTCAATTGTGCAAAGGTTGGCAAAACCAATGATAAAATAACAGTACAATTGCACTAAGGGATACAAAGGTTAGCATGTCTGTTTCAGGCAGTGAAATACCAGACCATTTACTTCTTAGAATTGTTGATTATGCTTGATTAAATCAGGGTGCAAAATGATAGGGTCTTCTTGTTGTTTACTGTTCATTAGTGTAAGGAATTAATTTAATGTATTTGTTTAAATGCTACTCAATGACATTACTGTGGAACGAAATCCAAGTGTGTGCCATGGAGGGACAGTGCAGTCTGAATTGTATGAGACAGTGTTGTCTTGTGCATTCCATTCATGTAGAGACATTAGAAGAAAATTTCAAGACAGCAAGAAACACTGGGAGAAGGGCATAATGGTGATGCTGATTGAAGGTGATTTGTGTATACATGCCTGAAACCTTGCCATCTTCCAGTGGCCTATCCTTCTTTCACAATGTTCTGAGCACTTTGCCCTAGATTCTGATTGTTCCATAACAGTACTAGCTCTCAGCCCTACTTCTGGTAGTATTTACAAAGACTTAACAATCAATAATGCTTGCTTACTTGCAACCATCAGTATAAGGCTGCATAGAAGCTATTGTGAACTCTTACCACATCTCCTCTCACTGATATTTTTATTCTTTGTGGTTTTAATAATCCAGGTAAATTTCTCACACAAAGTTTGGTTTTTTATTTGATTTCCTTAGCCTGGAAATTAGTGTTTCCAACATTAGCCTGGATGTTAAGGCAATCACATGATATTCCTACATTGTGGGTGCAGTTCAAAAATACCTCATTGGCACTAAAGCACTTTGGGACATCTGTAAATCATAAAAAAAAAGTCACAATATAAAAGCAAATCTTTAATTCCTTTGGTCACAACTTGCAAGGGATTGCTAATTTGTTGAAAACATGTAAGTCATTGCAGTTATTAAAAATAATAGAAATAGTTTTAATGTTGTGATATGTCAGATGGTTATGATTCCTGTTTGTATTTACTGAATTTTTTTTTTAAAAGCAGCATATTGTAATCTCCCAGTGTCCAGGGGCTGCCTCTATCTCTCAATATTCAGGTAAAGGAGCCTTGTAAAACTGAATGTCTATTCACATACTTCATGTAAGATAAACCAATTTCCAGTCATTCTTCATTGCAATCGAACATTTTTTAATTTGGCTTCTATCAATAGAGGGAAATACATGACAGCACCTCTACAATGGCCAGGAAATGCAGCAGGAATATCTGATATAAATATCATTCCTAAAAAGATTTTGTGACTCAAAGAGCTGTACTCGGTATCATAATAAACACGAGGTCTGCTGATAAAAATGATTATTGAAAATGAATACAGGGATGGATATATCAAAATCCTCAAAAATCATAAAAGTAGTTGATGCCATTAAACGTAACACGTTTAATAAATCTCCCACTATCAACATCATGGGTGTTACCACTGTCCAGAATCTGAACTGCACTAGCCATATAAATACAGTGGCTGCAAGTATAGGTAGGGGACTAAGAACGTACTTGAGCACTCTCCTGACTCCCCAAAGTCTGTCCACAATCTACAAGGGACAAGCCAGGAGTGTGATGGAGTAATCCCCACTTGCTTGGGTGGGTGCAGCTCCAACAGCACTCAAGAAGCTTGACATCATCCAGGAAAAGCAGACGCTTGATTGGCACCACATCCACAAGTATTCAGTCACCCACCACTGACACTCAGTAGCAACACTGTGTACTACCTACAAAATAGATTGCAGAAATTGCTAAAAATCCTTAGTCAGTACCTTCCAAACACATAACCTCTATAAATCATGAAGGACATAGGCAACAGATGAATGGGAACACTACCACCTGCAAATTCCTCTCCACGTCACTAACCATCTGACTTAGAAATATATCACTATTCCTTCACAATCCTGGAATTCCCTCCCTAAGGGCATTGTAAAAGAGTCGTACAGCATGGAAACAGATCCTTCAGTCCAACCAGACCATGTCAAACATAATCCCTAACTAAACCAGTTGCACCTGCCTGTCCCTGACCCATATCCCTCCAAACCTTTCCTATTCTTGTACTATCCAATTTTTTAAAAAATGTTGTAATTATACTCACATCCACCACTTCTCACTGGGTCTACCTACAGCATGTGGACTGCGGCAGTTCAAGAAGGCTTCTCAAGGCTAACTAGAGATGGACAAGAAATGCTAGCCCAGCCAGCAACATCCTCATCCCATGACTAAATGAAAAGAACCATTGAGTGTTGTAACGGGAATAAATTAGGTTCACTGAAATAATGAGATCTTGGAAATAACAGGGCTCCTTTCATTCAAATACCTTCTGAAGATCAAAAAGACCATGTGAAAATCCACCCTAAACTTACACTATAGACATTCCCATCAAGAGAAGTTTAAAAGTTCGAAGGGAAGTATTTCCAAATATGCCTGGAATGAGAAGCCATTGCCCAAGTTCACCATCGTGAAACTAATTATACTCTAGCAACTTCAATTAAAGCCAAGGAAAATAGCTTGTGTGAGGATTACAAATTACACAATGACACCATGTATCAGGCAGGTTTAGGGCATGTTGGAATTTACAGTGCTATGTTTATGGAATTGTATAGCCCAGAGAAAGGTAATTTGGTCCATTGAGTCTGTTCAATTTCTTTGAGGGAGCTAGCAATGAGTCCTACCACCCTGCATTTAAGACATAGCTTTATATTTGCTCCCCTCTTTAAGTACTTCTCTGAGAAAGTTACTATTAAAGCAGCTTCCTCAACCCCTTCAGGCTGCATTCCATTCTGATTCTATTGGTAATGTTTTAAATCCATTTCTTTTAGTTACTAATTGAAATAACTGCATAGAGACTGGTTTCCCGTCACCAAGTCACCCTTTATTTATTTATTTGTTTGTGCTCAGTACATTGGCTGTCGCCAGCCAGTGTGAAGTCAGTCCCCTGGATTGAGGAGATTCTGCATCCTCTATTTTTTTTTCCTCAGAGCCAGCTTTCAGACTGAATGGAAAAGCTGATACTCCTTTTTTTTTTATTTTTTTACCCCCACACTACCGCCTGTCTAACCGCAGTAGTGCTTATTTTTTCCCCAGCACCCATGTTGTGTGTGTGCAGGTGTGAGACACAGTGAAAGACACAAGGTGCACGAATCTTTATTCAAATTCCATCACCAGGAAGGAAAGAAACACCCAAGTGGCCAATGATGAGCAGTACCCTTAATCCTCTATTTAAATTTCTTTTTCTTTATGCTGTGTGATCAAATCTGCTGTTTGTTTTTTTTATTCCAAGGACACCCGGGCCCAGACTTCTGCTTTTTAAAATTTCTTTATATGAGCCCCCACACTACCACCTAACTGCGGTAGTGCTTATTTTTTTCCCCAGTGTGTGCGTGCGTGCGTGCGTGCGTGCGTGCGTGCGCGTATGTGTGTGTGTGTGACACAAAGTGCACAAATCTTTATTTAATAATCCTCTATTTATATTGGTCAGTCAGGGCTCTCTGATTGGTCTAGGCAAACAACCCTAAGCAAGGATCTCGTAGTCAACAACATCCACCTGTTCCAATCACTTATGCTAACCCTTTGGCAGGAGGAACTGATTCCCTTTAGTTTTAAGTGCTTCAATTAAACCTCCTGTAACCTCTCTACATGAAGAACAAATCCAGTATATGTAGCCTCTCACATAATTGAAGTCCCTTGCTCTGATACCATTCCAGTAAATCCCCCGTCTAAGACTTGGACATTCCTGTGATGATCCTCAGATTTTCTCAATGTACTTTCCCTGTATGCAACTACTAGGGACATAAACAGGCACATTGCGAGCACATGTCTTCACATTTTCCATAATGCACTCTCAAAGGCACAAGTTCATATTCATAAATTCAGTGTGGGAGCAAAACATAAACTCTCCTGTTGCTCAGGACTGACATCTACATGTACATGAGGTTTTATCTTTGAACCCTACCACCCTACCTGCTCCCCCAACACCCAACAACACATTCAACATTATTGTTGGCTACTTTGAGTACTGAGGTTCTTTTTAAGCTCCTCATGGATTTCACAGTGCAGCTTCTGGTGTAAATGGTAGCAATGAACACACTGCCAGCATTTACAATATCCCTATCTTGTACTACACCCATGGGGTTAGAAGCCACACAAGCAGCATAAAAATCAATTTCACACAGTTAGTGCCTCATGTTTCAACTATCAGCCAAGAACGCTGTTTACATTCATCAGACCTCCACTCTCTGAACAGCTATTGTCTTTCTCATTTTGCAGCATAATTTAACAATAAATTGAACTGCATTAATATAACTACAGAGCACACTGGAATTGTAAATGCACAATCAATACCTGAACACCCTTTATTGCCAGCCCCCTGCATCTGATGGTGAAATATGTTGTGATGATTATGGATTTCATTTATAAATAATTGTCCTTGAAACTATTGGCGTCAGTCTAGTAAAGAAGTAACGAAAAGCAAAAGAAACAGGTGAATCAGATTTGCTGTCTCCTGTCAGATTCTGTGACCAAGCTGTTAGTGACTTAGCTGTGGCTCAGTGGGTAGTATTTTTGCCTCTGAAAACCCACTACCAAGATTATCAGTGCAAGTGCCCAGGCAGGTATGCCAGTATAGCATTGAGGGCATGCTGTACTGTTGTGGAGTGCTGTCTTTAACGTGATATGCTACACTGAATCTCCATTTAACAATACTGTGACATGCAAAAGATCACTTTCTGGATATATATCAATGATCTAGATCTTGCAGCGCATATGATCCAGAATTGGGGTGAATTGATAAACAATGACAGTGTCAGGCATTAAAAAGTCATTGACAAGTCATTGGGCAGATAGGTGGCAGATGATGTTGACTAGAAAGAAGTGTGAAATGTAACAGTTCGGTAAAAGAACATAGAGAGCCAATGTAAAACAAAGGCCACTATCCTTCGGGGCTTTATTTTGTGGGGCTTGTGGAACAGGGGTAGTGTCGCCATCTCTGGGCCAGAAGGCACAACTTCAAGTCCCACCTGCTCCAGAGATGTTATACCACATATCTGAACAAGTTGCTTAAAATATCTATTCTTACAGTTGTGCAGGGGCAGCGAGACCTTGGTCATATGCTTTGGTCATCGAAGGTAGCATGATGGGTCATCGAAGAGAGCATTTAATAAAACATGCAGTATTCAAGCCTTCATTAACAGGGGCAGAAGGCACAAACCTAAGTGGGCCACAGCAACACAGACTCAAATAGGACCCAGCAACACAGACACGAGTGGGGCCCTGCAGCACAGACGCGAGTGGGGGCCAGCAGCACAGACACGAGTGGGGCCCAGCAGCACAGACCCGAGTGGGGCCCAGCAGCACAGACTTGAGTGGGACCCAGCAGCACAGACACGAGTGGGGCCCAGCAGCACAGACTTGAGTGGGACCCAGCAGCACAGACTTGAGTGGGACCCAGCAGCACAGACACGAGTGGGGCCTAGCAGCACAGACTTGAGTGGGACCCAGCAGCACAGACTTGAGTGGAACCCAGCAGCACAGACTCGAGTGGGGCCCAGCAGCACAGACTTGAGTGGGACCCAGCAGCACAGACACGAGTGGGGCCCAGCAGCACAGACGCGAGTGGGGGCCAGCAGCACAGACTCGAGTGGGGCCCAGCAGCACAGACTCGAGTGGGGCCCAGCAGCACAGACCCGAGTGGGGCCCAGCAGCACAGACGCGAGTGGGGCCCAGCAGCCCAGACCCGAGTGGGGCCCAGCAGCACAGACCCGAGTGGGGCCCAGCAGCACAGACGCGAGTGGGGCCCAGCAGCACAGACGCGAGTGGGGGCCAGCAGCACAGACTCGAGTGGGGCCCAGCAGCACAGACCCGAGTGGGGCCCAGCAGCGCAGACACGAGTGGGGCCCAGCAGCGCAGACACGAGTGGGGCCCAGCAGCACAGACCCGAGTGGGGCCCAGCAGCACAGACACGAGTGGGACCCAGTAGCACAGACCCGAGTGGGGCCCTGTGTGAATTTGTGGCAGCAATGTTGGAGGTGAATTAGAGTTCCCGGCAGTTTCTCTATGGACAAGGTGGAGCTGTGGTGGAGGTGAGTTTATGTTTCTGACAGTGCAGATTCACGGAGGAGACGACAGAGATGGGTTTGCATCCAGTATGAGACCCCAGTAGGATCAGAACATCTGCGTCTGTGAGGTGGGAACAATGCAGACTCAGGTCAATGATGAAGTTTGGGACTGATTGGTACCCAATGGCTTCAGTGGTGTGGCATTGGAGCACTTATCAAGAAGGACTGTAGAATTGAACACTTGCTTTCTTTTTTTCTTTATTTTTCTGTGTTTATATTTTATGTTTTGGTTTATTTTCCAGTGTTTAAGATGGCGCCAGAGAGTAGTGACACTATACAACACATTTCATTGTGTTTTGTAACGAAACACACGTGACAATAACCCACTGGGAAGCGGTGCAGTGTCCTTAGTTAGTTGGTCAGTTATGTGAATGTCATACCGCAACAGCTATAAGCACTGAACCAAGACTATGGCCTGAACCTTACAATATTTTGGCGATGTGCCTCTTTCTCCAAGTTTCATGGAGGATTTCCTTCTGCAATGCCTAACAAGTTTTCTTGTGCTCTCGTCCCAAACTTGCCTCAATAACTACCTAGCCTACCTTAGCTACCTATCCTGGCCTTATAGGGATGGTTCCATCTGGTGCTGTGCTGATTTTCTTGATCACTGTTACTAGAGGAACGTGCTGCTGCACAGATATCATGGAGTATCATAGCACTGCTTCCATTTATAAAAGACCATTGTACACTTGGGAAAACACTGGCATTCCAAAGCTGTCCTGCTCAGCTGCATACTGCCCTGGAGACCATGGATGAGAAGGGGAAGTCGGCATTGTAATTTGCCAACAGAGATCGCAAGGTTCTAGGGGATGGGATGGTACAGAGGAGAGCCAATATTTCCCCCAGGACCAACAGAGGAGGCAACAACACCAGTCCCTGCCAGACTTGCTGGAGGGTACCACCCAGGTCAGTGCAGTCTCCCAGGTCAGAACAAACATTCAGCAGTTCAGGAAGAATGTCCCAGACTTTCTCTGTTCCGTGAGGGTGAGTGCCATCATCATCCTTCTTCTACCTCACACTCACCCTACCTCTGCTACTGCGCCGTGGCTCATACTGTACCACCCTCACTGTAGCATGCAATACCTCCCCTCACTCAGTCTCACCCACACCAAACTCCACACCCTGAATGGTCTCGCTCACTTGGGTCACCTCACCTGTACCAGCACTAACCTCTCTCTGTCACCCACTTTAATTTTACACAGTCCTTCCATTTCTCTTGCACCGTGGCTCAGTGGTTAGCACTGCTGCCTCACAGTGTTGGGGACCCCAGTACGATTCTGGCCTTGGGTGACTGTCTGTGTTGAATTAGATTACTTACAGTGTGGAAACAGGCCCTTTGGCCCAACAAGTCCACACCGACCCGCCGAAGCGCAACCCACCCATACCCCTACATATACCCCTTACCTAACACTACGGGCAATTTAGCATGGCCAATTCACCTGACCCGCACATCTTTGGACTGTGGGAGGAAACCGGAGCACCCGGAGGAAACCCACGCAGACACGGGGAGAACGTGCAAACTCCACACAGTCAGTCGCCTGAGGCGGGAATCGAACCCAGGTCCCTGGTGCTGTGAGGCAGCAGTGCTAACCACTGTGCCACCGTGCCGCCCGTTGGTTTGTACATTCTCCCTGTGTCTGCCTGGGTTTCTGCCAGGTGTCCGGTTTCTTCCCACAGCTCAAAGCAGTGTAGGTTAGGGTGGATTGGCCATGCTAAATTGCCTATGGTGTCAAGGAATGTGCACTAGGAGGGTTAGCCATGGTAAATGCAGGATCACAACAATAGATAGGGATGGGTCTGGATAGGATGCTGTTTGGAGGGTCAGTGTGGAATTGATGGGCTGAATAGCCTTTTCCACATTGTAGGGATTCTGTGATTTGGTACCAAAGTGAAAAAGGGATGAATATGTTACATTAACTCAGCTCACAACAACCTGTGAATTTGCTAAATTTAAAGGCAGGATTGTCTTTGACATAAAAGACAGCACAGTGAGAGACTGTGAGAACAAGAACTCACAATAAAGAGATCAATCGCCATGTGCAGAAGCGCTGAGGTTAGACATCAACAGCTGGAGGAGATTCATGACAGAATAGATCAGGCCTTGCATAACACTGACGGATGCACAGCACAAAGGAGAGGACGACCACAGAGAAAGGGCATCAGGCAAAATGCTGCAGAAGGAGAGGAAAGCATGGGGAAGAAAGTGTTCTCACTGTAGGAAGTGGAACCATTTTGAAGTCAAGTGTCTGCCTGAACAGCAGCACAACAAGCAAATACAAATGGCCAGTGGAGAGATACTAAAGCTCATTAGTGAAAGTGGCATGGAATGGAATCAAGTGCAAAAGATGTGTTCAACTGGCCAGAAATGAGCAATGACATGAAGGGCCATAATCATAGAAAGGCAAGGACTGATTAGTGATAGTCAACATAGCTTTGTGCATGGGAATGGAGACTGTGGTGCTGGAAAAGCACAGCCGGTCAGGCAACTCCTGAGGAGCCGGGGAATCGACGTTTCAGGCATAAGCCCTTCATCAGGAATGAGGCTTGTGGGCCTCATCACATTTTCTGATGAAGGACTAATGCCCCAAACATCGATTCTCCTGCTCCTCGAGTGTTGCCTGACTGGCTGTGCTTTTCCAGCAGCACACTCTTGACTCTGATCTCCAGCATCTGCAGTCCTCACTTTCTCTCTTTGGGAAATTGTGTCTCACTAACTTGACTGAGTTTTTTAAAGAATCTTGATGAAGGCAGATAAGTAGATGTCTCTCTGGAATTCAGCAAAGAAATCGACAAGGTAGACTGGTTAGTAAGGTTATATCAAATTGGATCTGATGGAGCTAGCCAATTGGGTGCAAAATTGGTTTGAAGGTAGGAGATGAAGGGTAATGGTGGAGGGTTGTGACCAGAGGTGTCCTGCAGGAATTGATGCTGCTTCCACTGCATTTCATCATTTGTATAAACGATTTGGATGTGAATATATAGGAGGTATGGTTAGTAAGTTTGCAGATAACACCAAAATGGTGGTGGACGGTGGTCAGTGAAGCAGGCTATCTCAGAGTACAATAGGACTTTTATCCGATTGGACAGTGGGCTGAGGAAGAGAAGATGGAGAAAAATTTAGATAATGTGAGGCGTTACATTTTCGTAAGGCAAACCAGGGCAGGACCAATACAGATAGTGATAGGGAGCGCAGCTGAACAAAATGAGCTAGGGGTGCAGGTGCATAGTACCATTAAAGTGGAGTCACAGGTAGACAGCATGGTGAAAAAGGTGTTTGACACATTTGCCTTCAATTGTCAGTGCATCGAGTTTAGGAGTTGGGATGTCATGTTGCAGCTGTACAGGACATTGGTTAGGCCAGTATTGGAATACTCAGTGTAATTCTGGTCTCCCTGCTAGAGGAATGATGTAAAACTTGAAAGGGTGCAGAAAAAGATTAACAAGGAAGTTGCAGGGGTTGGAGGGTTTGATTTAGAGGGAAAAGCTGAATAGGGTGAGGCTATTTTCCCTGGAGCATCAAAAGCTGAGGGGTGATCTTATAGAGGTTTATAAAATCATGAGGGGCATGGATAGGATAAAGAGCAAATATCTTTTTCCAAGGGTGGGGGTACTCCAAAACTGGAGGGCATAGGATTAAGGTGAGAGGGAAAAGACTTAAAAGAGACCTGAGGGGTAACTGTTTCACACGGAGGGGCGGTGGTGTATGTGTGGAATGTGCTGTCAGAGGAGGAAGTGAGGTCAGGTACAATTACAACATTTAAAACGTATCTGGTTGGGTATACAAATAGGAAGAGTTTATAGTGATATGGGCTAAATGCTGGCAAATGAAAATAGATTTTTTTGGATATCTGGTTGGCCTGAATGAGTTGGACTGAAGGGTCTGTTTCTGTGCTGTCCTGTACATCTCTATGACTCTATACTTAACACCAGTTTCCTGAAGAAGGGCTTATGCCCAAAACGTTGATTCTCCTGTTCCTTGGATGCTACCTGATCTGCTGCACTTTTCCAGCAACACATTTTTCAACTATACTTAACATCAACCAACCATCACACAGAAGATGACTTGGAAATTGAAGACATCATGCAAAGAACAACCGCACATCTATCCATGATAATAAATAACAATTTCTATTTTTGTTTCAGATTTCCAGCATCAGTAGTTCTTTCTTCAATTAGAATCATCGAGATGTATAGTTCCGAGACACACCGTTCAGTCCAAATCATCCATGCCAACCAGATATCCTAAATCCAGTCCCATTTGCTAGCATTTGGTCCATATCGCTCTAAACCTGTCCTATTCATAAACCCATCCAAATGCTTTTTAAATGCTGTAATTGTACCAACCTCCACCACTTCCTCAGGCAGCTCATTCCAAACACGCACCACCCTCTGCATGAAACCGTTGAGTGATGTGGTGAAAGTTTTGAGAAGGTCAGAGAGAATGTAGCACTTTGAGAAAGTACCTAATTTTCACCTTCCCAAAGTCAACTAAGATGGCAGATAAATAGCAGTCTTAGCACTGACCCCTGGTCAAAGAATGTTTAAGAAAATGACTTTTTGAGGAAAAAGGCAGGATCAGTATCCATGTGCTACAGGGAAGTAAGACTCAGCAACCTTTTAAAAAAATTCTAACACCACTTTCTGCTGGTCTTGGATATTGGTGGATTCTAAGGTCTTACAAAGCTATTTTTCCAGTTTGAAACAAATAATTGTGGATTTTGCACTCAGTCAAAGACTTAATTTGGCCCATCTTTTCAATGGAATGAGCTGCCAGAGGAAGTGGTGGAGGCTAGTACACTAGACACATTTTTCTGGGGTGGGGGAGTCCAGAACTAGAGGGCATAGGTTGATGGTGACAGGGGAAAGATGTAAAATGGACTTAAGGGGCAACTTTTTCATGCAGAGGGCGGTGTGTGTGTGTGGAATGAGATGCCAGAGGAAGTGGTGGAGGCTGATACAATTACAACATTTAAAAGGCATCTGGATGGATATATGAATAGGAAGGGTTTAGAGGGATATGGGCCGGGTGCAGGCAAATGGGACTAGATTAGGTTGGGATATCTGGTCAGCATGGACGAGTTAGACTGAAGGGTCTGTTCCTGCGCTGTACATCTCTATGACTCTATAATTGGGATCATGTTTTCTTGTTCCACCCACAGGAGCAGATAACCCTCCTGGTGTTCCAGCCCACATTCCTTCCTCAACAACCACTGCCCAAAGATGACTTAAGTGGTGATTTGCATCATCATGGCTCACATTATGCACAAAATGGCTGTGACATGCCTACAAAAAAAAACACTTGTCAGTGCATTTCAAAGTTCGTGAAGCATTTTGACACACTTCAGAGAAAAAATACTACAAATAACATACAAACAATCGCAAGGCCAGAGGATAAAGAAGCTGACAATGAAAGTAACATGCAAACGAATCGGGTATCAATGCAGTGAAAGAAATTGGCTATAATCACCTCCCTTTTCAGGAAAAAATAAACAAGAAATTGCACTAAAATGAGTGTAAAGAACTGAATTTTAATCAGCCATGAGTTAATGGCACCAAGTTAAAGCTATCATTCATCATATACAAATAGATATTAGAATTATTGATGCATTAAGGCCAATTTAAAAAATACTGCTAGTTGCATGATAAATAGATTTTATGACATGTAAAGGGACATTTAAATTTGAATAACAGTTATACTTTAATCTAATTTCTGCAGAAAGAATGTGCAAACACAACGATACATAAGAAACTATCATTAGGTGATGTTAATTATTCCCAAATAATTTTAATGATAAATACTCACATCAGCTAATTTCCTCTGAGAATTGTGATGACAATATTGGCTGTTCTTTTATTACTTTTTTCATGGGATCTATGTTGTAATCTAATATATATTGCTGACAAGTAATGTTCTTAACAAAATGCACCGCACACTGGCAAATGCATCCCTCAGATATATTTTGTGATCAACATTATTTAAATGTTGGATATCAATGCCTTCTGTCATGTTGCTTAGTAAGTCGCATGTGGTGCCTCCAAGTGTTTTAAGAAGGAGGAGAGTGGACTCTGAATGCAAACTACAGGAGTTGGGAAGGGTGTGAGCTGAAACAGAGAGCAATGAGAGTTGGGGGAGTGATGAGAAAGGTTGTTTTTTTGGGAGAAATCCAGGCATCAGAAGCACTCTCATTGGAAGGTTATCTCCAATGACTGGGTGGCTGGGTGAAATCAAGTTTAACAACTCTCTTGGAGGGCTGACGGGCACAAGCGTTGGCAAAAGACTGGGAGTTTTGTCCCAGAAGAGCAAAACAACTCTAAGAAAGAAAGAACTTACATTAATACAGGACCTAATGTTTTCTGACAAAGGAACATTTAACTGCCCCTTCAAGTCTGGAACTGTCCTTCAAAGTGACGCCAGGAACTTGACCTTCCAACCTGCAGAGCTTACTGCCTTAAGGTTTGTTCAATTTATTTGCATAAGTTGTGTGACTCTTTGACCTTTTATTTATAAATTCTGTGTCCGATCTATTCTGTCTAACTAACTGCCTGAGGAAGGAGCGGGCACTCCAAAAGTTTGCGGTTTCAAATAAACCTGTTGGACTGTAACCTGGTGTTGTGTGATTTTTAATGACTGCCATAAGGTGAGAGGGGAAAGATTAGGGTGAGAGGGGAACGATTTAAAAGGGACCTGAGGGGCAATTGTTTCACACAGAGGTTGGTGTGTGTATAGAATGTGCTGCCAGAGGAAATGGTGGAGGCTAGTACAATTGCAACGTTTCAAAGGCATCTGGATGGGTATATGAATAGGAAGGGTTTGGATGAATATGGGCTAAATGTTGGCAAATGGAATTAGATTTGTTTAGGATATGTGGTGGGCATGGACATATTGGACTGAAGGGTCTGTTTCCGTGCTGTACACATGTATGACTCTATGACCCTATGATATCTGGTCGGCATGGACGAAAGGGACCAAAGGATCTGCTTCTGTGCTGTACAGCTCTTTGACTCTATGACTCTATGATATCTGGTCGGCATGGATGAGAGGGACCGAAGAGTTTGTTTCCGTGCTGTACAGCTCTATAATTTCCTGACTCCATTTCTTTCTTTAGAATTGCTTCCAGCTGTCAGCAAATGAAACACACTTCCCCTTTAAGAGGTGCTACCTGCCTGTAATTGGTGCGAGCCAAGCTCATTTTCCAACTATTGTCAGCATCCCCCCCCTCCCCCTCCCCAGTAGAGTGGGTGGCACTGACTGTAGGTCAGTTCCATGATAATAGGCTGGCAGTATGACTATTATGTGATATGTTGGACCACCCTTTCCCAGTCTGTCAGCTGGGATAGGCTGATAGACACACAACTGAATTTCTTAGCTGACTAATTCAAAAATTTATGGGTAATGTTCTGAATATGTAACCTGGGGGCTAAGGCTCCCCTCTCTTGGAATAAATTACTTGCAAATGTCAAATGGTTACAAAGGCCTACATCTCACTATGGACTGAGTATTCTATTGCATTTTCTTCTAAAGGTTAACGTTGCACCTAATTTTACACTGGACGATGATAAATGAAGACAGATCTTAACCAGCCCCAAAGGGCAGGGAGAATGGGTTGAATCTGACACATAGAAAGAAGCATTGCCTTTTGACTGACAGTTCTGTCCGGTCTTGTTTATGATCAGCATAAACATTGGAGGGAATGAGGCGAAATTGTTACCATTCAGCAAGCTGTTATAGTAGGGCTTGTTCTGCCTGAGAAAGCTGATAGAAACTGATTCTGTGCGAACTGTCAAAAGGGGATTGGCTATGTATTTAAAAAGGAAATGAGCAGAAGTGAGAAATCAATTGGATAATTCTTTCAAGAAGGGAACACAAAATGCAAATGAGCTGAATAGCCTTCTTCTGTGTGAGTAAGACCACGTCAGGCTGTTGCTTTGTTCATGTGTGGAATTGCTCTCGTGATTTTTCCCATTAAACATAGGCAAGGAAGTTCGTGGATTGCTAATTCAGTGGCATTATTACAATTCCATGGACCTGTTTGAATTATTGACATTGTCTCCCTGATCTGGAATCAATGGGACAACTCAAGAGGCTGAATTTTCAAGGAGTGGTAATCCTATGCAGAATGCCTCTCTGCTGCTTCTCTTTTTCTGAAAAGGAGGAAGCTCTGCATTTCTGGCAGGAGATTCTGATCAGGACTCCAATAGAAATGCAGGGCTGTGTATCCATCTTGACAACTCTCTGGTGGCGGAGACTTCTCAGGAGAAGGTAGACCATGTCTCCTTTTCCTCTTCGTTCTGCTGCATTCAGAAATGGAAAGGTCCAGATTGACAGACTGTGACTTAGACAGCTGCTGCCACACAATAAATACAGAAACTTAGTGTGAGGTTAGGGTGCTGGGAGGGTAGGATGCCAGGTGTGTTGGAGCTAGGGATGCCAAGTAAGTAAGGTGTACCAGGTGAGTAAGATGCCAAGTGGGCAGGGGTCAGTTCGCCATTGGGTAGGGATCCAGGTTTGTAGGAAGCCACATGGGTTCGGGTGCCAGGGTTAGGGTACCAGCTAGATCTGGGAGCAGTGTTCAAACATGTCATGGAGGTCAGGTAGGTCAGTGTGAGTGAGAGAAATCAGGCCCAGAGAGTGACGTCAGGGCTGACTGCTGGATCTTGGCAAAGACAGGGGTCATACAGGAAACAGAGGTCGGGGAAGGGGGTAGATATTCAGGATTGAGGTGCAGAGGGAGGGTCTAGAGCATGGAAAGTGAGTGTTAGGGGAAGGAGTGAGCAGATCTGGAACTGATAAAGTTGGGGTGGAGAGTTGGAACCAGCATAGGGAAAGTGGAGTTGGGTCTGGTGATGAAGTTGGGAGGGTGAGTGCTAAGTGCCAGAACAGTGGGAGGGAGGTTCGATCCCAGTGGGGGAGGGAGGTGGTCAGATTAGGCTCAGGAGTGTGGGTCATCTGGGGGAGATGTGTTTGAGAAAAAACCTGGAAGAACCGCAGATGCTGGAAATCAGAAACAAAAACAGAAAGGGGAAACCTCAGCAGCTCTGGCAGGAGAGAGAATGCAAAAGGTAACATTGAGAACATCAGCAAAACGAGGTGCTGCTGGTGATTCTGATTTTTATGAGTCCTTGGTGCTTTCCTTTCTTACTTTTTAACTGACACCAATGATTTTACATCAGATATGTTACAACCGGAGTTTCCTCCGGATTCCTCCCACAATACAAAGATGTGTAATTCAGGTGAATTGGCCATGTTAAGTGCATTAGTCAGTGACAAATACAGTATAGGGTAGGGGAATGGGTCTGGGTGGGTTACTGTTTGGAGGGTCGGCACGGTGGCACAGTGGTTAGCACTGCTGCCTCACAGCACCTGATACCCGGGTTCAATTCCCGACTCAGGCGACAGACTGTGTGGAGTTTGCACGTTCTCCCCGTGTCTGCGTGGGTTTCCTCCGGGTGCTCCGGTTTCCTCCCACAGTCCAAAGATGTGCGGGTCAGGTGAATTGGCCATGCTAAATTGCCCGTAGTGTTAGGTAAGGGGTAAATGTAGGGGTATGGGTGGGTTGCGCTTCGGCGGGTCAGTGTGGACTTGTTGGGCCGAAGGGCCTGTTTCCACACTGTAAGTAATCTAATCTAATCTAAAAGCACTTGATGCCAATTTACAGATGTTTATTGAGCAGTGCTTGGATTCTCTATCGCTGTAGCTGCAGATGATAAATTCTGGCTTGAAACCCCAACGAAGCCACATTACAGAAGATTTGTTAATCAGACTGGTTAAGCTAAGGCAAATATGGCCTCCTCTAGCAGGAAATGAACCACTCTGGTTCTTTACCTTACTGCCTTAGTCCGTACTCCGTCTGTCACTTCAATTACTTACCTCGCCACCAACTCATACTTATTAATGTGATGGCAGGCTTCAACATAACCAATGGTCAATGTAGGTGACGAGTATCTCACCTTTCAAATGGCTACAAACTCAGTATTGAAGAGTCACAAAATCTTAATTGTTCATCTCACTGCTCTAAAGAGGATGGCACAGTGGTTCAGTGGTTAGCACTACTGCCTCACAGCACCAAGAGTCCCAGGTTCAATTCCACCCTTGGGTGACTGTCAGTGTGGAGTTTGCACATTCCTCCCGTGTCTGCGTGAGTTTCCTCCGGTTTCCTCCCACAGTGCTAAGATGTGTAGGTCAGGTGAATTGGCCATGTTAAGTGCATTAGTCAGTGACGAATAGGATAGGGGAATGGGTCTGGGTGGGTTACTGTTTGGAGGGTCGGTATGAACTTGTTGGGCCAAATAGCCTGTTTCCATATTGTAGAGAATCTAACCTAAATCCAAACTGCGTTCCTTCTTCTACAATGTAGAGTACTTTAAAATTTGTTTAAACAACTTATTCGTGTGATCTACAAGATTGCTTACTGTGCTCAAAGGTGCACATAAATCATTGAAGAGAGGATGCATAATGGGAGTGATGATCGAAGAGAACTACAATAATTAGGAACAGAAAGTGATATAATCTTCTTGATAGATTGTACCATTTCTCTCAATACCTTTTCTCTCCAAAACTACAATAAATTGATTTTTTATTAAGACCATGTAGGCCATTGGTTCCAAGGATTCCTCTGGTAACTTGTTATAGCGCTATCTGATCATGCATCAGTGGCTCAGTGGTTAGCACTCCTGCCTTATAGCACCAGGGATGATCCTCAGCCTTGGGTAACTGTCTGTGTGGAATTTGCACTTCTCCCCCATGTCTGTGGGCATTTCCTCCCACAGTCAAAAGATGTGCAGGCTGGGTGGGTTTGCCATGGGAAATGTAAGGGGATGGATGCTGTTTGGAGGGTTGGTCTGGATTTGATGAGCTAAGTGGCCTGCTTCCACTCTCTGGGGATTCTATAAATTCCTAATTTCATCGGCCTTTTGAAGTTTTATAACTTTGTAAATAAGGCTTTCAAAAATTTGCCTTGATCAGTCATGTGAATCTCAATTGTTCAAGGAACAAATTCCTCCAAACACTGACATCTCCCACCTCAGATACAATAAATGACTCAATCCAACCTCATGATTTAAAATCTTGGCAACATCACTCTTGAGGATGGATTGGCTGTAGGGAAGGATGAAAAGGAGCTAAAAATTCTGATAGAATCATGTTAGGGTTTTAGCAGATGTATTGGTAGTCCAAGAATTTCAACTAGATAATTAGTCATAGAGTCATGCAGCACGGAAACAGACCCTTTGGTCCAACTCCTCTATGCTGACCAAATATCCCAACCTAAACTAGTCCCATTTGCCAGCACCCAGTCCATAAACCTCTAAACACTTCCTATCCATATACCCATCCAGATGCCTTTTAAACATTGCAATTGTACCAGCCTCCACCACTTCCTCCGGCAGCTCAGTCCACACGCGCACCACCCTCTGTGTGAAAACGTTGACCCTTAGATTCTTTTTTTATATTTCCTCTTTCATCCTAAACCTGTGCCCTCTAGTTCTGGACTCCCACACCCCAGGGAAAACACCTTGGCTATTCATCCTATCCATGCCCCCATGATTTTATAAACCTCCATAAGGTCCTCAGTCTCCGACCCTCCAGGGAAAACAGCCCCAGCCTGTTCAGCCTCTCCCTATAGCTCAAATCCTCTAACCCTGGCAACATCCTTTTAAATCTTTTCTGAATCCTTTCAAGTTTCACAACAGCTTTCCAATAGGAGGGAGACTAAAACTGCACACAATATTCCAACAGTGGCCTAACCAATGTCCTGTACAGTCGCAACATGACCTCCCAACACCTGTACTCAATACTCTGACCAATAAAGGAAAGCATACTAAATGCCGCCTTCACTGTCCTATCTATCTGCACCTCTACTTTCCAGGAACTATGAACCTGCACTCCAAGGCCACTTTGTTCATGTTGTTTTATTCATTCATAGGATGTGGACATCACTGGCTTTAATGCCCATCCCTAATTACCCAGAGGGTAATTAAGATCCAACCACATTGCTGTGGGTTTGGAGTCACACGTAGGCTGGGCCAGCTGAGGATGGCAGTTCCCATCCCTGAAGAACATTAGTGAACCAGATGGGGTTTTCCCTGAATTCGGCAATGGTTTCACGGGATCTAATTGTGAGATCTCAATTTCAGATTTTTGTTGAGTTCAAATTCCAACAATTTCTGTATTGGGATTCAAACCTGGGATTGCAGAGCAATACCTGGGTCTCTGGATTAATAATCTAGCAATAATACCACTAGGCAACCAGCTCCCTCCAGCTGGTCAGAGCAAATATTCTGACATCTCGGAAACATGCGCTTTGCTTCTCCATCTTGTAGAGTGTGTGCCATCTGTAAGATGCACTTTAACAACCTGCCAAGGTTTATTCAACCGCATCATCTACACCCCTGAACTCTTCCAGGTCGAAGGACAAGGTCAGGTGAGGCATGGGAAACATGACAACCTCTCCATGCTACTCACCAACTTGATGTAGAACTGTTTCCCTTTCTCTTCACTTTCCTGTTGGTCAAAGTCCTGAAACTCTCTCACCAACAGCACTGCGTAGCCTGTACACACTGTATACAGCCAAATAGATTGGCATGTCTCAAGAAGGCAGATCACTAACTGTTTACACAAGCGCAATTTGGGATAAGTAAGAAATGCTGTTTTCCATGAACAAGTTAAATTAAACAAAAATAGAACTTGGAAAAAAACCTCCCAGCTAACTTGTTTTGTAAATCACTTGTCAAATGTGTGAATATAGAGCCATTGATCCTGTCAGTGCTAGTCTTGCCTGTTCTTAAACACCATTAGCCTCATGTCCTTGAGATAAATTTGGGCAGTGGCAGTGGAATTTGAGCTTCTGTTTTTGATTGCTACCACAAACCTTCTGCTGGCAACCAATCATGGTCATTGGGTGACATTGGGATACAGCCACGTTCTCTGCTCAAATGGCCTGTTATTATTCACTGCTTTGACTCACGTGAGGAATGGCTTCTTGGGGATATTGCCCCAAGTTAGTTCACAATTTCAGGAGAAAGAGATGAGGAAGGCCGAAGGGAGACTTACCCAGTGTTCTCCATCTCATGAGTTAAAGGCTCTGCTCCCCAGGCAGAAGAGGGAATGTGAATGTAAGTAGGATCCAAGAGAAACAAAACAGAAATCAAAGGTGGGCTTCGACTGCCCATCCAGATTCAATATAATTGGTAAAAAGATCAAAATGAGGAGAAATTGTTAAGAGCAGTGAGTTGGTATAACATGGAACACCGTGTTTGAAAGAAGGTTTGATGGTAACTTTACAGAAATTGGAGATGTGTTGGGCCATTACAAAAGAGACAGGGAAGTGAGACGAATTAAAAATTTGTTTCAAAGAATTTGCTGAATGATGTCCTTCTATGATTATATGGTTCTACCATTGTATGGTATGCATTGTGACCAATTCATTTGAGATGACTTGGCAAGTTCATCCACTGATTGCTGCAGGCCAGAAATGATTCTGAGCTTAATCCCTGATAGGGTTGGGGTAACCCTAACTCATCTCAATAGAAGAAATGGTCGAGGTCCTGTGATGGTCGAGACTTGACATTCCTGGCAAAATTTGATTTTAAAAAAAGTATAAAGATTGGTCAGGGTCCTTACTGCTGATGGTTGGCAAGAGATTTCTGCTGCACATGTGCACAGACTTGTAAGTAAGGGCAGGATTAGGCACTGCTGTGAGCTCTCATGTGTTTAGCTAGTCTATCAACCTTACTATGGAGGCTCACAGAACAATAATGGCTGTAAGGTGTGTAGTACTGCAGGGCAACTAAAGCATCCATGGAATGAGACCTCAGGAAGGAACCAACATCATCAGGAGAAGAAAATTGGCAAATTGATTTTTTTTTGACAAAGCAATGAAGGTGAAAAAGGTGAAAGAAAGATTGGAAAGCAGAGAAGTCTTTTAATTGAAATAGGGTTCAGGAGGTGAAATCTGGAAGCCAACAGCTGTCATTCCACAATGAGAGCTAAATATGAAATTACAAATTCAACTCGGCCCAACAAAGCATGTTTGTAAAGGGTGAATTAATACCTTCTTGCAGCAATAAAGACTAAGTAGCATCACCATTGCTCCCAGGAACATTTTATTCTGTCGTTTTAGGAGCATGAACACCAGCACAGAACAGTTGGGTGAAATTATCTGTTTCTGTGGTGTAAATTCTCAGTACTTGTTCTCAAGATGTGAGGTGAAACTGACAGGGCCACATTTCCTAGTTGCCATTGACAGAGCAATTATTTGTACAAATGATTGTTTAGTTTAATCTCTTTAGAAAGTTCTAGGAGTCAGACATACTGTGAGGGATGGACTCAGGGGCGGTCATAATCAGAGGGCAATGGGATGTTTCCTTCCCTGAAGGAAATTAATGAACTATTTGATCTGTTAATAATCACATCCACAGTTATATTTCTTGTTACCAGACTTAATGATGTTTTACAGACTCATAGAAGCGTTATGGTGCAGAAGATGGCCATTTGGTCCTTTGTGTCTTTGCTCTTTAAATGACCATCATTACTTCGTGCTAATCTCCTGATGTGCACTGTTTTTTATTCAAGCATAGAACATGGGCATCTGAGGGACCAGTATTTAATTGCCCTGGAGAGCTGCCTTCTTGAACCAATGCAGTTCATGCACAGGAAGTTGACCCACAACGCCCTTAGGGAGGAAATGCCTGGATTTTGACCCAGCGACACTGAAGGAACAGCAATGCATTTCCATGTCAGGATGGTCAATGATGTGAAGAAGAACTTGCTGGTGGTGGTGTTCCCATGTATCTGCTGCCCTTGTCCTACTGGATGGAAGTGGTTCTGAGTTTAGAAGCTGCTGTTTGAGATTCTTTACTCAGAGAGTAGTAGGGGCGTGGAATTCCTTGCCTGCAACAGTAGTCGACTCACCAACATTAAGGGCATTTAAATGGTCTTTGGATAAACATATTGATGCATAAGTTAGATGGGCTTTAGATGGTTTCACAGGTTGGCACAACATCGAGAGCCGAAGGGCCTGCACTGCACTGTTCTCTTCTCTGTTCTATGATGTACACTGTTGGTCCTGAGTGTCAATGGTAGAGGGTGTGGATGTGGTGCCAGTCATGTGGGCTACTTTGTCCTGCATGGTATTAGGCTTCTTGAATACTGTTGCAGTTGTACTCATCCAGGCAAGTGGGGAGTATTCCATCACACTCCTGACTTGTGCCAAGTAGATGGTGGACAGGCCTTAGGGAGACAGGAGGTGAGTTGCTCACTGCAGTATTCTTAGCCTCTGACCTGCTTTTGCAGCCATTGGGTTTCTGTGGTGAGTCCAATTGAGTTTGTAGTCAATGGTAACCTCAAGGCTGTTGATGCATTAACATCTCATTGTTACCTTAATCTCTTCTCATCTGTATGAAGTTGACTACTTTCCCAGGTAGTGCAGACAAATTAGAGAGTGACCAATCCCAACATAAAAGTCAGAGTAGTTACCAGGCAGCTACAACTCACAGTAGCCATCTTGGTCACAGTCCCCAACAGGAGTTTGCACATTCTCCCTGTGTCTGCGTGGGTTTCCTCCGGGTGCTCCAGTTCCTCCCACAATCCAAAGATGTGCAGGTTAGGTGAATTGGCTATGCTAAACTGCCCATAGTGTTGGACTGAAGGGCCTGTTTCCACACTGTAGTGAATCTAATCTAATCTAATCTAATCTAATCTAATCTAATCTAATCTAATCTAATCTAATCTCACCAGCACTTCATGACAGTGACTACCTACACCTTCTGCCCATGGAGGTTGGCAATTGTTATGGACCAGGCCAGGCCCTCTCAAAATATTTCAAGAAAGTAGCCCAGACCCTAACTTTGCTAGTTGTTTTAAATATGTGTAAAGTGAATATTCCAGGAGAAATGCCACTGGTCAAACCACTTAGTTTTAAATGAAACTGAATATATTTACAAGATTGCTGAACGAAGCATAAACAAAAGAGAACAGAATACAGAATAACTTAGTGAGTTTTGAGAAGATTTGTAGCTCAGGCTGAGGTTTTGGATGTAGATTTGCTCACTGAGCTGGAAGGTTCATTTCCAGACGTTTCATTATCTTACTAGGTAACATCGCCAGTGGGCCTCAGTCGAAGCACTGCTGAAAACTCCTGCTTTCTATTTATATGTTTGAGTTTCTTTAGGTTGGTGATGCCATTTCCTGTGGTGAAGTCACTTCCTGTTCCTTTTCTCAGGGTTCCCATCTACCATTCCCTGAGAAAAGGAACAGAAACTGACTTCACCACAGGAAATGACGTCACCAACCCAAAGAAACCCAAACATATAAATAGAAAGCAGAAATTTTCAGTAGTGCTTCATCTGAGGCCCACTGAAGATGTCACCTAGTAGGGTGACGAGTAAACCTACATCTAACAGAATAACAACATATCTGAAAACCAAATAGATCATCTATGTTAATGATGCTGTTCCCAATATTTGCAATAATCCCCTTAACCACCCTTGGCACAAAGGGTAAAATCAAACACAGATTCTTAAATGAGAAAAGTCGGAGAAAGATCAGTGTGGACCTGCTGTTTCGGGTCCAGCAGCCTTTTTCGACTCTACTATGCTAAAACCAAACCAAACCAAATCAGAGAAAAGCTGAGCTAGGAGATCTAGCCACTCCCCTTTCATTGTACAAGTTTTTTTTCAAAATCTTAAAAGCCTTTTGCCTGAGGCAATATCTGTTAGCTGTAGTCAAACTGGCCTTAAAACCCTTCAACTTAGATTTTTCAGAGTCTGTGTCTTTTATGACCTCTCTGAAAAAAAGGCAAGGATAACATCACCTTGTTAAAGGAGCAGCTTTGTCACACAATGCACCAGCCTCACCATATCATCAGGACTCACCTTTGACATGGTTGAACACTTCATTACTGCATTTCAACAGCTTACATCACAATACCCCTACAAGGCCAGTTTGTACTCAGGGTCAGTAATCCATCACATCCATGGGAACAGGATTTATCACAAGGTTCTTAGCTTGCTTCCTTAGTGCTCCCTCACCTTGTGCCTAGCTGGACACTCATAGCATCTCTTCCTTGCCTTACCTGTTACTGCAACAGATAGCCAGGCAGCTCATCACATTTGGCAGCAACGAAAAGTCAAGGGATACTGTGGTCAGTCAGGAGGCTAGCCGTGCATTAGCCCAGGTAAGATGGCAAGGTCTTCTGGGTGAATAAGAATGAAGGGAAGAGGGCAGGAAGGATGAATGGTTTAGGAGAACATTCGGGTGACAGTATTGTGAGAAGCTACTACATGCAATATTGACAATAGTAGATCACAAGTCTTGGTGAAGGTGGGTGTAATGGCAGAGAGGGTGAGTGTGAAATAGCATAGAGATGGAGGTTGGACCTACCCTCCTGAAGCACAGTCACCTTTACGTGGCATTACTGGATCATGAACACACAATGATGCTATCTCAGACCATTGTTTGACAAAGTGCACGGTCAGACATTAAATGCAGTGCCTGTGGTGTGAACATTGGAGGATCCCGATACCAGCTAGCAGTTTGCTACTGCTTAGAGCCAGATAGCATGAGAGTAACACTATAGAGGTGTAGTACACAGGTAATGAGGTGAACGGCAGAGAGTTGTGTGAGCTCATCCACTCGAGATCACAGACAGAAACCCTCCATTAAATTGACATTCAGGTAAAACTCAGGCTGTGCGTGTTGAAGCTTCTCACTGTGCACTCATCAGGACATATGCAAGAATGCCAAATTTCAAACAATCTCAACAATTTATACTACAGGAGGAAAGTATGCCAATTTGTTGGCAACTGACCTCTGATTGGCTGAGGTGTTGCCATGGCAAAAGCAACAGGAAACAAGAGGCTTCCCATCTCATGCCTGTCCTTAGGAGTCTGAGATGGGAAAGCTCTCATGATATGCTTCTCTTCGATTTCTGAGCTATCCAAAACCTTAATCCAATCACCCCTTAACCTTGTGTATTCAGAGGAATATAAAACTCGCAAATCTCCTCTCATACACCAACTATTGGAACCCTGATAACAATCTGGTGAATCTGTTCCAATTTCAAAGCCGGGTGAGGTGTCAGTGCCCAAGGTGGTAAACTAAAACATGAAGCAATGCTTTAGTGTGAATTACAGAGGATGTTAAAGTGAATAACCACAGCAAGGAGCCAAAATTCATCAGTCATCCTTTATGTTGCATTTGGCATTTTAACGCAGAAATTAAAAATTTGACACAGTCTCTATTATAATAAGTATCAGTTATCTTGGGACCAAAGACATTCTGAAAAGCAATTAGGAATCCAGTGGGATATTATCCCCAATTGTACCAATGAATTTCATTGCGGTAGGAACGGGTGGCAGAAACTGAAATGCATCTGTCTCAGAGTCATAATTTATTGCTTTAACAAACATACACACCAGATGTCACTTTGCCTTCAAAGAGTTGTCTGTGTAACATCATCTTATTATCACGGGGAAAATGATGGACAACAAAAGCATGTTGACATATGCTGGGAAGAAATGGAAATGCTATGTAAATCATGGATACAGAGCAAAGTTGAACAATTTTTTAATATAATGAAAACACACCAGCTACCTTCATATCTTCATTTACCACAAGAGATGATCTTGTAAGCAGCTAGGCATTATACAGTGCCTGTGACCAACAGCTACAGGATAGCACCTTCTGAACACTCCGTCAGAAGGAATTTTAACAAATTAATCAAAAAAATTTTGAATTTGTGTTGCCGCTTTCCCAACCTCAAGTAGATTAGATTACTGACAGTGTGGAAACAGGCCCTTCGGCCCAACAAGTCCACACCAACCTGCCGAATTGCACCCACCCAGACCCATTCCCCTACACCTAATACTACGGGCAATTTAGCGTGGCCAATTCACCTAACCTGGACATTTTTGGACTGTGGAAGGAAACCGGAGCACCTGGAGGAAACCCACGCAGACTTTAGTGTCCCTAAAGTACTTTACAATCGATAAGCAGTTTTCTTTTGAAGTTGTATTGCAGGAAATGTGACAAATTGTCAGCAAAGTACCCATATCTGCCTTTATTTTTTCTTTAGTCATTCAAGAGATGTGGGCATCATTGATGAGGCCAGCTCTCAGTGTGGAACTGTAGATTGACAGTGTGCTCACTCTCAGGGCAGAAGGGATGCTACCTTGTTACCTTGCTGTCCTGTAGTAATGTTAGGAGCAATTGTGGAGCAGAGGACAGCAACCAGAAAACAAAGCCAGGAAACACTTTTACCCTAAAAGATAATACATTGCTGGAGGTGACACCAATGGAAACACCAAACACACAGTGAGATTGTGAAACATACCAAAATAACATTGGCAGGAATTTGTGGCATTCACCATCATTACCTTGCTCATCCCAATGTTAGCTCAAGTGCAGATTAAGAAGGAAACTCAGAAGTTGAGGTTTTACACTCACCACCCCTCAATAGGCTGTGCTGTCCATCCTCTGTCCCACAATCAGCAAAATTAACTATCAAGTATAAACTCACATCCAATCTCATGTAAAAAAAAATTACCAACCTTGTTGAATGAAGTATAACAGGTCTCATTTTAACAGTAATAAGTTAAAAAAAAATTAGGGGTTGCACAATGACTCAGTGATTAGCACAGCATCAGGGACACAGCTTCGATTCCAGCCTCAGGCGACTGTTTGTGTGGAGTTTGTACATTCTCCCCCTGTCTGCGTGGGTTTCCTGCAGGCGCTCCAGTTTCCTCCCAAAGATGCGCAGGTTAGGTGGATCAGCTGTGCTAAATTGCCCAAAGTGTCCAGGGATGTGCAGGCTATGTGGATGAGCCATGGGAAATACAGGGATAAGGTAGAGGGCTGGGTCAGGGTGGAATGCTCTTCAGAAGGCCATGTGGACTTGATGGGCCAAATTGTCTGCTTCTACACTGTAGGGATTGAATGAATGTTGCTGAACGTGTCCATCATTTGACTTTTCAAAATATAGTTGGTTCATAACATTTCACATTCCACCTTTGTCCAATGTATCTGTTCCAAATGTAATCTTTAAAGAAGAGATGTTTGACCATGAGTATTTTTAATTTTTGATTGACTGTGAGATTTCTTTGATGCAGTTGACAGTTTGAGGACAGTTTACTCAATGTAGTGAATCTCGATAAAACTGTAATCAATTCCAGGGGGAGAGAGGCTGCCCAGAGAGATTGCTAGAACCCTCAGTGCATTTTTCTCCGAAGTCTGCACTGAACACCCATGTTTCGAGGTTGACTGCAAAATCTGTGCCACTCAGAGTTTGGTTGCCCTAGTTTAGGAAGAATGTCAAAACCAAAAAGTTCTCAAGATGATCCTCGGAGTGAGAGATTTTCTTACGAGAAGATTAGATTAGATTAGATTAGACTTACAGTGTGGAAACAGGCCCTTCGGCCCAACAAGTCCACACCGACCCGCCGAAGCGCAACCCACCCATACCCCTACATTTACCCCTTACCTAACACTACGGGCAATTTAGCTTGGCCAATTCACCTGACCCGCACATCTTTGTGACTGTGGGAGGAAACCGGAGCACCCGGAGGAAACCCACGCAGACACGGGGAGAACGTGCAAACTCCACACAGTCAGTCGCCTGAGCCGGGAATTGAACCCGGGTCTACAGGCGCTGTGAGGCAGCAGTGCTAACCACTGTGCCACCGTGCCGCCCACAAAGATATTTTGAGAAACTGGGGCTCTTTTCATCAGAAGATGATTAAGAGGAAATTTAAGTCAAACATTCGAAATAATGAGAAGGTTTGATGAAATAAATACAGAAAAATTGTTTCCACTGAAAACGGAGTCACTAGAGAATATAAATTGACAGTCACCACACAAAGAACAAAGGAAAAGATTAGGATAAACTCTATTTTTTTTATATTAGGAACATTGTAAAGAAGTGCAACACTCTATCAGAAACAGTTGCAGGAAGCAAATTTCATTTTTAGCTTCTAAGAGGATACTAAAATAAATATTTGAAAGCTTAAAATGTAAAATGCCATGGGAATCGAGCTAAGGATAGTTCTTTAAGCCATGTTGCACAATACAACTTTGGCCATTACGACACTATTATAAACATCCGTGGTTTAAGATTTAACTTGGATGCCTGACTAAATTCTAAATAAAAGGTTCCTTCAGACAAACCTAGTCAATCTAACATGCTGTTAGTCTTACTTTCAGTCTGAAAATACAATATACATTGCACAAAAGAAGTGATTATATAGGGAGTAGGCTGTAATTAAATCTCGGTACTTAAGACATTAGGGGCACTTAGGTGTTATTTTTGTAATTCTTAGAGTGCCAGAATTAATTTCTCACTGCTATGCATTTGGATGTTATATTTCCATCATGCTTTTATTATCTAACAGCATGGCAAGGTTTAATAAACTTCGCTCATCTCAGAACTGCGCAGTGTGACTTAATTGATTGTTAAAGGGGATTGTGGAAGAAAGCTTGGCTTGCAGATAAATGCCAATGGTGCAGTTCACTTACCTGTTAGGAATTCTTCTCTGCAGCCCAAGGTGAGTGGTTTCCTGATTTGAACTCTGTCACTTATTAAACGCAAATCCTGCACCTTGCAAAAACAACATGGAAACGCACGTTGATGAAATCTTGTACACAAACTGAGACCCCATCGATTCCTCATAAACTGACATAGTGAGGGCAGGAAGTATGGGGTTCTGACAAAGCTGAACATATGAGATAGGAAAAGGAACAGGCCATTCAGCCCATCAGATCTGTCAATATGACCATGGCTGTTCATAATCTTCAACTCCACTTGCCCAGACATTCTCAGAAACAGGAATCCCTCAGTTGCAGTCGTGTGATGGCTGGCCCGAGTACAGTAAAAGGAAGATTTCAATTTCCTGTTAATTTTTGGTTTCCACGCCACTTGTTTGGTGCTTTGTGAATTAGACACCAATCTCTTTTTAACTCAAGCCTGATTGGGAAGGCTCCTGCCAATCTCACACTAAATGAATTGAATTTATTGTCACGTGTAGCGAGGCACAGTGAAAAGCGTTGTCCTGTGAGCAATACAGGCAGATCACATAGTTACGTAGCATGGATAAGTAAATAAAACACTGGAACAAAACAAGCGGAAACTTCTGGATTGTCAGGT
Organism: Hemiscyllium ocellatum; assembly: GCF_020745735.1. Classification (NCBI taxonomy): domain Eukaryota; kingdom Metazoa; phylum Chordata; class Chondrichthyes; order Orectolobiformes; family Hemiscylliidae; genus Hemiscyllium; species Hemiscyllium ocellatum. The sequence goes on from NC_083424.1 coordinate 13,026,263, forward strand.
CCGAGAGGAGCAGGGAAAGCTTCTCGAGGCCTCTGGAGGCAAGTTGAGACATTCCCTATCCATGAATCACCCAGTCTTCCCTCTCAAGATGTTCACTTCAAATCACCCTCCCACCCAAGGCTTATCTGCTTAGTACTGTTCTGAGCCATTTCCTTTCCATTTTGGGCTAGCAAAACATCTGGGCAGAATGAGCTTGAAGGTCAGGAGGTAAAATACCCTGGACCTCAAAGCTAGGCTTGCAATTGTGTACTGGTCTCACCCTGTTCTCTGCCCCTCAGTCACTGCTCATCTAAAACCATTTGGGAGTTAAAAACAAAAATCTATCTCAGAGTTACCTGTGGGTTGAGCCTGACTTTATGAGAAATAGTTATTTTCCAATCAACCTGTTCAGAGATATTACAATACATCTCTGGAGCAGTTAGGATTTGGGCCCAGGCCCCTGGCTCAGAGGTAGAGACACTATCACTGCACCACAAGAGCTTGAGCTTGATTTTGCAATATGACAATGAGACATATTGCATTGGTATGGTATTGGGAGCACCAGAAGTGATGCAATGTCACATGGCTTCATCTCTCTGGCAGCCTTGTGGCAAAATGAAGCCACAGGAAGATGTTTCTTAAATAATGTCAACGTTTCTCTTACCTCAGCAGATTCTGTAAACATCTTTCAGCCACATAACTAGACTAAAAATATAATACCCTGGGTTTATGAAGCATTTGAACAATTGCTGGGATACTGCAATGCCTTCCACTATTTAGCCATTTCACATTGCGATCTAAGAAACTCTATTCTCGTCACTAAATGTAAAGACAACACAGAGGGCTTTAATGGCCACTGGGTTGGCTAGGAAGAGAGAAAGGTCAGTAGCAAGATGGAGAGGCATGCCAGAAGACCTCCCATGTAGAGGTCAACTTTGATACCTAACTGCAGTCTAAGTCAGGTCATTGGTGGGTGGCCTCAGTGGCTCAGAGGTGACCACTGCTATCACACAGCACCAGGGACCCGGATTTAACTCCACCCTCAGGCAGCTATCTATGTGAAGTCTGCACATTCTCTCTGTGTCTTCGTGAGTTTCTTCCAGATGCTCCAGTTTCTTCCCACAGTCCAAAGATGTGCAGGTTAGGTGGATAAGCCATGGGAAATACAGAGATACGGGGATGAGGCAGAGGGATGGGTCTAGATGGGATGATCTTCAGAGGGTCAGTCTGGACTCAATGGGCTGAATGGCCTGCTTTCACACTGCAGGGATTCTGTGAAGATGTCATCAGATGGAGGGTAGGCAAGAATGGCAGTGACACGGCTGCCCACTGAACAGACGTAGATGGCAAACTAAAGGCCAGTGGAAAATTAAGGGCCATCCAGATCAGGGAATGAACAGGAAAAACCAGAGATATAAAATACTTCAGCGGAGAAATGATTTACAGAAGATCTAAATCAAGATCAAATGTCTTCGAGCCAACATCCACCAAACCTCCAAGCCAAAAGAAAATATTTCAGGAAGGTTTGTGAAATTCATAATCTGCTAAGAATACATCTGGGTTAAAGTGTGTGAGAAAGTGAGGACTGCAGATGCTGGAGATCAGAGCTGAAAAATGTGTTGCTGGAAAAGCGCAGCAGGTCAGGCAGCATCCAAGGAGTAGGAGAATCGACGTTTCGGACATAAGCCCTGCTCCTTGCATGCTGCCTGACCTGTTGCGCTTTTCCAGCAAAACATTTTTCAGCTAAAGTATATGAGAACTTTACCTCAACTGAGTTGAGGTGGTTAGTCTTCATTCACCCTCATTGGATGTTTTCTGGTGAATGAGGTACCTTTCTCAGACATGGCAATTGATGACTACTGCTTACTTGGCATTATCTCTGTCAGTAAGACTGATAATTCTCTCTCTACGGATAAAGGATACTTGTGTCATCGATAGTCACAGGTGAGGTGCCGGAAGACTGGAGGTTGACTAACGTGGTGTCACTGTTTAAGAAGGGTGGCAAGGACAAGCCAGGGAACTATAGACCAGTGAGCCTGACGTTGGTGGCGGGCAAGTTGTTGGAGGGAATTCTGAGGGACAGGATGTACATGCATTTGGAAAGGCAAGGACTGATTAGGGATAGTCAACATGGCTTTGTGATTGTGAAATCATGTTCTCATGAACTTGATTGGGTTTTTTGAAGAAGTAACAAAGAGGATTGATGAGGGCAGAGTGGTAGATGTGATCTAGATGGACTTCAGGAATGCGTTCGACAAGGTTCCCCATGGGAGACTGGTGAGCAAGGTTAGATCTCACTGAATACAGAGAGAACTAGCCATTTGAATATAGAACTGGCTCAAAGGTAGAAGGCAGAGGGTGGTGGTGAAGGGTTGTTTTTCAGACTGCAGGGCTGTGACCAGAGGAGCAGCACAAAGATCGGTGCTGGGTCCTCTACTTTTCATCATTTATATAAATGATTTGGATGTGAGCATAAGAGGTACAGTTAGTAAGTTTGCAGATGACTCCAAAATTGGAGGTGTAGTGGACAGCAAAGAAGGTTACCTCAGATTACAACAGGATCTGGACCAGATGGACCCAAGGGCTGAGAAGTGGCAGATGGAATTTAATTGAGATAAATGTGAAATACTGTATTTTGGGAAAGTAAATCTTAGCATGACTTATACAATTAATGGTAAGGTCCTAGGGAGTGTTGCTGAACAAAGATGTTTGAGTACAGGTTCATAGCTCCTTGAAAGTGGAGTCGCAGGTAGATAGGATAGTGAAGAAGGCGTTTGGTATGCTTTCGTTTATTGGTCAGAGTATTGGTCAGAGTCAGGAGTTGGGAGGTCATGTTGCGGCTGTACAGGACATTGGTTAGGCCACTGTTGGAATATTGCGTGTAATTCTGGTCTCCTTCCTATCAGCAAGATGTTGTGAAACTTGAAAGAGTTCAGAAAAGATTTACAAGGATGTTGTCAGGGTTAGAGGATTTGAGCTATAGGGAGAGGCTGAACAGGCTGGGGCTGTTTTCCTTGGAATGTCAGAGGCTGAGGGGTGACCTTATAGAGGTTTACAAAATCATGAGAGGCATGGATAGGATAAATAGACAAAGTCTTTTCCCAGGGATGGTGGAGTCCAGAACTTGAGGGCATAAGTTTAGGGTGAAAGGGGTAAGATATAAGAGGAACCTAAGGAGCAGCTTTTTCATGTAGAGGTGGTACATGTATGGAATGAGTTGCCAGAGGATGTGGTGGAGGCTGGTACAACTGTAACATTTAAAAGGCATTTGGATGGGTATATGAATAGGAAGGGTTTGGAGGCACATGAGCTGGGTGCTGGCAGGTGGGACTAGATTGGGTTGGGATAACGGGTCGGCATGGACAGATTGGACCAAAGGGCCTGTTCCTCTGCTGTACATCTCTATGACTCTACGAAATGTTTCTCTTGAACTTCTATTACATAATCCAATGGCAAAAAATTGAAATATGCTGTATTGGTTTGCTGATGAGTCAGTTTTGTTGCCTGAGTAACTTCTGTTAACATTTCCTCAATGAGTTCCAGTGGGTTGTGCTGCTTATTATTGCTGTTTGTGCTGGTAAACAGTATTTTCTTTAGTATTGAAAGCTTGGCCATCACAAAATCTGGTGGATAGCTTGGTTTCTGAATAGCAACAGTCAAGCTTCTTTTTTTTTGAAACACCAACTCTTTTTTTCATTTTTAAACATCTTGTAGTTAATCGTTCTCTATTTATTTGCAAGCGCCAACACTGAGGAAATGCTACAATGCAATCTGGGCTCATCCCTCTCTCTGCTGGTTATTTTCTGCTCTGTGTGATTTAAATGAAATGGAGATATTGTGGCCTCAATAGCATCATTGTGCCAAGTGCTGGTTTTTATTTTCACTATATGTGTGATGGTGATATTCAGATTTACTTTAAATACATGCATTATACTATTCTTTTCCTCCACAGTTCACCAGTACTATTCACCAACACTGCCCATTGGATAAGCTTAAAAATAAAGGACCAAACAAAACAGTATGATGGCTGCTATTTAAAAGTGGAAATATAGCACACACACAGACACACATACACACACACACTCTCTCTCACTCAGACTCACATACACCTCTATGTTTTCTCACACACACGCGCGTGCGCTCACTCTCTCACACATGCAAACATATATACTATCTCTCACACGGGCACACACATACACACACACACACACTCAGGCACACACAAATACTCTCTCACACAGTCAATCACACACACACAGACAGACACACATATACATATACATACACACACACACACACACACACACAAACACCCACACTTATACATACATACACACAAACACACATGCACTCACACACACCCTTTCATGGAGAGATACCATTTGGTTGCAGCTCCATTTTCATTATCATTCATGGAAGTGTCAATGAGCTGAATATTTGGGTTCTGCCAGGTTTAGTTTCACAGAGGATGGGGACCAAGAGCTCTGAGCCTGGTCGTGTGCGCCAGTTTCCTGACCCTGGCAGAGCTGACAACCTCCATGAGGTTGGCATACAATTAGGCTCATTAAGAACTTGTTTCGGACAAATCAGTGACTGACTAGGACCTTTCTGACTGGCCCTCAGCTTCCCACCAGAACAAATGGCAGCTTACCTGCGGAGAGACATTTACCTGATGCAGCTGGAGGTGCCATCCGCCTGCAGGCCTCCCTACTATCTGTGGGGGCAACAACTCTCGAGGAACACCCCCTTTCCAACAATGGTGGCTTCTTTGTAACTGTCAATTATTTTTCTAAAATTTGGCAATTATACATTCTGCCCAAAACCCCAGCTCTTGGAAATAATGATGCATGAAGTTTGAAAAGATGATAGCTTCCTTGTAAAATTCTAAATAGCTGTGCTACTCAAATTGCTAAGACCAGTGTCATGTCGTAGAAAAACTGACCCGCCAGTGCAGCCATGAAAATGGTTCCCTGGGAATACAAATCCACACAGATTGGATCCTGGCTAATTAGTTCTTAGCTCTTTTCAAACAACACAACAATATGTAACATGGCTGAAAGAGCACTTCCAAGTCCCTCAGTTACTTGCCAAGTTTTTGTGCAACTGATGTCTCCTCTGAAGCTGCAAGATTCTTTACAAGTTCTCCAGCTTTCAGGGTCTACTTATTACCCTTAACAAAGCAAGGAATTGTATCCACACCAATTAAGGGAGTGTCGGATTGAAATCCCAGGTCATTGGCTGCGTTCCTCTGAATTTGAATTTGAATTTAAATTTTGAATTTGAATTTGAATTTAATTTATTGTCACATGTACCGAGGCACAGTGAAAAGCTTTATCTTGCGAGTAATACAGGCAGATCACACAGTTAAATACCATAGATAAGTAAATAATAGGTAAACAGCAGCAAAAACAAAAACACAGGTACAGGCGAATGTTAAGAGTTTGAGAGTCCATTCAGTATTCTAACAACAGTAGGGTAGAAACTGTTTCAAAACCAGCTGGTGGGTGTGTTCAGGCTTCTGTACCTTCTCCCCTATGGTAGAGGTTGTAGAAAATCATTGCCAGGGTGGGATGAATCTTTGAGATTGCTGGCGGCCTTTCCTTGACAGTGGGCCTGGTAGGTGGATTCTAGAGCTGGGAGGTTAGCCTTTGTGATTGTCTGGACCGAGTTCACTAATCTCCGTAAACATCTCCAATCTTGAATGGTACAGTTACTATACCAGGTAGTGATGCATCTAGACAGAATGCTGTTGATGGTTCACCTATAAACGTTGGCAAAAGTATTCGCCATCATGCCAAATTTTCTCAGCTGCCTGAGGAAAAAGAGTTGTTGTTGGGCCTTTGTAACCAGTGCATTCACATGAAATGTCCAAGAAAGCTTATTTTGGATGACCACTCCCAGGACCTTGACACTCTCTACTCGTTCCATCTCTGTGCTGTTAATGTGTAGGAGGGCATGAATAACATCCCATCGAAAGTCAATAATGAGTTCCTCGGTTTTGCCGGCATTGAGAGCTAGGTTGTTCTCAGTGCACCATTTTTCCAAGTCATCCACCTCCCGTCTGTAATCTGTTTCATCACCCTCTGAGATTCGACCGACTATGGTTGTGTTATCAGCGAACTTGTAAATGGCATTAGTCTGGTATTTGGTGATGGGTATACAGTGAATACAGTAGGGGGCCGAGTACACAACCCTGGGAGGCTCAAGGAAACAGAGGATCGAGTTGCAGAGAATGGGGCTTAGTCCGAGATCACTAAGTTTAGTAATCAGTCTCACAGGGATAATAGTGTTGAAGGCTGAACTGCAGTCAATGAGTAGGATTCTTACGTAGTTGTTCTTGGTGTCAAGATGTTCCAGGGAGGAGTGAATATAGGAGGTGATATGGTATCTAACATGGATCTGTTGGTCTGATAGGCATATTGGAGGCATATTCTTAGGCACAGGGATGATGTTGGCCTCTTGAAACCTGCTGCAGGGTCTTCTGCAGGGAGAGGTTGAAGATGTCCAAGAAGACCTCTGCAGTTGATCTGCGTATGCTCTGAGTACAAGGTGTGGTACTCCGTCTGGTCCCATCACTCTCCTTGGATTCACATGAAGAAAACCTGATCTGACCTCTGATACAGTGACTGTTGGGATAGGTTCATCAGTACTTGTTGGAATAGCTGAAATCCTGCTCAAAGCAAGCATAAAAGGCGTTGAGGTGATCTGAGAGGGATGTGTCATCATCTGCTGTCTTGCAGTGTCTCTTTTCTGAACCAGTGATATCATTCAGTCCTTGTCATAGTCACGGGTGTCTGTCTGCGTCTCTAGTTTGGATCAGTATTGGTCCTTGGCTGTCTTAATGGCTCTGTGAAGGTCATACTTGGATTCCTTATATTTGAGTGGGTCTCCTGATGTGAAGGCCTCTCACTTGGTTTTTAGCAGGTTCTGCATGGCCTGATTCCTCCAGGGTTTCCTGTTGGGTAACACCTGGATTGACTTCCTCGGTATGCAGTCCTCCACACACTTGCTAATAAAGTCTGTGACAGTGGTGGCATACTCGTCCAAGGTACCTGCGGACTGTTTGAACACGGCCCAATCAGCCAATTCCAGACAGCACCGGAGTTGATCCTCTGCCTCCTCTGACCAACCCTGGGCCTGTATTTCTGAGGGGATCTCCTGCTTGAGCTTTTGCCTGTACGCTGGAAGAAGAAATCTTGGCATAGTGTATGACGTGCCCGAAATGAGGGCAGGGGATGGAGCAGTAGGCATCCTTAATAATAGTGTAACAGTGGTCTAAAATGTTCAGGCCCCTGGTGGTGCAGGTAATGTTCTGGTGGTACTTGGGCAACACCTTCCTTAGATTGGCTTTATTGAAGTCACCAGTTACAATAAACAGGGCCTCGGGGTGTTCCATCTCCTAGGTGTTAGTAGTGGAGTACAGCACATCCAGAGCTTCCTCAACCTTTGATTGTGGCGGTATGTACACAGCAGTTAATATAGCAGTGGGAAATTCCTGTGGGGCAAGAGGGGGGAATATTTGATGATGAGGAATTCAAGTTTTGAGGAACAATGGCTGCCTAGAGTTGCATGTCCATGCACCACAAGTTGTTGATTAAAAAGCAAACTCCTCCACCCTCTGGCTGTGGATTTAGGAACTTCCAAATGTCTTGACATCTTTTTTCTGTCTCCAAAGTGGATACTGTTCCCAAAGCCAGATTGAAGTGTAATCCTACATATGAACCCACACAGGAAATCAGTAAAGTAGCAGGGAAGAAGCTGACAGTCCAGAAAGGACGATTAGATCAATTACATTTCAGTCTGGGAATCCAGGAACAGGAAGTTGTAGAAACATTCCACGTGTCTGGCATTATCTATTGAGAGATAGAGAGATCAAGTTAATATTTCAGACCAATCAACTTTCGACAGAATTGGAAGTCATTAAAAAACTAAAAAGCACTAATCCCTTTCTCATTTAATCCCACTAACCCTCCAACATTATTGTTTTGCAATAGTTGTCTGCTGTTATCTTACATGGAGTCAAAAATTGCGAGAAATACTCAGCTGCCATTCCCATCTCTGATGGACAGTGAATGCAGCCTTTTCAGTAATGCCCACATCCCATGAATGAATAAATAAAACCATCTTGCTTTTGATCTTTCCCTTTACATTTGAATTAAAAAGTGATTCAGGTCTTCCACTTCAAATGAAAGATTTATCAACCTGTAACGTAAGGATGAACTTTCCTATGTAGGTCACTAGCCTGATGTTGATCTCAGTTACAGGTTATAGAGTCATTGATGTTGCTGGTTAAAGCACAGTTGAACATGTGTTGCTGGTTGTAGGGAGGAGGGACTTGGGGGAGGGGCGATGGAGATGTGATAGGTGGAAGGAGGTCAAGGTGAGGGTGATAAGGGCTTGTGCCCGAAACGTCGAATTTCCTATTCCTTGGATGCTGCCTGACCTGCTGTGCTTTAACCAGCAACACATGTTCAACTGTGATCTCCAGCATCTGCAGACCTCATTTTTTACCTATAGAGTCATCGAGTCATACAACACAGAAGCAGACCCTTCAGTCTAACCAGTCAATGCCAACCATTATCCCCAATTAAACTAGTCCCACCTGCCTGCGCTTGACCCATATCCCTTCAAACATTTCTTATTCATGTACTTATCCAAATATTTTTAAATGTTAAAAATCACACAACACCAGGTTATAGTCCAACAGCTTTAATTGGAAGCACACTAGCTTTCAGAGTGATGCTCCTTCATCAGGTGATTGTGATGAAGGAGCGTCGCTCTGAAAGCTAGTGTGCTTCCAATTAAACCTGTTGGACTATAACCTGGTGTTGTGTGATTTTTAACTTTGTACACCCCAGTCCAACACCAGCATCTCCAAATCATTTTTAAATGTTGTAACTGTACCCTTATCCACCACTTCCTCTGGAAGTTCATTCCACACACGAAACACTCTGTGTAAAATAATTGCTCCCATATCTTTTTAAAACATTTCCCCTCTCAACTTAAAAATATGCCCCCTAGTCTTGAAATCCCCCACCCTACAGAAAAGTCACCTACCATTCAGCTGAGAAATGTTGGATCAGCTGTGATCTTATTGACTGGCATATTGAGGGGCTGTTTCTAATGGTCATATAGGAGACAGTCAGTCTGCAACAAGGTACTTGTAAGTTTGCAATAAACTGCTGAATGTAATGAAGTTCCTCAAATATAATATCTCAGGTTGTGTTTTCCTCCTTTGATCATTCAATTGTGAATTCTTAGAAGATGCCTGCAATGATATTTTAAAATAATGAAATCTACACGTAGAATGTAATTATTTGTATATAATTTATACAGGCACTGTTTGTTAAACAATACATGAATTGGTGCATAGAATCACCCTCATGTTAACAATCCTTATAGTATTATTGACTTAATCCATTGGGAAACAACTGAACTGAAGTGAATTAAATATCTGCTGGCAATAAATTCATTCTCTGTATCTTTACCCTGTTCACAAAAAGACTAGATGATGGATGGTATGTTGTGAGGGAGACTGCATTGAAAACTAAGCTTGGCCGTTTGGCACAGGGCTTTTATATTAAGTCCTGATCCCTAAATTAAAGGCTAGTTGAACTGAATGGCGCAGTCTGTCAAGGATATAGCTATAATCATCCTCCCCTTATGGTGAAAATAATCATGTCAATGTTTAAGCCTTCTGCATCAAAACACTGACCTATTTATGATTAGATTAGATTCACTACAGCATGAAAACAGGCCCTTTGGCCCAATAAGTCCACACCAACTCTCCAAAGACTGACCCACCCAAGCCCATTCCCCTACACTATATTCACCCCTGAGACTATGGGCAATTTAGCACGGCCATCTCTGACCTGCACGTCTCTGGATTGTGGGAGGAAACCCACACAAACACAGGGAGAATGCGCAATTTCCACAGACAGTTGCCTGAGGCTGGAATCAAACCCTGGTCCCTGGTGCTGTGAGGCAGCAGTGCTAACCACTGAGCCACCATGCAGTCAAGTCTGACCAGACCTCCTTCTTGAAAACATCAGCTGAAGGTGGGCTCTCACAGAAGTGCCCCTTTCTCCTTGTGATTGCAGAGACCATTAAGGACAGGAGGTGGTACCAACCAATTTTACAGTTTATTCACGAGATGTGGGGTGTTGGTGACTAAGCCAGCATTTATTGGCCATTCCCAAATTGCATTTGAGCTGGTGGTGGTAAGCTGCTGTCCCTGTTGATCAGCACAGTCACCGTACCATTAGCAAGGAAGTTCCAGGATTTTGACCCAACAACAATGATGGAACAGAGACATGGTTCCAAGTTAAGCTGGTCAGTGACTTGGAGGGGAACTTGCAGGTTCCAGGATTCCAAGGATCTGCTTTTTTTTTTCCTCTTTCAAGGTGTTAGAGGTCATGAGTTTGGTAGGTGCTACAGAGAAGCTTGGTGAGTTATCTTCACCGAACATCCCCACTTCTGACCTTATGTAGGAGGGAAGGTCATTGGTGAAGCAGCTAAAAATGGTTGGGCCTAAGATACTACCCTGAGGAATTCCTGCAAAGGTGTCCTGAAGCTGAAATGGCTGACATCCAACACCCACAACCATCTTCTTATGTCCCAGGTTTGTGCGAAGATTTGTAGCTCGGGTGCTCGTTGTTGTGGTTCTGTTCGCCGAGCTGGAAGTTTTTGTTGCAAACGTTTCTGGCTAGGAGACATCATCAGTGCTCTGGAGCCTCCTGCGAAGCGCTTCTTTGATGTTTATGTCCCAATTATGACTCCAACCAGAATAATTTACCCCTGATGCCCATTGACTTCAGTAGGACTCCTTGATGCCACACTCAAGTTGAATGTAACCTTGATATCAAGGGCTGTCACTCTCACCTCCCCTCAAGTCGTTTTTGTCCATGTTTGAACCAAGGCAGGAATGAGTTCAGAAGCTGAGTGGCCCTGGTGAACTGAGCATCACTGAGCAGGTTATTGCTGAGCAGATGTTACTTGATAGCAGTGTTGATGATACTGTCCGTCACTGTTGTAATGATTGAGAGTCGACTGATAGGTGGTAATTAGCCAAATTGGATTTGCCCTGCTTTTCATGTACAGGCCATTTCTGAGCAATTTTCCATGTTATCCGATAGATGCCAGAGTTGTAACTGTATAGGAAGAGCTTGGATAAGGGCATCGCACATTGTGGAGAAGAAGGCTTCAGTACTATTGCTGGAATGTTGTCAGGGCCCATAGCCTTTGCAATACCCAGTGCGTTCAACCATTTCTCGATTTCACATGAAGTGAATCGAATTGGTTGAAGACTGGTATCTGTGATTCTGGGGACCACTGGAGGAGGCTGAGATGGATCATTCACTCAGCACTTCTGGCTAAAGATTGCTGCAAATGCTTCAGCCTTATCTTTTGCACTGATGTGTTGGGCTCCTCCAGCATTGAGGATGATATACCTGAGTGGCTTGCTAGGCCATTTCAGAGGGCATTTGAGAGTCCACCACAGTGCTATGGGTCTGGAGTCACATGTAGGCTGGACCAGGTGATGTTAGCAGATTTTCCTTTCCTGAAAAACATTAGTCAGCCCTTACCTGTGTAAAACAGCTATTTGTAGTAAACCTTTTCATGGATTCTTCAAAACCATATTGCCCACATCTAGATTTCTGTTTTGTAAGGGATAACATAAGTATTGCTTCATTCTGTAAAACATACCACCCTGGAGGTAAAAGGAATATCATCAAGTAGGACAGTACTGAGGTCTGGAGCTGAGTGACAGAAGCAAAATTGAGTATCAGTGATCAGGTTATTGATGATCCTTGATGATATTGTTGATGACCTGTTCCATAATTTTACTGATGATTACGATTAGACTGGCACTGAAGAAGGGTCACTGGACCCAAAATATTAACACTGCTTTCTCTCCACAGATGCTGCCAAACCTGCTGAGGTTTTCCAACAATTTCTGTACTTATTTCTGATTTCCAGCAGCCTCAGTTCTTTGGGCTTATTTTTAGCCCAGAATTGGCCAGTTTGGATTTACCCTATCTTGTCGATAGGATATATGTGGGCAATTTTCCACATTTCTGGGTAAATGCCAGTGTTGTAGCTGTACTTGAGCAACTTGACCAGGAGCATGGCTAGTTCTGGAGCTGGAAGCTATTGTCAGAATGTTATCAGGATCCAAACCATGTGCACTATACATTACATTCAGCATTTTTTTTATATGGGAGAATTTGAATTCAATTAAAAATCTGGTAATAAGAGTCTAATAGACACTCTCCGCGGTCACTATTAGTGAGTATTATTCCTAATAGTGACTGGAAGCTATTGTCCATTGTTGGGAAAACCCCATCTGGTTCATTAATGTCCTTTAGGCAAGGAAACTGCCATCCTTAGCTGGTCTAGCCTATGTGTGACTCCAGGTGCATAGTAACACAGTCGACTCTCAACTGCCTTCCGAGCAATTCGGTATGGGCAATAAATATAGAACGTAGAACACTACAGTGCAGTACAGGCCCTTCTGCCCTCGATGTTGCACCGACTTGTGAAACCAATCTGAAGCCCATCTAACCTACACTATTCCATTTTAGATTAGAATCCCTACAGTATGGAAACAGGCCCTTCGGCCTAACAAGTCCCCACACCAACCCTCTGAAGAGTAACACACCCAGACCCATTCCCCTACCCTACCCTTGCACCTAGCACAATGGGGAATTTAGCATGGCCAATTCACCTAACCTGCACATCTTTGGATTGTGGGAGGAAACCCACACAGACACAGGGAGGACGTGCAAACTCCACACAGACAATCACCCGAGGCGGGGATTGAACCTGGGTGCCATGACGCAGCAATGCTAACCACTGAGCCACCTTCCTGCCCCATATGTTTTATCCATATGTTTGTCCAATGACCATTTAAATGACCTTAATGAGTCTATTAATGTTGCAGGCAGGGCATTCCATGCCTTTACTATTGTTTGAATAAAGAAACTATCGCTGTTTATCATCTATGACCCCTCAATTCAAAGCTATGTCGCCTTGCACTAGCCATCACCATCTGAGGAAAAAGGCTCTCACCGTACACCCTAAGTCACCTCTCAACTCTCTCTCTAACAAAAATACCCTCAAATCCCTCAGACATTCCTCATAAGACCTTCCCTCCATACCAGGTAACATCCTAGTAAATCTCCTCTGAACCCTTTCCAAAGCTTCCAAAACCTTCCTATAATGCAGTGACCAGAAGTGTACACAATACTCCAAGTATGGCCCTGCCAAAGTTTTGTACAGCTGCAGCATGATCTCATGGCTCTGAAGCTCAATCCCTCTACCAATAAAAGCTAACTCACCTTATTCCTCCTTAACAACCCTATCAACCTGGGTGGCAACTTTCAGGGATCTATGTACATGGACACTCTGCTCATCCACACTTCCAAGCGTCTTACCATTAGCCCGATATTCTGTATTCCTGTTACTCCTTCTAAAGTGAATCACCTCACACTTTTCTACATTAAACTTCATTTGCCACCTCGCAGCTCAGCTCTGTAGCTTATCTCTGTCCCTCTGTAACTTACAACATCCTTCCGCACGGTCAACAACTCCACCGATCTTCATGTCATTTGCAAATTTACTAACCTATCCTTCTATGCCCTCATCCAGATCACTTATAACAATGACAAACAGCAGTGGCCCCAAAACAGATCCCTGCAGTACACCACTAGTAACTGAACTCCAGAATGAACATTTCCCATCAACCATCACCTTCTGTCTTCCTGCAACTAGCCAATTTCTGATCTAAACTGCTGAATCACCTTCAATCCCATGCCTCTGTATTTGCTGTAATAGCCTTCAGTGAGGAACCTTATGAAACGCCTTACTGAAATCCATATACATCACATCAACTACTTTACCCTCATCCACCTGTTTGGTCACCTTCTCAAATAACTCAATAAGGTTTGTGAGGCATGACCTACCCTTAACAAAACCATGTTGACTATCCCTAATCAAATTATTTGTTCTAGATGTTTATAAATCCTATCTCTTATAATCCTTTCCATCACTTTACCCACAGCTGAAGGAAGGTTCACTAGTCTATAATTACCAGGGTTGTCTCTACTCCCCCTCTTGAACAAGGGGACAACATTTGCTATCCTCCACCTTTCTGGCACTATTCCTGTAGACAATGACAACATAAAGATCAAAGCCAAAGGCTCGGCAATCGCCTCCCTGGCTCCCAGAGAATCCTAGGATAAATCCCACCCTGTTCAGGGGATTTATCTATTTTCATGCTTTCCAGAATTGTTAGCACCTCTTCCTTATGAACCTTTATCCTGATTAGTCTAAGAGCCTGTATCTCGATATTCTCCTCGACAACATTGTTTTTTCTCCTGTGCGAATACTGACAAAAAATATTCATTTAGCACCTCTCCTATCTCCTTGGATTCCACACACAACTTCCCACTACTGTCCTTGACTGGCCCTAAACTTACTGTAGTTATTCTTTTATTCATGAAATACCTATAGAAAGCTTTAGGGTTTTCCTTGACCCTACCTGCCAAAGACTTCTTATTTGCCCTTTTGGCTCTTCTTAGCTCTCTCTTTAGGTCCTTCCTGGCTAATTTGTAACTCTCAAGTGCCCTAACTGAGTCTTCACGTCTCATCTTTAGATAAGCTTCCTTCTTCCTCTTAACAAGAGATTCCATTTCTTTCGTAATCCACGGTTCCCTCGCTTGACCACTTCCTCCCTGCCTGACCGGTACATAGTTAACAAGGACATGCAGTAGCTGTTCCTTGAATAAGCTCCACATTTCAATTGTGCCCATCCCCTGCAGTTTCCTTGCCCATCCCATGCATCCTAAATCTTGCCTAATCGCATCATAATTGCCTTTCCCCTAACTATCCCTTTCCATTGCTAAGTGCTGGCCTAGCCAGTGATGCCCACATCCTATAAATGAATAATAAAAGGTAAACAAAGGACAAAGCTAAATGAGTGATGGGAATTCATTATTTAAGATAAGTTATTGACACTGGGAGCTGATCCAACTTGTGAATATATTTTAATCAAGTAAGGATTGATTGTTGGTCTGTTCTTTCACCAAATGCTGTTAGAGGTGTTTTAACAAACATCAGTCCGAATCAGAATGAGGAAGGTCTATAATTTAGATGTGATGCTTCAACAGAATTTATGCAAATAGGCAAGAAGGGTCTGAGCAACATAATAAGGAAAGACTGGATGAGTTCACAACAGGTTTTAATAAAAGTGTACTCAGTTTGAAGATGATGCATGAAACTGTGATGCTCCAAGTGTGCAGTCGTAGTAATGGGACTGGATTGGTGTCCTATAGCCGTCAAGACCAACATTGTCAGAGATCCGCATTGCATTATTTATCTTACTCCCGAATGAGGTTTTTGATTAGATTAGATTAGATTACTTACAGTGTGGAAACAGGCCCTTCGGCCCAACAAGTCCACACCGACCCGCTGAAGCTCAACCTACCCATACCCCTTCACCTAACACTACGTGCAATTTAGCACGGCCAATTCACCTGACCCGCACATCTTTGGACTGTGGGAGGAAACCAGAGCACCCGGAGGAAACCCACACAGGGAGAATGTGCAAACTCCACACAGTCAGTCGCCTGAGTCGGGAATTGAACCCAGGTCTCTGGCGCTGTGAGGCAGCAGTGCTTACCACTGTGCCACTGTGCCGTGTGACACCGGATGTGGAAAGACCTGTTGACAAATGGAATGATTAAATGGTGAAGATGGTGTAGATTGATGATCAAAGGTGTGGCACAAAGGTGAAATAGTTCATCGCAGCTCTGATATGGTATGATGCAGATTTACACCGATAAGCATCTGAATTTGGAAAAGGATGGGAATAGGAGGTGATTAACTGTTTCACAAGGCTAAATTCACTCTGTTGCCATGGCGAGGAAAGGAATATTCTGCAACTTGTCCAAATGCGATTGGGTAAAAGGGAACGCATTTGCAGAGTTTTGTCTCAACAATTTAAGTAAGTTGATGGACTCTATGACGGCGCAAGATCTGTACGTGTTGTGGAAAGAGCAGGTTTGATGGTCTGCTTGTTTCAAATCACTGCATCTCTAATGGGAGAAGTTGAAGGTCACTGATTTGCGCTGTCTCTAGTGAAAGCCACAGGCTTATGGTTCACATTAAGCACAAACGCTGAAGGCATTGAAATCTTCCCATCAGTAAATTCAATGATTCAAACCTTGTCAGCCAGGATAAACTGCAGAGCAGGGTTAACAGAAGTCTTTGAAAAATTCCCTGCTTATTATTGACAGCCATTGTGGATTCCAGGTCAAGGAAAACTGCAGCAGAAGTGAAGGAATTACTTTAAAGTCCTCCTCCATTTTCCTGTTGGTCTAGTTTGGAAGAAAATCAAATATATTTTGGTGATCACAGTCTGTACATGAACCTGCATCCAGATTGTGTCAACTGAGGGCAACAGTATATGACCAACTGGAAAGTAAAATTACAATGGTAATCATTGTAAGCCAATGCTCACACACAGCCAAAAACTTTCTCACATATACCACACTGGAGGGAGATGGTGGGATAGTGGTCATGTCATCAGAGTAGAAGCCCAGAGTTCCAGGCTAATGTTTTGGGTGCATGTTTTCACAACACTCTGGTGAAGAGTCACTGAATTCGAAACTTTAACTCTGCTTTCTCCCCTTCGATGTTGCCAGGCCTGCTGAGTTTTGTTTCTCTTCCTCCTTTGACATTCCTGAACGTAAACTGTTTGTGGATGTCCTGTGTCCTGAGATTGTTTCACGGAGGTGGAATGCAACATCAAAGGAGAAGTTAGTACATTGGCTAAAGATATGCATTGTGACTTTGGGAACAGGAGGGTAGGATGGGAAAGACACAGCTTTACACATACTGTGCGGAAGGAGGCCATTCAGCCTTTCGAGTCCACACTGACACTCTGAGGAACACCCACCCAGCCCCAACCCCACCTCTGGAACTCTATGTTCTCCATGGCCAATCCATCTAACCTGCACATCTTTGAACTATGGGAGGAAACTGGAGCACATGAAGGAAACGCACACAGACAAGGGGAGAATGAGCAAACTCCACACAGAGAGACACTGGAATCAAACTCAGATCCCTAGCACTGTGAGGCAGCAGAGCTAATCACTGAGCCACCGCATTTACAATGTGCTTTTGACGCCGTCTTGGAGCTGAGAGAAAACAGTGGACCTCTTGCTTTGTGTGCCAATAGAAATGTTTCCTTCCCTCCAGCACCAGAGACTGATAGGTTTTTTGGAAATAGCACCCCAGAACACTGCTCGTGTTTATTCAAGCGTAGCCTTGAAAATGAAGCTCAGAGATTACAGCTTTGAACAAGTCAATTTAAAAACAATTGAATGGGCCAAAAACTAGGCATTACCTATATGGCACAAAGTCATAGCAGAGAAAAGATATAAGGAAAGACTGTAAGAACAATTTGATGCTGCATTGAGTAAGGCAGTTTGATTAGCTACTCCAAAGATCTGCTGTGAAATCAATCAATTGATTGATCACCAAAGACAGATCCAGCTAATGGGACCTCTGAGCAATCAATGTGATTCTGAGTATGTAGCACAGCTTCGCAGTTTGATAAACATGTACTAAATTTAAAGGAATAGCATCTAAATTGTTGTTATCTGGGCAATTGAGAACTGACCCAGAACTTTGAGACCAACTATGGGGGTCTTACACTCTATTGTTTCAAATGAGAAATGCAACATCCAATAATTGTATTACAATATTTACTATGTAACACTGAAGGTGCTGTGAATCTGTGACCCTGGAATCCCTTCTTTCTGGGGATGTTAGTGTTGTTAATAAGCTCAGCATTTATTAACTGGGGATGAGGTCCATCCTTAATTGCCCCAAACTGAACATCTTGCTCAATCCTTTCTGACAGCAGTGAAAAACCAGTCATATTATTGCAGATCTGGAATTACTCCTGGGTCAGACAGGGTAAGGATGGCAGATTCCTTTCCCTAAAGAGCAATAGTAAGTCATTTGGGTGTTTACAATAGACTCACATATGTAGAATCCCTGCAGTGCAGATAAAAACCATTTGGCCCATTGATTCTGTACTGACCCTCAAAAGAGCATCCTTCCTACCACATGTACTGCGGCTAATCCACCTAGTCTGCACACAATCTGACAATGATCCATTTACCCTGGCCAATCCATCTAACCTGCACATCTTTGGACCAAGGGATGGAACCACAGCACTCAGAGGGGACCCATGCAGACATGAGGAGAACATGCAACCTCCACACAGACAGTTGCCAAGGGTAGCATCAAACCCATCGCATGAGGTAGCAGTGCTAACCACTGAGCTGCCTTGCCACCCTTATGTCATTATAATTGACATTTTCAATTCCAGACTTGAATAACTTAATTTTTAAGTTCCACTTTGGGAGGATTTCAGCCTGAGTCCCCTGGAGCTCTCGATCAGTGACATTACCATCACACCACTGTCTCCGAGAACAGAATGAGTGCATTCTCTATTTACACTGCCTTAGGTCAGAACCGATTCTAAAATCTGTGGCTGTTGCCGAGACAAAGGCGAGATGGAGAGCATAGCAATGAGAGGCTTAACCTACTTAAACTGCTGCTGATCAGCCAATAAATCAATTCTCAAATGTGACAGGCACAACATGTCTTATTTGGACAGAGTGATGGCTCACAAGTACAATTGCAGGTCATTAAGATGCTAATCAGTGTCTTAGTGACAGGGCCAGGTATCTGCCCATTAGAAGCAGCTAAAAATGAATGAACCTCCTGCATTAGTCTGAAAGAAAAGTGTGAACGACGCTTCAGTGGTTATAGCATGGTATAGATCGAGCTCAGAAATCTGTATGTCTTTCAGAACAATGCCAACAGTGCAGATTCACTTCTCCTTTTAGCTGAGGTTAACCTGCTCCTGAGAGTGGAGGGCAGGACCAAATCACCACTGACAGAACCTGCCAAGAAACAGGCTCAGGATGCAGCATCAGCAGATAATAAGCCCAGGACCAGGGATCAGGCAAAACATTCATGAATTAATAATTAAGGGCAGCTTGGTGAAATTTTTAACTGATCGGGGAGAGCCATCATGTATTTGTTAAGATTAGGTCATGCCTGACAAGCCCTGTTCGAGGTAATGAGGATATAAGGGTTGAATAGCTACTTTCCTGTGGCAGTGAATAAATCCACAGGCTGACCTTATCCACCCTAAAGGCCAGTGTCAGCAGAAATCTGGAGGCAGGCAGACCTAGTACAGAATGAGTATTAGCAAAACAAAATCAGAAGCACAAGGAACGTTGAGACAGGGAGGAGACATACACTGTTAAGAAATGGGACAAAACAGTACCAGACTAGGATAAGATTAATTGATCTTTGAATGGATGAAGGAGATGAAATGGAGGTGCTGATGTTGGACAGGAGTGGACGATGTCAGAGGTCAGATGACACCAGGTTATAGTCCAACAGGTTTGTTTGAAATCACAAACTTTCAGAGCGCTACCCCTTCGTCAGGTGAAGTCAGTTCACCCCTTGATGAAGGGACAATGCTCCAAAAGCTTGTGATTTCAAACAAACCTTTTGGAAGATAACCTGATGTTGTTGGATGAAGGAGACATTAACGACATTAACCGATGCCCTGAAACTCCCTCTCTAACAGCATTGTGGGTCTACCTACAGCATGTGGACTGCAGCAGTTCACAAAGGCAGCTCACCACTACCTTCTCAAAGGCTACTAGGAACGGGCATTAAACATGTGACAGCCAGTGACACCCATGACCCATGAGTGAATAAAAAGAATGACATCTGTTTCTCATGTTTATACAAAACAAAGTTTGAATTTGAATACTGAGATGCTCATGTAACTAAAAATGGTACAATGATATTACATTTTCCTGTAATCCTCAAAGCTTTCATTATAGCTACTCTGGAATTGACTCTTTTCCTGTATATGCTCCGGTAAACAATCACAAACCTGTGCTCAACATTCCTATGGTCAATCATTAGCAGTAAGCACAACAAATGCGATTGAATTTGTCAAAGGGGTGACTAATGTAGTGGACAGGAGAATGTCAATGGGTGTTATTTATCTGGACTTCCAAAAGGAAATTGATTAATTGACTCAGTTTCAATTAACAAGATGATTGTTAACTAAAGTTGAAGTTCATGGAATTGAAAGAAAATTATTGATCTGGCTACGGAATGGATTATACAGCGGGAGACAAAAAGTAGGGTTAATGATCTGTTATTTGTAACAGGCATGTCATGTCTAACAGTAGCTGGCAAGAAGCAGTGCTGGAGACACAGATATTTTAAATTAAACTGTTTGCACTGAACCACAAGATTCCTCATCTTTATTAACAGTTTAGATGATTGAATAGAAAACAACTTAGCCACATTTGCTGTTGGCGATAAGATGCATGGTGTAGGAAATGTAGGTGGAAACATAACATTTCAAAAGGCTAGTGATATATTAGGCAAATGGATGTAGTCATTTATCTTAGAAAAAGATTGAACAGAGTATTTTCTAATTGATGAAAAATCTAAAAACCATGGTGATCAAAAGAGATTTGGTGTTCCAGACATACAAATCACTGTAAAGTCAAGGACAGGTTCAGTAAATAATTTAAACATTGAATGCATTGTTGATCTCCAAACCAGTGAGGGCTGAAATTTGTAGTCATGGGCCAGCCATGTACCTGAGCCATTGCTGATCACATTTGAAGAGTCTCTCTGAGGACCATACATTTCACTTTCATTCTTGGACAGAAAACAAGTGTCAGTCCAGCCAAACCGATCTCCATCGAAACAAGCATCAAGTGGAGTATTCAATAGGTGGTAAAACCTGTCGGATAATGGTTAAGCCCTATTATATTTGTGAATGATATATCTTGTCAGTGATGCCTGTCAGCTAGCAAAGGTTTGTTAGAGGCTTTTGGAACTTGTTTTTATTTCAACATTAAGGGAAATACCAGAGCAGAGACTTTTAGGTTTTCAATCTTTTATTTTGAATGGAGCAAGATAGCTGTATTGCTTTACTCCCCTGAGAAAGGAAGGACAACACAGTTAATTAGGTTACTTAGAGTGAGGAGGTAGTGTCAGTCCCAGAACAGAAGCATTGGAGTAAAACCCTGAAGAGATTACTTAATGTTCAGTATGTTGAAGCTTCGGTGTATGGTAGTTCCTGGAAGAAGTTCCAATCTAAAAGTTCAAGTCAACCTGAGATGTTAGTTACAGGGACTCTGGTGTGAGTATTTGCATAATTTGCCAGAGGTATATTTTGGGTAGCGAACAAAAGTTGGTATATTCCTTTTGAATTTATAGAGCAGTGTTTTGGGATTAATGGATGGTATATTTCATGTGTATCCACATCTTTGAACTGTTGTGGTTCTGTTCACCGAGCTGGGAGTTTTTGTTGCAACGTTTCGTCCCCTTTCTAGGTGACATCCTCAGTGCTTGGGGGCCCCTTGTGAAGCGCTTCTGTGATGTTTCCTCCAGCATTTATAGTGGCTTGTCTCTGCCGCTTCTGGTTGTCAGTTGCTGTCCGCTGCAGTGGCCGGTATATTGGGTCCAGGTCGATGTGTTTGTTGATAGAATCAGTGGATGAGTGCCATGCCTCTAGGAATTCCCTGGCTGTTCTCTGTTTGGCTTGTCCTATAATAGTAGTTTTGTCCCAGTTGAACTCATGTTGCTTGTCATCTGTGTGTGTGACTACTAAGGATAGCTGGTCATGTCGTTTTGTGGCTAGTTGGTGTTCGTGGATGCGGATTGTTAGCTGTCTTCCTGTTTGTCCTATGTAGTGTTTTGTGCAGTCCTTGCATGGGATTTTGTACACTACGTTGATTTGCTCATGGTGGGTATTGGGTCCTTTGTCCTGGTGAGTTGTCTGAGAGTGGCTGTTGGTTTGTGTGCTGTTATGACTCCTAGTGGGCGCAGCAGTCTGGCTGTCAGTTCGGAAATGCTCCTGATGTATGGTAGTGTGGCTAGTCCTTTGGGTTGCGGCATGTCCCCGTTCCGTTGTCTTTCCCTTAGGCATCTGTTGATGAAATTGCGCGGGTATCCGTTTTTGGTGAATACCTTGTATAGGTGTTCTTCTTCCTCTTTTTGCAGTTCTGGTGTGCTGCAGTGTGTTGTGGCCCTTTTGAATAGTGTCCTGATACAACTTCGTTTGTGTGTGTTGGGGTGGTTGCTGTCATAGTTCAGGACTTGGTCTGTGTGAGTGGCTTTTCACTTTGTGCTGAATTCTCTGTTTGATGTTTGGTGGTCCAGGTGCAAGTTCCTCCTCTCACTCTTGCTAGCATGAATGGTCGGAACAGAGGGGTAATCCATTGCATCGATTGCAGTAGCTCACAACCAGTTCACAGGGGAGTTTCATCAAAATATCTTCAATAGGTTGCTATCTTCCAGTAGGACTTGCCTTTTGAATTATAGAAACATAGATCAATGGTCTTTGCATTTGATTATATGAAAGCCTTTTAAATTCAGTGACAAGGATTCATCTCAGAAGTTCAATGGGCATGTTAAAGTGGAACAATTTTCTCCAGCTTCTTTATACGTAAGACTCTGTTCCATCAAATCTAATTTGGACAGTGACAGATTGCAAGCAGCAGACTCCAATCCCATTGCAAAGGTTGTAACTCATCCTCAGCAACTGCCTGAAGCAGCAAATGTAATTTTCATCAGCAGCAATGCTGTGGCTCTGGGCATGATGAGATCATCTCAGCTACTTAAACCATTAACCTCTTCACCCGCTTGGTTGCAAGGTTACAGAAATTTATTCTTGTGTGATGCTGAGCTCTGCTAACTGATGGAAGATTGAACGTTCAGCATTGACAATGAATAGATACATTTTCATGAACTTCTGTGCTTCTCAAGCACCTTGTCTGTTGGCTGGTAGGCACATACTCAAGTCAGAAGGTTGTGGGTCCAAATTCCATACCAGGGTCAACTATCCTGGTTGACACTGTAGTCCATCATTCCAATAATTGTAGGGAGAAATTGCCTATCAAATAAAATCTTAAACCACATTGCCTTTGATAGGCAGATTGTTGGTATTATGAAGATGTGGGTGTACTATACCTTTAAGAGAGTTAAAAGTGAGCAGTAACAGCACCAAGAGTTCTCAATAAGAAACAATGTAAACATGTGGTCCAGCTACTAGGGTAGCTAGGTAGTTGCCTGGAGACAAAAACAGATTTGTATTAGGCCAATCAGTTTTAAAATGCCCTGAAACATATACCAAACTCCAATCCAGTTTGAATTTAGTATATTGACAATCTTAAAAGCGAATGACACAATCTGATGCTTTGAGGGTATAACACTGGGGAAAATTGAACAGTTGAGGGGAGAATTGCCCAGCCTCCAGCTTGTAAAAACTGCATGAAAAATTGATCTTTGAAAGATACCTTTATCGATTAGTAACCTGTGAAGCAGAAAACCCTAAGAAGAAGAAGAAGACACAGGAAGATCCAAATAGAAGAACCAAAAGTTGCCTGATTTTGAGGTAAAAAGTTTTGTTTTGTAAAGCTTAATTAGGAGTTTTAGCAGACTATTGTTGTGGAAGGGAAGGTAAACAATAGGTTAGAGGACGGAGTTGTAGATAGTTGGTAGTTAATTATTCTCTGCTATACTTTAAGAAATAAAGTTGTTAATTTTTTACTTTAGATGATTCTTGGCCTCTTGAATTTTTACAGATTACTGCATGGGATAAATTTTTTCTGAGTTGCTGGTTTTAAATTAAGCGGGAGGTTTTACCCTGTGTCTTACCACTTGGTTTCAATGGAAAATAAAAGAATGAAAGTAAGCAATAGATAGAATAGGTTAGTGTTACTACCACACCAGTCAATTCTTAAGAAGAAAAGTGTTCCCAAGTTTCTCTATGCATTCAGACTTTATCTATGCTATTTTGTTTCAATGTTAAGAGATCTGACAATACAACAACAACTGGCATTTAAGCACCACTTTTAGAAGTATAAAACATCTGACAGTGTTATCAAATAAAATTTGAAGTCAAGCCACTAAAGGATATAAGTCAGGTAACCAAAAATGGGTCGAGGAGATAGATTTGAAGAACTATAAAGAGAGAGTCATGGACTCCCAAGGTGTGGAAGTAGGCCATTTGACCCACTGAGTCTGCACTGACCCTCTGAAGATCATTCCACACAGACCCACTCCCCCTACTCTATTACCAGAATCCTGGATTTCCTATGGCTAATCCACTTGGTTTACACATCCCTGGACAATATGGGCAATTTAGCACAGCCAATTCACCTAATCTGCACCTCTTTGGACTGTGGGAGGAAACTGGAGCACCCATAGGAAACCCACACAGACACAGGGAGGATGTGCAAACTTCACACAGACAGTCACCCAAGAGTGGAATCAAACCTGGGTCCCTGGTGCTGTGAGGCAGCAGTGCTAACCACTGAGCCACTGTGCCACCCAGTAGCTGCCAATAATGAAGCAATAAAAATTGGGACACTCATACATGGTGCTAGAGAAACTCAACAGGTCCAGTGTGTTTCGGGTTTCCAGAATCCAGTTTATATTTCAGTGAAGATCGGGTTATGCAAGGGATTAAAATTGGACAAGTGCAGATATTTTAGAGAATTGTGGGGCTGGAAAGGTCGCGAGGCAGGGAGAGGTGAGACAGTGGAGAGAATGGATGAGAATTTTAAAGGTTAAACATAGAGAAGAGGGTGAATGGGATTTCATGTGAGTTAGTTTATGACAATGATGACCTAATGATATTAGTAGTGATTGTATTAATCCAGAAACCTTGTAATTTCCTAGGAACCTGAGTTTGAATCCTGCTATGGAAGATGGTGGAACTTGAGTTCAATAAGTATCTGGAATCAGGAGTCTGATAGTGATCACGACGATTGTCAGGAAAAACCCATCCAGTTCACTTTATGGATGGAAATTGCTGTCCTTACTGATTTGGCCTACATGTGACTCCAGACCCATAGCAATGTGTTTGATACTTAACTGCCCCCTAGGCAATTTGGGATGGGCAATAAATGCTGGCCTGGCCAGTGAGACTCACATGCTAGGATTTTGAATGAAGGAAGGCATGGGTATGTGCTATTAACTGTTAATGGAAAAATAAACAATATGTTCAAAAGCTTACGACCTTGGAAATCTATTTGATGATTGCAGGGCCAGCTGGTGTTGACTTTAAGACCAAAGCGAATTATGACTGATGTTGATAAGTAATCATTTCCCTTGACTGAATTCTAATGATACCACAGAGGTCTGTGTGTTGGTGTAAAAACAACTAGTTAGAATGTACAGCAGCCATTACCAATTACAAAACTACAGTCATCCTTGCTTAACCTGAAACTCTTTAACTCATGATATAATCTCCGATTGGAAAGCATCTTAACTTTTTCAAATAACAATTTTCACAAATTAATCCAGAATCCTTGAATATCAACTCAGACAAGGAAAAAGAGTTAGTTCATTCACCAAACCCGCAATGCTCAAAATTCAAGATGGGTGCTACTGCGGAATACCAGGTCAAATTCACAGAATCACAGAATCATAACAGCACAGAAGGAGGCCATTCCGCCTAATATACCTGCACCAGCTCTTCGTAAGAGCATTATTACCGAATGCCAATCTCCTGCTTTCTCTCCCATATCTTTTCACACTAATTGTATCCAACTTAGGCCTTTTTGAATGCTTTAAAGTTCATAGCAAACTATTCTCAATGACAATGTTAAACACACATTTGTCTGCATTAATTTCTTTAAGCATAGACCTGAAAGGTGGGTGGCATGGTGGCTCAGTAGTTAGTACTGCTTCCCTCACATGGACAGGGGCCTGGGCTTCTGTGTACAACTTACTCATTTTCCTTGTGTCTGTGTGAGTTTCCTCTGCATGCTCCAGTTCAAAGATGTATAGGTTTGGTCAATTGGCCATGCTATATTGCCCATAGTGTGCAGGCTACATGGGGAATGTAGGGGTGGGGTGGGCCACTTGACCTACTTTCACACTGTATGGATTCTATGAAGTGTTTTAAAGTTTGTTGAAGTGAGTTGACTATGTGTATCTGGTATAATTTCATTCTGGAAGTCATCTTAAATTAGTTGATGGTTTAATAACTTTGCAAAACTCACACCAACTGAGTCACCTAAAGTAAACATCACATGGTCTGTGTAAATATGGCAGTGCAATAATTATTCAACTGAAGTAATAACTATATTGTGACCTCTAATCCCATTGCGTCAATGTAATGTAATTGCAATAACTCAGTGCAATCTGGTAGTTTATCAGCCAGCGCAAGGGGGATTAACTGTCCTAAGGGTCGATGGAATGACCTCCTGGGAGCACACCTGCCATCCCTACACAATTTACCTTATACCTTCTATGATCCGCACTACATATAACAAGTGACTCAGTTCAGGCAACAAGGAATGGCAATTAGTGCAACAGTGTCAGCATCGGTCACTTCACAAGAACAGATAGTATTAAAAAAAAGCCCAGAAAATTTGTAGGACACCACCACACAGACAAAATCCAGAAACCAGCTGTCAAGATATGTGGTTTCAAGTGGTAGATTTATTAATTCTGACCTTTTGAACAGCCCCAAGTGGAATCCATATGAAATTTCTCATGATACTTATTGACATTCAGTGTGAGTGCTCTTGTCATTTTATCATGGAATCATATTGGACAGAAGGAGGTCATTCAGCCCATCCTATCTCTGCTGATTCTCTGAAAGTGCTAACCAATTAGAAAGAGATTATGTGCTCTTTTCCATCAGTCTCGTACAGTTTAAATTAAATTCCCTTTTCAAAGTTATTACCAAACCACCACTTTAGAGGCATTACGAGTCATAACAACTTCCTGAGTAAAAATAAGATTATCTCTCTGGCTTGTTTAATTGCAGGTTGTTTTAAATCTGTCTCCCTTCTTAAGTATGGGACGTACATTCATTAATTGCAAGTTGCCTATCAGTAAAACCTATATCGTCAGAGGCTGAGGGATGGCGTTATAGTAATTTATAAAATCATGAAGTGAATAGCCAAAGTCTTTTTTTCCAGGGTGAGGGAGTCCAGAAATAGAGGTTATAGGTTTAAGGTGAAGGGTCAAGATTATAAAAGGGACCTGAGGGGCAAAACTTTCATGCATAGGATGGTGTATGTATGGAGAAAGCTGCCAGAGAAAGTGATGGAGGCTGGTAGGATTACAACATTTAACAGGCAGTTGGATTAGTACATGATTAGGAGGGTTTAGAGGGATATGGGCCAAATGCTGGTGAATGGGACAAGACCAGTCTGGGATATCTGATTGGCTTGGACGAGTTGGACAAAAGGGTCTGTTCCATGTTGTTTAACTTTATGACTCTAAATCTATGTGTTTTGGTTTCTGGTTGGCCTGCCAGTGAAAATCAGAAATTTCTAGAAAAACTCAGCAGGTTTGGCAGTATCTAGGAGAAAGCAGTGACTTTTCACAGAGCTCTTAATCAGTGGATATATTTTCTTCCCATTAACTCTATAAAAGCCTTTCATCATTTCAAACCTTTCTGTTAAATGAATGAAAAATCACAATTCAAGTTCCTCTGGTGTCTCTATATAGCTGAAATTCTTGGTACCATTCTGATAAATCTCTGTCACACAATGTATTAGCAGTAACCCTCCAGGAAATGTCTACAGAATACAGCCCTAGAAAAAATTCTATCTTTGGATTTAATGGAGCACCATTAATGTCCTGAATTTTGAGACATAGTGAAAATAATAGAATCCTACTGTGTGGAAGAAGGCCAGACTGACCCTCCAAAGAACATCCCACGCCTCTCCCTATCTGTGGAAAGAAGCTACAGCACCCACAGGAGACTCACACAGACATGGGGAGAACATGTAAACTCCACACAGTCACCCAAAGGTAGGAGTGAATCAGTATCCCTGGTGCTATGAGACAGCAGTGCTAACCATTGAGCCATGTGCTGTGCTGGATAGTAACTGTTTAAAAATTCCTGCAGCCAGAGAGGAATATAATTGGGTGTTCCTGAAATTTAATTTTCATTAATATTAAATTATAACAAGCCAGAGTCTGGCAAAAGAATAGAACAGTGGCAGTGTAGGGCTAAATTGATGGGTTTTTTTAAATGCAAAGTTTATTTGACTGCTCTGGGAGAACAGATCATGTAATACACAGCTTTAAACTAAGTGATTGCTGACTTGTGTAAATTACTCAGGTATAGGAGCAGAATCTAATTATATTCACGATTCACTACTCAGAACAAATTCTGTTAATGTCCCAGATAGACTTCTTTAGAATGATTTATTTTGCTCGTTGTCACATGTTGCTGCTATATTGCCAAATAGCTGCTGCTTGACTGATGGAAAATCTGACTTTATTGAGCTAGATCACCAGCATTGTGCTGCTGGCTAGCCTGGTTAAACCAAGCCTGTCATTGTTAGGAATCCAAACATTGATTATAATTATACATAAGCAATGGTACAATGAGATGTTCCTCACTTCCAGATATCTTTAATCAACTTCAAATAAAATTAAAATACTGCAGATGTTGAAAATCAAAATTAAACACAGAGAATGTTGGAGAAACTCAACAGATGTGGTAGCATCTGGTATGACTCAAGTCTGGTATGAGTCCTCTTCAGAATTTCGGAGTTCTGTCAAATCTGTTCAGTTTGGGTCATTAAGCATACCCAAAGCTGAGGTAGATGTATTTTAATCAGTATGGAAATCAAGGGTTATGGGAAAAGGAAGGAAAATGGAATTGAGGATTATCAGTTCTGAAGAAGGGTTACTGGACCAGAACCATTAACTCAGCTTTCCCTGAACAGATGCTGCCAGACCTGCTGAGTTTTTTCAGCAACTTCAGTTTTTTGTTTCTGATTTCCAGCTCCTGCAGTTTTTTTTGAGAATTATCAGATCAACCATGATCTCATTGAATAGCAGAGCAGACTCAATGGCCGAATGACCTACTTCTGCAATGGGATCATGTGGTGGGATTGAGGGAGGAGAGGCTGGTAAGAACAGCTTTATCATTTTATTTTGATTAAATATTGTTGGGAAAGCAAAAAGCTGGAAGAGTGCACAAATTTAATTCAACTAGTCGTCATGAGAGAACTAGGTAATATTTCGGGTGCTTGTTTACACTTGGATCAAAGGCAGGAAGTAATAGCATGGATTCTGGAAAGTTCCATAGTGTTTCAATTCAGTTTGAAACATTAGCACTGTTGCCTTCACCATAGGTGCTATCAGAGCTGAATGTAAATGCTGAGCTTTTCTGGCATTTTCTGTTTTTCTTTTTTTAAATTCAGGGAGTCACTAGCTGGTCCAGCATTTCTTGCCGATCCCTAAATGCCCAGAGAGCAGTTAAGAACCACGTTGCTGTGGTCAGGAGTCACATATAGGTAAAACTGGCAGTTTCCTTCCCTAAAGGACATTTAGTGAATCAGGTGGAATCTCCCTCCCAATAATTGGCAATGGTTTCATGGCCATCATTAGATGTTTAATTCGAATTTTTAATTGAATGTGATTCCCACTATCACCCATGGCAGGATTCAAACCCAGGTCCCCAAAACATTGCCTGGGGTTCTGGATTAGTAGTCTAGAAATTATACCAGAAGACCATCACCTCTCCTTTAAGTCAGGGAAGTCTGGATAACAGAACATTTTTACTTAGTATGTTCATATTACACCAACAATAGACTAGATTACAGCTTGAAATACAAAAAAAACGGCAATTCACCTCACACCCAGAGCATAGCGTTATAGGGTCATAGAGTCATACAGCACAGGAAGAGATCCTTTGAACTGACTCATCCATGTTGACCACGTTTTCCACACAAATGGGGCTAGATTGGTTTAAAATATCTGGTTGGCATGGATGAGTTGGACCGAAGGGTCTGTTTCTGTAACTCTATAACTCTCTGATTCTGTGATGGACTTGGCCTATTCCACCCAGACCCACCCCATCTCTGCATTTCCTGTGGTCAATCCACCTAACCCGCACATCTTCAGACTGTGGGAGGAAACCCCCACAGATGAAGAGAGGACTTGCAAACTCCAGACAGTCATCCAAGGCTGGAATCGAAACCTGGTGCTGTGAGGCAGTAATACTAACCACTGAGCCACCGCGCCACCAATTGAGTCACGGTATTGCTTATATTATCTCACATTCTGGCAAGACTTTTGAGAAGTGGTCCATGTTGGATTGTGCTTGGCATACCAACCTGTAATGGGGTACAGTATTGCGAAAAATCCCCCTATCAATGCTTGGTCTAAGTGCCCGTCTGAGTATCCGTTGTAGAGATTGAATAAGTAGTCTTAACAAGAAGAGGAGCATGTATTTTATTGCAACAGGTAAAATTATCCTTAACAAATTAAGCATCACTACAACTCTCAGGAGTTAGAGGTGATACATTTCTCTCTATTGGGACCTAATGCAAGATTGTCCACCTGAAGACTGTGTTTAAAATCTGATTGAAGATTTGTAGCTCGGGTATCCGTTGTTGTGGTTCTGCTCGCCGAGCTGGAAGTTTTTGCTGCAAATGTTTCGTTCCCTGGCTAGGGAACATCATCAGTGCTGTTGGAGCCTCGTGTGAAGCGCTGCTTTGATGTTTCTTCCGGTATTTATAGTGGTTTGTTCTTGCCGTTTCCAGGTGTCAGTTTCAGCTGTAGTGGTTTGTATATGGTGTCCAGGTCAATGTGTCTGTGAACAGCTATTTGGCCCATCGAGACCACACTGCTCCTCTGAAGAGCATCCTACCCAAACCCAGATGTAGAATTTCAAACACCATAGGGACTTATGAATAAGGAATAAATATTGTTTGCAGTTACTCAAATCTTCAGAGGTATAAACTCAGAGATAAACTCAAAGGGAACTTTATTTAAAGCAGCACATTCCAAAGGAACAGTGACCTTGGCAAGCTCCATTTTCCACATAATCAGCAAAACCAGCTTTAGCAGGGGTCACTCTGAATGGCAGAGAGGCAGCAGTTATATTCCAGCCAACAAAGTGAAATTAGACAGTGTCTTGTTTCAGGCTGCAGTAACGTCAGTTAGCACAGGGTTTTGTTAATGGATTTCAAACTCCACATTCTGGCTGACGTCTTCCCATGTTGAGAGCAGATATGCACAAAATAAGGTCCCAGATCCGAAATCAAGTTGTTGCCAGGCAGTGTCATGGTTAGGAAGTCAGATTATTCATCGTTACTAATGCTTGATGTAATGAACTGGAAATCAAGCTCCACTATGTCTGTGGTCATTGCAAATGTTAAAATTTTATTAAACCACTGAATTACTCAACTTTACTTAAATGTCTAATCAAATTAATTGAATGTGCACATTGTTCTTTTTAATTGTTAACAAGAAAATGACTAAAATCAAACTGGTTTAGCCAATGGCAGGAAAGTAGACATGTTGAATTGTTAATGAAGAATTATATAAATTAAACTCTACCCATTTCTCAAATTTATCAGACACATACAAAGAGACAAGACATGATACAAATTTTATGGATGGGGAAAGGAAAACATAGCTCAGAAAAGTGCAGTTCTGACTCCAGTCCAGATTACAGGTGTCAATGTGTTGTTTTCTTTGGCTTTCCTTCAATTCTTTGCTATTGACTGAAGGTAGTGGCCATACCAATGCTGAGTCTTTCACTCACTGGTTGAGGATTCATCCTCTCAGTGCCTCTCTCAACCTTTCTTCCCCCTATTCTCTCAACAGGGGATTTATTGAGAGATCAGTTCACAGGAATAATGTTGAGTGAGAATGACTATCAGGCGTTCTTCTGTAAGGAGAAGAGTCTTCGCCAAGGAGAGAGTGAGAGAGAAAGAAAGAGAGACTGAGGTGTTTCCTTTCTGCAATCTGGAAGCTTCTCCTGTATTGTCCAAACACAAGGCTAGAACCACTTGCCCAGGAGAGAATCAAATGATCAGGCAAAATAGCCTTGAAAAAAAACACACACACACACAGTTACCTGACATTCTCCTGCACTGTTTTAATAAAGCAACATTGGAGATACATCCCCCAATTCATTTTTAAAACTGCAACATCTTCTTCCACAGTTTTATTTGGTTTAAATCAGTATCCTTTTTACCATACTTTTAGTCCTTAATCTAAAGAAAATGTGATCTTGACAATAATTGAAACAAAAAATGCTGGTAATTACAACAGGTCAGGCAGCAACTGTGGAGAGAGAGCCTAGATGACTCTTCATCAGAGCTGGACATCAATTTGATTTGGGAGAAAGTGAGGACTTCAGATGCTGGGGATCAGAGTTGAGAGTGTGGGGAGGCCTCATTCCTGATGAAGAGCTAATGCCTGAAACATTGATTCGCCTGCTCCTCGGATACTGCCCATCAAGTTGATACGGCAGTTCTGATACTGAGATATAAAAAATGCAGTGAGACTAAGCCTATACAGTGCTGTATAATGCTCACATAAATCTCTTATATTAGCCATCCTGAATTCAGCAAGACCAGCTCAAGCCAGCTAAAGGACATGAGTTTGAGGGAATGTTGATATACCCAAGATTGAAGACTTGGTTGTTTTTAGTTAATGGGAAATAAATGTGATTTTCTGATTCAACTTTGAAGTAACCCTTGGCAACTTGTTGACTTGATCACTGCCGGTTAGGCAACAGAAACATCCACAGCACATTTTCTATCACACACGAGAAAATGGTTGACTTAAAAATTGTGCATTCAAGGATTTAAATGAGAGATTACCTTTGAGAAAATTACATTACTGCAGAGGAACACTATTTTGTGAATTGTCACATCTTATCAGTCTATCTAAAACAGCTAAAGTCACCAAACGCTCTCAGCTGTTATTAAGGTGGAGGGAGAGAGGGGGAGGGAAATCAGACACAATGTATCACTCCTGAAACCTCAGCAAAGACACATCCTTTAAGGGAGGAAGACAATTTCGAAGAGATAATGTACAGCTCTGTGTACTCCTCAAGCTTCAATCAGTTACAAAAAAAGGGAACAAATTGTAATGTTCCTCTTCAGTGCATGGGGGAAAATGTTATATTCATCTAAATCATTAGCCGAGAGAAAGAAAGGCTTGCATTTAAATAGCTGTTTAGCACATTTTCACTGCGTTTGAAATCATTCCATACAATTAGTGGCATTTTTGAATTGACTTCGGTTTTGTCAAATAAGTTTGGTCAGGTTTTTCACTTTGGGCTCACGGAGATTGATCAAGGGATCATCACATTTAGACTGGCAGGGCTAATTGTTCTGCTTAGCATGGAGCCTGTATCTGAGGGGTTCTGCTGGCTGAATGTCCCCAGCCTTTGAAAGGCATGGGCGATGGTGAATTAACTGAGAAAGTATGGCACGTTCACCAAACGGCGTTCTTGACATTGAGAAATGAAGTCCAATTTGTGACTGGGATTTGAATGGTGAGTTGTGAATCTCACTAGTGAGCAGCAAGAGGTCCATTTGCAGGCATTTGTATTACTTTAGTAATTAATCTTGCCTCGTTGACATGAAGTTTCCTATTCTCCTGTCTACTAGAGAAAAACTAGAGGGAAGTCAGAGCATGTACCCAGTGGCATCAGTTTGCCACTTGCTCTCCCAGGCCTCCACCTTGGACAGCCATCTCAAACATCTCAGATAATTCCATGGGCAGCGACCATCTGCATCTTTCATCAGCAGAGGGCAGTGTTTAGTACACACCAGACTTAGCACAACTTCATGGCCTCACACTCAGATGGGGAGAAATGTCTTCACCCAGAGAGTGATGAGCCCATGGAATTCTCTGCAACAGAATGTGGTCGAAGCCAAAACATTGAATGGTTTCAAGAATAAGTTTGATATAGTTTTTGGGGCTAAAGGAGGCGAAGGGTTTGGGGAGAAAGCAGGAATATGTTACTGAGTTGGATGATCAGCCATGAACACATTGAATGGTGGGGCAGGATCTAAGGGCTGAATGGCCTACTCCTGCTCCTACTTTCCATGTTTCCACGATTCTATAGCACATCTCTGACTCACTTAGAATGCAGATCTCAGTACCAACTGTTATACACCAGTTCAAACACCCTCAAAATCTTCAGAAGATAGTCTAGAGCCTAATGTTTTCTTATTTTAAGGTAAATCTAACCAAAGAAAGAAAGAATTGGAATAACTTAACTCTTTTGGAAAACTTAACAGAGTAATAGTTGCAGTAACTACTGCTAATATGATGTTCCAATAAGTAACATCTCATAAACACACCCTTGGCAAAAGGCAAATTCAGAAAACAGTTAGTCTCACATGCAACTCCCGTAGTCCATGAGAAAAAACAAAGTCCTGAGAGCGTGCAGCAGGCAGGAGAGCCTTCCTGAAGCTTCCAACCTTGATGAGGGCCCAACACCAACTGTTGAATACTAAAACTAAAAATCCTGGTCCTGTGGGTGGGAGCTTCAGCACACCCACTCTGGCTGCTTCCATTGTTCCAACTTTACAAAAAAAAAGCACCCAAGGCTTCACAAATTGTTTACCTTCTCATAGACAGCTCACCACCTCTCCCCCGATCTCTTTCTAAAAGAAACCAGGGCAAAACATACCCCTTAAAGCCACAGTATTATCTCACACCCTACATCGCAATGCTGTTGCCAGGTCACCTTGTGCCCAGAGACAGGCACCTGCTTTATGAACTGGGCCAGGACACGTTGCTTGCTCTCTCAGTGCTCATTCACTTTGTCCCTCCTGCGTTGTGCCTCACCTTTTTGCCACCCCAGTCAGTACCAAAAGGTTCACATGAGTTCTGTCTTGCCTTGACAGTTAGTGCAGACTATAACATGGTTGGCAGCAAGGACTAATCATGGGAGCGAGGGAATGGGCATGTTACTATGGCATGATGCTACACTAATGTCACACCCTGATGGTGTGTGTCAGCAGTGTACATGTCCTTCAGCCAACAGCTTTTCCTGAAAATCTAAGGTGAAGCAGGTAGTTTTTCATCAAATCAAGGGGTTCACTTGTCAGTCCAGGGGTCCTGCTACAGGGTCCTTCAATGCAGGGCCTGGACATGGTCAGTTACCTGCTTTGGGTAGGGTGGGTGGTATTTATGGTCAGAGGTCCTTATCATTACGGTCCAGAGAGCAGGCCACAGTCGGGACAGCTGGTCCACTGCAGCCAATTCAGAATTCATGGTCCATAATGACAAAGAGGTCAGTCTATCGCCCGATCACTCATCAGTTTTGCCTGCCTGTCCAAGCTAATCAAAGGATGGACTGCAGTCTGTCCTGGTCAGCTCACTGAAATTTAACGGGATGTATCTAGGAGTCATTGAGGTGAGAGAGAAGTTGGGAAAGTCAGTTGTAGAGGCAATATGCTGGAATGAAAAGGAGACAATAACTGTGAGGGGTGTGCAACTCAATATGTATGAGTGATTGTGCATTGAAGGACAGGAGGATTACTGAGGGAATGGGGGTGGGGGTAGGCATCAATGGTCTCAACCACCCTCTCCTCAACAAGGGGCAGTGCAACATGATGTCTAGTATGGCTACCCTGTAAGGTCAGGGCTCAGCGGATATTGTGGGGAGGTGAAGATTTAAATGGAAGAGTAGGGTGGAAGCTAGTTAGGGAGACCAAAACTGTACTCAATGCTCCAAGTGTCACCAAGCTCTCGCAACATTTAAGTGTGCTAAATACTGTCTTGTCCATCCTATTTACATGTGACGCAAACTTCAAATAATTATGTACCTGAACCCCTAGGTTTCTCTGTTCTACAACACTACCCAGGGTCCTAGTTTTATATGTATAAGCTCTGCTCTTGTTTATTTTACCAAAATGCAATACCTTGCATTTATCTAAATTAAACGCACCTGTCACTCGTCAGCACATTGACCCAATTGATCCAGCTCTCTCGGGGAGGCAATAGCCCAGTGGCATTATCACTGATCTGTAAGTCCAGAGATCCACATAATGTTCTGGGGACTCTGGTTTGAATCCTGCCACAGCAGGTAGTGAATTTCAATTCAATGATTAAAAAAAGCTTGGAATTAAGAGTCTTAAGGGCATTGCCTGGTAATGGTTTCATGGTCATCATTAGATTCTTGATCAAGATCTCTTTGTCATCTTAGATAACCTTCTTCGCTGTCAATTATCCCACCAATTTTGGTGTTTTCTGCAAACTTACTGACCATGCCTTCTGTATTCTCATCTAAATCATTTATATCAATGACAAACAAAAACAGACCCAGCACCAATCTTTGTGGAACACTACTGGGTATCAGGCCTTCAGTCTGAAAAACAATCCTCCACCACCACCCTCTGTTTCCTACCATGAAGCTAATTTTGTATCCAATTGGCAAGCTCTTTCTGAATCCCATATGATTTAAATTTACTAATGAATCTTGTCAAAGGCTTTACTAAAGTCCACGTTGACAACGTGTACCACTCTGCTGTCATCTAGCGTTTTAGTTATGTCCTCAAAAAAACTCAGTCAAGTTTATCAGGCAAAAGGCCATGCTGACTACCCTTAATCAGTCCTTGCCTTCACCAAATGCATATAAATCCTACCTCTCAGAATCCCCTCCAACAACTTACCCACTGTTGATGTCAGACTCACAGGTCTATAGTTCCCAGCCTTCTGATTTCACCCTTTCTTAAATAAAAACACAACATTAACCACCCTCCAGTCCTCTGGCACAGCACCAGATGTGGATGTAAATGACACAAATATCTCTGCTAGGGGCACGACAATTTCTTCCCTAATCCCACAATCTCCTGGGATACACTGATCAGGTACTGGAGATTCATCCACCTTCTCTTTTGTGTGTCCTCCAGCTCATCTTCTTCCGTAATGTGAACTGTCTTCAAAGCATCAATGTTTATTTCCCCAAATTCTCGAGCCTGCATTTCTTTCTCCGCACTAAAAACCAACACAAAATATTCAGTTAATATCTCTCCCATCTCATGGGGTTCAACACAAAGACAATCTCTTTGATCTTTAAGGGGCCCCACTCTCTCTCTAGTCACTTTCTTGCTTTAAACATACTTGTAGAATTTCTTAATCAGAATAAGTTAATGTTATTTGTCAAGTGACTCTGAAGAGATTGAACTTACTTGAATATGTGAGGTGGGTATAGCAATCAGTCATTGACTGTAAATTTGTTGTTGCTTGAAAGATAAATAGTCTCTACCTATTCCTAGAGGCAGATTCAATTTTTTTTATTTTGATTTACTTTTTGCTATTGAATATGCTTTAATGTTTTTGAACATCTGAAGGCTTTCCAGTATGAGATGTGCCCCCAATGATCAATGACGTGGTGTTAGGCTGAACTGTGAGTGAAGGATCAAGAAGAACTCCTTGGGTTGAATTTTAAGTTGATAAAGTGATAAACATAGGTAACCAATGCAGCCTGATTCTTGGAGCTGCAGTTACGGTGCCAATCTATCAGACAGGTTTTCCAACCGTGAGCTTGTGTTTGCAATATGGTCTCACCTGTGTCAGCTATGTGCCCACAGAAGCTTTCCCCCTTCATTCCCCTCTCACTATGTGATGATGTAGAGGTGCTGGTGTTGGAATGGATTTGTCAAAGTCAGAAGTCACACAACACCAGGTTATAGTCCCATAGCTTTATTTAAAATCACAAGATTTTAGAGCACTGCTCTTTAACAGATGCCTCTGTTGTCTCACTACATGCACTGTGAAAGGTAAATCCTAGCTGAAAGAGATTGACACGACTGGTGTTCAGAAATGGTGCTGGAATTCCTGAGCGGTCCCAGCAGTGGTGATTATTTCTGTCCTTTTTGAACACATGTGGGTTACCATAGAGACAAGGAGCGCACATAATGGGGTGAGCAGCAGAGAATTGGTCGGCATGGAACAGTTTGGACCAAAGGGCCTGTGTGTGTACTATAGAACTCTGTTCATGTGGTCACACTTCACAACTCGGCACTTCTCTGCTTCTATGCTGTGAGATCTCCTACAGAGGTTCCTCCGAGGTCAGCTGTGAATTTTGCTGTTTGCAAATTTTTCCCAGACATGCTCCGATGTTCAGAGAATCTTGAACTCAAACAGCAAAAGTAGTAACTGTGCAGCTTCACAGCTGTATCAGACAGCATCATTGGTTTCTTTCTCTGACCATGTGGTCACTGTCTTTGTCTGGCTTCCTCCTTTTTAAAGTGCCATTGTTTTGATCTTATTTCCTCCAGTTCCAAAACAACACAATGGAATATAAACAGTAATTGCTACTCTTGGAATTCAGGGAAATCACCTCGAACACCTAAAGTACCTCAAAAAAAAGGAGCAGCTCTTACAGCTGCTCCTTTTTCTCATCCTCCATCTTCGATTACCCAGAATCCAGAGAGGGGAAAACCTAAGGGGTACCTTTTTCACATAGAGGGTGGTGTGTGTATGGAATGAGTTGCCAAAGGAAATAGTGGAGGCTGGTACAACAGCAACATGTAAAAGACATCTGAATGGATATGTACATAGGAAGGGTTGAGAGGGATATGGGCCAAGAGCCAGCAAATGGGACTAGATTAGGTTAGGATATCTGATTGGCATGGATGAGTTGGACCAAAGGGTCTGTTACCATGTTGCACATCTCCATGACTCTATGACTTTAACTGCATCAGGTAACTCTCTCACAAAGATATCGCTCAGATACCTCACTAAGGGAAATCTGGGTGTAAGTTTGCTCGCTGAGCTGGAAGATTTGTTTTCAGATGTTTCTTCACCATCCTAGGTAACCTCTTCAGTGAGACTCCGAATGAAGCACTGGTGGTGTAGCCTGCTTTCTTTTTATATGTTTGAGTTTCCTGGGGTTGATGATGTCATTTCCTGTGGTTGCATAATTTCCTGTGGTGATGTCATTTCCTGTTCTTTTTCTCAGGGAGTGGTAAATGAGATCCAAATCAATGTATTTGTGGATACAGTTCCAGTTGGAGTGTCATGCTTCTAGGATATCTCATGCATGTCTCTGTTTGGCTTGTCCAAGGATGGATTTGCTGTCCCAGTCATCCTTCCTCATCTGTATGTAAGGATACTAGTGAGAGTGGGTCATGTCGTTTTGTGGCTAGTTTAAGTTTTTGTATCCTGGTGGCTAGTTTTCTGCCTATTTGTCCAATGCAAGAACTCGAACAAACACTACATCTGAAAACTTTCTAGCTCTGCGAATAAATCTACATCCAGAACCTTAACC
Source organism: Hemiscyllium ocellatum (assembly GCF_020745735.1). Taxonomy (NCBI): domain Eukaryota; kingdom Metazoa; phylum Chordata; class Chondrichthyes; order Orectolobiformes; family Hemiscylliidae; genus Hemiscyllium; species Hemiscyllium ocellatum. Next base: position 13,065,390 of record NC_083424.1, read on the forward strand.
TGAGCTAAAAATCTTCTCAAAACTCGCTAAAGGGAAATCCTCCATGAAACTCTCTGAAATTAACAATAACCTATTGTTGGTAAAAGAAAAATGTAGCCCTCTATCTATTTTGTTGTATTTATTGACTTCCTAGCGTATTATTTATAACAAAACTGTTTTTCCTTGGGTATTTAATTGCCTTTTAGAAATGGAATGATGCTCCCTAGGAGGGTTTTGTTATGTAAAGTAAATTTTCCTCCCTGGACAACACTTCAACACTGCCATGTCAATAAAAAGAGCAGCTGCTTTGTGCCAGAAACTGTAATGAGATGAGCATCTAGTAAATGTATTTTTGGTTTGGTGGGTTTTGTGAAAGTAGATCACAAGATAGAACTTGCAGCTTTGCATTAAAGAATGCCACAGAGGCTTTAACATGTATCGGAGTTGGCTGTCACACTCTTGGTACCTCATTCAAAATCGCCAGCAATGCCGAGGAGTAGTCAAGTTAGATGGTAAGTGGTGTGCGGTTCACTTTCCTCTGACCCCTCTGATGAAGTGCTTATGCCTGAAACGTTGATTCTCCTGCTCCTCGGATGCTACCTGACCTGCTGTGCTTTTCCAGCGCCACACTCTCGACTCTGATCTCCATCTGCAGTCCTCGCTTTCTTCTTTTGACCCAGGAAGAATTAGTCAGGGTCACAGTACGGAGACATGATCATAGTAGAAAAGACTATGGAAGAGCACAATGTAAATAAATCAGTTCATGATCAGATCTACCTCATGAAAGTCTGTGGATTTTATGTGCCATCCTCCATCACCAAATCTGAGCCACCCAATAACCAGAGGAAAAGCGCTTCATCTTCCGCCCTGGGATGCCCCAACCACATGGAATTAATGTCGATTTCACCAGTTTCCTCATTGACCCTCCCCCACCTTATCCCAAATCCAACCCTCCAACTCGGCATCGCCCTCTTGAACCATCCTACCTGTCCATCTTCCTTCTCACCTATCTGCTCCACCCTCATCTCTGACCTATCACCATCACCTCACACCTTCATCGACCTATCGCATTCCTAGCTACCTCTCCCCAGAGCTCCACCCCTCCTCCCATTTATCTCTCAGCTCCTGAGGGCAACCCCCAACATTCCTGAAGAAGAGCTGATGCTCAGAATGTCGACTGTCCTGCTCCCCGGTTGCTGCCTGAGCAGCAGTGCTTTTCCAGGGCCACATTTGTGACCTGCCATACCATTAAAGAATGAATTAAAAGTAGCAGCTCTACAATGTTGTTTTAAGTTGCTCGATTGAAAATGTGATGCATTTACATTTCGATCTTACTGTCATGTGTACTCAAGTACAGAAGAATAGGAGTACAGAGAAAAATGTATAATGTCGCCACACACAGCACCATCTTACCTTGGTATAAAAAAACTTAGGTACAAAGTAGGAAGACAAACAGAGTTATAATGTTAAGCATTTCCTTCATAGAATAAGTAGGAAAATAAAGGAATAAGGTATTAGTTTACATAAAAGTCTAAATATGTGGAAAGATCCTTGGTTTGAAACCCACCAGCAACAATGATGCTGTCGTATTATACATTGTGGTGCAGTGGTAGTGTCCCTATCTCTGAACCACAAGGTACAGATTCAAGTCCCATTGCTCTAGAGGTGTGTACAATAACATCTCTGAACGGGTCGCTTGCAGAATCTCTCCATTCTCCTCGGAGTTCATATTAAAATAAATCGAGGAATGATGATGGTAAAATAGTATACAAAGCAGTCTTGTACAAATTCATTACCAGAGCAAATTAAGCCCTCTAGTCTCTTCACATTCAAATTATATTGCAGAGCGCAAGGGCTGGAGATCCAGCAACAATAAAACTTGCATGGCAAGTACTTTACATCACACAAATTTGATTAAATGCAAGAGAGAAGGATCCCACATTCCTCTCATGGAAAATAAAAAAAGGTAAACGATGTCCAAGGGACATTTTGTTCCAATCCAGATCAAATGCAGGGGTGAGAGGGAGGCTATTATGTATTTTATTATAGCACACTACTGTGCTGACATATGGCCTGCATGTACTCCGCAGTGCAATTGGAGCAAAACCATCTGGTAAGGATGATTGCTAGGATATTACCACTGCTTGGCATCTTCAGTAATAAAACATTTAAACAGTTGCCGCTCTGTTCCCAACAGGGCCGAGGACGGAAATATCATGCTGCAGTAAAGGTTTCTCTAGGAGGGGTTTGAAGCTAAAATGTTTGGACAAAGGTGCAGATGAGCATAATAGTTGTTGGAAAGCTTGCCTTGCGCTGAACAAATTACCATTGGTGCCAGGCATTTTGAACCTGATTACTTCTCTGACCCACAACCACATTTTAGCTATTTTTATTGAAGGTAGAAGGTATCGTCTTGTCTTATTAACATCTTTTCAACTGTACTTGTCCTTGTACCAACTATCACTGGCTCCCCGCACTGCCCACCGCCCTCCCCTCCACCAAACCATTCCCATTTCTCATCAACACCTTGTCCCTGGGTAATGCCATTTGAAAATACAGTGCTAATTTTCAAACGTGACACTCAGATCTACCTCTCCATCATCTCTCTCCATCACTTCACTGTCTCTGCATTGTCAGACTGCTTGACCAACACTCAAGATATGAGAAATTTCTGCCAAATAACATTAAACAAATAAAGTGATGGAGTGGATCATGTAGTTGGAAGCTCATCCAAATGGGATGAGCTTCCAACCACATGATCCACTTCATCACTTTATTTCCACAGCTTTACACTAATGTGGTGGGGAATGGGAACCAAATGAGGAGGTCAGTGGACAGGAAGGAGGTAGTAACTAAAGCCTGTTAGGAACTAGATCATGAAGTCAGCGTGACGAAGAGGTAGAGTAGGCAGGAAGTGGCGGATGAATGCAGAGGGACTGATGGTCTGAGGTGCATTTGTTTTGATGCAAGAAGTGTAGTAGGTAAGGCAGATGAACTTAGGGCTTGGACTAGTACCTGGCAATATGATGTTATTGCTATTATTGAGACTTGGTTGAGGGAAGGGCATGATTGGCAACTAAATGTCCCAGCATATCGATTATTCAGGCGGGATAGAGAGGGAGATAATAGGGGTGGGGGAGTTGCATTACTGGTCAGAGAGGCTATCACAGCTGTGCTGAAGGAGGGCACTATGGAGAACTCGAGCAGAGAGGCAATATGGGCAGAGCTCAGAAATAGCTGAAAAATGTGTTGCCGGAAAAGCGCAGCAGGTCAGGCAGCATCAAAGGAGCGGGAGAATTGACGTTTTGGGTATAAGCCCCTCTTCAGGAATCTGTTCCTGCTCCTTTGATGCTGCCTGACCTGTTGCGCTTTTCCAGCAACACATTTTTCAGCTCTGACATCCAGTATCTGCAGTCCTCACTTTGTCCAGAGCTCAGAAATAGGAAGGGAGTGGCAACAATGTTTGGATTGTACTACAGGCCTCCCAACAGTGAACGTGAGATTAGGGTACAAGTATGTAGAGAGATCATAGAAAGACATAGGAGCAACAGGGTGGTGGTGATAGGAGATTTTAATTTTCCCAACATTGACTGGGATTCACTTAGTGTTGGAGGATTGGCTGGAGCAGAATTTGTTAGGAGCATCCAGGAGGGTTTTCTAGACCAGTATGTAAATAGTCCAACTTGGGAAGGGACCTGGTGTTGGGGAATGAGCCTGGCCAGGTGGTTGAAGTTTCAGTGGGGAATTACTTTGGGAATAATTATCACAATTCCATAAGTTTTAGAATACTCATGGACAAGGATGAGAATGGTCCTAAAGGAAAAAAATTGGGGGAAGGTCAACTATACCAAAATTCAGCAATAGTTTGGGAATGTAGATTGGGAGCAGCTGCTTGAAAGTAAATTCACATTTGATATGAGGGAAGTTTTTAAAGAGAGGTTGATTAGAGTTCTGGAGAAACATGTTCCTGTGAAAATGAGGGATTGGAATGGCAAGATTAGGGAATAATGGATGACAGGTGAAATTGTGAGAGTAGCTAAGAGGAAAAAGGATGCGTACATATGGTCTAAGCGACTGAAGACAGACAAAGCTTTGAAAGAATGTCAGGAATGCAAGACCAATTTGAAACGAGGAATAAGAGGGCTAAAAGAGGTCATGAGGTATCCTTAGCAAGCAGGATATCTTAAGGAAAAGCCCAAAGCCCTTCATTCATTTATAACGAGCAAGAGGGTAACTAGGGAAAGGGTTGGCCCACTCAAGGACAAAGGAGGAAAGTTATGCATGGAGTCAGAGAAAATGGGTGGGATTCTTAATGGGTACTTTGCATCGGTATTCACTGAGGAGAGGGACATGGTGAATGATGAAGTTAGGGATAGAGGTTTGATTAATATAGTTGGTATAAGGAAGGAGGAAGGATTCATACCAAGTTGGTATAAGCAGGGAGGAAGTGTTGTGTATTCTAAAAGGCATTAAAGTGGACAAGTCCCAGGACCAGATGGGATCTAGCCCAGGTTACTGAGGGAAGCAAGAGCGGAAATAGCTGGGACTTTAACAGATACTTTTGCATGATCCTAGAAACTGGGGGAGATGCCAGAGGACTGGAGAATTGCTAAAGCTGCCCCTTTTTTTATGAAGGATAATAGGGATAATCCAGATAATTACAGACCTGTGAGCGTGATGTCAGTGGTAGGGAAGCCATTGGAGAAGATACTAAGGGATAGGATATATACCCATCTGGAAGAAAATGAGATTATTGGTTTTGTGTAGGGAAGGTCATATCTTAACAACCTAATCGAATTCTTTGAAGAGGTGACAAATTTGATTGTTGAGGGAAGGGATGTACATGTCATATACATGGACTTTAGTAAGGCATTTGATTAGGTTCCCCATGGTAGGCTGATGAAGAAGCTGAAGTTGCATAGGGTTCAGGGTGTTCTAGCTAGATGGATAGAGAACTGGTTGGGCAACAGGAGACAGAGTGTAGTAGTGGAAGTCGGCTTCCCAAAATGGAGACCTGTGACCAGTGGTGTCCCACAGGGATCTGTGCGGGGACCACTGTTATTTGTGGTTTACATAAATGATTTGGAAGAAGGTGTAGGTTGCCTGATTAGCAAGTTTGCAGTTAACACTGAGTAGCAGATAGTGAAGGGGAATGTCAGAGAACACAGCAGAATATAGATAAATTGGACAGTTGGGCAGAGAAATGGCAGATGGAGTTCAATCCAGACAAATGCGAGGTGATACATTTTGGAAAATACGATTCCATAGCGAGCTATTCAGTAAATGGAAAGGTCTCGAAACTGTCTAGATACATCTTAAATGGCGTTATCGTTCCCACCCCATCACCTCTATTGGTAACGGGTTCTAGGCACCCACCACCCTCTGCATAAAGAACTTTCCACATGTATCTCCCCTCTCACCTTGAACTCATGAGCCCTAGAAATTGAGTCTTCCCCCCCGGAAAACGTTTCTTGCTTTCCACCCTGTCTGTACCTCTCATGATTTTGTCAGCCTCAACCAAGCCCCCCACCCCCCTCAAACTTCTTCTTTCCAACTAAAATAATCTTAATCTACTCAATGGAAAAGTCCTGGGGAAAATTGATGTACAGAGAGGTCTGGGTGTTCAGGTCCATTGTTCTCTGAGGGTGGAAATGCAGGTCAGTAGAGTAGTCAAGAAGACATATGGCATGCTTTCCTTCATCGGACAGGGTATTGAGTACAAAAATTAGCAGGTCGTGTTGCAGTTGTAGAAGACTTTGGTTCGACCACATTTGGATTACTGTGTACAGTTCTGGTTGCCACGTTACCTAAAGGATGTGGATGCTTTGGAGAGGGTGCAGTGGAGGTTCACCAGGATGTGGCCTGGTATGGAGAGTGTTAGTTATGAGGAGAGGTTGAGTAGATTAGGATTATTTTCATTGGAAAGAAGGAGATTGAGGGAGGACATGATTGAGGCCTACAAAATCATGAGAGGTACAGACAGGGTGGAAAGCAAAAAATGTTTTCCCAGGGTGGAGGACTGAATTTCTAGGGGTCATGAATTCAAAGTGAGAGGGGAAAGGTTTAGGGGAGATATGTGTGGAAAGTTCTTTACACAGAGGGTGCTGGGTGCCTAGAACCCGTTGCCAGTAGAGGTGGTAGGGCGGGAACGATAGTGTCATTTAAGATGTATCTAGACAGATACATGAATGGGCAGGGAACAAAGGAATACAGATCTTTGGAAAATAGACAGCCGGTTTAGATAGAGGATCTGAATTAGCACAGGTTTGAGGGTCGAAGGGCCTGTTCCTGTGCTGTAATGTTCTTTGTTCTTTGTTCTTTTTTAACTCCAGCCTTCTGTCATCCATCTTATGATGAAGACCTTGACTCTGCCTTTGAACTCAACTATTCTAATTAACTGCTGACTAGTCTCCTACGTTCCCCTGTACATGGGATCATCCAAAAGTCTGCTGTACTTCACTTGCCCTGAGTCCCATTCAACTACCATCTCTATGCTAGCTGGTTCCTGGTTAAGTATTATTTCTATTCAAAAATTCTCAACCTCTGTGATCTATATGGACTTAAGTAAGGCGTTCAGATAAATGCGAGGTGTTGCATTTTGGGAAAGCAAATCTGAGCAAGGCTTATACACGTTATGATAAGGTCCTCGGGAGTGTTGCTGAACAAAGAGACCTTGGAGTGCAGGTTCATAGCTCCTTGAAAGTGGAGTCGCAGGTAGATAGGATAGTGAAGTATGCTTTCCTTTATTGGTCAGAGTATTGAGTACAGGAGTTGGGAGGTCATGTTGCGGCTGTACAGGACATTGGTTAGGCCACTGTTGGAATATTGCGTGCCATTCTGGTCTCCTTCCTATCGGAAAGATGTTGTGAAACTTGAAAGGGTTCAGAAAAGATTTACAAAGATGTTGCCAGGGTTGGAGGATTTGAGCTATAGGGAGAGGATGAACAAGCTGGGGCTGTTTTCCCTGGAGCATCAGAGGCTGAGAGGGTGACCTTAAAGAGATTTATAAGATCGTGAGGGGCATGCATAGGATAAATAGGCAATGTCTTTTCCCTGGGGTGGGGGAGTACAGAACAAGAGGGTTTAGGGTGAGCGGGGAAAGATATAAAAGAGACCTAAGGGGCAACTTTTTCACACAGAGGGTGGTATGGGTATGGAATGAGCTGCCAGAGGAAGTGGTGGAGGCTGGTACAATTGCAACATTTAAAAGGCATCTGGATGGGTATATGAATGGGAAGTGTTTAGAGGGATATGGGCCGGGTGCTGGCAGGTTGGACTAGATTGGGTTGGGATATCTGGTTGGCATGGATGGTTTGGACCAAAGGGTCTGTTTCCTTGCTGTACATCTCTATGACTCTATGACTCTTTTACAAACCTCTCCAAGGCTCGCCTCTTCCCAACTTGGATTACCTCCACAACTATGTCCCTCCAAGATCTCAGTGCTCCTTTAATTCTGGCACCATGAGTAACTTTGACTTTAATTGCTTTTCCATTGTGGGCTGGGCCTCGGCTCCCAAGGTCTGAAACTTTCTCTTTCAAACTCTCCAACTCCTCTACCATTCTTTCTCCTTTTGAGTTCTCTTTAGCACTATCCCTCTTTGCCCAAGTATTTGTTCATTTGCCATAATAACCCCTTGTGTGGTTTGGTTTCATGCTCGGTCTTTATGGTATTTGGAAGCAGAAAGAGGACAATTCTGGAACCTTAGATGCACTCGGGCCATTATGGGCAAGGTGTAGAATACTAGGCAAATGCTGTCCATCATTTACTCTGATCCAGCCCATTATCTCCCTCCTTTCCAGGTAATGAGCTTTGAGAACAAAAGTATTGAAAACCGGCAGCTTTATTCATTTGATTAGAGACTTTTGGCCACAATGGGTACCGTATCTGCTGCTGAACCAGAAGTTCCAAGTTAGAGTCCCACTCCAGGACATGATGACCCCTGAAGGTTGGTTCATTAGGGGGCCAGACAGGTTGAGTGTAAATCCTTCCAGTCCACCTGTGGCTAACAGAAAGGGTGGGAGAGAGTCCTAGGCAGCCAGAGCCTCTTGTGAGAGATTGGCAGGCTACTCCAGGAAACACTAGCTCTGGATGGAGGCACGAAAAACAGAAATTATGAAAGAAACTCAGCATCTGTGGAGAGAAACCAGAGTTAACGTCTCAAGTCCAGTGACTCTTCATCAGAACTGAAGTCTCAGTGCAGGTTTGAAGACCAGCAGCCCATCTTAGGGGACCCTACAGCCTCTAGGATTCAACACCGAGTTCAGTAACTTTGCAGCCTGATTCTGACCATCTGTGTCTTTTACCCTCCCCACATCTTGGTCCTCTCATGACACCTTTTCTCTTTATTTATTCATGGGATGACGGTGTTGCTGGCTCAGCAGCATTTACTGCCCATCCCTCATTGGCTTCTTTTCCATCTGCTACAATCAATAATCCCTTTGTGTCCCTACCCCTTTTAAATCTCTCTCTCTCTCTCTCTCTCTCTCTCTCCACCCCACCCCCCCCCCCTTTCTCTTTCTCTGGGCCCTGTCTCCACCTATCCGCTCACCTCTCACACCACCACCCCAAACTTGTTTTTAGCTTGAAATACCACCTTTTCCTCATCACTATCTGTCATCGGACCCAAAACGTTAACTATGCCTTCTCTCCATAGATGCTGCCAGACCTACTGAGTTTCTCCACAATTTCTGTTTCTGTTTCCGATCTCCAGCATCGAGAGTTCTTTGTTCCATTTCTGGATACAGGCATACAGAGTCATAGAGACATTGTCATAGAGATGTACAGCACAGAATTAGACCCTTCGGAACAACTTGTCCATATTGACCAGATCTCCTAAAGTAATCTAATCCCTTTTGCCAGCACTTGGCCCATATCCCTCTAACCCTTTCCGAATCATATACCCATCCAGATACCTTTTAAATGCTGTAAGTATACCAACCTCCACCACTTCCTCTGGCAGCTCATTCCATACATCCACCACTCTCTGTGTGAAAAATTTGCCCCTTAGGTCCCTTTTAAATCTTACCCCTCTCACCCTAAACCTATCCCCTCTAGTTCTGGACATCCCCAACCCAGGGAAAAGACTTTGTCTATTTACCCTATCCATGTTCCTCATGATTTTATCAATCTCCATAAGGTCACCCCTCAGCCTCCGACACTCCAGAGAAAATAGCCCCAGCTTATTCAGTCTCTCCCTATAGCTCAAATCCTCCAACCCTGGCAACATCCTTGCAAATCTTTTCTGAACCTTTTCAAGTTTCACAACAACATTTCTATAAAAGGGAGACCAGAATTAAACACAATATTCCAAAAGTAGTCTAACCAATGTCCTGTACAGCTGCAACATGACCTCCCAACTCCTATACTCAGTGCTCTGACCAATAAAGGAAAGCATACCAAATGCCTTCTTCACTATCCTATCTACCTGCGACTCCACTTTCAAGGAGCTATGAACATGCACTCCAAGGTCTCTTTGTTCAGCAACACTCCCTAGGACCTCATCATTAAATGTATAAGCTCCATGAGTCTCATGCATTTGTAAGTGTGAGAAGAAATCAAGAAGAAGAAGAAGAATTAGAACCATATAGCTCTGTATATGCAAGGATGGGACTAGGCAATGGTTTCTGGGGTGTACAAAGTTAAAAATCACACAACACCAGGTTATAGTCCTGATGAAGGAGCAGTGCTCTGAAAGCTAGTGTTTCTAATTAAACCTGTTGGACTTTCACCTGGTGTTGTGTGACTTTTAACATCATGCGACAAGGATATAAAAGCCAGGAAGGAGCTAGCCTTATGTTGGAGTTTTCTGCACTTGTTACCAATACTGTATGACATTTTAGTCGTTGTAATGTGAACTTCCTCTAAAGCTGAGTCTAATGCCTCACAACAGACCATCACGTATCTCAGGTGTAATATCACTAGCTGGTAAATAAAATGTTATAAATTTATTTATTATTTATGAAGAAGAATCCTTTTGTCTGCCTAAGACATTGAGTGGGTACCCTTTCTCATGTGGTATCCATAACCTAGACTAATACTAGCAAAAAGGATTCTGGCTGGACACTTACCCAGATGCTTCACAATATATGAGCGTTTCCAGCAGTTATGGAGTCACGACGAGGGGTCATAGATATCAAAATAAAACGGATGAGATTTAGAGTGGTGGAGGACAATGGCAAATGTTCCCATGTAGATAGCTGTGAGGCTCTGGAATTCATTGCTTGGTCTCAAGGCTGAGGTGGGTTATATGTCAAATGGGCTGAAAATGTGTTGCTGGTTAAAGCACAGCAGGTTAGGCAGCATCCAAGGAACAGGAAATTCGACGTTTCGGGAAAATGTCAAATGGAACTTGAGAAGGGGTGGACGTTAGCTGGACATCTGGTTTGCAATGCTGAGTGATGTCAATGCTGTGGGTTCGATTCCCACACCAGCTGTGGTTACCATGAAGGACTCTCTTTCACAAACTCTCCCCTTGCCTGTGGCACAGTGACTCTCAGGTTAAACCATCACCAGTTATGTCTCTCTAAAGAAAGAGTAACCCTGTGGTCTGGTAATACTATGGAGCCTTTAATTGCTAATATCAAATGGGAGATGTGGGTGAAGGAAGAAGGAGTTTAAAGGTTATGAAAACAGGATGTACAATTGCATTGGAGCTGAGCAGTCAGTGCCTGGGTTGTTACTTTTAGATATTTTAATCTTTATTCTCCCAAAGGCACTCTCTTTTATCCCACGAACTCCCTCCCTCCCTCCCTCCAGCCCCAGAAACTCTGCAGCCTTGCCACTATCATTGCTCATCACATCCCACCCCCATCAATCCCAGCTCCATTTAAAACAATTCCATCATTTTAGAAAAGGAAACTTTTAAACTTTTATTTGAAAGAAAGAAAAGCAAATTAGAAGATTATTTGGTAGGAAAGCCATGAGTTAATCCTGATTTGTTCACACACACATTAATTTATGGGCTATATTCCGACTTTAACAGTGACTCTGCTGAAGCAGTGATAAAGGAAACAGATGGAAGCCCAGATTCAGATGGTGCAAGTGTACAAGCTTCGTGGGAAGACAGGAGGGAAATAAAATGAATAGCTTGCGTGGGTCCCTAATGAAGTTCTAAAGCAACAGGCCAATCTGGTGTGACTGTGTGGTCTTTTCTCAGTCCCAGTTCATATTCATAATCATACAATTAAACCAGTCAAAACACAAATTCGTTTGATTTTGTTTAATGGCTCATGTACAGTTCACTGTAACGTATTGAGTGCTAGCCATTCTGTAAAGAACAACACTGAATTCAGTGCAATTTGCCTTTCAGTGACTTCAACAATGGGGAAGGTGATAAAATAATTCTCTGTTTATTTCAATGAGGTGCCAGGATTTCATAGTGGATTAAAATTGTGGCACTTTGTTAATTATCAGCTATCACAATAGATTAAATTGCTGTTGTATTGATATTGTTTGTCGCCATGTGAAGGTGAGGACTGCAGATGCTGGAGATCAGAGTCGAGAGTGTGGTGCTGGAAAAGCACAGCTGGTCAGGCAGCATCCAAGGAGCAGGAGAGTCGATGTTTCAGGCAAAAGCCTTTCATCATTACTTGTAACCATGCAGAGGAAATAAAACAGATCATGTTATTGTTTGTAAAGAGGAAGGTCAGGTTAATGATCCACTTGAGAACCCCTCATAAAAATGTAAAACAGGTTATGGTTGTGAACCACAATAATAGATGCACAATAAAGTTTGGAAATGCACAGCTACAATATCAGGGACATGAGTGAGAAATGGAATTAATGTTGCAGGTCGATGACTTTATATCAGAATCCTTTGAGTATTTCCCATGCCTTACTGGTTTTAGTTCGGACTTCCAGAATCTGCAGGACTTTATTTCTAAATAATCCTACAAAGAAAGAAGGATATTTATTTACCAAGTGCTTTCATGATGGCAAAATATCCCAGCGCACTGAAAGGCTAATATTTGAATTGTAGCCAATGGTACACTGCAGAATTTACAAGTAGCACACTCCCACAAACAGTAATGTGCTAACGATTAGGTGATCTCATTTAATGATATGGATTGAAGAATAAATATTGATTAGGATCCACTGGATGTCAAGGTGCAGTGGTAGTGATCCTACCTCTGGACAGAAGATGTCATTCAAATCATACCCCTCCCAGGATATATCATAACGTGTTGATTTAAATTGGAACCACATACGGTGTGTTCCCTGATATTCCTGGAGTCATCAGAAAAGTAAAGTATGCAGAATTCACCAACATACATGTCTTTCAGAACCAGATTTATAAAAAGAATGGATGTGCGTGTCTGCACTGAATAAAAGTTATGATTTATTGCAAATAAATAGTCCAACTGCAGGTAAATAAATATGAACCATCAGACTATTACTATCTGTGAAAGCTCTAACCTCTTCATGAACTCTCTATATACACACATACAGGTCATTCTATTATAACGCTTTTGTTGTAACACAATAGATGACACTGTTTCCAAAGTGCAAACTTTTGAAACGTGTTGGGTTTAACTCGATTACGGAGCCAACACTTTAAGCGCTGTTTCTAAAGCACGATTTTTCTATAATATGAGGTTGTGCAAGACCAGTACATCACACATTATTGAAGAACTGACTGTACAGATATACACAGGGAACAAATCTCATGAGTATTATGGATGGAGGGAAAGCTAGAAAAGATGTTCAGTGATCACTGAATTCATAGAATCCCCACAGTGTGGAAACAGGCCATTTGGCCCAACAAGTCCACACTGACCCTCCAAAGAGTATTCCCCCCAGACCCATTCCCCTACCCTATTACTTTACATTTCTCCTGGCTAATGCGCCTAATCTACACACCCCTGGACATTATGGGCAATTTAGCATGGCCAATTCATCTAACCTGCACATCTTGGGACTGTGGGAGAAAATCGCTCTGAGGAAACCCACAAAGACACGGGGAGAATATACAAACTCCACACAGATAGGCGTCCAAGGCAGGAATCGAACACTGGTCCCTGGTGCTATGAGGCAGTACTGCTAATCCCTGAACCACCTCTGTTCACAGGATCTGCTGAGATCATGTTTGTATTAATCAGAACATAACTCCTCTGTTCTGATTTCACTGGAATGCAGGACACACAGGGTGGCTGAGTAAAAAGTGAGGTCTGCAGATGCTGGAGATCAGAGCTGAAAATTTGTTGCTGGTTAAAGCACAGCAGGTCAGGCAGCATCCAAGGAACAGGAAATTCGACGTTTCGGGCCAGAGCCCTTCATCAGGAATCTGATCACACAGGGTGGCTGGTTCATTCTTAAAAAAAAGTCTGACTTATCAGTGAACAGTCACAGTTTACAATAACTGACAAAGGAAGAACAAACTGCTTTTCTTCAGGCTTAAAATGGTTTTTACTGCAGAGAAACTGAGAGAGCTCCTGAGCTAATGGAGGTCTGAAGGCCTCTCATTATCTTGCTCACAGCCCTGAGATGTTCAGGTACCTGAGACTCAGTTCCATAGAGAAGGCTTTCATCACCAATAATTAGTCACTAGCCCTGTTGCTGACTGAATCTTCATTTGTACCGTAGGCTTCAGCTCATCTGCTAGGGGAAGGTGAGGACTGCAGATGCCTGAGAGTCAGAGTCAAAATGTGTGACGCTGGAAAAGCACAGCAGGTCAGGCAACACTGAGATCCTTGTGGAGGGCGAAGGAGAACCTCTTCAATGTGGGCATCTGCACCTTCTCCTACTCCTTCTTCAACCAGCAGCTGAGTAAACACTGCTTACAATGAGTGTCAGGTTATTGCTATCAAAATGTGCAGCAACCCTCCAGCAATCCTTGGATTTTCAAACAGTTCTTTTCTCATTTTTGTTCCCAATCATAAAAACAGAAAAATAAACAGACACAGTCGTTATAATGTAATTGGAGAAGGTTTGTGTGGAAACACTGGTACACACTATTGGGCCAAATGACTGTTTTAAGGCTTATAAAATTCCATATAATTAATGTTCTGACCCACAGGAATGTAAATAATGTCAGCAATTCACACCATTTGATTGAAAGGACAGCTCCATAAGTCAATCACTGGGTTCAACAGGAGGATTTCAATATTTGATTTGAAAATGGATTAGGTCAACATCTATCCCAACAAGAGCTACTACAAAGTCTGAGGTAGCAAAGGGGAGGGGAGTGATCTGCATTGCACTGTTTCTACAGACCCAACCCCTGAAAAGTATCATGAGGTTCATGAGAGATTTAAGTGAGTGGTCAAAGGGAAGACAGTCTGAAAGCCTTCATATTTTGAGTTTTGTGCAGCACCTCACAATTTAATGCATCTTACTACTTCACGTACTCTTCACTTGGGTACCATTTGCCAGCATGCTATTGAGATTGTTATAGTTGTCACAGTTAATGAGGTTACAACATTGCAAGTTTGACTCAATTAAGGCCAGTTGGCCATTTCATTGTATTAAATTGCGTTATTAAGTATGAAACATTTAGAATTTTGCTATTTGAATGGCCAGCTGGCCAGGAACAGAATCCTTTTCATTCTTTTATAGGTTGTGGATGTCACTGGCTGGGCCATCATCTATTGTATGTGAGTTTAGAGAAGATTTGTAGCTCAGGTTGAGGTACTAAGATATTAGTGAGAGGGAGTCATGTTGTTTTATGGTTCGTTGATGTTCATGTATCCTGGTGGGTAGTTTTCTGCCTTTTTGTCCAATGTAGTGTTTGTTAGAGCCCTTACAAGGTACTTTGTAAATGACATTAGTTTTGCTTGTTGTCTGTACAGGGTCTTTCAAGTTTATTAGCTGCTGTTTTAGTGTGTTAGTGGGTTTGTGGGCTACCATGAAGTCAAGGGGTCTGAGTAGTCTGGCAGTCACCTCAAAGATGTCTTTGATGTAGGGGAGAGTGGCTAGGATTTCTGGACGTGATGTGTCTGCTTGTTTGGGTTTGTTACTGAGAAATCTGTGGACTGTGTTCATTGGGTACCTGTTCTTTTTGACCCCCTCTCACTAATAACCTCACATACGGATGAGGAAGGACACCACTTTGACTGGGACAACACATCCATCCTAGGACAAGCCAAACAGAGACACACACAAGAATTCCTAGAAGCACGGCATTCCAACCGGAACTCTATCAACAAACACATTGACTTGGACCCGATTTACCACCCCCTATCGGGAAGCTAACTGGCTTTAGAAGGACACACCAGAAACAGAATGGACGATACAGATTTGAGGGGAGATAACAAGGCACGCAGTATAACTGCTAAAAGTGATCTGACCTGAGGGGAGAGCCTTTTCAACAGCAAGTGTCTGCACAAACAATTTGCCCACAGGCTCCATCCCCAACAAACAGGCGGCTGGAAGAACACAGCAAGCCAGGCAGCATTAGGAGGAGGAGAAGTCAATGTTTCAGGTACAACCTGTGTTCTTCCAGCCTCCTGCCTATCTAGCAGAGAGAGTAAGGCAGGTTGTGACAGTGCATGGGACTCTGAGATATGAAGCCTGAATAAAGTCTCCAATTAAAATCCTTGTTATAAGTTCTAATAGTGTTTAACCTAGCTAATAGTGTATTTAATAGTATTACTGTCCTCTGTATAATTGATTGCGTTAATTTCCTTGTTGCATTTACCTTTATTTCTTGTACCTTTTGTATTGTAAGTAAACAAAGAGATCTTTTTGCCCCTGAAACACCTGCCCACTGCCTTTTTCTTTTCATATTCCTAAATAAGTCCAGTGTCTAGAACCAGGGATCAGGGTGGGGATGGGGGTGGGGTGGTGGTGGTGGGGGGATTCAAACTTAAAACCAGCAAATTACTGATTGCAAACCAGAACTCTCCATCAAGTAGCTGATGTCCTTGCTGTTCCAGGTGGTGGATGTCACAGTTTGGAATCTGCTGTTGAAGTGTTGGCTTTCATACCCTTAGGGTCATAGAGTCTGAGAGTCATACAGCATGGGTACAGACTCGTCAGTCCAACCCGTCCATGCCAACCATAATCCCAAACTACACTTTTCCCACCTGCCTGCTCTTAGCCCATATCCCTCCCAATATTTCTTATTCACAAACTTATCTAAATGCCTTTTAAACATTGTAACTGTACCCCCGTCCATCACTTGCTCTGGAAGTTCATTCTACATATGAACCACTCTTTGAGTAAAAGAATTGCCCCTGTGCCTTTTCTAATTTTTTTTCTCCTCTCACCTTAAAAACATGCCCCTAGTTATGAAATCCCCCACCCTAGGGAAAATACGCCTGCCATTCATCTTACATGGAGGGACAAAAACACTGCAGCTGCTGCAATCCCAAGTAGACAGGCAGGAGGCTGTTGGAACACAGCAAGTCAGGCAGCATCAGGAGATGCCAAAATCAATGTTTCAAGTATAAGCCTTCTTCGGAACCCTCCACCCGGAACATCGACTTCTCCACCTCTGATACTTCCTGGCTTGCTGTGTTCTTCCATCCTCTTGCCTGTCTCATTCACCTTACCCTCATGATTTAATAAACTTCTATAGTGTCACCCCTCAACCTCCTACTCTCTAGTGAAAAAAGTCCCAGCCTATCTAGCCTCTTCCCATAACCCAAACCCTTCATTCCCAGCAACATCCTGGTAAACCTCTTCTGAACCCTCTCCAGCTTAATAATATCCTTCTAATAATAGGGCAACCTGAACTGGACACAGTACTCCAGAAGAGGCCTCACCAGCATCCTGTACAACTTCAACATGACATCCCAACTCCTATACTCAAAGATCTGAACAATGAAGGCAAGTGTGCTGTGAGATATTGTGTTATGAGATATTGCTTTATACGTTATCTTTATTAACCCGCTCATCAACTCGCTATATTTTACTGCATTTTCACACCTTATCATCCCTTGCTGCAAGCAGTGTTTACCTTGGTAAAAGGTTTAAAATCACACATCACCAGGTTACAGTCCAACAGGTTTATTTGGAAGCACTAGCTTTTGCAGCGCTGCTCCTTCACCTTCCAAATAAACCTGTTGGACTATAACCTGATGTTGTGCGATTTTTAACTTTGCCCACCTCAGTCCAACACTGGCACCTTCAAGTCATAGTGACTTCTGAGTAAGTCCAGCATATAGAACAATATCATCCCCATCAAGTCTCCACAAAACATTATAATATTAATCAGTCCTTACCAACCATCTCCTGGACCTGAATAGATTAAGTACCTGTTCAATACCTTTGAACTGAGCCATTATCCCTTTAAGAAACTAACTGACAAAATAACGCTTCCATGAAATTGCATGAATAAATGAGACTCACACCAGTAAATAGTAAATCTCACAGCCCAGGGTGCAGTACTCAGTTTAATATCCTTTATTCTTTTATTAAGTACAGGTACAATTTCTAACTTATTTAGAGTATATAGACCGAGTATTTTTACTAACATTTACTAATGTAAAAGACAAAAAGACTATCACTTCCCAATTATGTAAGCAGACCAGACAGACATCCCATCAGAAGAAGCAGCCAGCAGTTAGCAAATGTTTTAATCCACTTCCTGTCTCCCAGGACAGAAGCCTTTCCAAACTTTGTGTATTAGAGATAAAAAAAAGTAACACATCGTAATGGAGTTTTAACATATGTAAAAACTGTGTCTAAAGGTGCTGTTGTAAGAACTCTATTTCAGGATTGTGTTGCTGCCTCGAACTTGCACTGAGATTGTTGAATGGAAGAGGCTATTTTCACCACTCAGTGATTTCGGTCGTTATTTGATCATGATCCCACAGTGCTCAATACCTTCTTAACCACCCTACCTACATGCAACACAAACTTCAACGAATTATGTACCTGAACCGTTAGGTTTACCGCTCTACTCTCATCAATCTTCTTGGCTACTTCCTCAAAAAACTTCCCTCACACAAAGCCACGCTGAAAATCCCTAATCAGTCCTTGCCTCTACCAACGCATATAAATCCTATGTTTCAGAATCATTTGCAACAACTCACCCACCATCAAAGTCAGACTCACAGGTCAAGAGTTTTCAGACTTGTCCTTACATCTCTTTTTAAATAAAGGCGTAACATTAGCTATTCTCCAGGCACCGTTACCTCATCTGTAGTTATAGATGATACAAATATTTCTGCAATTTCCTCCCTAACTTCCCATAAAATCCTAGAATACACTAGATCAGGTCTTGGAGACTATCACACTTATATTTTCTAGGACTTCCAGCACAACCTCATCTGTAATGTGAACTGGTTTTAAAACATCAATATTTATTTCCCTGTACTCTCTAGCCTCCACTGCTTTCTCCATAGTAAAAACTGATGTAACATATTCGTTTAATCTCTCTCTGACTTCATGAGGTTCAACACAAAGACGATCCCTTTGATCTTTAAGAGACCCTATTCTCTCTCTGGTCACTCTCTTGCTCTTAATGTACTTAGAGTTATAGAGTCTAGAGATATACAGGACAGAAACAGACCCGTTGGTCCAACTTTCCCGTGCTGACCAGATATCCTAATGTAATCCAGTTCCATTTGACAGCACTTGACCCATATCTCTTTAATCTCTTCCTATTCATATCCCCATCCAGATGACTTTTAAATGTTGTAATTGTACCAGCCTCTATCACTTCTTCTGACAGCTCATTCTGAGCATGCACCACCTCTATGTGAAAGAGTTGCTCCTTAGCTCCCTTTTATATCTTCCCCCTCTCACTCTAAATGCATGCCCTCTAGTTCTGGACTCCCCCACCCAAGGAAAAGACATTGTCTATTTACCTTATCATGCCTGTCATGATTTTATAAACCTCTATAAAGTTACCCCTCAGCCTCTGGTGCTCCATGGAAAACAGGCCCAGCTATTCATCCTCTCCCTATAGCTCAAATCCTCCAACCCTGGCAACATCCTTGTAAATCTTTTCTGAACTTTTTCAAGTTTCACAACATCTTTCCAATATAATCTCTTCGATTATCCTTAACCTTATTTACCAAGGCTATCACATATTCTTTCTTTGCCTTCCTGGTCCCTTTCTTAAGAGTGCCCCTACAAGAGATTGATTTGAACCCAGTTGTTTATCTAATAACTGATTCTTTTTTATTCTTGACTGGAATCTCATTATCTTTATTCATCTGTTGTTCTCTAATCCTACCAGCCTTACCGTTCACTGTAATAAGAACATAATGACTCTGAACTTTTGTTATCACATTTTTGAAAGCCATGATATTTAATACTTTATGTTTATGCATGTTTTTTAGAGAAATTCCTTGCATTTTTCTCCCCTAATCTTCGTCAATCAGCAAGCCATAGCAATTGCTCACTTCCGAGTCTATTGACTGTGACCCCTTTCAATTGGAGATTACACACTCCCCACACATTGAGACAGGGTTTTGAACATTTATTGCATCTGATTTTACCCAGAGCAATAGCAGAATCTTTTATTGTAATAAAAAGGTAAAGTCACCATAGTCTCATCTTTCCAATAGTGAGTGGCAACTGATGGTGAGAGTTTAACCTGAGGGTCACCACACCTCAGGCGAAAGCTGAGCTTGAGCAGGTAGGACCTTTATGAAGACCTTAGCCAGGGTGAGAATTGACCCTGAACTGCTAATGTCACTCTGCTTTGTAAAGCAGCCATCCAGCCAACTCAGCACTGTGTTTAAACTGTATCACAATGTACTGGCATGTCATCAATTATAACCTCAATACAGTACAGTAAAGGGCTTAAAGAACTGGAGAAAGGAAAATTAACAAGATAAAATAATAAAGAAAATTCAGCATATGAACAGGCCCTTCAGCCCACCAACACTGGACCAACACACAATGCCTTTCGAAAATCTTTTACCTCTATGCAACGGCACGGTGGCACAGTGGTTAGCACTGCTGCCTCACAGCGCCTGAGACCCGGGTTCAATTCCCGACTCAGGCGACTGACTGTGTGGAGTTTGCACATTCTCCCCGTGTCTGCGTGGGTTTCCTCCGGGTGCTCCGGTTTCCTCCCACTGTCCAAAGATGTGCGGGTCAGGTGAATTGGCCATGCTAAATTGCCCGTAGTGTTAGGTAAGGGTAAATGTAGGGGTATGGGTGGGTTGCGCTTCGGCGGGTCGGTGTGGACTTGTTGGGCCGAAGGGCCTGTTTCCACACTGTAAGTCTAATCTAAAAAAAAAATCTGTATTCCTCTAAACCCTACCTATTCAGACATCTGTCAAGAAGCCTCTTAAACGTTACTATTATATCTGCATCCACCAACTCCTCTAACAGCTCATTCCAGGCACTTACCATCCTCTGTGTAAAAACACCTGCCTCTCGCATCTCATTTAAACCTACTCCCTTGTACCTGAGGCCCACATCCCTCTTGTAATTGACATTTCTACCTCTACTATCCATGCCTCTCATAATTTTGTAAACTACTAATAGGTTGTCTCTCATCCTTTGATGATCAAGTGAAAACAAACAAAGTTTGTCCAATGTCTCCTCACAGCTAATACCCTCTAAATCAGGCAATAACCTGGTAAACCATTTCTGTACCCTCCTCAAAGCCTCCACATACTCGGCTCTGTCCTCTGCAACTGGATCCTTAGCACTGACTGCAATCAGTGAAGATAAGTAACTGCACCTCCTCCACAATTACCCTCGACACTGGAGCCCCCAAAGGATGTGTTCTCAGCCCCCTGCTATATTCCCTGTACACCCATGTCGCCAAAACCTGAACAAACGCCATCTACAAGTTTGCTGACAACACCACTGGTGAGGATGGATATCAAACAACGATGAGTCAGAATACAGTGAAGAATCAGAGGGTTTGGTGACATGTTGCAACAATAACAACATTTCCCTCAATGTTGGAAAAACAAAAGAACTGATATCGACTTCAGAAAGAAAGGAGGAGAACACAAACCCATCTACATCAACAGAGCAGAGGTGGAGAGGGAGGAGAGCATCAAATTCCTAGGAGTGACAGTAACCAGCAACTCATCCTGGACTTCCCATGTTGATGCAATAGTCAAAAAGGCACAACAGCTCCTCTTTTTCCTCAAGCAGCTTAGGAAATTCGGCATGTCCATAAGGATCCTCATCAGCCTTTACAGATGCACCATTGAGAGCACACTATCCAGGTGTACAACGGCCTGGTACAGCAACTGCTCTGCCCAGGACTGTAAAAACTACAGAAGGTGGTGTGCACAGCTCAGACCATGATGGAAGCTAACCTCCCATCCATGGACTCCATTTATAATTCCCGTTGCCACCGAAAGGCTGCCAACATCATTAAAGACCCCTCCCACCCGGGTAATGATCTCATACAAGCTCTTCTTGTCAGGCAGGAGATACAGAAGCTTAAACACACGCACCAACAGGTTCAAGAATAGCTTCTTCCCAGCCATTATTAGACTGATGAATGCACTCTCTAACATCAAATAATGTTGATCTTGTTAATGTTGACCTGTATGCCTCACACTGTTTAAGCACCGGATGGTATGTCCTTGCTGGCTATGATCTGCCTGTACTGCTCACAAAACAAAGCTTTTCACTGTACTTAGGTACACATGACTACAACAAATCAAAATCAAATCAACATTCCAAATGTGGCCAAACCAAAGTTCTATACAGCTGCTACATGACTTGCCAATTGTTTTTACTCTCTGCCCTGACTGATGAAGGCGGCATGCCATATGCCTTCTTGACCATTTGTGCCGCAGGCAGACCTCTACGTTCTAACAGGTGATTGACCTATACGGCTAGATCCAACTAACATTGATTAGATTACTTACAGTGTGGAAACAGGCCCTTTGGCCCAACAAGTCCACACCGACCCGCCGAAGTGCAACCCACCCAGACCCATTCCCCTACATTTACCCCTTCACCTAACACTACAGGCAATTCCCCTAACCTGCACATTTTTGGACTGTGGGAGGAAACCGGAGCACCTGGAGGAAACCCACGCAGACACGGGGAGAATGTGCAAACTCAACACAGTAAGTCGCCTGAGGCGGGAATTGAACCTGGGTCTCTGGCGCTGTGAGACAACAGTGCTAACCACTGTGCCACCGTGCCGCCCACTGAATGTTGATGCTATTAAGATTCTGCCATTTACTGTATACTTCCCTCCTGCATTCCCTTTCCCAAAATGCAGCACCTTGCATTTCTCCAGACTAAATTCTATCTGCCATTTCTCTGCTCTAGTCTCCAACCTATCCATATCTTGTTGTATGCTCCGGCAACCCTACTCATTATCCGCAAGCTCCCCTTATGTTTCTGTGGCCCACAAACTTACTTATCAGGCCATCTATACTCTCCTCCAACTCATTTATATACATTATAAAGAAGGGGTCCCAGTGTTGATCTGTGCAGAACATCACTGGTCATGGATCTCCAGTCAGACAAACACCCTTCCACCACTAGTCTCTGTCTTCTGTGACTGAGCCACGGATGTTTGGATCTTTTGGTGAGGAAGGTCTATATGCACCATCCAATACATCAGGCTTTTCTTCAAGCAGCACCTTCGAGTTTCGAATATCCACCAGCGCAGACAAATCAACAGCATATTCATCAATGCAGTAAACCCAAGACAGCATGTCACCCACCCTCAGTACGACAGTGAAATGTCAGGTGGAATTATGTGCGGAAGTGGTGATAATAAGGAAATCACTTCCACACAGCATCAGTGTGTTTCAGGGGAAACTAGAAAACCAGAGGAGTGAGACAGGGATTGAGGGATATGGGATTAGTTGAAGTGAATAGATTAGAGTAGGAGCCAAAATAAAAACAGAGTGTGCTGGAAAAACTCAGTAATTCTGTCAGCATTTGTAGAGAGAAAACAGAGTTAACATTTTAAGTCCAGTGACCCTTTGTCAGAACTTTCTGTGTGTTTATATTAGAGTGGGATATGAATTATGTGGAGATAACAACTCTGTGTGTGTGTATGCATGTGTGCGTGTCTGTGTGACTACGTGTACTTGTGTGTGTCTGTGTACATGTGTGTGTGCCTCAATGTGTGTGCGTGTCTATGTCTCTGAGTTGTGTGTGTGTCTGTACGTACATGTCGATAGACATATTTTCATTCAGACCTAATGAACCATCAAACTGCATATCTTTGCAGCTCAAAACAAAATCTTTCCTGGATGCCTGAACGAATAACATTTTTTCTTCCACTTACAGTACATCAAAATAATAGAAACATGATTGAGGGATGTTCCATTGTCAATAGAACACAATACTATAAGGTCCAAGCATTGATCCATGGGAGCCACAGTGTCTCAGGCACTTTGCAGTGAGGGTTTGTTCAATATTCTTATTAACAACCCAGCCAGAATTCTAATGCCAAACAGCAGAAAATGCATAAGACATGTGTTTAGTGACAGATGCTGAAGCAAGAAGACAAAGCACAGCTATTGATCAATTCATGCTTCAGGAAAGGGACATGATGAGGAAGAAACTGAATTGTCAAATATAAATGACTCTGCGTGGCTAGTTCCTTTGTACAAACATGTTCCCCATCTGTAGATTTAGAAAAAGCAAGTTAAATATTGTCTTCAGGCTTGGCACCTAATCAGTTTGTTTGGTGTCATTCCAATACAGAACCAGTATGTTGGGCTGAATGGTCTCTACCTACAGTCCTAATTGAGTGTGGGAAACAGAAAAGAAAGCAATCAACTCCTCGTTAGTCTAGTCTTTTAAAATCCTTGTCTGCCATCAGGGTTTTCATTTCTTGACAATATAATGTGAGAGTGGGCATTAATTCTCTTTCCCGTTTCATGAGCAGCACATCTACCAGTTAAGTTAATCCAAACCCAATGGGAAATTTTCAGAAGAAATTTCATTTGCCCGAGACCGCAGGAAGAACTGACTGCTTCATGAAACAGCTGAGGTAAATAGCATAGCATTTAAGGGAAAGCTTTGATAAGTATATGAAAGATGTGCTGATAAGGTGAGATGAAGTAGATTGAGAGGTGGCTTGCAAGGAGCATAAACATGGACCAGTCAAATCAAGTGGCCGGTTTGAGCTGTAATGTCTGTGTAAAGTTAAGTATGTTGACATTTCTGACCAAACCACATAAAGAGAGCAGAAGGAGGGAACTAATGGTGAGAGATAAAGAGAAGGAGAATATGCCCCATGTAGCTTAATGAGCCTGGTGTACCAGCCTTCGTTAGAAGGTGTTCGTTGGCTTCAAGCAAAATTCGATTTGAATTCCTGGCTTGAAGGCAGCATTTCAGGAAGCAGCACAGTAGCTCAGTGGTTTGTACTGCTGCCATAGTGCATCAGGGATCTGGGTTCACTTCCGCCCTTGGGCGACTGTCTGGATGGAATTTGCACATTCTCTCCCTGTCTGTGCGGGTTTCCTCCAGTTGCTCCAATTTCCTCCCACAGTCCAAGCTGTGAAGGTTGACCATGCTAAATTGTCCATAGTCCCCAGGGATGTGCAGGCTAGGTGGATTAGTCGTGGAAAATGCAGGGTTACAGGAATAGAGTAGGTTGGTGATGATCTTCAGAGGGTCAGTGTGGACCTATTGAGCTGAATGGCCTGCTTCTGCACCATAGGGATTCTATGATTCAGAGGCATATATCCAATATCTGTAAAGTAATCGAAGGGCTGAAGGCCACAGGAAAAATCCAAGCTTGGGTTTTTAAATGACTGGCCCAGTTGTGCCATTATCTGATCACAAGCTGTGGTGGGAGCTGTACACATACTCAGAGAGAATAGTTTTTAATGTACACATTTACCGGCAAAGTGTTCTTCCAGAAATACAATGTGTTGCGATACCTGTGGAAAGTCTTTTGGCAGTCGATTTGTTTTAAACTGCGGTAAATGGTTGCTGAGCAGTTGCACGTTTATAAAAAAAGATACACAGACTTCATAAATCTAAGTCCAACATAGTCAGATTGCAGGAGAGGAAGGCTGGGCATTTTCTTTTTATTTATTCACGGGATGTGGACATTGAGCCAGCATTTATTATCCATCCCTAGTTGCCCTGGAGAAAGCCGTGGTGAGCTGCCTTCTGAACCACGACTGTCCATTTAGCGCACACACAGCCACAGGTTGGAGATGAACGCCAGGATAGTGAGTCAGCAACAGGGAAAGGACAGCAATAGATTTCTGAGATAGAATGGTGATGGCTTGGGGGGATCATTTTGTCTTGGCAATTCTACACAAATAACAAGTAAGGTTTAGAGTGTGGTGAATACATTAATGCGTTACATCATTCTGGCCCTTAACAAAACTTCACCTATTGTAACAGTGCCAACACCTTCACATCTGGTACAGTGGCTCAGTGGTTAGCACTGCTACCTCACAGCATCAAGGACCCAAGTTCAGTCCCACCCTCGGGCGACTGTGGAGTTTGCACGCTCTCCCCCTGTCTGCATGTGTTTTCTCAGGGTGCTCTGGTTTTCCTCCCACAGTCCAAAGATGTGCAAGTTAGGTAGACTGGTCATGGGAAATTGCCCATATACCCCAGTGATGTAAGAGGTTAGCCAGGGGAAATGCAGGGTTACAGGAACACGGCTGGGTCTGGGTGGGATGCTCTTGAGGGGGCGGTGTGGAGTTAATGGGCCAATGGACCTGCTTCCACACCGTAAGGATTCTTTGTTCCAGAAAAAGCCTTGAGTAATGGGGTGTCATTCCCACTACATGACACAGAGTTTAAATGCAGCCCCGCGTGATAATGCAACAACTCATGCCCCAAGTTGGATCTCACAGGAGTGTTCATATGAGTGAGAGCTCAGAATGGAGGCCAAGTGCACAGCCCAGTCTGCCTTCATTACAGTAGGAGCGAGGTGTCTGTGACTTGAGGCTGTGTCTAATTTATCCCACACACTTGCAACAGGCTGCTGGACACAGGCTGCTGGACATGGGCTGATGTACATGGGCTGCTGGGCATGGGTTGCTGGACACGGTGGAAGAATGGAACAACAACTTCTGCCGAATGTCACTGTCACAGTTAACAACATTTTAACTGCCTGCAAATGTTGTACCCACAGCCTGGCAATTACCAGCAACAACTCCTACTTATAGCAGCGGACTGTGACCACAGACAGCTTTCTGCCAGCCAATGAGATGATGGGTTGGCAGCCAGTCGAAGATTTGATTAGTCTGATGAAGTGGGCAATGGAAAACCAACTGATGCTAGAAGCTAAGGGAGCAATCAATTATTTAGATGTTGTATGGCCTTAAAATCTAATCTCAATGTTTGCTTTCCATTTGACAACTAAATATATCAATCTGAAGCCTATTTATTATCCTTGGTCTTAGCTATAGAAATAAATGCAGAAAGTGAGGGGTGAGAAAAGGATTGGTCAGTCTCCTTCTCTCTCTGGCCTCTACCAGCCTAGAAACCAAGAGTTTTCCAGACATTGGGCAATGTGACAGAGGTTGAAAGGATAGGCCAATGGAGGGGGCTACACTGGTTTGGATCAGGCACAAGGTACAAGGATGGGAAGGGAGTCATGGAGAAAATGGCTGAGAGTGGAAGCAGAGGATGCAATGGGATGGGGTGCTAGGCATGAGGTAGGTGGACTACAAACCGCAAGGCAAAACCACTGGTAGTAGTTGGGGCACACTTTGAGCAGGTTCTCTTCATGGGTCAGGGAATGCAAGTTGTGATGGACAGGGTGGTAAAGAAGGCATTTGGCACGCTTACCTTCGTTGGTCAGAACACTGAGTATAGAAATTGGGACGTCATGTACAGAGCATTGGTGAGGCCACTTCTGGGATACCGCATACAATTCTTGTAGTCCTTCTATAGGAAGGATTTTGTGAAACTTGCAAGGGTTCAGAAAAGATTTACAAGGATGTTGTCAGGGTTGGAGGGTTTGACTTATAGGGAAAGGCTGAATAAGCTAGGGATGTTTTACCTGGAGCATCGGATGCTGAGGGATGACCTTATAGAGGGTAATAAAATCATGAGGGGCATGGATAGGGTAAATTGCCAAGGTCTTTTTCTCAGGGTAGGGGAGTCCAAAACTAAAGGGCATAGGTTTGAGGTGAGAGTGAAAAGATTTAAAAGGAACCTGAGGGGCAATGTTTTCACGTACATGGTGGTGCATGTATGGAATGAGCTGCCAGAGGAAGTGGTGGAGGCTGGTACAATTACAACATCTAGATGGGTATATGAATAGAAAAGGTTTTATGGGATAAGGGCCAAATGCTGGCAAATGGAACTATATCAGACTGGTAGGCATGGAAGAGTTGGACTGAAGGGCCTGTTTCCATGCTATCTGACTCTATCACTGCCAAACTGGACAATTGACAACAGTTCCATTGCCATCATTAGCTTCCTAATTCCAGGTTTTTATTAAATTCAAAAGCCACTATTTGCCTTTGTATGATTTGAACTCAGGTCTCCAGAGAGTTTCTGGATTGATAGCACAACAATGCCAAGAGGCGATCATTTCCAATGTGAGTGCAATTCCCTATATCAGACCAATGTGGTTTAGCCACTGTTGTAAAGTAGCAGAATATATAGCTGTCAGTTTGAACATTGCAAGTTCCAACAACAGCAATAAACCGGGAGAATTGTGTTCCCCCCAATGGTGGGAGGAAGGTGACAACAAGGGGGAATAATGCTTGGCCCTGGCGAATTACCCAATCCCTTCACACCATGTTACTAACTAACCTCGGGGAAACGTTCTCAACCTGCTGCCAATTCAGTGTCAGCCAATGGCTCCTTAAGGGCCTCAACTCCCCAGCTCTCTGAAAGAAGGACAGCTTTCTGACCAGGAAACCAGGGTGACCTGCCTCCCAGATTGGATGGATGTCCTCTGACTCAGTAGCAGCTTTGGGCGACTTGGGAAGGCCAGTGTCAGGGCTGACAATAAAGAAATCTATGAGTCTTAATGAACTGATTGGCACATGATAGTTTGGGTTTGTCCAGTGGTGGATGGTGGTGTGTGATTGCCACCTATTATGCTCACCCCTGCATCAATAATTAAATAATAAATCACACTATCTGTGTCTTTAGAGGTGTTGGGTGAGGGAATTGGTTAGCCCAGTTGGCTAGCTTTGTGGTGTAGAGTGATGGTAACAGCATGGGTTTAATTTCTGCACTGCTGAGGCTGCCAGAAAAGTCCCTCCTTCTCATCTTCCCCCATCTCAGGTGCGGTTACCCCCAGGCGAAACCACCACAAGTTGTCTCTCTCTGATGAGCAAGTTGGGCTGTGGAGTCTGTACCACACCTTTTATTGGTCAGCACAGCCAGCAATCTTGCCTTCCAATTTTGCATGTCTACATGGGAAAATGGATGTGTTCTCAATTTACTGTCTCACCTAAAACACAGTACCTGTGTCAGTGCAGCACTCCATCTGTCTCACTGAAATAGAACATAGAACATAGAACACGGAACAGTACAGCACAGAACAGGCCCTTCAGCCCATAATGTTGTGCTGACCATTGATCCTCATGTAAGGTAAACCTAATGTATGAATCCTCAAATTTCTGTGACCATATGCATGTCCAGTAGTCTCTTAAATATCCCCCATGCTCTCGCTTCCACAACTGCTGCTAGCAACGCATTCCATGCTCTCATAACTATCTGCGTAAAGAACCCGCCTCTGACATCCCCTCTATACATTCCGCCAAACAGCTTAAAACTGTGACCCCTCGTGTTAACAATTTCTGCCCTGGGAAAAAGTCTCTGGCTATCAACTCTATCTATGCCTCTCATTATCTTGTACACCTCAATTAGGTCCCCTCTCTTCCTTCTTTTTTCCAATGAAAAATGTCCGAGCTCAGTCAACCTTTCTTCGTATGATAAGCCCTCCATCCCAGGCAGCATTCTGGTAAATCTCTTCTGAACCCTCTCCAAAGCATCTACATCTTTCCTAGAATAGGGCGACCAGAACTGGACGCAGTATTCCAAGTGCAGTCTAACCAAAGTTTTATAGAGCTGCAACAAGATCTCACTGCTCTTAAACTCAATCCCCCTGTTAATGAAAGCCAAAACACCATATGCTTTCTTAACAACCCTGTCCACTTGGGTGGAAATTTTAAGGGATCTATGTACCTGCACACCAAGATCCCACTGTTCCTCCACATTGCCAAGAATCCTGTCTTTAATCCTGTACTCAACTTTCAAGTTCAACCTTCCAAAATGCATCACTTTGCATTTATCCAGGTTGAACTCCATCTGCCACATCTCAGCCCATCTCTGCATCCTGTCAATGTCACGCTGCAGCCTACAACAGTCCTCTGAACTGTCAACGACACCTCCAACCTTTGTGTCGTCTGCAAACTTGCTAACCCATCCTTCAATCTCCTCATCCAAGTCATTAATAAAAATTACAAAGAGTAGATGCCCAAGAACAGAGCCCTGTGGAACACCAATCACCACTGACTTCCAGGCAGAATATTTTCCTTTCATTACCACTCGCTGTCTTCTGTCGACCAGCCAATTCTGTATCCAGACAGCTAAATTTCCCTGTATCCCATTCCTTCTGACCTTCTGACATAGGGAACTTTATCAAATGCCTTGCTGAAGTCCATATACACCACATCCACCACTCGACCCTCATCAACTTGTCTAGTAACATTCTCAAAGAAATCAATAAGATTAGTGAGGCATGACCTGCCCCTCACAAAGCCGTGCTGACTGCATTTAATCAAGCCATGCTCTTCCAGATGGTCATAAATCCTATCCCTCAGAATCCTTTCTAACACCTTGCAGACGACAGACGTGAGACTGACTGATCTGTAATTGCCTTTCTTGAAGAGAGGAATTACATTTGCCTCCCTCCAGTCCTCAGGTACGACTCCAGTGGAGAGCGAGGATGCAAAGATCTTCGCAAGCGGCAAAGCAATCACATTTCTCGCTTACCAAAGCAGCCGAGGACAAATCTGGTGCCGAGGACAAATACTATATAATATCTGTACAGGGAGACCTGTATTTGTGACCTTATAATTGGAGAGGTTGGTGTTTGAGTGATAAAGGTATAACCAATAACTGAACTACGTAGCATTAGATATAATACATTACCTTCATAGGGCATCATTGCACTGCATAACATCAGTTTACTAGCTTTATAAGTGACAGCATCAGGTCGAGTAAGCCCTACTAATCTTCAATGTACAAAAAGTGGAAAAATGTAACCAGAATTACGTTTATGGGAGCAATAAATTTCCTTTAAATTCATGGCATTCTTATAGGAATGTAAACAAGGTTCACTACAAATCTTAAGCAAGAACAACAAATTGCCAGTTATCATTTACTCTCCTAATAAGACAGTCTTTGATGCTGTTTTGTGCTTTGTGATGTGCTACTCTATATACCAAAGGTAGTAGGGCCCATTGGCTAGCCATGAGTAGTCTTCAGGCTGCCTCATTTCATCTCCCACCTACACCCCCATCCCCCACTACCATACCAGGCCCTGGAGTTGAACACATCCGTCTCCAATAGGGGCGTCTGTACAGAGGCAGCAACGAGAGCTGCGCCCCAGGCCCTGGCCTGTGTCACTAAGATCTCTGGAGAAAGTGAGGACTGCAGATGCTGGAGATCAGAGTTGAAAGGGGTTGCACTGGAAAAGCACAGCAGGTTGGGCAGCATCTGAGGAGCAGGAGAGTCAATGTTTTGGGAAGGACTCTTACAGCCACCACCACCATGTGGCCCTTTTTGTCTGTGTTCAGTTCCTCGTAGATGTGGGCTCAACCCCCATTTACACCCTGGGGCCCACTTACCTGGATGATAATGTGAAAGCAGAGAACGCATCTTTATACTTGGCCAACAAGTATGTAAGGGGAACATTGGGCTCCCCAGCAAGATATCTGCTAGGGGAAGTATTGATTGGTTTCTACATGGACTCCAGGACCGTAGTTCAGATTGACCAGAGTGAACCGTGCTTTATTTGCAATTGATGGAATGGATTTTTCACTTTGTGCGATTGCCCCACTCTTAGTTGTAGTGCCAACATTCACTTTCTCCATAAAACTATCACCTCGACAGAAGGAGGAAACAAAAATGGGCTCGGGTGATCCAAATAATGATGGTGGGATGTTGAAAGAGAAATCAACACCAAAGAACCTTGAAAGAATACTGTCACTTCCTCAACAGCTTTTGGAAGGGACATTAAAGACATTTCCAAAGCTGCTGACAGGATCTGAACCCAAATTTGCTTTTATCTGCTGTCAGGATCTTCCTGTTGTGCCTGTTTGTAAGTTTGGCATATACAGCACAAAATGCTATCGTCAACATTTTTATTATCTTCATTCCCAAGTTCATTGAATCTCAGTAAGTGCAAACTTTGACACTGGTGTGACCATTGTTCCCTGCGTTGGCTTTATCCTTAGGGGCTATATTATTAAAAGGCTCAAGCTTGGTACCTGAGGCACAGCACACCTTTTATGATCTGCAGTGGGGTTTCTTTATTGTGCTTCTCTACACTGTTCATTGCTGTCTGTGAAAGTATTAAACTTGAGGGCATTAATATACCATACACCACAGGCCCTTCACTTACAATGGCTCACAGAAATCTAACAGCAAGATGCAATGTCAACTGTTTGTGCAGAATCAGTGAGTATGAGCTTCTCTATGGATCAGATGGGATCACGTATTTCAGCCCTTGCTTGGCTATTTGCTCAAAAGTTGTCAATGAAAGCACAGGGGTAAAGAGCTACACTGACTGAACCTGTGTTCAAAGCCGGCGGGTGATAATGCCCCTTACAGCCAGTCAGAGAAATCAGTTCCTATTGGTTACTGTGAAAACATATTTGATGGTTGTGCTGTGTCAGACATGCAAAACACTGATCCTTTTCCTGATATTCCTGTTCATCAACACCCTCATAACAGCTTGTGCACAGCCAGCAGTAACCATAGTAACGTTCAGGTCTGTAGATGATTGAGAGAAACCTTTTCCTCTGGGAATGCGATTTGAGCCCACCTGGGGAAAACCCAGTTTGGAGCATGTGCAGGCCCATGCTTTAAGAAAGAACTGTAATGTTAGACTTTCTAAATTTATTTCTTTATTTTTCCACTTTTACACTAAGCAGATTGTAATGCTGAACTTTTTAACTTATTTATTTATTTCTCTACTCCTGTAACTAAGGTTTTGTACCTGGGTATCTTGTACCTAAGATGGCGCTGGGTGCAGTGACATTGCACACTTTGCACTGTACTCTTGTAGCTCATACTTGAGTACATATGACAATGAAACAGAAGTCTAAATCTAAGACCTTGTACTGTTACAAACCCTTGGAGCCCGGAAGGAAGAGGGAACTTGTTTTTCTGCGGTATCTGGTTATCCATCGCACTCTACAGTCAATGAGGTGATTTGAAGTGGACATCGGAACACAGGAACAGGAGTAGGCCGTCAGGCCATTGAGACTGTTCCACCATTCACTGCAATCATGGCTGATCTGTGGCCGAACTCCAAATACCTGCCTTTGGCTCATATTCCTTAATATTTACACTTAACAAAAAAATTATCTATTTCAGAGTTAAAACTAATAACTGATCCAGCATCCATTGCCATTTGTGGGAGAGAGTTCCAAACCTCTCCCACCTTTTGTGTGTAGAGGTGCTTCCTAACATTTCTCCTGAACGGTCTGACACTAACTTTTAGACTATGCCCCCTTGTTCTAGCATTCTCAAGCAGTGCAAGTAGTCTATATTTATCTATGCTGTCTTTTCCTGTGAATATCTTAAAGGCTTTAATCAGATCACCCCCCTTAACCTTCTAAATGCTAGAGGAAAGAAGCCTGAATTTCGATAATCTTTCCTCATAACCCCTGAAGCCCAGCTATTATTCTGTGGATACTGAAAATCAGAAACAAAAACAGCAATTGCTGGAAAAACTCAGCAGATTCTTAATTTTATACCATTCTTTTTCCCAAAATGGATCATCTCACACTACTTTTCATGAACCTCATCCATCTGCCCACTCCACCAGCTTGTCTACATCCTTTTGGAATTCTGCACAGTCCTCATGGATAAATGCTCCCAAGTTTTGTGTCATGTGCAAACTTTGAAATTGTCCCCTGACAGCCAAGATTTAGATTATTTCATTTATGCATCAAGAAATGCAAGAGTCCCAACACCGTTTCCTGGAAAACATCTCCACAAATCTTCCTCTGGCCTGAAAGCACCCATTAACCATCACTCTATGTTTTGTAAACCTCAGCCAATTGTATATCCATGTTGCAACTGATCCATTTTAATTCTATGGTCTATAACTACCATCGCAACTCTATTGTGTGGCACTTGTGTGAAATGCATGCTGTGTGTACGAGTCCATATGTAGTGCATCGTCATGTTTTCCCACATTATCCCTTTCTGTTACCTCACCAAAAAGAAAGTCCAACAAGTTCGTCAGGAAGACTTTTCCTCCACAGATCCTTGCTGCCTTTAGTGAATCAATGCACATTTTTCCATGTGACTGTTAACTCTGGCTCAAATAATAGTAACTAACAATTTCCCCTCTGTCAAAATTAAATAGACTGGCCTGTAAACTCCAGACTTATCTTTACAATCTCTTTTGAACCAGGACATGATTCTCTAGTCCTTTGAATCCTGGGAAGATTGAAGGATATTTGACAGTCCCTCTGCAGTTTCCCCTCTCACCTCCTTCATGTGCTTTGGTGCTACCCTCTCCCATATCAACTTTAAGTGTCGTCAGCTCATTTAATAGCTCCACATCAACCACTTAAATCCCTTCTAGGGACTAGGTTTCCTAGTCTGTCACCATAGCCTGGAGTGCGTTCAGCTCACAGGTGGGTAAGGTAATCACTTAACCCTAGCTATGCCTCTTGCAAATCCCCATTTCAGTCTCTATTAGGATCAGTAAAGGACCAGAAAAGTAACATTAAAAATGGAGGGAATCTACAAGGAGGAGTACTTGGTCTTTTCATGAACTATGGCATGGTTTAGTTTGTAAATTTAGTTCTCAATGTTTTATTAGGTGTCTTTTATTTGAGCATTTTGTTATGTAAAGGTCAGTGACAGAGGGAAGGCAGGGTGTTGCACTCTCAATGAATGGGGAGCTGGTATTGGAGTTGCTTCCCCGATGCTGCAGGCAGCAGAGTCAATCACTTGCAGCCGGAGAAGGTTCCATTAGCTGCCTTCTCTCCTTGCCCCCACTGCCTCTCCACCCATTTCCTCTTTCTCGTCAGCTGTTTGCCAGTGGGAACTCCTCTGGTTTGCTTGGGTAGTTCACCTGTAAATGGCACAGGAGGTTTTTACCGATAAAGGTGGGTAACCAGCATTGGCAGGCTGCTGGTCTACTGTGATACACTGGAATAAGATCAGAAGACCATAAGCCATAGGAGCAGAAATTAGGCCATTCAGCCCATCAAATCCGCTCCACCATTCAATCATGGCTGATAAGATTCTCAACCCCATTCTCCCACTTTCTCCATGTAACCCTTGATCCCCTTGATAATCAAGAACTTATCTGTCTTAAATATACTCAATGACCTGGCCTCCACAGCCTTCTGTGGCAGCGAATTCCATAGATTCACCACTCTCTGGCTGAAGACATTTCTCCTTATCTCTTTTCTAAAGCATCTTTACTTCATTCTAAATCTGTGCTTTTGTTGTCCTAGACTCTCCAACCAATGGAAACATCTTCCCAACATCCACTCTGTCCAGGCCATTCAACATTCTGTAAGTTTCAATTAGATTTCCCCCATAGCTTTCAAATTTCTATCAAGTATAGACCTAGAGACCTCAAACATTCCTCATAAGTTAAGCTTTTCAACCCTGGGACCATTCTTGTGAACCTCTTCTAAATATGCTCCAGGGCCAGAACATCCTTCCTGAGATATGGGCCCAACACTGTACACAATACTCCAAATGTGGTCTGACCAGAGAATCCCCTTGGAATACTGGTGTTGACAGTTATAATGGCAGCAGTTTCAGCCTGCCTAGCTACAAGCTGTGAAAACCTCTGCTAAGATGGCAATGGAGTAGGGGTTCTGACTCCCTCACGGGGCTCATCTTCTCCGCCAGCTTCTCTTTTCATTTCTTTTCTTTGTTTTCTCTCTTTTCTCATTTTCAAATCCCCTCTTCTCTTTCATTTTGCTTACCTCTCGGGTTGAAGAGCTCTGGTTGAAGATTCTCCGTTGTGGTGATGGCCTCAGAGTCAAGTTGGAGTTCCCGGTGTCTTCTCCAAGCATGAGGCGGTCCTAGTGCCAACTCAGGTTGCCATGGTGGAGGGGAGTTTGGGTTCCCGGCAGCTTTTGCGTCCAACGCAGATTCATGGAGGCGACGACCGAGGTGGGTTTGGGACCAGTACGAGAGCCGGTGGCGAGGTGAGAGTGTCAGTGGAGACATGATGGTGCCAAAGAGCTGGTGATCTTGGTTCTAGTGGTGGCACATTGGCAAAGGGGACTCATGTTTGGCCACCAGGCCCATAGTCCACAGAGCAGCACTAAACACTTAAAGTCTAGCACTTTTTCTTTATTTCTTTATTTTCCTGCCTTTATATTCTACATTTTTGGCTTATTTTCCAGTGTTTTAGATGGCACCAGAGAGTGGCAATGTTACTCAACACTTGTCATTATATTTTGCAACAGAATACACATGACAATAAATAAATCAAATAAGTCAAATCAAATGCCTTCAGTTTAGTCACAACAGTATCTAATTTCAAGGGTAGAATATTGCAGATGTAACCGTAAATAGTCTTCTAGCTTGCTTACTGACGTGACTGAACATCACAACCATAACTGACTGATGACACTGACTCCATTACACTGAGATGATGACTGAAAGTGAGGAATGTCACATGATGTGATATCCTGTAACAGTCTCAAAGGGATAGTTCCTGCATGTTCTGGAATGTGTGCCATAGTACAACAGACTTTAAGGCATTCTCAAACAGATCCATCACTACAGTGAAGTCAGTCTTAGTTCATTGAGACAGCCAAGTTCAACGAATGAGTGGATCTAACCAGCTCAACCTTAGTACAACAGAAGCCCCCATGTCTGGGCAGTATGAACAGTCAAGAAAGGGTTAACATAGCTTGAAAATGCAGTGGGAAAGTAACTAAGACAGGCCACATTGCTGTAAATTGGGAGACAATGATTAACTCAGTAAAGATTTGACCTTGATACTTGCACTGATCTTTCCTGATACTAATTATGAATTGAACATCTCAATTATCTATAGCCCAGCACTTACACTTCCAGGCAAAGGCATGAAAGGGCAATTTAACATATCCAGGCTACTCCCAGAGCGCAGTTATTGAATCCTAGAAATGTCAAGGGCTGGAAATGATCATCTTGATGCAATAGTATCTTCAACACTGTTATTCCTAACTGTCATAGAGTCATACAGTATGGAAATAGGCTCCTCAGCCTAACTCATCCATGCTGACCAGATTTCCTAGACTGAACTAATCCCATTTGCCAGTGTTTGAGATTAGATTAAATTAGATTCCCTACAGTGTGGGAACAGGCTCTTCAGCCCAACAAATCCACTCCAAACCTCCGAAGAGTAACCCACCCCTCCCCGTCTGACTAATGCACCTAACACTATGGACAATTTGGCATGGCCAGTTCACCTGGCCTGCATATCTTTGAGAGGAAACCGGAGCACCTGGAGGAAACCCACGCAGACACAGGGAGAATGTGCAAACTCTACACAGACATATCTCTCTAAATCTTTCCTATCCATGCACCTGTCAAAACATCTTCCAAATGTGATTGTACCCACCTCTACCATTTCAGTGATCAAGGGTCACTTTTTGTACAGTATTTCAGCCGAGGTCCCTATGACTGCCGCATGTTGGTGGAATATGACGCAGACAGCCGAAGGAATATTTATAATCAATTCATTTGAATAACCTGTAGTGAAAACTAATATCAGTAATATGCAGGAATCAGTAACTGTGTTTATTGGGCTATTGTAAAAGTTCATCCAGTTCTTTAATATCCTTTTGGCTGTTGAAGGAAACCTGCTACACTAACCTGGTCTGACACATTTATGTTTTCACCAGACCCCCAGGAATGTGCTTGGATCTGAAATGGCCCATCATGTCGATCAGTTGTACTAAACTGTGCAACAAGGTATAGTATCTTCACCTCGATAAGGACTTCAAATTGAGCTCTTTCTGACTGAGTTGAGCCTGGGACCCTGAAGAATTCCTGCAAGAAGGTTCGAACACCTCGTGTGATGTCGGGCCAGCCCAGGCTCCAATGGAAATCTTGCTCCCATTTCCCTCCGCCATTACACTACACTTCCAGTCTCTTTCAGCATTGGATTGACTTGGTGGCGAGTGATGGAAAATAGGAAGCAGCGGGGATGTTGAAGCTGTGGCTGCTGGAGCAGTCTCAGACTGTGTGGGAAGGACGTCGAGGTTGGAGTTGAGTTTTTGGGCCTAGCCTGAGGCAGATATTAGGAGTATGGAACCAGTCTGAGTTTTACTTGAAAGCCTGGAGGATAGATCTGATTTTAATCTCATGCATGTTGGGGTTTCTGTATGATGTTGTGTGAACAGAAAGCACTCCTAGGTCATAGTTTACAAAAATCTCTGTTCTAAGCTTGGAGGTTGCACAATAAAACAGAATACATGCCATGCTATAACCTCTCCGAACATTAATGACAATTGGTATTGGACGATGGTGGATTGCTTTTCTCGACAATGTATGTTTAAAACTCCCTCTTAAAATCACTGAAGTCATCAGTTTCATGTCCCAGCATCATCCATTTCAAACATCCACCACTCACCTTGCAATGTTTAATATGTCCCATCCACTTTTGCACTTGGAGTGTCACCCCTACCCTTTTTTGAACAGAATCCTACGTTGTTGCATATCTTTCATGGTAACACTGAAATCTGAATACAAAGCATGATGCAACATGACAAAATGTATCATGCAAATATTGCATAAATTCTACAAAATTAGTACATTTTAATCACATCTTCAGACAATGAACAACACAACTTGTAAATATTTCCTGAGGATAAACAGAAAGATTATTTTGCAATTATTGAGGACTGGATTTTCCTGTGTTGTTGGCGAAGTGTTTTCTTTTGGGGGGGGGGTGAGATTCTTGGCAGCTGAAGGTTACTATTTTTCCTGATAATTGCTCTCCCTTTAGACACTAACTTTGCCTACACAGCAAGATCACAAAGATTCCACCAGCTGTAATGTCCATATCAGATGCTGATGATCCTGCAAGTAAGATCAGACATAGAACAGCCTTTCAGTAACATCACTCCTGACACCCCACAATGAAATGACGTGTAAGGCCCTGAAATAGTGTGTCACGGAGTCTTTCCGGGTGACCAGTGTCATGCCTCCGTAAGGATCCCCAAGAGATGAAACCTTACCCAAAGATATGTTACAGTTCAAAAGTGCTAACACTGCACTGAGGTGTGAAATTCATGCACTTCTCCATCATGATAGCACCCTTTCCCCCCAGAAAAAAAAATCCTTGATCATCACAGACTAGACCTTTGCACACTTAAGGTTTAGTGTGCAAACGTATCGTCTTCCAGTATAAGGCATGGAATGTGATTTGGAAATAGCAACACCATGTGAACCTTTAAGTTGGTGACTGAACAGATGTGGTTATCTAAAATGACAAGGAGTCAATTAATGCAAACAATGTAATGATCACGACTGCTCGAGGCCATGATTTTTAATGTTCATTAAAAGGAATTACTTACCAATGAGTTACACATTGATGACCTTGACTGGCCTTTCTGAATCAGTGCATGCATAATTAATACATTGGTACTCTCGAAAAAGCAGAGAAAATAGGAACAGGATGAGGTCTTTTGGCATTTTGAGCCTATTCCACTGTTTAATCCAACTGTGACTGATCATCCACATCAGTCCCCTGTTCTAGCTTTCACCCCCTATGCTTTAATCCACAACAACACCTATTCTTCCTCAGGAGGCTAAGAAAATTCAGCAGTTCCGTAAAGGACCCTCACTAACTTCTACAGATACACCATAGAAAGCAATTCTGTCTGGATGCGTCATGCTTTTGGGATGACAACTTTGATACCTCTTCCCATAGAATCATTGAATCCTAACAATGTAGAAGCAGGCCATTTGGCTCCTTGGGCCTACACTGACTCTCTGAAGAGCATCCCACCCCAGACCTATACACTATCCCTGCAACCCCGCATTTCCCATGACTAACCCACCAAGCCTTCACGTCCCTGAACACTATGGGACAATTTAGCATGGCCAATCCACCCTGACCCACACATCTTTGGATTGTGGGAGTAAACCAGAGCACCCGGAGGAAACCCACGCAGGTACGGGGAGAAGATGCCAACTTTACACAGACAGTTGCCTGAGGGTGGAATCAAGCCCAGGTCTCTGGCAGTGAGGTAGCAGTGCTAATCACTGAGCCACCATGCCACTCTATTCCCTTCCTATGCTCCATGACATCCTACACTTCTCTCTTGAATTGTGCCCTTTCACTATCAGCATTTCTTCAGTGATATCCAACATAGACTTGAGCATTCCACTTTCCTCAGTTCTCCATGGACTGGCCTCTGACAAATTCCCTGATGTTTCATATTCAAACTGCCAGGACAGACATGGACTCACTGCCAGGACAGACATGGACAGGATAGCCCTAACTGAGAAAGGCCCTCAACTCTCGGACTGATGTCTCCACTGCACCTGATTGCTGTTTGGGTAATCCCCAAACTGGAATACCTTCAAGACTGATTGTGGCCCAATCCTGGAGTGCAAGGACATGGAGCTCTGGATTCTGTTTGGACTGTGTGCCTGACTGGCTGGGGCTAAGCCACTGGACTATAATCTGATGAGTCCCTTTATTGAATGTGACAGCATCCCCTGACTTAGCATAGTCCCCCTTCGCCTGACGAAAGACTGGATCCCTTTAATCTTCAGGCAT
The DNA here is from genome assembly GCF_020745735.1 of Hemiscyllium ocellatum. NCBI lineage: Eukaryota > Metazoa > Chordata > Chondrichthyes > Orectolobiformes > Hemiscylliidae > Hemiscyllium > Hemiscyllium ocellatum. The sequence continues at coordinate 13,105,148 of NC_083424.1, forward strand.
GATGACTTGGCTGAAGCACATGCTGATTGGTTGTTGTGTAAGTTGCTG